>NC_143052.1:121230000-121855000 GCF_052426305.1 Pelodiscus sinensis
GATATTAATGTGGGGTGAGAAGGAGAAATCTCTCTGGAGGGCTGGAAAAACAGGGGAGAGGTGAGGTGTGGCAAAGCAGCAGGAGGAACTGGATTTTAAAAAGCGCTGTGAGGGTGCACAGGGAGAGTGATTTGTGGGATGCAGCGGGTTCCAGATGGCATGAAGAGAAGGCACAAGGGAGAAAATGTAAGGAGAGAGAAAGCATCAAAGTGAGAAGAGTTGGCAAAGTCTGGGGTGTGGCAACTGCGACAAGGAATTTGCTCTAGGTGCTGACCTGTTGAAATGTGCCAGTGACGGCCCAGGAATGTGGCACTAGGAAAAGAAAATAATCGCTATGGGAGATAGTGTCTGAAGCCCAGGACTTGTGGGGCTGTGCAGAAGAATTAGGCTGTGCATTGATAGATCTTTAGTTTCTAGTTCCCATTGATCCGCAACTGCTCAGTGTCATTTAATTCACTGAAAACATTTCTTTAAAATAAAGAAAAAGACTCTTTCTTGTTAATCACTTCCAAGTGAGGTATAAATGCTCTGACAGATAATTATCTGCAATATTGATTCTAACTAGGGTAGAGAATGAACAGGTAAGTATGAAACAGAGAGCTATTTATAAAGACGACACTGAAACCTATCCCCAAATCATGAAAGAGTAAAGAAAAAAATAGCAACATCATCATGTCTTCCCTGCTAACAGGCAGCTGCCTTAAGGGGTGGAAAGTCAGATTTTTAAAGGTCTAAAATGGCCCCTGAATCAGTGGCTCTTGCAGTCTCCACTCAGTCTGATTCAGCCCTTACAGTTCTCTCCCTGGTTAAGCTTCTGGCTGTCCGTATTTTAGGAACTGCATTGGAGGGAAAATATTTAACCCACCTATGGACTCCAGGGTAGATCTCATTCTCTATGCAATTGGCCAGCCTGTGGCTCAGGCTAGCAGTCCATGTGAGTTGTCAGGATAGAGGACTTGCAGCTGTGCCTGCCCTGTTTCCAGGCAGCCTGGGAGCACGCCCCAGCTACAGCCTGCTGCTTGATTGACCACTCTGCCTGACTCAGGGAGGAAGCCAGCCAACTTGCTCTGAAGTCCAGCCCCATGAGCTGAGTCCTGGCTACTCAAGGCTCATGCCTGAATCTGTAATTGTTTCTTCTCTAGGCCTGTTTCCCTCTTGGACTGAGCCTCTGATACTGGCCTTGATCCATTAGCTCTGGTAATTGGCTCCCTGACTCTGACCCCTGGCTTCAGTTCCTGGCTCCTGCTCTGACCACTGCACCTGGCTTCCCACATCTCAGTGTGACGTGAGTAGTCCTGTTGGCTTCGTTGGGGGTTACTTGTGTTTGTAAAACTAAGCCTGTGAGTAAATGATTGCAGAATTTGGGCCAAAACTGGTACTACGTCCCCCAAATAATGCTCCCTGCTTTATTGTTCTGATCTTTATTAAAGGGGGTATTTATTTAACTTCCACCATTATTTTCTAAACATTCCTGGTGTTGTCTGTGGAGTCATGCTAAGAGCCCATCCAGGTTCTTTAGGCTACTTCCTTGGTTCATAACAATTGCCACGGCTGATTCTTTAGCACTGCTATTACAGCAGCAAGTAGAACCCGGACCCTCCTGTGCTGGGTGCTGTATAGACCTATCATACACAATACAGTAAGAGGCCTCTCAACAGGGTGCAAGAGGTGGACAAAACAGACAAACTGAGTGGGGCTGCTTTTGAAGAGTTAACTAACAGTTGAGCAGAGCCATGGGAATGATCCTTTTTAAGGATGGAGCTGGCTTATGGACAGATTGCTGGGCAGAGGTTCCCGGTCTTAGTTTTAAAACAATGTTCCTTTGGGACAGGCTGAAATAAAGAGTGGGGGCTGTAGAGACCTGAATGTGGCTATGAAAAGCAGACAGTGGTGTTTTCAGGGCCAGGTCGCAGCAGCAGCAGCTCACTAGTAGGATGCTCCTTAAAATGGAAACAAAACTCCTCTTACTTTAAATGTGGCTAGTGGGATTTCTTGTGGTGGTTGTGACGTAAGTGGTCCCACAGGAAACTGCCAAACCAGCAGCTCATTCCAGGAGACAAGAAATTCAGGCCTATCCCAAGGAAGGAACAGAAGCTAACAGGCCCCAGCTTCCACAGGCATCTGCCAGGGGAACATCATCATCCATTTTGATGCCCTTGGCAAAAACCCTAGAGGCCCCTGTCTTTTTTTTCTTGGCAGCTCCTTTTGTCCCACACAATCAGGAACACAGCCATGAGAAAAGCCCCCATCCCACATGCAGGTGAGTGGCTGTGGTGCGTTTGTGGGGGCTAGTAATTATTTACTAAGATTTTTTTAGGGGGTGGCCTTGAGAACTGGCAGTGGCTATAAAGTCCCTTTGCCTTTAATCTGCTAGTTTGAATCCAATTAAGGCAATACAATCTGAAAATTGTGACAGCTGCTGGCAGCCTCCTTTCTGTGAGCGATCTCAGTTCTGTTCCCAGTGGGTAGATGTTCATATTGCCAAAGAAACTCCCATCATTAGCCTCTGGTAGCAAGTTTCAAAGATACTAAGGGCTGGAGGGGCACAGATCCTCTCACACACCCCGCCATGCGGTGGTGATAGACTAGTGGGACGCATGCTCTTCCCCCTGCCTGTGTTGCAGCTGTCCTGGGGCGAAAGAGCAGGCTGTCTGCCTCTGGGGATCTATTTTTCATGAGCATTAAAAATAAAACAAGGACGTTTATGACCAGATGTGGTTTCTGTGTCATTCTGCCAATGTTCTGCTGTGCAGACGCTAGCACTAGAGGAATTTTTTTAAGCCATGGCCTTTCTACAGTGCAGTTTTCCCTGTGCT
This sequence comes from Pelodiscus sinensis, assembly GCF_052426305.1. Taxonomy (NCBI): domain Eukaryota; kingdom Metazoa; phylum Chordata; order Testudines; family Trionychidae; genus Pelodiscus; species Pelodiscus sinensis. The sequence continues at coordinate 121,232,817 of NC_143052.1, forward strand.
TGTAAGGGAATATTTTCCAGAACAGTGAGCAGGTGAGTATAGCTTCTGTATGAGACCTCTTTCAAATGAGACTGGTTGGGTTTCCTCTCTCTTTCTTTCCCTCCCTGTTTTCCCCTTGAAACAACATCACTTTGTCATGTTTTTGTGGCTTTTATGTGGAACAGCATTAGCTCATCCAAGTTTGTGGTTTATTTGAAAATGCAATTCCGGTAAGATGTTGTACCATCTGGCAGTGTCCAGTTGGACCAGATTGAGAAACAAACCACTGCACACAGGCACCCAACAAAGAACCCTGTGATCAGAAATCGCAGAGAGACTGACACCTTCCCAATACAGGAGAGAAACGTCAACGCCTAGCTAGACCGAAGCCATCACTTTTCTGTGGCGCTTTGGCTTCTTTGGCAGGGGGCAGTTTGCAAGCCTCTGCCTATTCTGTTGCAAACCTTGCTGTGCCAATGCATCCGAGACACATTTCCAAGCACGTCCAGATGCAACTGAAGGAGAACAAGAAGGGGCCGGATTCTCAGCGGGTGCCAACTGGCGTAACTCCATTGGCTTCAGTGGCACTCTGCTGACTTAGAGCAGCTGAGGCTCTGTCCTGTATTTGTGTAAATGAGGGACTGTAATAGCCAGGAAAATTGCATGGGCTAAATTATGGCTCTCTGGCCACACTTTGCACTGTGGGAGAGGAGGAAAGTTTTTCCCACTGAGTAGGAAATGTTGGAGCGGTGTTTCTGTGAGTGTCTGGGAAGCTTGGGTCACAGCAATTTCTGCTACCTCCTTTAAAATAGTACCACAGGCGCTCGTCTATTTCCCTTTTCCCGCCCTCTTCCCCTTTGAGTCTAATGCCACCATTCAGTTCTGCTCCATATGGGTTCTTATACCGCACTCATCACCATAGAATCCGAGTGCCTTCTAGTAATGCATTAAGCGATTGACTAACATCTGTCACATGTGGCTTGTTTTCTCTCTCTCTCCCCCAGTAGAAATAGCTCTGAGCAAGGCTTGCTGTTTAAGGCTCTCTCCCGCTGGCATGCTTGTCTAGTCACAAACTTGTTTTAGATGTAGTTAATGAGTAGCGCTGAGGGCAAATCATGAAATGGAATTATTTGCCAGCATTTTATTTGAATCATATGACATATGTGAATGGGACAAGATCCCAAACCCAGTTGAGTCGGGGAAAAATTTCCATTGATTTCAACAGGCAATGGGCTCATACACTTGAAACATTCACCCAGCCTTATAAACGAGGCAAATAATCAGAAAATGTTGTTCTTTGCTTATAACTTGCGCTCCAAATAGAACTGGCCAAATAAATCTCAGCATATTAATTGATGGTCTCTATGGCTGAACCACCTGAACGCTTCAGAATATACTATCCATAAGATCACTCCTAAAAACACTTTGAAAGGTTTCATTGACTGCAGTGGGTTTGGGGTTGAGGCTCTAAAATAAGGATTAGGCTTTTTGGTAAAATCATCTTTGTTTTTCCTGGCTAATGTGAAGGTCCAAAGAAATCCATTACTCCTTCACTTGAGTTAAGTCCTGCTTGTTAAACTCTGTCGAACATATTTAGAGCCAGCAGATGCTGCATAAGCATAGAAGTCATCGTCCTGTGTCAGAGTTAAGAGAACATTATTTGAAAATACATGATACCAGTGATAGCAGGGGGACAGAATCCAATAAAGGAAGCCAGGAGGTCTTTAGCAATAATCCCAGCTCTGACCCTGAACCCTTCTGTGGCGTTTGGCAAATGGGTTAGTTCCCTGCCTCAGTTTTCCCCATCTGTACAAAGGAGGGTATGACCCTTTGTAATCAGTGGAAAGATTTCCATTCATGAGATCATGACCTTAAGTTCTTCATCGAGTTTTTCCTGAGGATGAAAGGATAGTTGTAGTTAAATGTTCCATTAGGTCAGGATTTTAATTCCATGTTTGAAGACTACTGTGCTGCTGGTTTGAGGGGAAAATATGCTATTCTCTCTCCATGGCAAAGAGTTTCACCAGAGACGGTCGAGACAAGGTGGGTTCAATTAATTAGTTTTAACTGATTAGTTTGTGAATGAGAACCTGCTCTAGTTCTTTGCTTTGCATGGGTGTATTTTAGTTTTGCCTTTGACATATACTGTACAAGCACAGCAACTCTTAGTGCTGGGTCTCTTGCATATATAGAGGAGTGCCAGCACCTAGGAGCTGACTTTGTTACATGAACATAATGGATAGGCAGTTGGCGGTTACCACGTGCCTCCCACAAATATTGCTAGTGCATCCAAAGTTGTTGTAATTCTCACTATAACTAAAAATATTTGGAAGGGATATATAAACACCATGCTTCAGGGCACAATCGACGCTCTAGCTAATAGAGGTTAGCAGGTTTATCTTGTGGGCAGTTAATGTACAGCTCTCTACCGCAGGCTTCCTATACCTTTTTCTCAAGCAGCAAGTGCTAGCTGCTGGCAGAGGCACAGTATATATGCTGCCATCCAGTGTGGTAGTTCCTGTGCTCACCTGTGTGAGGTGCTGAAGTACAAAAAGGGAGTTAGTCTGAACTGAACAAAACATACTTAGAAATTAATATCCTGGGTGAAATGGCCCAGTTCCCCTCCCTTTGATGATCAAGACTAAATTCTCATTGTCTTCAGGAGAAGTGGAATCAGGCCCTAAATCTTCACCCTGGGGAAGCACTGACATGGGTGGGAATTTTCCATAAGTAAGAACAAAGATTGGATTCGCATGGTGCTGAGTGCCTCCTGTCAGGTGCTGATCATCTCAATAGTCAGTGACTTTAATGGGAGTGGAGGTAATGGGAGTGGAGGTTGCTCAGCACTTTACAAGATCAGGCCCTGACAAGTAGGGATGTGATGGTATAAACAGATGGTCCTGGGCTCTTAGGTTAAATGTCATGGTTACACGCAGCCTCTCCTGTATCAGAGGCAGCAGTGTGAGGGGCAGGGGTGGACAGATGGGAGCTGGTGTTCCCAGGGACCCAGCTTTTAAGCAGGCTTCCCATGAGCAGCTGCTCCCATGGAGCAGGCACCTGAATACTTTTGAGGAGCTGAACTCCTACTGACTTGAAATTGGAGTCAGGCTCCTGAATACCTTTTGAGGATCTGTTCCATAATCTCCTTGGGCTTCAGCTCCCCACTTGCAACATGGAGAGGGAAATATTTCCTTCTCTCCCCATTTGTGTGCCTTGCCTTGTTCGGGGTGTGTGCAGCATTTAGCACAAAGGACCACTAGTCTAGGATGGGGGCCAGCTGCTACCGTAATGTTCATAAGCAAGAACAATGTGCCAAACCATAAAGTATAGGCTTAATGGCATTTCACAAGGGTTTAGACGCTATTGTGTATATAAAAATGGATAAAAATTGTTACATAACGATGTATAGTATAATGAGCAGCTTAATTATTTCCCTTAGCAAAAAATGGCCAATTATGTATGAGAGCGCTAAACCTGGCATTGTGCTAACCTTGGTATGAAGACTAAAAAAATCCCTTGTAACTTTACTGGGGATATCTCCTCTGCATGCAAATATTCTTGAATAACTGAGGTTTTTGTAAACCTAAAACATACCATAGGAAAAGATTACTATTCAACAGACATCCGTCATCTAAATAAACACAGCATTTCTAAAGCTGTATTAACAGTTCTTATAAATCCCCTTAATGGGACAGCCTCCATCTCTGCTTTTGTGCATGAAGCTTGTTCCTTTCTCTTTATTTATTTGCCAAGAAAGTGTTGCCTGTATAGAGCTTAAAATATTCAAACATAGGAAGGAAATTAGTGGATGTTCTTTTAACAATTACGCAAAAAAGGCTACATTTTTAGCAATCTGGAAAAAGACTCTACATTTAGACATCAGTGCATGACTTTAATTAAAGTTAATTTAATACACAAACAAAGGAAGGGCAAAAACCAAATTTTGACTCTGAGAGTGCAACCTGGAAGTAGCTATTTTATCAGTCTTTGATCTACATAGGAAACTCTTGCATTTATTTGTGAATCCATTGAAATATAAAAGAGCTGACACCCACTTCCGGATCCAAGTATTAAAAATATAGATATTTCCATATTCATATCTACCTATAATGAAGAGGGCACCAAAAATGTTTAGGTGCAGGTTTTTTTTTTTAAAGATGTTGCTGACCCTAACTTCAGGCAAGTGTCTGATTGTGGGATGCTGGAAGTAACCAAAGCAAGCTTGCAGTGACAAGGGGTGGGCCTGAATCACCAATGTTGGATCCAGTGCAAATGCTTCCAAAGTCCGGGGGTGGTTGGATCAGCTCTGGTTTGTTCAGCTGGTTAAGTAGGTAGGGACTAGCTTGGTGCTTTCAGTCAAGATCTCTACTTTCTTAGGGTTCAGATGTGTTTGGAGCCAGATTTTCACCTTGATCCACTATGGAGAAAGGAGTGATTGCCGTATTTCGCTCTGAATGGAAGCTTTCCTACTGTGTGTGGAGGACCAGTTCTTTCAGCTTCAGGGACTAGGGATGGAATGTGTAGTGGTTAAACCTGGATTTAGGAAGTATGGAATAATTTATTACAGAGAGTAAGTGAGCAGGTTGGAGGGAGTGAAGCACTTTACAGAAGTTACCTAGTTCTATGACAAATTTCCAGACACTCAACAATTCCTAGGGAATTCAACAGGAATCACGGGTGTGCAGGACTTATTAGGATCCCTTTGTTTTTAATGGGCCTTTTCCCCTAATGTCAGTGGGAGATTAGGGTGGTCAGAGCTCCACCAGAATGGACCCTGCATACATGGTACTTGTTTGTAGGGTTGTCAGGTGTTCGGTTTTGAACTGGACAGTCCGGTATGTGAGGATTCTGTCCGGGAAACAAATTGAGAAAATACCGGACATATAAAATGTCTGGTATTTTCTAATTAGGTAAGTTTTATTATTATTAGGAGTATCAGTACATAGTTGCAGAAGCAAAATGCAGGACAATGTAGCACTTTAAAGACTAACAAGATGGTTTATTAGATGATGAGCTTTCGTGGGCCAGACCCACTTCCTCAGATCAAATAGTGGAAGAAAATAGTCACAACCATATATACCAAAGGATACAATTAAAAAAAATGAACACATATGCAAAGGACAAATCACATTTCAGAACAGGAGGGGGATGCGGGGGGGGAGGGGGAGGAAGGAAGGTAAGTGTCTGTGAATTGACGATATTAGAGGTGGGGAGAGTGGGATGTTTGTGAGTTAATGGTATTAGAGGTGATATTTGGGAAAGCTATCTTGATAATGTGTAAGATAGTTCAAGTGTTTGTTCAATCCTCTTTGGAGAGTGTCGAATTTTAACATGAATGACAGTTCAGAGGATTCCCTTTCAAGTGCAGATGTAAAAGGTCTTTGTAGTAGAATGCAGGTGGTTAAGTCATTGAGAGAGTGTCCTTTCTGGTTAAATTGGCAAGAAACTGTTTTTTCTTTGTGATCTTGTCTGATATCTGTTTTGTGGGCATGTCCTGTTTTGTTGGTAAGATGATTCTTACCAACAACCACAGGACATACCACACTAATACCAACCCTGGTACCTTCCCTTGCAACAAACCCCGTTGCCAGCTTTGTCCACATATTTATTCTGCTGATACCATTATTGGACCTAACCAAGTGAGTTATAAGATCAAGAACACATATTCCTGCGCATCCAGAAATATAATCTATGCTATCATGTGCCGAAAGTGTCCGTCTGCTATGTACATTGGACAAACATCTCAGACACTTCGCCAAAGGATTAATGCCCACAAAACAGATATCAGACAAGATCTTAAAAAAAATCTGGTAACCATACTTGTTTGCAGAAGCATAGATATTCACATGAAGGCCTTTATGGTTTTGAAACAAAATACAGGCCTATGTAGCACTTTAAAGACTAACAAGATAAACCATCTTGTTAGTCTTTAAAGTGCTACATAGTCTAGGGTAGCTGAAACAAAATATAGGACTAACACGGCTACATTTCTATCACTTTGTGGTTTTGGGTTCTTTAAAAAGTATAGTCCTGCAAGTCTCTTGTATTCATAATCCTCGGGCAGTCCTGTTGACTTCAGTGGACCGACTCATGTGAGGCAGGACTGCTTGTGTGGATAAGAGATGGGGCCCTGTCCTGGTGCAAGACACTACAGGCCTGATAAAATTAATAATTCCATTGTGATACTATTGTAAAGCCCTGAATTGGATGGGGGAGGAGAAGTCCGTGTTTGTGCAAGGTATTTGTAATAAAAAGACAGGCCTTGCCCCAAAGAGCTTAAATTGCATGCGTAGTAGTAACCAATGGCTAAAACAGCTAAGAGGGAGAAAGAGATGGACCAGAAAGACAGGGAAACAATCCCAATTAGCCTAATCCACAGCAGTGTCAGTATACTCACTGCCTCGCAATTGGCACAGATCTCCTATAAAGAATAATTTGTATATAACAGTGACATTTATTGTAACAGGGCACTGGACTTTGGGGTGCATATACACATCCCAGAGTAGCTCCTACGGCCCTTATGCTCTTTAAAGCCAGGTGCTATCTCTGCAGGACGTATGACTGTCTGCAAGAATGTGATGTATAGGAAGAAAGATAAAAGGCTTCCTGCTTCATAGGCAGGTGTGGGTTTCTCTGTTGTAGCTAGGAAGGATAAATACAGGGGAAATGTGTGTCCCTTCCCTTTTGGTCGGAAAACTGCGGATGGCGAAGACCTAGTATCTTGAGTTTATTTGCTCTTGTTTTGGAACTTGTAGTTGAAAGTTAAGCCAGCCATGAAAAGAGGAACTTGAACTGAATTGGGAGCTTTAGTCTGTATTTCCTGGCCAGTGAATTCGCCCACTGGATTTCAGATACGTATTTTCAAAGATGAAGACAGATGGTTAGAGCAGTCCTGATACAGGACTTCAAGATTTTACGTGCTTCTCTCCTAACTGAAAACCAACTGTTGATATTTTGAAGGGCCTCTTCTCTTCAAGGCAAAAAGTGTGCCTATCAGTTGTGTTTAGTAGACATGCTTGTTCAAAGTCGCACTATTGATTTTGTGTCTGAATTGGAGAGGTGCTACTTGCAAGGCTCAGTGTCCCCTGAACTCTCAGTGGGCTCGATAGAGTTATCAGATACTTGACCTTTCATCTCCTTTAAGGTAGCCATTCATGACTGTGCTGTGTTAACTGGGTGCAGTCATGGTCAGAAGCCGATGCTGAGGAGTTTATGCTTTTGGTCATGTCTCGTCTCCACTGGTCCTTGGAATAGAAATAAAAGGTTATTTTTTTCCCCAGCTTCTGTCCCTCCATTTGATGTGCCCGTGTGATGCAACTAAGACAAGGACATTTGAGCTCTTCATAGTTCAGTCACAGTTTGCGGGGGGGGAGGGAGGGTTGGATGTGAAACAACCAACGGGAAATGTAGCACTTTAACAAATGATAAATACGTTATGAATAAATGAAAGAAGAAATCCATCATCCCCCTAGAAGCATTGCAACCCACTCTGAGCAATTGGCACCAATCCTCTATGCAACAGTCAGTGTATAACAGGCATAAAATATCCCTCATGACTATACAACCGCTGCTAAACAGACCTTTTTATTTAACTTTGCCAAGTCAGAAGCTTCAGGTGGTAGCCTATTAGTCTGCACAGGAAAAAATAACAAATGGTCTGGTAGCACTCTATAGACTAACAAAACATGTAGATGGGATCATGAGCTTTCATGGGCACAGCCAGTCATCTGAAGAAGTGGGCTGTGCCCACAAAAGCTCACGATACCATCTATATGTTTTGTTAGTCTATAAAGTGCTACCAGGCCATTTGTTGTTTTTGCCAAGGCAGTAAGACTTCATTTCAGTATGAGGTAAAATTGAAATAAAGGTTTTATTTCAATTTTACCTCATACTGAAATGAAGGAAGAATCTTCAATTATGTGATTGCTCATTCCCATCCTATAATTAAATCTGATACGCCATTACCATCGTATAAGCCATTGGCATAGGAAAAATCCTCCAGGATATGACATCTCAATCTTTCTCTAGTGAGGTGGAAAGATCCAGCGTGGCCATTCTTACTTTCATAGTTGGGAGTCTTACCCCCTATTCAAGTAGGTTCATTAGCTACGGGAGGGCTGGCGGCAGCAGCAGCCGCCTTTTCTGTCCAGACTGCCACTATCTCAAAAGATTGTTGCTTGAGTAGGGGAGCCTCCTACAACATCCAGAGGGTCTGGAGAGAGTCCTGATGGGAGTGGCACCAGGGTTCCCTCTAAGCTGCACCAAGAGTCAAGCCAGGCAGCTCAGCCCCAGCCCTTCCTCCCATAAATAGCTGCTGGCTGGCCAGGGGTCTGGCAGCACTCAGCTCCGCTTCCCGCCACAGCAAGCAGCTTCCTCGTGGGGGGGCGGGGCGAGCAGCCCAGTCCTGACCCTCCCCCCACAAGGAACCACTGGAGGAATGGGCAGGCCATCTCCAGCCTCCCTCCAGAGAGGAGCTGCCACCTCTGCAACCTCTTAGCACCCCCATCCTGAGCCCCCCTTGTCCTGAATCCTGTGCCCCTTGGCCTGAGTCCCCCCCCCCCCCAACCTCTCGGCGCCTGCTCTGATTCCTATACTGCAGGGTCATGCACTTTGCTAATTATTCCTTGGTTTAGTATTTTTTCTTATATAACAATTTAAATTAGTGTGAGTGTGTGTGTGTGTGTGTGTGTGTTAGTAACTGGTGGGTGCCACAGTGGCGCACATCTGAATAAGAGTACAGGATGTCAATGTGGGTGCAGAAGACAAAACTCACTCCGCTCACGGATGGGAAACCATCGAGAGCACACTGGTGGGTACCTGTGTGCTCATTTTCCACCCAAATTGGTGGCCGTGGAGAAAATTAGACCTCCTTCTGTCATATTTGGATAGTCCTGCCCAAAGGAGCTTACAGTCCTCCTGTCTGTGGCCAGTGCCCAGCACAATAGGGCCTTGGTCTTGACTCTTGACCAGCACCCCAGGAGGTAAATAAAAAAGGTCTCCACATTTATTTGGCTTATGTTGCTAAAACTCTGAACATAGATCTTGAGTATTGAGTGGCCTGAGTCATGACTTTCTGTGGGGTTAGCAATACTGTGGTGCAAAGTGAAACCCTGTCTTTACACTGGTCACTGGCAAATGGTATCTCTCCTTCAGGACGCTTTGCCTACCAGATTGAGCACAAACTCAGAAAGAATGAACCTCCCCCGCCCACCCCCCCTCCCACAATGTTCTAAGAAGGAATGTACCTCTGAATTGCTCACAGGGTTGGCCAAGACTTTTTTGTTTAACCAAGTCAAATAGTGCTGTCAGAAGAATTTAAACTAATTTCTCTTTCCTCTAAAATGAAGTCTGTCAAGTACACATTCTCTTTCTGCAAGAATGGGTGCTTCAGATTCATCCACCTTAGACAAGTTTAGTTGCATTAAGAACAGAACCCTTGCACTTTTCCTTCATGGTCACTGAGGCTATATCTAAACTGCAGGCTTCTCTTGGAAGAAGCTTTTCCGGAAGAGATCTTCCAAAAAACTTCATCCAAAAGGGAGAGTCCAGACTGCTAAAGAGCATTGAAAAAGATATCTGCTTTTTTGAAAGATAGCATCCATTCAGTGTGGATGCATCTCGCATGTAAGCTGTGATTACTATGGGCAGAGTGGCCACCAGGGCACCTGTGCTTTTTCCTCTTTCCTCTTCTTTCGAAAGAACTCCCCTTCCCCGTCCGCACACGCCTTTTTCCGAAAGAGCTCCTTTCAGAAAAAGTCATCCTCTTCATAGAAAGAGGTTTACCACTGTTGGAAAAACCCCTCTGTTCTTTCATGTTTTCTTTTGAAAGAACGTGATTGCAGTGTGGATGTAAGTGAAGTTTTTCCAAAAAAAAATCTGCAGTGTAGACATACCCTGATTCAGGTTCCATACAGCCTGTACCAGTTTCTCTGATAAAACTATTACAGCAGAATGTAGATTCATAAACCACAATTCTTGACTTTGTTTCATATCTTAAGTTTCACATACAGACTATCCTCTGGGGGAGGGGGGGGAGGGTGTGCTAAGAGCTTCCATAAAGTTGGAGGGCTCCCTGACACCTCAAATCCCCGGACAGGGATGGCTGTTGGTGCTTGTAACTGAAGATGTAGGTCCCAATTCTGCAAACACTCATTCAGGCTTTGTGGCTATAATTCCATGGGTTCTTGCTGTGCAGCCAATGGGAGACTTACCATTGACAGCAGTGCAGAATCAAGCCTAGCATAAGTGAGAGCAGAATCCTGAATATAGTCCTTACAGTGGAGATCATAAATGAACAGGCATAACTGCCTAACCCTGCCAGTTCTGAAATACCTTTTCCTCTTACCCTTAGATTAGGAACCTCTACTTGTAGTGTTATATTTAAAAAAGACATGAAGGCAGCATTAGTGGTGGCTGCAGTAACTTCTCCCCACTGCATTGGCTGTACTTCAGCCCTAATACAGTACATAGAGACCTTCTCCATGCAGGAGAAGGTTGTTGAGTTTCCTTCGTCTGCTCAAAAAGTACAGCTGGGTACTCTATCGTCCTGCCAATACTGCTAATAACGGCAACAACTAGTGCCATTTGTACGGGTGGTGATTAATATAGAAATCACATGGAGCAGATTCTTACAACCTGAATCACAATGGCAAGGTAGCATTTTATTCTACAAGTCCCCATTGACATTTGTGGGACTACTTGTGAAATAAAGTACAAATCAGTGTTAGGACTGTTTCCTTGCCTAAGAAATGAACATAGACCATCACACTTCAGATGGCTGGAGATGTGTGTGTGTGTAATATCTTACGAATTCCATGGCAGGAATCTTGCAGAACTCACTGCCAAATGTTCCACTCATTACAGAGCCAATCAAAGTCAATGGGAAAAGTCCATAGATTTCAATAGGCTGAGGAACAGATTGGGTTTTTTTGTTTGCCTTCCTCCAAAGAGGATATGGGTTTTGAACATCTGATGGGCACAGGTCAGGGGAACTCACTAATACACTAGAAGTCTCAGTGGAATGTTTGGTGGTCTCTGTCCCGTTCTCAGAAAGCATCACTAAAACCCACCACAAATAACACCCTTGTTGGCAGTTTCAGGAGAGAGACCTATGTCCTGCTTAGCCTTGGGAATGAGATGGTGCCTGTAGAACAAGGTTGAGACTGGGGGGGAAACAGTCTTTATTATATAAGGATGGGCGGGAGATACTAATCACAAATGTCTGAAGTCTCAGCACTGCTGTGTGTGGAGGAAGGGTGTGGGTACAGAGTGTTGCTTTTTGTTAAACATGCTTTAAAGAGGGCCAAACCTCAGGTAATTGTTGTTGCATGTTCACTTTGACTCTCTTTTTCCATCTGTCTCTTATACTCCTGGGGATAAACATTTTAGAAGCAAGAGTGTTAAGATGGACAAGAGAGGGGTGGTCAGATACCATTGAATAGATTTCACCTCAGGTAGGGAAAATCTTGAATGACTAGACTCACCCCTCGCAGGGCTGCCACTTCCTCACAGGAACTCAAACTTGGCCTTGTACCAAACGCAGACTGGCTTCCATACTGTGATCTAGAGAATCCAGTTATCCTCCACGGCTTCACACTTCCCTCACAACCATACTTGCAGTCTGAGGCTACATCTTGCAAGGGATAACTTCTCTGTTGGGTTGTATGTGCATGTGTGCACCTATCACTGGCTTCAATTGGAGCTGCTGGGCCTGTGTTTCTGAGGGGAGACTCTGGACCTTAATATATAGCTTTATCAACTACAGTTCAACTGCCACTGCTGTTATAACCAGGATGCTCTGGTTTAGCACATCCTGTTCAAGAGATCACCCAATCTCTACCTCCTAAAAGACCTTAATATCACTATTTAAGGAACAGACTCTCTGGGTAAGAGCTATAAACTACTAGCCAGCTGCTTCATGTTCTAAATAAGCAGACCAGTCACCCTTTTATTTAAAAAAAAATGGTAGCACCCTAATTTATGACCCAGTGCTGGTTGCCTCTTCATGCAATAACAACACTTCTCACCATCACCTGAGAATGCCCATGTGGTGACAAAGGCGGGTCAATACAATTTTTGCTGTTTCATAGATGGGGGAGGTGGAGTAACTGCCACAAGGCCATACAGCTAGTAGCTGAGTATGGAATTGGACTTGTGCCCTGCTCTAGCCGGTAGGAGATGTCTATGTATCCAGAGCCTTATGAGCCAAATAAGAGTAATATCCAATTGTCTAGGCCATTATCAAAATATAGAAGATGTTTTATTCCCCCCCCCTTCACAATTTATGTAACTTGGAGATAAATCTCCAAAACTGAACTCATTGGAAAGGACACAGGGGCTCTGCCAGATCATCTGGTGAATTGAGAGGCCCTGCTTCTGAACCTTTAATGGCAGGGACCTTCTTCTGTTCTTCTGATACGTGGTGGTCGGGCACCATAATGCTTAAATAAGTATAGCTCCTGGACTGGAACTTTGTTTGAACTAATCATGAATTTACCTAGAGATGTGGTAGATTCTTCATCACTGGACGTCTTTAAATCAAGTCTGGATATCTTTTGGGAAGCTGGGCTGTAGATCAAACTGAAGTTATGGGCTCAATGCAGAAATTACCAGGTAAGGTTCTTGGGCCTCTGATATGCAGGAGGTCAGACTAGATAATTAGAATAGTTGTATTGAATCTATCTGTTTACTTCCAGTTTAAAGTAAGTTTGATTTAGGTTTTGCGTTAGTTTCTCTTTTTCCATTCTCATGCATTCCTCCACTGCCTGCTGCCAGCTAAGCCAGGAAGCAGAAGTATCATATTAATGTGAGAGGCTAGTCTGGTCATATTTCCAATCCATCCAGAGCCAGGAACCACAGACCGTTTTGCAAGACAGCCTGTACTCAGTAAATGTCGAGCTCAGTTTGTAGTTTTCCTTATTTAGATTGGCTATTAACTACATAAAAGTGTGCTCATCCCAAATGGGGCACCCTGGATAAACTTAAAAAAAGTGGAGACCAGTAGAGACTGTTATATCCACCTACTCTGACCTTCTGCATGACACACGCTGTAGAGCTTCATCCAATAACGTCTGCACCAAGCCCATAACGTCTGGTCAATGTAAATCCTCTAGTCTAGAAAGGTGTCCCTAAACAATCAATCAGCCACTGATAACGCTACCCTAACAGAAACACATAAAAATGTAATAAACTCCACCCGTTGCAACCACTATCTGGGCTGCTCATCTCATCATCTTTCAACTTGGGCGGAGATGGGCCTTGCCCTAAAGATAAAAACCTCACTGTCCATTTTCTCTTCCTCTGCATGTAGTATTTCCTCACGCTTATTAATATTTTGCCATTCTATAACACCTTGCCGCTTGGGATCTCAAAGCTCTTTACAGATGTCCATTAAATAAGCCTTCGTACAGCTGTGGTAAGAAGCCCTGTTATCCCTGTCATAAGGTAGCTAACAGCTGCAAGCAGAGGTGGTCCAGTCCTGCTGTGTCAGAGCAGTGTGTCCAGTGAAGCCAATCGAAGGGGATGGGGCTGCAAGGACCTATCAGAGGACGGGAAGAAAGAGTTATTGGGACAACTCTGCATGGAACTTCAGAGGGGCAGAGCTAACACACGTGGCAGGTCCCTTGAGCCAGGAAGGTTTCCCTGGAGCAGATGTTCCAGAAGAGTAATGGAGCTGGTTGAATAAGGATTGGTTGGGATTGCGAGGCTGCAAGAATCAGGATTGCCAGAAACCCTGGGGAGGGGAAGCCATAGGACTATGGGTGAGCAGAGGAACTGTTTTTGTCTGCATATGTACGGACAACAATCCAACTTTAAGGAGAGTAGGTGTGGCAGCGTATGATTGGAAGTTGGGGAGAATCTGAGCCACTCAGTCAGCCCCTGATATGAGGGAGTGAGGTGAACCTTTGCTGCCCAATGAAGAGAAATCGAATTTGTAATTGTGGCTGACCCGCACTGCATTTGGGTGGCTAGGGGGGAAATGGAGGAGGTGATCTGCCTGTTCATAACAGGGCAGTAGTAGACAACAGAGTGGCAACCAAGAGCGGGAGCAGCAGACCATCTGATTGTGCAGTTGTCGAAGATCCTGCAGACACAGTAGGAGATACAAATTGCTTTCCCCCAGAGATAGGGAGACACCCACTTCCAACAACATGGGTGGTTACAAAAGTAGTTGGGCCAAGGGTTGTCAGGAGACGCTCTTGATAACGGGACCTTGGGCCAGCTGTCTCCTGGCCTGGTGAAATTGGGCAGACAGCCCCAAACCTTTTTCAGGGCACTGGAGAGTGGCAAGTGCAGGAAGAACTGATCTGGATAGCCTGCATAGCACTGTTCCTGGCAAGCGGGGCTCAAGACCCTTATCAAGCAGTAGGTAATGAACAGGTGAGCTCCTAGTCACTGGTAAAGGCAGTCACGCTGGACTAATTGGCACTGACTCAAGTGGTGTATAGACACTGATTTTTTTTTTGAGGGGCTCTCTCACATTCCAGTGCTTGTGGGTTGGTGGTCCCGCCCCGAGGCCAGCTTTATGGATAGTACCCAGGATTAAGCTGTCCTGGAGCAGAGCCTAAAGATTCTACTTGTGTGAACCCTAAGCTGGGTAAGGCATTTTCTGTCAGCATCAGTAGGAAAAGCTATTGAATGAGCAGAGGCCACCGTGGATGTTGGGGGGACACAAGCAGCCTGACGGTAAATTTAGAAGCTCTCAAAGGGGAAAAACGAGAAACTGGGACTATACAAGAGCTACTTGGGACCTAGGTAATCCCCTCATCTAGTGGTAACACTTCAGGGTCAAGTGGCCAGGAGAGCCCACATATGTGCTTCAGTGGCCAATCTGGGCATACAAGGCCAGGATGTTTAGTCATGGAACATAATTATATAGCCTATTATCATAGCTGCTATAGGCACTGGGCATCCACTCAGAAAGGCATGGGGCTGTATATGGATCCAGTGGGAGGAATAATGGTCAAGGGACAGTTGAAGCCAGGTTGTTGGATGCACCCTTATTTGGGAGTTGGGGAAAGGGTGAACAAGGCAGGCAAACCTCTTCTGTGTGTTTCATGTCTCCATGGCAAGAGCTGCATCTGTCCCATGGAGGAAGTTGAGTTCCAGGGCCAGGGAGTTGAGGTGTGCACCAGGATGCTTAATTATCTGTCCTGGCCAATAATTCTGAGATGAGACTGTGTGGTTTTCACTCTTCATGTGGCAGAAAATAAAACAACCCAGTGCTGGGTGGACAGAGTAGGGCAAGCACTGGGGCAGAGGCGAAGGTGGGCCTGGATGCTATAAGGATGAGCCATGGCCATCCCCCAACTCAGTGGAGAGGTTACTTCCTAGGGCTGTTCAGATCCCTACTTTCCTCAGTGTGGTGATTGGGGGATTTGAACAGGGACAGCCACCTCTTGGATGAGTATCCCAGTCACTGAGCTAAGGGATAGTCTCATGTGCAGCTCCCTCAGTCTCTTCCGTTGTAGCTGTTCCACTGTTGCTATGTAAAGTGTCACCGGAGCAGGTGAACCCAACCCTGTGTTACCCATCTCCTGGCTGAGCTCTCTAACCCCCAGACAGTAGAGTCCCTCTCAGACTGTCTTTCTGGCCCAGTGACTCTGGTGGGGGGGAATTGAACTGTGGAGTTCCTACATCCCAACTGAGTACACAGACCAGAGGCTAGAAGTGATGAGGGAAGTTCTCCTACTCACACTCCTAATCTGTGAGCATTCATGCAGGGCCTGCTCTGGTAAGTGGCCTCTAAAATTGCCTACTGGACTGGGAAGTGAGTTGGATGGAGGGAGACTTATCTTCTCTCAGCTTGTGCCTGGCTCTGGGGGCAGCCATCTAGAGGGAGGTGCCGGTGCATGTGCTCAGAGTAAGACATGCAGGCATCTTTTGGAACTCAGGGACCGAGTGAGTTTAGGCAGCTATAGCGTTGGTGGCAGCTAAGGGGATTCATAAACTCCCAGTGGGGCCTGATGCTGGGATTTAGGTGCCTAAAGTAACAGGGCTGGATTCACAAATGGGATTTTTGAGCCTTAGTATCAAGTGTTATTGGGAGCTAATGCGTAACACTATGAAGTCTGGAAATCAGAAGGAAAATAATTACTGACTGGTGACCTGGGCTCCAATCCTATAGCTGGTTCCACCTGGTTGGAAGGGGCAGATGAGTTCCCTCAGTCTGCAAACAAAATCAGTGAGATTCCAGTGGTGGCTCACGTAAGCCCAATAGTCTCTCCTCACACATCCAACTGCAGGATCAAGGCCTGGATTTGCCTGTCTGCTTCTCTTCCCGGCTTGAGTTTTTTCAAAGTGTAAGCAGGACTTACTGGGATTTAAAAATCTAGCCAAGTTTGAAGGTTTTCTGTGCTGTGCTATACCTTGCTGCAGTAGTGCTTAGGAAATTCCTGTTTGCTATATGTTGTATTAATGGTCAAGTATTTTATCAGTTTACATAGAGGAATGTTATGGTGCAAGTGCAACCCAGATGCTTGCATTGCAGAATAGAGTGGTGCCAATAAGTGGGAAATCTGTGGCGGAGGATACATAATGTTTCCCTTTCTTTTGGGGGACTTGTTGGAACTGGCCAGGATGACAATGCAGGATGGGCCAGACCAGTACAGAAATTGGGTGTGGAAGGCACTAAGTGTGCTCATTAGCTCTTTGAAGCTACTTAGGGGACTTCTGTACCCAGCAGCCTCTGAGTGTGCTCTGCCAGTTGCTCTCTGAGGGGGCTGGAGGAGTTGGTAAAGAGAAGAATGGCGCAGCACAAGGATAGAAGTGTCCGTTGTAAGGACTGTGGTCCCAGGACTGTACTTCTTTCTTGAATGTAGAGGGCACGGTCCCTCTTTCAACTGCCACAGCAGACTAGAGCTTGCGGAGTGCTGTGCAAATTGCAGACTGTCACTGCGAGGGCTCAGGTGATAGTTGAAGGAAGCTGTTAGGAAACTTGAAGGAGCCTGTATGCCTTACAGAGGCCTTGGAAATGCTTTTAGGCTACATCTACACTGCAGTGCTATTTCAGGATACCAGAGTATCCCAAAATAGCTATCCTGTGTCTTCACAGCAAGCCCATTATTTTGGGCTCGCTATTCTGATGTTCCTGTAAACCTCATTCTACGAGGAGTAAGGGACATTTTGGAACAGCGCTTTATTTCGAAATTCGGCACTGTGCGCCAAATGACAAAATAAGCTATTTCGAAATAGCACTGAAATAAGATTTGCAATTTGCATAGCTCAAACTGAGTATCCTATTTTGAGCTTAGACGTACCTTCACAGAGCCTGAAAAGGGTAAAATATTCTCTTGGGGCTCTTCTCCAGGAGGAATTTATGTAGAAGAGCCCCAAGGGAGTATTTGACCCTTTTCAGGCCTTTCCCACACCTGTTGCTAGAATTCTTTGACAGTGTAAACAAGCACGTGGATAAGGGTGAGCCATATGACACAGGGTACATGGATTTTCACAAAGCCTTTGACAAGGTCACACAGCAAAGGTTCTTATGCAAAGTAAACAGTCATGGGATGAGAGGGCAGGTCCTTTCATGGTCAGTATTTGGTTAAAAGGAAAGAAAGGGTAGGAATGAATGGTCAGCTTTCAGAGTGGAGAGAGGTAAATAGCAGAGTCTCCTGAAGATTTGTAGTGCAACCAGTGCTATTCGACATAATTTTAAATGATCTAGAAAAAGGGGCTATAGAATGAGGTAGCAAAGTTTGCAGGCAAGCAAAATTATGCAATATAAGTCTGAAGCTGACCCTGAGCAACGGGATCTCACAAAACTGCATGGCTGAGCAACAAAATGTCAGAAGAAATTCAAAACAAGGCACTTCGGAAAATGTGACTACCTGCTGTGGCTCAAGAAAGATCTTGGTGGTGTTGTGGTTAGTTAAATGTGCAGCACCTGATCTCCTCCTCTTTCCCCTCCCTCCCAAAAAAGCAAAAAGAATGTTCAGAACCATTCTGAGAGGGATAAATAATGAGACGACAAAATCATAATGCCAAAATACAAATCCATGGTATGCCCACACCTTGAATACTGCTTGTAGTATTGGTCACCCCATCTCAAAAAAAGTTAAAGGTTAGCTTAGAAAAGAGGTCATTGGGGCATATGATACAGGTCTAAATCAGGAATATTGTGGAGGAAGTGAATAAGGAAGTATTATTTACCCCTTCATGTAACAAGAACCAAGGGTCGCCTGGCTGAAATGATTAGGCACACGTTTAAAACATAAGGCAGTTCTATTTCATACAACCACCCTTTGCTAGGGATGGGCAATAATTTTTGCAGGAGGGCCACTTCACCAATTTTGGTAGTGGCCATGGGCCAGCTCCAGTCCCCGGAAGGGGCAGTACCTTGGCCAGAAGGGCTGATTCCCTCTAGGTTCTGCATGCCCCTGGTAGGGGGAGGAGACTTTGCGAGCTCTTCCCTCTTCCCCCTCCCAGGCCAATTGGGTTCTGGGGGTGGGGGAGCATGCTAAGTCTCTCACCATCCGTCCCTGCCCTGCCTGTAGGGAACCGTTGTGAACAGCTGGCAGTTCCCTCTAATTTAAAATTCCTTGAGCTTGATTACCTAGTTCAGTAGATTTCTTTAAAAGTATACAAAATGTTCAGTCTATGATTGTATGAAAAGGGAATCATATGGCCTAAAATTAATCTGTTAAATTTTAGCCTGGAAGATTAGTCTTAAATTGGGGCAAATACAGTTACTCTAAGGACAACATTTATGAAAATGCAGTCGATCCCTTTGACAATTTTTAAACCATCCTTTAGACTAAAAGAGTTCTATGCTTGCTTAAGAATTCTACAGGCTATTTTCAAAATATATAAAAACAATCACATTTTATTAAATTTAAACCGAATTCATCCATATGTTGTCTCACTTTTCTGAGTGACTTTCTAAAGCTAAGTCTGAAGCATAATTGGTATTTCCCACACCATTTCAACACTTGACCACAGCTTCTATTTTCACACCAATTCCTCCAACTCACAAAGGTGACTGGCTCTATTTCTGGCCTACTTTCTGTGACTGGGATGGGGCAGAACAACCTGCTATTTTCAGTATGTTTCTTCAAACGTGTGTATAAAACATTTCCATCTGAAGGATCTCTATGGTGTGAGTATCTTTTAGGTAGATCATATTATATTACCAATCATTACTTTGAAGGGACCTTTACACCACCTCTTATGCTCTGATCATTTGATGGATGGATCGTCACAATAAATGTCTCGAGCAACAAAAAGAGATGGCTGAGCATGAATCTTCTAAGCATAATTAAGGAAGTTCCGATCGCAAATGCAGCAGATCTTCTAAAAGTATCAGTTGTTTTTCAATGCTTATGAAAGGTATCAGATTGCCAACCCTGGAGAGGGATGTCCTCTGTACGTCTGATCTTGTGAGGCAGTGAGCATCTTCAATTCCTATTGGCCCTTACTAAGGGTATGTGTAGACTACACGCCTTTTTCGAAAGATACTTTCAAAAGATACTCTTTCGAAAAAGAGCATCAGACTACAACCAGTACTTTTGAAAAAGCAAGCTGTTTTTTCGAAAGAGAGCACCCAGGCAATCTGGCTGCTCTCATTCAAAAAAAGCAGTTTGCATTATATAGTGCCTTTTTTTCGAAAGAGCACTTTCGAAAAAAGGTGTTATTCCTCATAAAAAGAGGTTTTCTGTGGTTGGAAAAACTGCCACGTTCTTTCAATATACTTTCGAAAAAACGTAGCAGCAGTCTAGATGCAGGGGAATTTTTTTTGAAAAAAGGCCACTTTAAAAAAAACAAAAAAAAAACCCTGTGGTCTAGACACACTCAGTGTTGTGATGCTGCTCAAGTCGTTGAAGAGTTAAGCCCTGTAGCCACAGGAAAAGTATAGCACAGACAAGGCAGTGAAAGCTAGCTCAGCAGAAAGGAAAAATGTGCCTTATGTCTGGAGGAATCCCTGCTAGGGATGAAGGCCAGTTTCGTGGTTCATTCAATCCCTGGCCTCTGAGATTCCCAACAAAGATGCCAATGTATGCTAATGTCACGAAGGGTGAGGGGGCAGTATTTTGTGATGTGGGCATTTGAGCCTTGAGCCAGCGGAGTATTTTAAGATTTAAGCACTTTGGCTATGTCTGCACTGGCAGGTTATTGTGCAAGCGCACTGCCCTCTTGCGCAAGAGAGCTTACACCTCTTAGAAAAGAGTGTAGCTCTTGCGCATGAAGCCCCCTCTTATCACGCTGTACTGCAAATCTTCTTGCGCAAGAGCGGGTGGGCAGTGTGGACGCTCTGCGGAAGAATGGCCGTTCTTGCGCAATAACCCGTCAGTGTAGTAGACATAGTCATAGAGTATATTTGCAAATCCAGCCCAAAGATGTCTATTGGGCTTTTCATGTGTTTAACCTGTTTGCAACTTAAGGCACTTAAATATCTGGCCCTTTGACTCTAATGGGAAGACTCGTACTAACCTATGCATTTAATTGTTTTGCTGGGTTTGGCCCTTATCCCTGAGGAATTAGGGTGAAGGGACTTGGAAAAAAGAAATGTGTACCTACAGCTCATTTATTGCATGAGTCGCTACACCATTACAATACAAACGCTCCAACTCTTAGAAGATTTTAATTCAGCAACACACATTTGCACACAGCTCTGCAATGGAATATACAGAAACAAATATGTATAAAATGACAACTTTTAATAAAAAAGTTAGTCAGCAGCAATGGACATACTTGTGTAGAATTTAATTGTCAAATAGTTTAGTTATCCCCACATAAGCATTGAAAGTTCATGGCTGTTTATAGTTTCAATCATTTTGTATAAATATGCACGTTATTGATACTGGCATAGGAATAGGACAGTTCGGCTTCATTAAAACAAAGATATACATACACATGTGTATAAAAGTGATTTTTCCCACTCTCCTCTGTCTCCCCCCCCCCCCCCTGTTATCTTCCATGAATGGGTTTTTTTAGAACCTGGAAAGACCTGGAAACCAGTCCTACAATTGTTAATCATGTAAATGTCCCTTGCTGACATTAATGGCACTGCTTGCCTGCATGAAGATTACTCATGTGAGTAATATCTGGAGTGACCTCCCAGCAGAACTAACAAGCATGTCAAACACAAGTGAAAGATATTTACAATCTGTGCAAGTAGCATTTTATTGATTAAAGAGGTCTGTCTCAGAAGCAATAAACATCAGAAAGGCACTGTGGCAAATGTTAGCTGGTGTCTATTACAACTTTTTTTTGCAGTTTTGGGTCTCATCTAAACAGCAGTACTGTACTAGATGAGTACTTGTGAGGAAGGGGAATGTTAGTGGGGATTCAGGGTTTGGAGTTGCAATGAGGAATTTAGTGCACAAAAAAGTCTGTTCTCAAGTTTTCTCACCCATACAGCAAAAACCTCCCTTGTGCAGTCATTTGGTTAGTTTTCTAACTGTAAAATAGTGCCAGCTACTTCCAGTATTAACCACTCCCTGCCCCCTAAATAACAATCATAAATGTGTTTTAGTTCCAGTAAATGCTACTTTATACTGCTGAAGAGTGTAAGAAGGAATTGATATTGAAATAGAATTGACTACTTCATACAGTTTATCTAAAGGAAATTTAAAATGGTATGGCTGGATTCTCTTACGCCGGTCTCACAACTATAGCTCGCTGACTTCATTATTTACACCAGAGAAAGTGAGAAGGGACTATCTGGCCTTATCTAAATTTTGGTTTCAGCCACACTGATGCAACTACATCAGTAGCTGAAGAGATAGCCTAAGGCTATAGACCTTTTAGTAGCCTAGCTGAACTGAAGCAGTGGCATTGCTGTAAGAGCTTCTGTATAGCCACTCCTAGCGGAGTGAGAGAGCACTCCTGTTGGCATAATGAGGCCACCCCCAATGAGCAGCAGTGGCTATCTTGGCAGGAAAGCATCTTCTGCTGACATAATGTTGGTTGGGGGTGTGGGTTTTTTCCACACCCCTGAATGACAAAAGTTTTACCAACAAACGTGTTAGCATTTTAAGTGTAGATGTAATACTATAAGGCAGCCACTGCATCGCTTCAGTGGAGGCATTACCTACGCCTACAGGAGAGGTTCTCCAGGCAGCAAAGGTAATGAGAAGTGGCAGCTAGTTCAATAGAAGAATTCTTCTGATGAATTAGCCCTGTCTACATGGGACTTAGGTTGCTTGAGAGTGCTATCCAAGGGTGTGGATCTTTCACACCCTAGACTGTAGTAGTTAAACTGACCTAATTGTCTATTGTAAACAAATGCAATCCAATGGTGTAAACCACAACTGATCCTGTGGCAGCTTATCTTGGTTTCAAGCAAGTCATGATTTACACTGGTCCACTGCATCTACACTAGATGTTTGCACCTCTACAGACATATTGGAGGCTACAAACCTGAGTGTAGGTCTCTGGCACGTGGCTTGTATAAGATTAGAATTAGAAGTTCATCAGTTTAAATTAGTGAAACCCAAATCATATTATTCCATGTTGAAAAACTCTGAGAAGGGAAAAAGGGTTTCTCTCATGGAGCTTCTATTGCACTCTCCTCAGGGTCAGGTGTATGTGGCTTTATGGGCAGATCCTGAGGTGCACCATCCTACCTGTAGAGTCTGAGGGTCCCTGGAGAAATTAAATTTCACTCCTGTAGATTCCACCCATTTACATGGAGTGTAACACACGTGAGAGCCACTGCACACAGGCAAGGCTCACAATGGGATATGCATTTCTGACTGGAAAATACAACTTGATCCTGGAAGTGTTTTTAGTGCCTCTCAGAATTAAGTTCCTGTAAGGACTTGTAGAGTGTCAAAAGTGCTGAAGACACATACAGATTTACTTTTTTGTAAATGAGGCCCTAAATCTTCTTTTATCCCATGTGAAAGATATGACTTCCAGGAACAGCCATAAAAAGATATATGTGTGGGGGTGGGGGGAGGAGGAGAGGGGTTTAATTAGAGAAAAGATCTATCTTTTTTTTTCCCCAGTCCTGCCACTTCCCACCTGACTTGCTTTTATAAACAGTAACATTACCATTTTGTAAAGTGAATATTGATGCTAGTTAAAAATTGATCACACTTTTTGACATCAAGTTTTTTTTTTTTAATTAAATCCTCTGAAAAAAACAATTTCTGCTTTTAAAAACTGAGACTTGTTGGGTAAAAAACTTAAGTTTTTTTCAGTGATTGAAAACTTGCCTTTTAACATTCATTCTTTAATTTTTCCTTTTTTCCCTCTGAAATTTTTCGGGGTGGGGAGAGAGAATGATTTCACAAACAGCTCTAATGAATGCCTCTTAAAATCCCTTACTGATACCTGCTAAATACCTTACTCATAAAAACGAAAGAGGAGACTTTTCAAAGGGACAAAGGGCAGTTGGAGCCTAACTCCTATTGATTTTCAAAGGGATTTAAGTTCCCAACTCTCATTTGTACCTTGAAAACCTCTCCCCAAAGCTAAAAGTCTCGTGGAGTTGAACTAACTCTGTGACTTTCTTTTTGAACAGTCAGAATGATACGGCGGAAAAAGTACAAGTGTCCGGCAGGACACTGCAGTCCTGCTTTTAGGGCCCAATCCAACAAAATTAGCTTTAAGAGCCTGGCCGATAAGATCATTGAGAGTTCCATGCCTGAAGAGCAAGCAGGAACAGATCTTTAACTCAGACAGCTTTCCCCCTGAAAGTAGGACTGAGTATACACAGCAGGATATGGCCCTGATATACTTGTTTCAAACAGTGCCTACCCTGTGCTTATGGTAAGTAGTGACAATTCCTTGTAGACAGTCATTTTTAAGCTGTTTTTTTGTTAGTCCCCTCAATACAGATTTTAAAACACATTTATTCTAAATCCTTTTTAGAGCTTGAATTTAAAACATGATTTAACATTACAATATGTGAAATCTCCACTTGCAACTTCGTTAACAGAGAACATCTGACTCCAGGAGAAAAATCGCTTTCAGTTACGTTGTCAGTGTTCTTCTATGCATTAATTCTAAGTTCCCACAACTGTAACTCCATTGTGTTCCATGTCATAAATAAGAAATTGCATGATGACAGTTAAAATTCAAAAGCACAAATGTTTCTCCTTGCTGCTATTTTTTAGTCTGAGCGTAGGGTTTTTGTTTTGTTGTTGTTGTTGCTGATTTTTTGCCTCTAGCAGATGTTAACTTGCAGTAATGTTATAACTGCTCCCGCTGATGTATTTATGGTAATATTAAAGAATGCAAGCAAATACAAGAAATGTTGCTATTTCGTAAATAAAACAAGAAACAATTTCTACTGAGTCTGAAGAAGGCTGTTACATTTGTGGTATTAAACTATACCTCCTCCCCAGCACCTTGGTTATTCCATTACTTTGAGGAGAAATCTTAAATTAGCTTTAAGAAATACAGCCCTGACTTGCATTTTATACAGTCCTCGCTGAAGTCGACTGAGTGGCAGAGTGTAAACCCAGTGGAGTTTGGTCCGTAGAATGAATACAGAAGAGCTCCCTTGTCTTTCTTGCATTCTGGGTTGTGGTCCCTTTAACCGTGGAAAAACAGTTACAAATTGTTCCCAGAGCTAAACCACTTAACATCTTGGCACTTGGTTGTTTTTAACTTTAACAATAGGCACTGTTCACTCCTCTGGATATCTGCCTTTTATTCTGTAATCAAGCAGGAATACTGATGAAAGGCTAGTCACAGCTTCTCGACTTCTCCCCCTGGTATCAGTGTGGTGGCATGTGATGATTCCCATGGGGTGTGTTTGATCCAAGAAAGCCCAGCCTCTGCTTATTTTTTCTTTGTTCTGTCATCTAAGGTGGAAAGGGAGATAAAGATGAGAGGTTTTGACTATGATGTAGACGCAGCACATGCAATTCAGTGCAGTAGCATTAGAAGGGAATTTTTTGCAAAGTACACACAAGCAAAATAAATGGATTTTTCATCGTTAAAAACCAAGTACAAGAGTCCTTTGAAATATGATATTGTCTCATGCAAAGAATGGACTTGTGTGTGCGTGGCTGGGGTGGGGGAACAGGGCTGCTGACGGCGGGGGAGGAGCGGGCAAGGAGAGGCAGTTGGTTGCCTGGGGCGACTTATTCAGAAGGGCCAGGGCTCTTGGCTGTTGCCATTGCTACTGTGGCAGCAGTGATGACTGGAGCCCCAGGACCTTTTAAGTTGCCACCAGAGCCACACACAGCATGTGCTGGGTGGCTTTGAAGGCAGCCAGGGGGTAGCACTGATCCCCTACCCCTTCCACCAGAGTACCTTTCTCCCGCCCCCCACCTTACCCTGGGGCCTGGGTATAGGCTGTAACTCCAGAGAGTTAAACTAAAATCCCCTAGTCTGCAGCTATATCCTATGCAAGGCTCAACCCATTATAAAAATTGAATTCCCCCCACTTTGCTGTTAGGATTTCAAAATTTAATTTCTTGCTTAGCTGTTCACTAGTTGCGTTTAATGGCATAAAAACTCATTCTGGGATCATATCTGTGAACCTTTTCTAAACTGTATTGTGCTGGAACTAAAGCCTCATAGAAAAGTGCCCTGATCCTGGGCCAAGACAGAATCTAGTTCTCTAAGCATGTGTTCATATATCAGTTTTCTACTAGGGATGTTAAAACGGTTAACCAGGAATCATGAGGCTTACGGGTGTGCTTACCCATTAACCAGCCCTTGCGGGTGAACTCCAGTGGTGGCTAGCTCTGCAGGGCCAAAGCAGCCCCGGCTGGGGATGGGTTGCTGGGCCAGGTGGCGGAACCCCCAGTCATGGCAGGCCAGGCAGCAAGTGCTGAGTCAAAACGATTAACTGGTTCAACATCTCTATTTTCTGCCCAACTCAGAGACACTTACCTGTTCCTTGAGCTCAGCAAGCTGACCGGAGAGCTGTTTTACAAGGCTCATGGTTGACTCCAACTTCTCTTGCAGGTTTCTAATTTCATTTTGCTCATTGTCCCCTTCGTTGCTAACCAGGGACATGGCTCGCATGCGAGGGAACCAGTCCAAATTCTTCTCCTACATGTAAATACATTTTTTAAAAAAAGTTAATGTTATTCACCCGGGGCTCTAGAAAGAGAACTGTGTGGGCTTCTGCTGCATCACACCCACTGGAGGAGAGATTAAGGAACATTAATATGGGAAACTACAATATTATAAAACATTAAAAGTTGTCTGTCCACAAAGGAAATAGCCAGGGCAAAATCTTAGCCTCATTGAGGTCAGAGACTAAATTCGCATTGCCTTTAGCAAGGCCAGGTTTTTCACCCCAAGAGAGAAACAGAGGTTGCCTTATGATTCCAGGAATCCAACCTTTCTGTATTCACACGGTTTATAAATATTGATTAGGGCGCTCTACTCTCAAGTGGGCTGCTCTCCTGTGTAGGAATGCTGGCAGAGAGGTGTGCAGCACGTCTAGGGCCAGCCCTCGTGGGGATGGGAAGAGAGCATCGTACTTCAAGCCCTGCTCTGGCTCCAGCCTTGCTCCTCCTCTAGCCCCATTCAGTCCCAAATCCAACTGCATTTCCAGGCTGGCTCTAAACTCAGCTGCAGCTCCACTTGACACCTCCTTCATCTCCAGCCAGGCTCTGCCCTCATCCCCTCCCCGCCCCAGACACAGCTCTTCTCCCCACCCCTAGTTATGCCCCCAGCTCCATCTTCATCCCAACCCCCACTGTTAAGGAAGTAATGGCAAGGGGGGGGGGGTGAGTGAAAAAGAGCAGCACTGATATATACGCAGGCTTAAAAAAATGCAGTGAGTAGTTTATGCAAGATGGGGTGGAGTAGCACAAAGGGGATTGTTCAGCGTGACTTTGGAATGGTGGAAGTGCTCTTGAATATGCATGCAGTACAGAACTGATGTGTGCGCGTGAGGAAGGGAATACTGCCCTGCCTGGGGAATGGGAAGAGGTGCCTGGGCCATGCTGCAGTTCCAGGTTGGGATTAGAATCTAGTGTTCTTTAAGCATGAGACAAGAAAAAGGTTCCCATGTCTAGTAGCACATTACACACACAGGCCCAGACTTCCATGCAGAAATAGGTTAAATCAGGGCCATGCCTTCGGCAGCAGATAAAAAAGTTGCCACATGATGTCATTACAATTAAGTGCTCTAGAACATGTTCCTTCCAGGCTCCAATATACCCTGCAGTAGCGGGATGGCTGGGGGCTCTCCACCCCAGCTAGAGCAACTTCCCTAGACAGACGGGGGACGGTTACTTATGCTGGGGCCTAATCCAACCCATGACACTCTGGAGCCAAGAGCTATCCTGCTTATATTGTTAGTTTTTGCTCTTTGAAGAACATGCAGGTGAAGGGGAATGTAGCCATAGACTCTGTTAGTCTAGAAGTTGAACCTCTCTAGGCGGGCACCCTCCGGACCTGACTGGTGCCAAACCAGAGAATTTGCCGAACCACGGGAAGTCAGTGTTACCTAGCAGCCTTGCCAACACTTCCACTGCTTACTGGGCTCTTAGAAGATATTTAGGGATCTGTTAGAGCTAGATAACAGCACAGAACACTAAGGGTATGTCTACACTACCCTCCTAGTTCGAACTAGGAGGGTAATGTAGGCATACCGCACTTGCAAATGAAGCCCGGGATTTGAAAGTGCGGTATTCCTACATTACCCCACTAGTTCGAACTAGCGGGGTAGTGTAGACATACCCTAAGAGCCAGGACTGGTGGCTGTAAACAAACTTTATGGGACAGCGGGAGACGTGGCCATACCCATGATAAGTGGATGTCAGCCTAACTAAAATCATGCTGGACCATGGATGTTGCTGGACCAGAGTTTGCCAGTCTAAAGAGATGCAACCTGCACTTTTATTTTCATTGCACCACATACATCTAAAAGTAAATTTGAAACCCTGAATGTTTTTTCTCTATTTCATGTGAGGTTTCTAATAAATTTCCATCCAGCTGTTTCTGGTCCTGTCACACTAAAACTACAAAATGTGAAGGGAGTAATATTGTGCAGCTTCATTACATTTTGCAGTACAGGGCTGTCAACCACATAAGTTTGTGAAATGCAGCCTTCCTTAGCTGTGCTTTGTAAACCCAGGGATCTCATGATGATTTATTGTGCAAATATATAATTCACTTTTTTTTGTGGGGGATAATTCATTCAAATCAAAATCTTATTTTACCAGCTCTGTTGGTGAGTTTTAATTGAACATGAACACACAGGCTGCGTGGTAATTTCAGTTCTGGTGTACACTTATGATTACAAGATTAACATTAATTTTCCACAAATCTTCTGGTATACAAAGAACTTTAGCATATACTTAACTGAAAGCACATGTGCAGTCTTGTACTTAGTCAAGCTTATGTGTAAGTATATTGCTGGACTGGCACCTATTTTGGCAAACATAACTGTCCACAAACTTGTCTGACATTTGCAGAATGCAAATTCAAAAGTTGTGCAGGAAGACCACAGATGCTACTTTCATTTGGATCTGAATATTCCTGGAAAATTGTCATGTAGCCACGTTCGTGTCTCTTCCTTGAAGAATCTAAGGTTATAAAATACAATGCTGCATTGCTGTAGAAGGCAGTAAATAGAGGTGGTACCTACTCCCTTTTGCTACATCTGAACATCAAGATAAACCGTGACCCAGGCTGGCAGGATGAGAGTAGTTTCAGACTTGCTGCTCCTGTACTGTTGAGCGCTGATGTCATTACTGTGCAATACCCATTGTTCCTTTCTAGTCCCTGATTCTCCAAAACACAATGCATTGTTTGGTCTGTTTGGATTTTTTTTAATTGAGTTGTTGTTGGTTTTGTTTTAGGTTTTTTTTTTTTTTTTTTCATGATTTCTAACCTGTACATAGGGCCTTACCAAATTCACAGCAATGAAAAATGCATCACAGGCCATTAAATCTGGTCTCCACCTGTGAAATCTAGTCTTTTGTGTGTTTTTACTCTGTACTCTACAGCTTTCACAGGGGAAGCCAGTGTGCCTCAAATGGGGGGGGGGGGGGAGGGAATCCTGATCCAATGGAGCTGCAGGGGGTGTCACAAGATTATTATGGAAGGGGTCATGATGTTGCCTTCAGAGCTGGGCAGCTGGAGAGTGGTGGCTTTTGGCCATGTGCCTAGCTTTGAAAGCCACCCTTAGTTTTTCAGTGCTGCCTTAAGAGATGGGCTCCTGGCCAGCAGCTGCTGCTGCTCAGCTCTAAAGGCAGCATCGCCATGAGCAGTAGTGTAGAAGTAAGAGTAGCAGTACCACAACCCCTCCTACAATAACATTGCCACCCCCAACTCCTTTTGGACCCCCTACAATTACACTGCCAACAATTCACATTAAAGTAGCTGAAATCGTGAAATTTATGTTTTTTTAAAATGCCTTATGTCTGTGAAATTGTCCAAACTGGACTGTGAATTTGGCAGGGCCCTATCTATACAGAACTGATATAGTCACAGGAACATGATATATATTTGAAATAATTTTTGATGCTGGAACATTAGGGTCTGATTTCAATTTGCCTGTTCTATGCACCCCCATGCCACCTATTCCCCCGCGCCCCCCCCCCCCCCATCCTCTGCACAGAGCACTACTTTTTTTTTGGAGGGGAAGGGAGGGAGAGGTAGGGCTGCAGTACATGGTACTTTGCATTAGTGGAAGACTGGGCAGTGGTCCTTAGTAGTCCTTTACTGCTGGCATAACTCAGAAGAGCTCTGAATTACTTCAGCCCCTCCCCTCTTCAGCTTTGCTTCTACAAAGTGCCAGTAAAGTTGTGCAAAACTCTAACAACCCATTTCAGCTGGCTGCGGCTTTAATTACAAACTGGAAGACTTGGCCAAAGTCAAGCCAAAAGGTTGGTTGAGGACCAAGAGCTTGGACCGTTTTGAGAGGATCCGAGCCAGCTGATGCATTTGCATGGAAAACTGACCCTGTGAAGTGAAACAGTTGACTTTTGCATTGCACTTCCTGCCAGCCCAAGAAGTGATGGGTCAAATAACTGAACACAGATCTTTCCCTTGGCAGTTTAGAGCTCTGTCGACAGAGTGGGCAGAATATAGCTCTTTGGATGCAGTCAACACACAGAGGCTAATGTTATCCCATCCGTAATGCAGTCAAATTGCATTTTTGTATTACAAAATTTTAAGTAGATTTGGAATTTATCAGAACAGTAGGAAAATACATTCTGTTCCCCCAGTCTGTCTCATTTATAAATATATACTTTGAATAGGTGGAATCTCATAACACACACAGTTATTAAATTCCCTTGCTGAACTGTTTACTTCTGTCAGTCAATATTAACTCACTTTCTTGCTGCACTCTGAATTGCGAAGTTTTATAACAAGACAGTGTGAAAAGATGGTCCAGGACATAGGTGTTACCTTATTCTGCGATGCTATAGCACTCTATATTTCCAGCACTTGCTAGTGGAGCCTAAATATTGTGTCCCAAAACTAGAAAATTTCAAATTGCAGAGGTTTCTTTGCAGGCAGGGTTTATAGTGAATATTCTATGCAAGGGTGGCTCATTGACTGCCAGTCTGCACTAACGTCCTTTTTACCTTGAGTTGATTGCTTGCCAACTAACTTGAGGTAGGTAACTTTTTTTGTAAAGGCTAGATTGGATGCTACTCCCTAAAGTTTACTCTGGGATGTCAATGTTTAGGAGTCCCCTTAACCAGACGACACATGTTAAAACTACAACTTGCCCTGTTTACTCTAGGAGTTAAATCTAATTGACTTGAAGTGAGGTGCCTGCTGATTGCACACGATGTTGACTCTGAGAGCCCATGTGCCAGTTCTTAGCTTTTCCCAGAACATGATCCCAAATTACACTAAAAGCTGTGCCTTTCCCACCCAGCTAGCTAGAGAAGGAAAGTGGTCGTGGCTGGTTTATGAGTGCCGTACACACCCTTAGCTTATGCCTTAGTCTAGTGCAGTGGTTCCCAACCTTTTGGGGCTGCTGGGAGCCCGGGGGCAGGGCCACTCATGTGCCAGGCGCCTGGGGGCGGGGCTGTGCACACGCTGCATGCCCGGTGCTGGCACTACTCCTGTGCCATTCGCCCAGGAGTGGAGCTGCCCATACGCCATGTGCCCGGGGCTGGTGCCGCTCCTGTGCTGCGTGCCCAGCAGTGGGGCTGCCCAAATGCCGCGCACCCGGGGCTGGAACAGCCCATGCGCTGCATGCCCGGGATGGGCGCCGCTCCTGTGCCGCGCGCCCGGGGGTGGGGCCAGCCCTGATCACTCGGCGGGCGCACAGAAATGGCCTGGTGGGTGCCATGGCGCCCGTGGGCACCGCGTTGGGGACCACTGGTCTAGTGGTTAAAGCCTTACCCTGGGAAATCCAGCTGTAAGGTTCTAATGCTGCACCCCCCTCCCCGCAGACCAGGGAGACGGGGAGCAAAGCCGCGGAGCACGCCCGCAGGGGGACAGCTCAAGCGCGCCCGGGCTGTCCCGCTGCGGGCGTGCTCCAAGCCTTTGCTCCCCGTCTCCCTGCAGAGCAGGGAGACGGGGAGCAGATTTTCTCGCCCCAGAGGACGGGGGCGGCGGACCGCGGCGCATCTGGGCGTCCCACCGCTCCCGTCCTCCGGGGCGAGAAAAGCCCCGTTCGTAACTGCAGATCCGACATAAGTCGGATCCGCGTAACTCGGGCACTGCCTGTATCTCCAGTGGCTGGTGATGGGACACTAAATGGGAGAGTTCTGAATTTCAAATACAAATTCTTTCCCAGCTGTCTGGCTGGTGGGACTTGCCCATTTGCTCAGGATCTAACTGATCACCATCTTTCTGGTCAGGAAGGAATTTTCCTCTTGGCTCAGATCGGCAGACTCTGGAAGTGGCAGTGGGGGTTACCATTCTCTGTAACATGGGGCACAAGTTGCTTGCAGGTTTAAGATTTGAGGATTTTCAGCCAGAGGTTAGGGGTTTATTACAGGAGAGGGTGGGTGAGGTTCTGTGGCCTGCAATGGGTAGGAGGTCTGATTATATGATCATGATGGTCCCTTCTGGCTCTAAAGACTCTGAGTTCTATTACAATTGTCTTTCCAGTGCTCACTACATACTGCCCAGGTATGCTGCATTGCTCTGCTGTATTTTGTTGTTTTAGAAACATACTACCGGTAATTTGTTTCTATTGGCAGGGCACCATCATGTACTACTTAACATCTTCAGGTAGACAATGCTTTTCTGCCCCAAATATTATACTGCTATTAATAATCCCCTAGCCTGTATTTTCGTGGTGAAAACTTGGTCCCAATGAAGTCAGTGAGGCTAGGATTTCACCACTGATCCATATTTATGATCAGAACCATTATTAGGAAATAATGCTGGGGAGAAAAATCCATCTGGATCCATCACTTGTGTCTCAGCATGAAAACAGATGTCAAGCAGTGTTGGTTTGTGACACTGTGATGTATGCCCTTTCATACCTACTACATCCAGGCTTTTATAGCACACCGCTTTCCTCAATTTTGCAGTTAAAGGCAAGATCCAGTCTTAAAATCTCTAGTTATAAAGCTCCCACAGCCACTGAAAAGGAAAAAAATATAAATCTTTAACCTGTCTTGTGCGTTATGACACAGTGCCACAACTGTTTTGTGATTTAATCACACTCAATAATAATTTGGCTCAGTGCATGATTCAGCTAATTCACTATTTGATAAACGTTCACCCTAAACTACAAGCAAAATAGCTTCCTGCAAATCCTGTTTGACACTTTAATGTTGAGACTGTATTTGATAAGCAATCTGCCCTGTGTAATATAGAGAAGAGAATTACAAATTGTTAAGCATCTATATGAATGGCGAATAACTCAAGGAAAAGAAACCTCAGCAATTACAGATAAATCTTTCCACAGTAAGAATACTAATGCCTGGTGCTACCACTGTGCTGATCCATTCTGTATCTTCACAGCTGGGGGGTGTGAGCAGTAGGAGGGGAAATTAGAAATATTTTTGCTACCAAAGAAAGGTTGTGATCAAAACATGAAATTGTAGTCTGCTTTAATAACTTCATTTGATTAAATATTTTTGTAGCCCACAGTAGAAAATATCTTTAATTCCAAAATACCAAATGCATTGCATGATTATTGTTCAGAAATTTCAATGTGGTGTTAAGTGGTTTGGGGAATGTATGTATGGCAGAAAAAGCTGTGGTTGGGTTGGGGTTTTTTGTTTTGTTAAATGAGCAATGGACAAGGTTTTCAAAAGTGATTTTTTTTGTAATGGAAAATCTAGGCATCCAAAACAGAGGCAAAGGGAATTCCTGAAAAATCAGGCCCATTTAAGGATAGGGTAACCCCAAATGGAGGCAATCACAATAACTTTTGACAATCATAGCCATTGTATGTGATGTTAATCATATTAAGTACAACCAAATACAGTACATCCCTCCCACAGTTGAATTAATTTAGAACTTTTCTGTTTCCTCTCTCCTGCCCATGGATTGCTCCAGTGATGGTGCTTTGTAGTTTGCACTACCCCAGTAAGTTTGTTCTAACCAGCCTTGAGTTCTTATTTCATTTCCAACTGTCGGTGGGCCCAGCTATGGGCCAAACCATCCCTGTTGCCACTGTGAGAATGCTGTTGTCTTATAAAATCTGCAGGTGATTTTAGAGGGCAGGATTAGAATGCCAAATGATCTTGACAAATTGGTATGAAATCACTAAGGTAAAGATGGGAAGGAAAAATCAAATGCACAATGACAAAATGGGGGATAACTGGCTAGGGATGGTAGTACTGCTGAAAAGGATCAGGATGGGACTCCTCTGCTGTTTCTCTGTCTCCTCCTAATCACTATCTTAGACCTGAGAACTACTGTACATATCTTCATAGCTCCCGACAACATCATCTGAGCATAGAATTTGGCACTCAATATTTGCTGCTTTTTTAAATCCCCAAAGTTACTAGTAGATGTGACAGATTTACTTTGCACCTATCTACAGTTTTGTCAGTCACGGGTAGTGACTGTGGTTTGAGAAAAACACTTTGGATTGGAGTTAACTAAATTAATATAATCCCTGGTCTTGTACACAACATCTGGTACAGACATTAGAAGATAAATGTTCTTGTTGTTTTTAAACAGATGTTGATACAAAACACAGCCATAAATCATAGAGTGTATGTGGATATAGACTGTTTCTACTAAACAGAAATTTACTATTGCATTTGAAATGGCAATGAATCTTTCACTCCTATTTTACTCACATCAATGCAGAACTTTTTAAAATGGACTATGCATATATTTCACCTTAATTTTAGCTTCCTCATCAGAAAGTAGAAGAACAGGTAATGTGATGCAAACCTGTGGAAAAGTACACAGGGCTCTCTAATTGTCCTTTAAAGCTCAATTTGGTCCTTTTGTTAAATCATGTAGGTTTAATTTGTTAAATTCATTCCCAATAAGAACATTTTAGTGAATACATTGGATGGTTGGATTGACTCCCGTTGTGTATTTCTGCTTGTGCCATTTCATGCCATTCTTGCTATTTACACGTTAACAAATTATGTGTACTATTGTACTGAATACCCTTTTACTGTTTTTAAAATGACGTGGTGCTCTTGCAAGGTACCAAAACAAAAAGACTGGAGCCAGGATTCAAACTTTCTCCGCTTTTGCGTGCGTAACTGCATGCTAGCCTTCTACTAGGCTTCTTCTAGAAAGATAACGAGTCAGGAAGGTAGATTAGTGTTTAAGTACATTCATTCAGTCGTTGGTGTGTCTGCAGGAAGTGCCAAAAACGCTTGCCAGCTAGTGTCATTGAACGTACTTGTTTGAAACAGTCAGTTAAACAAACAAAAGTCAGGCACAATACCTTGCTACTATCCACTAGCCCATAAAAGTTTTGAGTAGATCATTTTGTTGAATGTGTGCATTCTTTACACTTAATTTTCTTGCACAGTTTGCCTATTCAGGGTGAAAACTGATAGCGCTTGTAGCCTCAGTTTGGCAAAGCAGAATCTCTAGGTAATTTAAAAGCACAGCTGAAGATTTATTTTTTGGATATATAAGGCATGACTCTGTTTTCAGTTGCACATGTGATATACCACTATAATTCCATTAACTGAAATAGATCATTCCAAATTAGGATGCTCCCAAAGACGGTTTAAAACTGGATCTGAATTTTGGTCGTTGGGCCCATTTTGACATAGCTATTAAGTGCCTCCATCATATTTAAAATAACACTTTTTATTATATTGAACTTATTACAGAACTATGGTATATATTGCAGTCCATGTTCCTCACAGTAATATTATAATTTTGTACAAGACAGGGACTGTAAGATGTCATGGAAAAGTTATGATTTGCTGAATATGAATAACCTATTTGTGTACACTTTTTTTGTATTCAAAGTTATGAATATTGACTAGGGATCTGTATTTAAAATGGGCGTACTCTGGAACACACCCAGAGCCAACCTTTCAGGTACAATGAAGAAGCCGGACAGTGCTAATGGCTCATCAACAAAGCCAATGGGCTGTAAACTAGTGTAAGCTTTTGGTAGATGTTCTGACCCCTCTGTAAGCAATGGCTGCAGCGACGCTGGGAGGGCATGTGGCCAGACCACTTGACTCTGGCCTCCACCTTGAATATCGGTGTTTTCCCACAAACTGAGTTTGGGCCCAAGGCTGTGCTATCACTTAAAATCTCTCTCTGTAATTATTTCATTTTTGGCTTTCGCTCCCAACTTGACCTGTTTAGTTCAAGTGCTTGGGAATCTTAGCTCAAGCAATGGGACTGATCCATTTCCTTTTCAATTTGAGCGAGAGGCAAACTCTGATCTTATGTGGTATAGTTCCCTGTGCAGCACAAGACGGTATCATTTGGGATTAATGCTCAAAGGGTGGGTGTGCCTGGGAAGCTGGGGGTTATCATGGCTCTGGCTATGGTATTGTTGATTCATGCAGGGGCTGGACATAGAGCCTGCATGTAACTGCAGCTGGGTGTGTCCTTACCTGTGTGAATGCTGGCGGAAATGGAGGACCAGGAGTGGGACTGCTGCTTGTCACAGTCCTAGAGTGTGAAAAGGAGCCCAGACTGAGTCAGCAGGCTTTATGGCACCCCACTTCCAGGATATCCCCAAAATTGCATTACAGTTTTTACAGCCAAATTTGCAAAGGAGCAGCAGAACAAACAGGAAACTTTTTAAACCATATTTAGTTGCGAGGAAGAGGTCCCTTTGCTGGTTTTGTCTAATATATCTGAATTGGAGGCAGATTCCACAAGGTGCTGGGCATTTTTCTGCAATGTACCAAGCATCCTCAACCACACTAAGTTCAAAAGGTGCTCAGAAACAAGACAGAGTTTTGTCGTGGGGCTTAAAATATCTACTTACTCAAATTGTGAATGATGATTTTCTTTTTTGATCTATGGGTACATCTAAAATAGAAGAAGTTGCTGCCTTATGATCCGTTCTCTGCTGATGGTTGAAATACCTTAGTTTGCAGAAAGAAAGGGCTAAACAACACTCTGCTGCCCAGTTCTGTTTTAAAAATTGCTAATATTTAATTAGTTCTATAGTGTACAATCCAGTTGCGTTTTCAAATTGAGACCAACCACCTGTTTAGTTTCACACACTCAGAATGATCTTGTGGTGAAATTCTGACAATGAAACTCAAAACAAGAAAATCTCTTAATTGCACATAAATAAAATACTGGGCACAAAAAGGGGGTTCACTAAATATGGTTTAAAAAGTTTCCTGTTTGTTCTGCTGCTCCTTTGCAAATTTGGCTTTAAAAACTGTAATGCAATTTTGGATTGAATTTTGTAGAGGATTATAGTAGGCTCTATTCTAGATAAATTGGCTGCATCCAATTTGCAATCTGTTATTTACTTTTATTTCAAAATGCCTTCCTGAGACAATTGTATATATGACTATATCCGGAAAAGTTGTTGGTAATATTGCAAGACTGCATGATGTAAAAAATATATCACTGTCATTTAAACTGAACAAAAAGATTCCTATTTTTCGATACAGCGCTTTTAACCACCTTAACACATTTTTGCAATAACTATTGTACACAACAAACATTTTACACTGTCCCACAGATACTATTTGCTAACCTGATTGATTTCTTTCTCTACAGCTAATCTGATTTCTACATGCTATATATCTTCTCCTTTATTAAAGATGATGTAATCTCAGCTTTTTATCATACAAAAATACACCAAACCAGAGAGAGAGAGAGTTTTCATGAAACAGCCTTGCAACCAAATAGAAAAATCTGACACACAACTCATAAAACAGATCCTGAAAGATAAATGGTGCAATGAGAGACAAGTTATTCAAATTCAGTAAGTTTAAACAGAGAAATAGGATTTTGTGGATTTTTCTGCCCACAACAAATAAAGGAAAGTAAAGGACTTAATCTTGTTAGTGCCATCTTCTGAAAATATATATATCTAGCAGTAATCCAGACCACTAAATATGACACTCTCTGGTCTTCGGGATAGCCCAGAGGCAAATCAACTCTCAGGAGGTCTAGCCCATAAGTTAGAATAACACTATAAACAAAAGTCTGCCCCTAACTAGGTGTATGCCCATACTTGCACTTGATGGACACAGTTTTTGTCATTCTTCGCAGGTGCTTAACTCCTCCCCCCATGGCACATGAAAGTGTGACTGCTGCTTTGTCAATAGTAGTACTGTGCTGTCAAAATGAAGCCCCCTCTTTGATGGTGAAAGCATTTTGTCAACAAAAGTGCTTGACTAACAGCATTTGCACAAGCTGACTTAGTCACAAGGCTGTGTCAACAGAGGCTTGTTGCTAAAAATTGCAGTGTAGACATTCCTTAGGCCCACCTCTTGCATCCTCCTTAGCAGCTTTAAAGAAGAGGACCTTTGCCTCTTTGGGAAGGTTTGCCTAGGCTCTGGCAGATTGGGGGGGAGGGGAGGGGAGAATTGGGAGTGGGAGTGGGGATGACAGCGCCAAACTATAGGACCGTGCTGAGTGCCCTGTCAGTGGCACACTTCATGTGTGTCTCATAGCAGAACCAGCCTGTAAGATCTAGAGATGATGTATGCTCCTTACAACCTGTTGATGCAAAGGTCACTAGGCAGGCATTAAAGTCTTTCAAGTGCAGAGAAGATAGTTGACAACTTGGAACTGTGCCACTCTACCAAATGTTGGATCAAAAAGAGTAGTTGTCAAATCACTGTTTCTGCTCCCTGGTGGGAGGGGAGGAAACTCCAGTCTGGAGTTCACTGTAACTGCAGGCTAAGGAATCTCTCTTTTCTACTAGGAACCGGTTTTGTATTTAAATCCCTCTTCTCCCCCCCCCCTACTCCCACACACACACCCACAAACTGTGTATGATTTCTGCAGGGCCGGATTAAGGTTTTCATAGGCCCAAGGCACTCTCCTAATTGTAGGCCTTTAAATTAGATTTTATATATATATATGAGAAATGCCCTATTGCCTATAAGCCTAACATTGCCCACACTAATTTTCACTCTTGAAAGTGTTGCACCCTGTGAGCAATTGATGGTACTTCATTCTAAAATAACAGCCATTTTGAGGTATACTACAATTATACTTAGGATGTACCTGATAGTTAATCAGCTAATAAGGGGGAGTAAGAGGATGTTGCTTCTACGACAGTATAATTTGATTTAGCAGTTTTCTTACTTTCAAGTCCATTATGAATTTTTGGTAGGGTCTAAAGTTGTTCGTAAGCCCTAGGCACCGTGCTTAATGCATAATCTGGCCCTGGATTTCTGCCTGTGACACGCGAGAAAGGGTGTATGTGTGCACATATGTAAGGCAAAAACTGTTTGCAGAAAAATGAGTACTACAGAGTTGAGTCTGATGGAGACTGCTCCCATTGAGGTCTATATCAAAGTTTATATTAACTTCAAAAGGGAATAGGCCCTTTGTCTTAAATTCCAACAGCTTGTGGATAACTAATTTTCAGTTACTGGAACTCATTTGCATTAAGTTTTAGCCACAAAACCAGACTTGTTTGGAGGTCAACTTAACCTATGGCAACTTAACCTTTATTCTGAAGGCCCCATGTCTAATCAACTCCTCATCTAGTCCAGCAGAGCTGTACTGAGTCACAACACCAGATCAGCAAACTACTTATGGGTTGACTAGAGAAACTTTTCAGTCCAGTTCTGCAAGGTACTGAGCCCCTTGGATGTGAGTGAAAGGTGCTTGGACGACAGGAACCCTATGCAGTGATGCAAACTTATTGATAGAGCCCTGATGTAGATATCCATGGATATAAAGCAGATATCTGCAAATGTGCTGGATTCTTGATGTAAAATTTGTATCCACATCTGTATCCGGGGATATAAAGCACACAGATTTGCAGGGCTCTACTTATGGACTTGTTGTTTTCTAGAAAAAAGGAACAAAATGTCTAGTAGAAGGTGGGAGAACAACCCTAAAGAGTTGCATAGATCAGTAGCCTCTCATTATTGCTTGAACTGAATAACATCCTGTTAAACTGGGGAGACAGGGCCATGCTTTTTTTTACATTAGGGGACCACACGTTGCAATGCAATCATTTCAGACTGGTGGTCCCTAATGCGTTTTAACGCTGCTCTCTCAAATAGAGATGTGAGGGAAACTCCTGTCCTCAGACAACCCGAAACATACCCTATAACTTTACTGACATGTCTGATTCTATGACATGGGCTTGTGTACCCGAACTCTTCTGTTTGCAAGCTCAAAGCAAACAGTAAGTTACATAATTAGGCAGGTTTCTTTAATCATA
The DNA here is from genome assembly GCF_052426305.1 of Pelodiscus sinensis. NCBI lineage: Eukaryota > Metazoa > Chordata > Testudines > Trionychidae > Pelodiscus > Pelodiscus sinensis. The sequence continues at coordinate 121,272,412 of NC_143052.1, forward strand.
TTATGAAAACCCCACTGCAGAGAAAACAAAATGAAACATTGTTTCCTTGAAATTAGCCTGCCAGCAAGCCATCCAATCTTATTTCACACCAAGCTTTTGTGCTATTTGGTATAAATATTGTGATAATTAATTAGTCAATGTGGCACGCTTTGTATCAGTCATTAAAAAGCAATCGAGCAAAAAGTTCCATGGTTTTGATAGATATACAAGTCTCTCTTACTGCTGGAGTTTTGATATTTTGTTTGGAAGAAAGCCAGTTTTAAAAGTAAAATGCGTTATTAGTATCCCAGAAAACCTGATCCAGCAGAGTATTTAAGCACATGAATGATCCCATTAAAGTCAACACACTACAGAACTAGGAACCTAGAGGTGGTTTATGGTAATTCAGAGAATTCACTCCAGAGATTTTTCATATTGAGCCAGTACATGTCCAACTCATCTGATGAAGTGGGTTTTATCCCCGAAAGCTCATGATCCTATATTTTTGATAGTCTCTCCACAAGACTACTCTTTATTAAAGTTACATGGCTACCCCGAGACTTTTTAACACAAATTTGTTGTGCAGCATCTCATTAGGCTGAAGCTTCTCTGTTTCAGAGTAGGAGTCTGCCTCAGCTCCTTGGACTGTGTTTAGCACTCAAAGGGTATAGTAACAGCTAGTGAGGGTTGTACAGAATTAGCAGGGAAGCTACTGCCCCGTGAATTGCGAGTGTGATTGATAGCACGGAATACAAATCCTGGAAGTCAGAGCTTTGAGTATCCCTGCCCAATGGACATTACACTTAAAACCCAGAAATGTCACTTTCCCTGGCTATGAAATAAGCATCCCCTTTAATATACACAATTACAGGCAGTCCCCGGGTTACGTACAAGATAGGGACTGTAGGTTTGTTCTTAAGTTGAATCTGTATGTAAGTCGGAACTGGCATCCAGATTCAGCAGCTGCTAAAACTGACCGCCAGTTCTGACTTACATACAGAATCAACTTAAGAACCCCAAGCGTCCCCAAGTCAGCTGCTGCTGAAACTGATCAGCAGCTGATTCCAGGAAGCCTGGGGCAGAGCAACTCTGCCTCAGGATTCCTGTAGTCAGCGCTGGTCAGTTTCAGCAGAAGCTGACTTGGGGATGCCTGTGGCAGAGCAGCTGGGGTGCTGCTGGGTTGCACCAGTAGCGCCCAGAGCGGCGCTGCGGGACCAACCGGCAGCACCCCAGCTGCTCTGCCACAGGCGTCCGGAGAATAGCCTAGTCTGCTGGGGGGGGCGTACTAGCTGGGCCCCCCACCCCAGCAGACCAGGAAGACTCGGGCGGCGGACCGAGATGCACTGCGGTCCCGCTGCCTGGGTCCTCCGCGGCTTTGCTCCCCGTCTCCCTGGTCTGCTGGAGACCAGCAGACCAGGGAGACGGGGAGCGCCTCTGAGGACGCCGGCAGCGGAGCAGCCCAGGTGCGCCTGGGGTGCCCCGCTGCCCGAGCCCCCCCCCCCCCGCAGCTTTGCAAAGCGCGGGGAAGCTGGTGGAGCAGTCCAGGCGCGCCTGGGGTGCCTCGCTGCCCGAGCCCCCCCCCCCCCCCCCGCGGCTTTGCAAAGCGCGGGGAAGCTGGCGGAGCAGTCCAGGCGCGCCTGGGGTGCCTCGCTGCCCGAACCCCCCCCCCCCGCGGCTTTGCAAAGCGCGGGGAAGCCGGCGGCGGCGGGGCAGTCCAGGCGCGCCTGGGGTGCCTCGCTGCCCGAGCCCCCCCCCCCCCCCCCGCAGCTTTGCAAAGCCGCGGGGGGGGGGCTCGGGCAGCGAGGCACCCCAGGCGCGCCTGGACTGCCCCGCCGCCGCCGGCTTCCCCGCGCTTTGCAAAGCCATGCGGGTGGGGGGGGGGGGCTCGGGCAGCGGGGCTGCCCCGCTGCCCGAGCCCCTCTGCGGCTTGCTCTGCGTCTTCCTGGTCTGCAGACCAGGGAGACGCAGAGCAAAGCCCCAGAGTACACGGGCGGCAGGACCGCGAGGTCCCGCAGTCCGTGTACTCTGGGGCAGCCCCGTTCGCAACTGCGGATCCGACATAAGTCGGATCCGCGTAAGTCGGGGACTGCCTGTATTACAACCTGAAAGATAATCGGGAAGGAAAGAGCAGCTCTTCCCTTTCTCCACAACTACGCTTCCATGATGGTTTGCCTTGACAGTCCCTTTCTTCTTTCCTTTAGAACCCCTTTTCCTCCTTTCGCCACCTGTTTCTAATTTAGTAACATCCCCTTTAACTGCTTCCTCTAAAGAGAAGTTTGCTCTTCCTGAGGCAACTGAGAACTGCCTTTTGGAGCTCAATCCTCTTGGGGGTGGGGAGTCTGCAACTGAAGCATTGTTCCAGTCAGAGGGCAGTATCTGAGTGCACACTTGAGGTGAGCACAGGCACAGCCAATGTGGTCAATTTAATCTACCCTCGTTACCCACACACGGCACCCCTCCATCTCATCTGAAAGCTTTTCATATCTACTTTGAGATGAGGTCTGATGGAGAGCGGTCACATGGTACTTACATGTAGCTGTCATGGTTTCTCCTTATAACAGGAATGCAGATTTTAAAGTGTTTGTTTTATTTGTTCAATGAGTTAGTTCAAGACAAACTAGAGTTCTTTTGTGATGCTTCAAGGTCACAATCTAAAAGGTAATACCAAAATCTAATAAAAACGTACAGGTAGCAATACAATGCAACAGTGCTGGTGATGTTTCTAATCATTTGTTCACTATGGTCTCAGAGTGCGTGAGTTACCAAATTTCATTGCCTTGGCATGTACACAAGTCTCTGGAGGGAAAATTGTTTTGACAAAGACACGGTTGGTTGTGCAGGGACCCTAAATGGTATAGGTACAAATAAGGTCTTGTAGAAGCTAAGATGCCTTTGGAAAAAAATGGTTATCCATATCTGGCATGCCTATGTGCAAAGCCATTCAAATCTTTGTTGTTGTGCCAAAATGCTCTTTTGACATTGTTCCAAACTGACCTTACATGGTAGGAGTTGGGCCAGTGATTAATGCTTTTTTGTGGCTGGACTGAGGCACAAGTAATTTGGGTTGCACTCTGGTCACACAACACTGCTACCATGTGCTATGCTGCGGAAACTGCAGCTTGTCCATCACTCTCTGCCAGCTTAGCAAGATCTCTGAAATGGTAAGCTTCCTCTCTTTGGACAAAGTTAAACGGATTTTTTCCCCCTCAATACCAAATAGGCATAACAGACACAGCCTGTTAATGTTCATACAGCAGAAACTATGTTGCGGAATTTAGGAGTGAGCGAGTCACAGACTGCACGTACAGGTATGGAGTAGCGCTTATCCATTGTGCTGGCCATGGTGCCTGCTTCTGTGCGTTGGGTCTTCCATATTTGGGATTTAGGGAATGGCAAGGATTAAAATCTGTCTCAGGTGATCTAATTATTGTGGTTTCTTTCAACACCAAAAGCCATATTTACAGAGTGCAGAAATGTCCTTGTGTCTGCTTGCTCTTGTATATGGTAGAAGTCCTGAGCTGCTTCTGCATCTCTGCTGGTAATGGATTTTGCTACTTCATCATTGGCCAAGCCCCCACCAAGTCTGTTGTGGGTGTGCTCCTACAATCAGGTGAATTTTGAACGATACATTCTCCAAAGAATTTCACTTGTGAATGATTACTTGTTGGATGCCAGATTTAGAAGCTTTTTTCCATGGAAGCAAAGGGCATCCACCAACTACCTGATATTTGTTGCATCTACCCTTAGAACAAGCACTGTTTTTCTTCAGTTTTCACAGAGTAGCTGTTGTCTCATCCGTCAAAGACCTTGATTACAAAATTAGCTTTGTCAAATCCTTGCAGGACCTCAAGTACTCAGTAGCCAATTCACCAAATGTATGAAACTTGTCTCCAGTCATGGCACCTCTGCTGTACACTGCTTTTAGGGCATCAGCTGGAAGACTCCATGAGCTCTCTCAGAAGCATAGAAGAGCAGTAGAGACACAGGTCCTATTGGGTGACTTAGAGCAACTGCTATTGACTATCATCTCTTTGTCTTGCAAAGGAATGGGCTCTGGAGAACACAATTTCTGGAATAATGGGCTCTTGTGATTGTCCCTTCCTTGCTGGACTTCAAATTATTATTCTTGGACATATTTCGGCAAATGTCAAGACAGATTTCTTGACTGACCTGAAGCAGTTCCACGTCCCATCACAATCAAGTCCTCTAGATATGTTGATAAGCACCCGTGGATGTAATGCAGGGTCTAATGAGTGTATCACACTGTTGATGACACAGATGGTAATATGTTCTTTAACCTTCTTCAGGGGAGAGGTACAGACTTTGGACTTGACATGATGTAGTAAAGGCATTCTTTGTCTCTCAACTTTTTCATACTCATAATATGAAGATAAGTAATGTTATTGCTAACACTGACCAGTGCAAAATGGTCAGTGAACTAAAAGGCTGTTTCTAAAATATTTCAAAGGATAGTAATGCGCACACAAACTAAGATTTTTCTAACAGGCAGAGTAGGTGCTACATTGTATGTTTTTGTTTTTTTTTAAAAAAGCGCTTAGAAGTATTGCTGTGTGAATTCACATTCTCCATCCCCTCTATTGTACAAATTACAGGCATGTGATCTACTGCTACTGGTGCACAACCTAACGTGTAAGGAAAATTACTTGCAATACTTTTGCCCATTTAGATTATCTAATGAGAAAACATTTAATGTTAGTGAATTGTAAAATGTTGGGGCATGTAGCAGAAATGGCAAATACTAGCATTTTGGGGAGGGAGAGAGAATTTGTCCATCGCAAGCCAATACAAAGAGTAATATTTTTTTTTACCAATAAACAACTACTTTTAAGGTGTTTAAACTAATCATGATACCAAACTGCTCAAGATAGTTAAGACCAAAGCAGACTGAGAAGAACTTCAAAATATCACACCAAACTAAGTGATTGGGCAACAAAATGGCAAATGAAATGTCATGTCAATAAATGTAAAGTAATGCACATTGGAAAAAATAACCCCAACTATACATACAATATGATGGGGACTACTTTAGCTACAATTACTCGAGAGAGAGAGATCTGGGAGTCATTGTGGATAGTTCTCCGAAAACATCCACTCAGCATTCAGTGGCAGTAAAAAAACCCAAATAGAATGTTAGGAATCATTAAAAAGGGGATAGAGAATGAGATAGAGAAAAATCTTATTGCCTCTATATAAAACCATGGTACGCCCACATCTTGAATACTGTGGACAGATGTGGTTGCCTCATCTCAAAAAAGTTATATTGGCATTAAGAGAGATTCAGAGAAGGGCAACAAAAATGATGAAGGGTTTGGAACAGGTCCCATGTGGAGAGAGATTAAAAAGACTTGGACTTTTCAGCTTAGAAAAGAGGAGATTACAGGGGGGCTATGATAGAGGTCCTATAAAATCATGACTGGTGTGGAAAAAGTTATTAGGAAAAGTTATTTACTTATTGCCACAATATAAGAACTAGGGGGTCACTACATGAAATTAATAGGGAGCAGATTTAAAACAAACAAAAGGAAGTTTTTCTTCACTCAGCTCACAGTCAACCTGTGGAACTACTTGCCAGAGGACATTGTGAAGACTAGGATTTTAACAGGTTTCAAAAAAAGACCAAGATAGATTCATGGAGGTTAGGTCCATCAACGGCTATTAGACAGGATGGGTAGGAATGGTGTCCCTAGTCTCTGTTTGTCTGGAAATGGATGACAAAACCGGGATCGCATGATGATTACCTGATGTGTTCCCTCCCTCTGGGGCATCTGGCATTGGTCATTGTCGGCAGACAGGATACTGGGCTGGATGGACCTTTGGTCTGATCCAGTATGGCCATTCTTATGTTCTAACTGTAGAATTGTGCAAAAATGACACATTTTGGGTACCTAGTTTCACTTTGCCCATAGCTTTACAGCACTGCTTGGTAGCTCTGCCTCATACTTTATCTAGCCATACATAAAGTAAGTTTTCAGCTGATGGTCTGGGATGTGGGTGTCTGTGCATTAAACTTTAAAACTATAGCCTTTTGGGGGGGAACTGCTGCATGTCTCATAGGAGAACATTGCTATTGCTCAGCTAACACATCTTCACAGGTGGCAGCAGTACTGTAACTCAACCTTAACGATAAGACAGGGAGGGAGAGATTGTTTTTATAGCAGGGTATGTGGGATGTTTGAGGTGACTTCTGAGAACTCACCAAAATTTGCTTTTATATTTTTCATTGATTTTTATATTGCACGTGGCTTTGCATTTCTGGCAATGAAAGTGTCAAGGCATGAGCTTGGTGGGGGAGAAGAGTTAGGAACATGCACAACAAGCTGTAATGGGATGGTTTACAGTGGTAGCCCATTAAAGGGCACAAACTAGTACTGGCTTCAATGGATGCAAGATAGGGCTTTTAATCTTTTACTAGAGCATCCCTTCCTTTATGTGGTGGCTGAACCCAATGTTCTTTACCTGTGCGTTTGACTGCCTGAACTTTGGTTTTTAGAATAGTTTTTAGCTGATTGTGGGGTTATGTGATTATGCCAATTACATTCAATTACATAACTGTGTAAATAAGCAATAACTACATAATTGTATCCTCTAATTATATTATGGCATGTAGTGAAGTGTTGGTAAAAACCATTATGAAGCTTGCCAAGAATGGTGGCCAGCGCACCTGCTGGGCTAGCTTCAGAAAGCCTAGTTGCCCGCTTTGGAGGCATAATTTGTCTGCACTTGTTTCATTCCACAACTAGGAAGTAGCATAATTCACATGTTTTGCAGGAGCAAATGCAATAGCTACTACAGCAAGCTTTTTTGGCATCTACTTTATTTGCAGGTCCCAAAAAATGGATCCAGTTTCAGGGGGGTTGCTTATCCCCATAAAAGAAAGGACTGAAAATTTCAGCTTCAATTTTCATGGTCATCACTTGTGCAGTAACTACCTACCAAATGGCAGTCTTACAAACATGTGCTTTAAGTTACAGGAGTATAAAGTACCAGAAGATCAGCTTCAGCTATCATTTTTAACTAAGGAAAAGAAGGTAAATGCCATGGGAAAACACTTCCCTCCTTTTTTGACAGCATGTTTGCCAAACTATAAGTTTTTACAATCAAATTATAAGAATAGCAACACATCTGGTTGGTCCTTCTAAATATATCATCAGTAATCTAACCAGACCCCTCAGCAGCTAGTACATTGGATAACCTGACACAGTAGGAAGACAGCTACATCAATTTCACCAATCAGTCGTGGCTTCTGGTCTAACCGCCACCAGAAATGTCTATTTTCCCCAGTGACTGTGCAATATTGGTATTGCTAATTAAATTAATACCCTTTCCATACCTGCTAGGAGGTGAGGAGGCAAACATGTCTGGAGTTGAGCTCCATTAACCCAGAGCATTCACTGAATTATATCCCAAAGATCTGAGTCTCATCTTCAAATTTACAGGATAATCTCTCAAAGTTCAGTCACATGAGAACTGAAGATTTTGGCTCACCCGTTACACAGGTAATAACTAAGTTAAGATCTGGGCCTTAATTTCTCTCGTCTGAGACTATTTGGAATTCTCTGTCTCTTAGGGTACGTCTAGACTACATGCCTCTGTTGCCAGAGGCATGTAGATTAGGCTACCAGACATAGGAAAATGAAGCAGCGATTTAAATAATCGCCGTTTCATTTAAATTTACATGGCTGCCACGCTGAGCCGACAAACAGCTGATCAGCTGTTTGTTGGCTCAGTGCGATAGTCTGGACGCGCGGGTGTCGACATCAAAGGTATTTGTCGACCACCCAGGTATGCCTCCTGGGATGAGGTATATCTGGGTGGTCGACAAATACCTTTGATGTCGCCACCCGCGCGTCCAGACTATCGCGCTGAGCCGACAAACAGCTGATCAGCTGTTTGTCGGCTCAGCGCGGCAGCCATGTAAATTTAAATGAAGCGGCGATTATTTAAATCGCCGCTTCATTTTCCTATGTCTGGTAGCCTAATCTACATGCCTCTGGCAACAGAGGCATGTAGTCTCGACGTACCCATACACAGCTACTGAAGAAGCTAGCCATAAAAATCACCTCTGGAAAAGTGTGACATGTTCTAGGAGGCCGGTGGATCAGCTCCTCAGCACCAACTTAAATAATGGGATTGGGTGCTTGGAGACTTGATTGTGCAGAGATGTAGAACTTCTCCCTCCACTGCTGCATATCTATTTTAATAGCTTTTTGTATTTCCTTCCGCAGTGAGAGACACTGGGGTGGCTGCATAGATCTTGGCGTTTTAACTAGAACTGGTTAAAAAAAAAACCCTATGAAGGAAGGCTGAAAGAATTGGGTTTGTTTAGTTTAGAAAAGAGAAGACTGAGGGGGGACATGATACCAGTTTTCAGGTATCTAAAAGGGTGTCATAAGGAGGAGGGAGAAAACTTGTTCATCTTGGCCTCTGAGGATAGAACAAGAAGCAATGGGCTTACGCTGCAGCAAGAGAGGTTTAGGTTGGACAAACTCTAGAATAAATTGCCCAGGGAGGTTGTGGATCTCCATCTGTGGAGATATTTAAGAGTAGGTTAGATAAATGTCTATCGGGGATGGTCTAGACAGTATTTGGTCCTGACATAAGGACAGGGGACTCGACTCGATGACCTCTCGAGGTCCCTTCCAGTCTTTGTACTCTATGATCCTATGAAAAAATGTCCAGTGAAATTTCATTTCAACAAACACTGTGGGAAATAAATTTCCCCCAAACATCTTCCAACCCTTTATTACTTCAACACCTGCATGCATCTTCCGTCTTTATTTCCAACTTTCTTTCTCTTTCCTGCATCATGAATGTTCTCCTAGACCAGGGGTGGACAATAATTTTTTATCAGAGGCCACTTCAGAAATTGGAAAGTGGCAGGCCAGGACACGTCCGTGCTTTCCTGCCCACAGATCCTGATTGGTTTGGGGGAGTCTTTGTCCTTCCCCCAGAACAGCCAGATGTTCAGAACAGCTGGCAGTTCCTTCTAGGTGCCTGTGCCCCCTTGCGGTGGGCGGAGACTTCGTGTGCTCCCCCTATGCCTGAAAGTGGAGGGAGCACACACAGCCTGTCCCTGCCCCGCAAGGGAGCGCTGCACTTAGTCACCTGCCAGCTGAGCAATAGCAGTTGACTTGAAGGGCCAAGCCCCTTGCAGGGCGGGAGGAGACTTTGCACGCTTCCCGCTGCCCCCAGGCTCTGATTTGCCTGGGGACAGGGGGAGCACAAAGTCTCTTAAAACCTGCTCTCTGGTGCATGGCACTTAGTCAGCCCTGCAGGTTGATGCTAAGCCAGGGGTGGGCAATAATTTTTGCCCAGGGGCCACTTCAAGCATTTTTAAAGTAGCCCTGGGACACTCCAGAAGGGACAGGGCTAGCCCACCCCCAGACCATGATTACTCTGTGAGGTGGGGGTAGGGTTACGGTTGCTAGATGGTTTAACAAAAAATACCACTCCCCCCCCCCCCCCCCCCAAAAAAAAAATCGGGAAAAAATTCTGTTTGAGCAAAAACAAAACAAAAAAGGGAGGGGGAGAGAAGTAAAAGTTATTGGGGGGGGGGAAAGAAACGGCCCCACATTCCTCCACCCTGTCAGACATGGCAGGGGAAAATTATCCCCGCTGGCCTTTGTCCAAGGGAAACAGGAAATACTGGACATTTTCTGGTTGTTTGTTTTTTTAACTGGACAGGGAACCCCAATAACAGACAGTCTGGGCAAAACCCGGACCCCTAGCAACTCTAGGTGGGGGAGCCCCTTTGTCCCCCCTTCTCACTAGGCACCCATGCCCTGAAAGAGACTTGGCATGCTCTCCTACTCCCAGGCCAATCCGGGTGTGGGGGGAGCGCAGGAAGCTGCCTCCTGCTGTGCAAGGTGCACATGGCACTTTGAAGTGCCACAGGTTCCTCGCAGGGCAGGGAGAAGGAAGCATCACGCAGCTCCCCCCACCTCCATGCCCTGATTGGCCTAGGGGCAGGGGAGCATGCAAAGCCTCCACTGCTCTCCCCCGTGCCCTGTGAGCAGTGCACGGCACTTCAAAGTGCCATATGCTCCTGGCAGGGCAGGAAGAGGCTTTGCATGCAGCTACTTCCTCATCCCCAGGCCAATTAGGGTGCAGGGCGAAGGAAGTGTTGCATGCTCCCCTGCAGGTCATTTAAGGCCTGGGGGCAGGGGAGCATGCAAAACTTCCTTCACCCTGCACCCTAATTGGCCTGGGGATGGGGGAGGAGCTGCATGCCTCCTCCCCCCCCCCCCACCCTAGGCCCTGATTGGCCAGGGGGCAGAATAGTGGCAGGACCTCGGCAAGCTGGATCAGCTGGCTTGGTGGCTGGATCCAGCCTGTGGAGGCTCCTAGATTGTGGCCTTTCTCTCTCTTCCTCCCCGCCCCCATTGAGTATAGTGCTGACAATCATGCCTGAAAAGCCTCCTTCCACTCAAGTCACAATTGCTTTTAAGTACCCTTACAAGAAATAAACAATACTTCCCCCATCACTGGGAAAATCCAACTGCTGGCATCAGAGGATTAACACATGCACTATGAGTATCAATTCATACATTGGAATAAATAATATGAAATATACTTTCAAAGTTTAAAAAAATGGTTGGAGGAGGAGAAATGAAACTGCACAGGAGTTGTCAGTCCATGATTTCAAACATCAACTTGGGATAAAGTGAAAACAGTTGCACACAGCAAAATGGAACTTTGTAAAGGTTTCTGCCACTGTTCAAATGGTCTCTCCACATAAAGCAGTGGATGAGTTTTTGCTCAGTGGTTTTTTTTTATTCTTTCCACATTGGAAAGGGCAATTCACTATTTCCTTGTAGCAGTCACAACCAGCGATTGGGGATGTATCTGATAATTTGAAATTCCCATTCTCCTCTGCCCCTGCTGGTTGCACTCCCATTTCCCCTCAGAACCCCATAAGGTGTCTCATTCAACAAGACTCCATCCCAGCAAAGCAGTCAAGCCACATATTTTACTTTGAATGTGTGAGTAGTTCCATTGACTCAAGTGCTTAACGTTAAGCAGGTGCGCAAGTGCTTTGCTGAACTGTGCACTAAACTAGCAAGTGAAATCTGTGTAACTGTTCTCACCCACAATTATTTCCAATTTGGGGACAACTTATACCTCCAGATCAGCAGCACAGCCATGGGTACCTGCATGGCCCCACAGTATGCTAACATCTTTATGGCTGACTTAGAACGTTTCCTCAGATCCAGTCCCCTTTCACTCCTCCTCTACTTATGCTACATCAATGACATCTTTACGATCTGTACCCATGGCCAAGAAACGCTAGATGCATTCCACAGCGACTTTAACAACCTCCACCCCACCATCAAGCTCAGCCTGGACCATTCAACACGAGAAATCCATTTCCTGGACACCACAGTACAAATCACCAATGGTAAATTAGATACCACTCTCTACAGAAAACCCACTGACTCATACGGTTACCTACATGCCTCCAACTCCCATCCAGAACACACCATATGATCCATCCTCTATAGCCAAGCCCTTTGATACAACCGCATCTACTCTAATGCCACTGACAAGAGACCAGAAACTTCAGGAACTCTACCAAGCCTTTGTGTAAACCTCAATTACCCACCCAGGGAAATAAACAAATTGAAGGAGCCAGACGAATACCCAGAAACCATCTACTTCAAGACAGACCCAAGAAAACAACAATAGAACATCACTTATCTATAGCCCCCAACTTAAACCCGTTCAAAGCATCATCAATAACCTACCACCTATACAGGAACAGGATACTACACTCCGAGAGGCTCTGGGAGACAGACCCATAGTCTCCTATAAACAACTACCTAACCTCATGATGTTTCTTACCAACAACCACAGGACATACACTAATACCAACCTTGGTACTTTCCATTGCAACAAACCACGTTGCCAGCTTTGTCCACATATTTACTCTGCTGACACCATCATTGGACCTAATCACGTCAGTTACAAGATCAAGAACACATATTCCTGTTCATCCAGAAATATAATTTATGCCATCATGTGCCAACAGTGTCCGTCTGCTATGTATATTGGACAAACTTCTCAGACACTTCTCCAAAGAATTGATGCCCACAAATCAGACTGTTTCCCAAAGAAAAAACAGTTTCTTGTCATTTCAGCCAGACTGGGCATTGTTTCAACAACCTCACTACATGTATCTTACTTCAAAGAGACTTTAACACCAGACTACAAAGGGGAACCTCAGAACTGTCATTCATGCTTAAATTTGACACTTTACAAATGGGCCTTAAAGATGCTTACCCATTACTAAGATAGCTTCCCCAATTATCACCCCTAATATCATTATCTCATAGACATAGACCCTCCCTCTGTTCTAAAATCTGATTTGTCAATTTTGTGTGTGTTCACTTTTTTTTTTGGTTGTATCCCTTTGGTGTATATGGTCATGCCAATTTTCTTCCACAATTTGATCTGAGGAAGTGGGTCTGGCCCATGTAAGTTCATCACCTAATAAACAATCTTGTTAGTCTTTAAAGTGCTGCATAGTCCTGTCTTTTGTTTCAGTATATAATGAGAGCGCTGATGAACAACAAAAGATCAGCCAGTTACCAGTAGAAATTGTGCCCTATAGAATGAAATATACACACAGGGCCTGATGTACACTTGCCTGCATCCTTTTCTGGAATATCAATATACCAGTCTTTGGTCATATTCACAGGTCAGTTTCTGCTACAATAGATCCAGCAGTGGAAAGCTGCAGAGGGGGATGGGCAGGAAATCACTGATGTCCCCAAAATTAGAAGGGATAGCTAGAGGCTGTGCCAATTTGGTACATCTCCTGAACAGCTGCCCCTTGGAGGGCTGCTCTGGGTTCCTGATTACAAATCTGCTTGCCCCAGTGGAAACAACCTCCAGAAGGAACCTCCCAAGGGAGCCTGGCCATGGTAACACTGTCATCTCTCCTTCAAATGTTCTCCTTGTAAGTTCCCAGGGGGCTGCAGGAATGTGTTTTACGTCTCCCTGCCCCAGCTTCAGCAAATCTCTCTTTTGGACTCTAAAACTGTTGCTGCCACCGCAAAGGACATCCTCGAGCTTTCTTGATCACCACAACTGCTCTCCTTTTTTTTTTTTTAATAGTGCAAAGGCAGAGTAGGGGAAAAGCTAGTTTTCAGTGCTGAGCCTACATTCTGTTACTCAGCTGGACAGCAACCTAGTGATCCCGTTCAAAGGAGTAGTAGCAGATGTTCTGATCCATGCTCTTTGGACTGGTTTGGCTAATGAGAGAGGGAGACTCACAGAACATGAGTCAATGTAAAATCTATAATCTTGCTCATTATGATGGAGATTGGGCTTTGTTACAGCCCATCGCAGATATGTAAACAGTGAAAAGCTTTGATCCCTATTATTAAAGGAAAAATACAGCCCTGTTCTGTCTGCAAGGAACATCTTTCAGCTGCACAAAACACAGCTCACGCACATGACTCACCACAATCATTTGAGCCACGTAACTTTCAGGACCAGTGTATTCAGTTGGGTCTTTCACTTTGACTAGGACGATAAAGTACAAATAATGCCACATGTTGTGTTCTGACTTTATATGCTCCTCAAATGAAACAGTCTTATTATCAAACTTGTCCCGCTCCAGTCCTGCAAAAAACACAAAAGCACTCAATCAACTTTTATCCGCACCGTCAGTGTAACAATAAACTCTGAAAAAATCAGCAACGGAAAAGTGTCAAGATGTTAATTTAAAAGCTATAATTACAGACTGACTGTTTTGCTAGACCTCCAGCTACAAAAGCATTTCTGGCAAAATTCTTTCAGACCCATATTTATTCTTTTGTGATATTCCCTCTTAACAACACCATCATCATCAAATATCTTACGCCTTTATAGTGCCTTACAAGCTGATCCTGTAAAAAATAGGCTGTAGATATGAGCTGTGTAAGTAAACATATAGTATTGATACATCAGCCCTATTCTTGCAAAGATTTAGGAACGTGCTTAGTTTTAAGTATGTGAATAACCCTACTGAAGCTTTAATGGGACCAGTTGTGTGCTTAAAGTTTAAACGCACGCAGGATTGAAATTCAAGTCATGAGCAAAACTGTTTATTATAACCACCTGTGCAACAGATTAGAAACTGTGCCTTAAAGTGTCATGGCCAGGCAGGACAGGGATGCATGAAATTATTTCATTTGTTGTTACGCCTTCCCCAGTCTGCTCTCCTGTGGACCCTAGCACAGATTAAAGCTTCCCTCCCTCGTATGAAATCTTCCAGTGGCTATAGGGCCCCTTTGGGGAGGAGTGATTTGCCTCTCTCTGCACCAGCATGGACAAACCATAGGCAATGAAGTTTTATGTAAAGACACTTATTCAATTTATCTGCTCCTGTGTGTCTTCAGAGTTGCATCTCCTTATCAGGTGGGCAGGCTGTGCTACATTTAGCATTGTGGAGTCTATGCTGCGATGGAAAAGTGCGCTGCATTTTTACCTGCTTCAATATTCAACAAAATCAACAGCTGTGCTCCCACTGCAGAGTCTTCATTAGTGGTGACAGTGAAAACAATGGGACGAATACAACTTGAGTCTCGGACCCCAGGTGGAACTCAGCAGTAGCACAGTTAGAAGAGCCCATCTGAGTGGGCCCTGACTTTGGGTAGGTGGGCAATGCTGGGGGAGCATAATTAAGGCCCGGCAGGTTGGCGGGAGAGGCCCTGGATGTGAAGTGTGTAGGCCATAGCTCACTCAGGCCCATCTGTGGCCATGCCCCTGGAACTCAGAGTCTGTTGTTAGAAAAGTCATCTTTTTTGACTTGTGAACTGATTGTAAAAACACCAGTGTGGGATTCTACATTTATGCCTGCCTGGCAGCAAACACGGAGTTACTTTCCAATTGATGACTGCCCTTTAGAGACACTCTTATTTATGGAGCAGCATTTTGTTTTATTGCTTCTCTACCCTCCCTTCCTTCCTCCTCTTCCCCCCCCCCCCCCAAATGCCGCTGTAGCTCAATAGTACCTACCACAAATAAAACAGGTTGTCTTTAAGATTTCCTCTTTTTTCTGTTTTTCACTCCTGAGGTCAGCAAATGTATCAATGATGACTCCAAAGATGAGGTTCAGAACAATAATTATGACAATGAAATAAAATAGAAGATCATAAACAACTCGGGCAGCAAACAAGGGCTCCTGCAACAATAAGGTTTCAGAATGAAATAAAAATAGCGCACAACTACAACATTAAACCACCATGTACTTTTTCAGACCATTAGCTACAGCAAAGCAAGGCATAGATGCATGTCTTAGGCCAAACCCTTCATGTCTTGCTCACATCAGCAATCTAACTGAAGCCAAAGGGGTTACTTACGTGAGCAGAGTAAGCAGGATTTGACTTTTAGGGTACATCTACACTACAGTGTTAATTCGAGTTAACTTAATTCAAAATAGCTAATTTGAATTAAGTTATCTACACACAAAACCTATTTCAAAATACTGCGTCCACACTGAGTGGACCCTGAACTGAAGTTAAGGCTGGCCGGAACCAGTGCCAGCAGGGCATCAGGTTAGGAGTTAGCCTCAGGCAGCAGCCCCACACACTAACTGAGCTCCGTGCTTAAAGGGACCCTACCCCCACCCCGGACAGACAGCTCTTAGGATTCCCCACTTGCTTGTCTACCTTGATGAGGGACAGCAAAGCATTCCTGTCTTGGAGTGCCCTGAGTGCCTGCACTCGGGACACTACAGCACTCGGCCACATGGAGCCAGAGCTGCCCCTGGGCACGCCGGTGCGTTTTGTCAGGTTGTTGCCATCAGCCCGGCTGTACTTGCTGCAGGCTGCCATCCGGGGGGGTCAATTGCAGGCCTGTCAGGATCCAAGAAGCCCTGAGGAAGAGCGTCCACCCCGAGGAGCCCTCAGAGCCACCCCGTTCCTTCCCATCAGGGGCTCGTGCCCCATTCCTCCCTCACGTCCTTCCACTTACCCTTCCCTAGCCCCCCTTCCTGATGTCACGCAAAAGACATGTATGTTCAAAAACAAACTGGGGACAGGGGGAGGGATGAACCTCTGGGGAGACTGGGAAAAGGAGGTGGGGGAGGGGGAAACAAGGGGAAGAAGGGGGAGGGGACGCTCAGGGCCCAGAGTTGGGGGTCTTGCCAGACCAACTTGATTTTCGTGCAAACCTGCTCCTGGGTTCACATGTGGCCTTTGGTGGCCAGGCTGGCAGCTATCCTGCCATAGACGGCCGCATTCCTCCGTCTAGTGCGGAAATCATGGATGTTGGGGGCATCCCCCCCCAAACCTGAATAAGGTCCATGATCTCCACCCTAAACCAGGAAGGCGCCTGCCTTCTCCAGCCCCTGGCAGGCTCCTGGGAGCTGGCAGACTGCTCCTGGGGAGCAGTGGAGGGCTGGCTGCCAGTCGCTGGCTGGCTCATGTTTTGGGGCCACTGGGTCAAGGGCCCCGGTGGCCACTGTGGCCAGGGTCTACCCCTTTAATGGCTCCGGGGCTGGGGGAAAGGAGAGTAAGTTTTCCTGGTTGTGCCCAGAGTGGCCACCGGGCTCCCTGGGAAGGGCTAGAGGCCCCCTATTTTGAATGAAGTGTCTCCACAGCACTTAATGCTATTTCGAATTTGGCGTTACTTCTCGTAGAATGAGGTTTACCAAATTCAAATTAAGCGCGCCACTATTTCGAAGTAATTTGGAAATGGTGGCTGGCATGTATGGACGCTATTAAAGTTAATTCAAAATAACGGCTGTTATTACCCCTCTCCTCTTTGAATTTTCTGTAGTTCTCTATTGGTGCTAACATTCCCCATCTTCCTGCAATTTCGTGGCTCCATGTTGCAATAATCTGCCTTCTGAACATGGCTGGGTTGGGTTCTTAAGAGAACCATAATGCCCTCTACATGACCAGGCAGGAGGCAGTGTGGGCCAGCAGAGAAGGCTCAGGACTGGCAGTCATAAAACTTGGGTCCTATTCCTCACTGTATGAACTTGTGCAAGTCATTTAACCTACCTGTGCCTCACATGTGAGACGGCAATAATGATTTGCTCTTTTGTGAAGTGCTTTAACGCAATCAATGTTCTATAATAGCTACGTATCACAGGCCTTTTCCAAAGCTCGTGCATGTCAGTGGAAAGGTTCCCACTGGCTCCACTGAGCTACGTATCAGGACCTAAGCAACTAGGAACAGAAGCTGTTTCCCCCAAAAGCTGAGTGCTCTATCTCTGCCGCACTCTGAGTCCCGTACTGTTTGGTTAGAAAGGAATCATTTCACTTTCATCCTGTGATTTGCTGTGCAGAGCACCAGCCATGGGGCGGTTATGGTGTCCTGGCACATACTGTGTGTTCTGAACAAAAAAAGTAATTTTGGTGAAGTTATTTTAAACGTAGTGCATTGAAACTACAGCAAGTCCCCCCCTCCTCCTTTTTTTTTTTAATTTTTGGAAGTTTATTGGTATATTTGAAATTCTTTTTTTCCTTCAATGCTAGTAGTGTGTGTTGCTTAATATGAGTAAATAATAGGCTCTATTCCAATGCAATCTCAGCTAACTATAAACCTGATATACTACAACCATGAGTCCTGACACATATGCATCAATCAGCCCTATTCAAAGGTTTGTATTTGATTCCTGTTGTAAACTGATCCAATCTGGAAATACATCTTAGCACTGCTTGGAGGATAATAATATGCCCCAGCTTTCCAGAAAGGTAACTAGCATCTGGAATTCCCTTCTTCATGTAAGATCACTGCACTGAGTTTTCGCCTTCTCGTTAAGCACTCCATCTGGTATGTTAAAATTACAGTGGATAAGTCAGCAGCGTGACATTCGAGATGACTAGGTAAAATATTTCCTCTCTCCTGTACAAGTGGGTTTCGGCACTCACAAGGCACCCGAGAAAATATGCTGCATTCTGTTAGGCAAATGCTTACGTCTTTGGAAGGTTTTCTTAGCACATCCCCCACACCACCGCCATTTCTCAGGCCTTGGTTTAACACTGTAACGATGCACATTAGCAGAGTGTCACAGGTCCTCTCCGTTCCATTCTCCTTTTCTTCTTTACCTACAACACCCAGAACAAAGAGAGGCTTGGAAACCAAAGGAATAGACACTCCGTTCATTAGAAACAATGGCGGCTGCAGTAATTTTGCCTTTCATCATTCTTCAACTGTAATTATTTATCATCCCTCTCAATTTTGAAGCCACAACATTATAGCTTTTTGACAGCAATACACTTAACCTGACAGAGAGAGGGTGAGATTCCTTATTTGTTCTCCCACAGGTAACCCAACTAATAACCCAAGTCTGCAGGCTTTACTCACGACAACACTCTTTACGCATGCGAGTACACCCACTGGCTACAAAGGACCCTGCAGTGCATAGGTGACAGGGAGAGAAAAATCATGCAAGGGAATCAGAGGTACATTCAGAGATTTCTCTCTTGAGAAATCATCCCCCTCCCCCCGAGGCATGTACAAACCAAGTAATGCTATCATTTCCAGCTAATAAACAGCGGCTGACTTGTGTGTGACTCATTCTAGCAGTGATCAGGGTTAAGGCACAAGACTAAAAGCATGCCCACTGAAGTAAACAAAAGACACCCACGGACATTAAGGTACTGGATTGGGCAGCACAGGCCTACAAACCTGGGCTTTATTCCAGAATCACTGTGGCCAGGCTACATCGGATTCAAGCCCAAGTATGCAGGGAGGCTGCTTTGTCATAAGAATCCCAGGAGGAATTCTGACCAATGGCAAGAATTCCTCCTACGATTCCCAGGCTGCAATGGCAGCACAATCAGCCTAAGAAAGCAGTGCTCATGCGATGGCTGCTACAGAGGGATAAGAATCATGACTGGCCTTTCTCCTGTCCCTCCTCTTTGGGATGCACTTACTCATGCTGTGCACCTGCCTTGCATAAGGTCAGTGTTTCTCCCAACATTTCTTCCGTGTGCTGATTTTGAGCATGGGGCTTTCAGAAATAACACAATTTAATAAATGTCAATTTTCTGCTTCCCTGGTTAGCTGAAATGGTATACTTAAGTAATTACAGGCAGTCCCCGGGTTACGTACAAGATAGGGACTGTAGGTTTGTTCTTAAGTTGAATCTGGCGTCCAGATTCAGCCGCTGCTGAAACTGACCAGCGGCTGACTACAGGAAGCCCGAGGCAGAGTTGCTCTGCCCCGGGCTTCCTGGAATCAGCCTCTGATCAGTTTCAACAGGCTGAATCTGGACGCCAGTTCCGACTTACATACAGATCCAACTTAAGAACCCCAGGCGTCCCCAAGTCAGCTGCTGCTGAAACTGATCAGCGGCTGATTCCAGGAAGCCCGGGGCAGAGCAACTCTGCCTCAGGCTTCCTGTAGTCAGCGCTGGTCAGTTTCAGCAGCGGCTGACTTGGGGATGCCTGGGGCAGAGCAGCTGGGGTGCTGCCGGGTTGGTCCAGTAGAGCCCAGAGCGGACCAACCGGCAGCGCCCCAGCTGCTCTACCACAGGCCTCCGGAGAAAAGCCTGGTCTGCTGGGGGGGGGGCGTACTAGCTGGGCCCCGCCCCCCCCCAGCAGACCAGGGAGACGCGGGCGGCGGACCAAGACGCACCGCGGTCTCGCCGCCCGGGTCCTCCGCGGCTTTGCTCCCCGTCTCCCTGGTCTGCTGGAGACCAGAGAGACGGGGAGCAAAGCCTCTGAGGACGCCGGCAGCGGGGCGTCTGGGCTGTCCGCTGCCCGCGTGCTCCCCGGCTTTGCTCCCTCTCCCTGGTCTGCTGGTCTCCAGCAGACCAGGGAGACGGGCAGCAAACCCCGTTCGTAACTGCGGATCTGACATAAGTCAGATCCGTGTAACTCGGGGACTGCCTGTACTGCGAAGGCACCACACTTCAGGCTCTGAGATGCCTTTGACTGACTGAAAGCCCTTTGGGTTCAGCAAACCAAAATTCACATTATGGATAATGTCTTATATCAATATTGATTTAAATAAAGGTCAACAGAGCAAAAGACAAAGCAAGGAAGGACAGGTCCCTGAACCCAAATGACCTATGGCACTTGTACTATCTTGATATACATATTTGTCCATCTTTCCTCCTAGAGTATCTAAACAACACATCATCAGATGTGTTATCATCGTGTAATATCAGAAAATTGCTAGGTAAGGTCCCATGGGAAGGAAAACTAAAGGGGGGGAAAAAGGAGAACTGGCACTTTTGCAAAGGGATAATATTAAAGGCCCAGCCTCAAACTATCTCAATATGAAGGAAAGATAGGAAGAACAACAAGAGGCCAATATGGCTCCCACAGAAGTTTTTAAATCCTTCAGGTCATTAAAGAAGAAATTCTACAGAAAGTAGAAACATGGACAGATGGCTAAGGATGAGCAGAAAGGAATATCACAAGCAGGGAGGGAGAAAAATCAAAGACTAAGGCACGAAATGGCTCACATTTAGCCAGGAACATAAGACAATAGAGAAAGGATCTATAATGTAGTAGAAACGAGAAAAAACAAAGGAAAGTCTAGGTCTACTTTGTAAGTGTTTAATGCCTGTTTTGCTTCAGTGTTCCCTAAAATGGTTAATGTTAACTAGATGCTTAACCCACTGAGTAGTAAGTAACAGCAAGGAGGAAGAAACACATGCCAGAATAGGGAAGAACAGGTTAAAGATAGATGTACTCATATGAGCAGGGCCTGGTGGAAGTCATTATAGGGTATTTAAGGAACTAGCTGAAGCAAATTTGGAACCATTAAGCAAGCATCCTCAAGAACACATGGGGTCCCTAAGAACTGGAGAAGGGCAAACCATATCTCTTATTAAAAAGGGGGAAACAAAGGGAATTGCAGACCACTCAGCCTAACTTTGACACGTAGAAAGATACTGGAACAAATTAAATAATTTGTAATCGCCTAGTCACATAGCCAATATAGAACATATTGTTCTTGACAAATCCAAATGACCCTCCAATGACACTGTTACTGGCCTTATGAATAGTGGGAAAGCATAGAGGTAATAGATCTTGATTTTTAGAAAGGCTTTTGATACAGTCCTACATGACATTATCATAAGCAGACTAGTTCACTATTTCCCCTATAGAGTCAAGTCAGTTTTCTCTGTTGTTTGTAAGGGTCTTTCATATAGCAAGAGAAAAGTTATGAGTCACTAAAAGCAAATTGGTGGTAGAGGGGTAGAGTATACAAAACTACTTTTAAACTTTTTTTAAATTGACTAGATTTCATGCTGACAGTGTCCCTTTAACTTAGCTCTTCGTGTTAAATTGCATCTGAGGTGAGGACTGCAGAAAAAATGTATCTAGACATTCAGTGGCATATGCTGTACTTCTAAGACCAAATTATGAGATCCGAAAATGGAGCTGTTTTTCACTAATGGTACAGATAAAGCAGATCAGCTGCTGGCTTCCACGATTTCTGAACTCAGCAAGAAGCAAGATATTTACACAAATCAGTATTAAGATTTAACATTTAATTTTGATAACTAACTGTCAGTGTATTTAAAAATTAGGTGTGAAAGCACTCACATACTAGGCAAGTTGCCAGCATAGCTCTCAGTGTAGAAAAATGTGGTCACTTCTGACTTCGAATAATGACAGTCAATTTTCTTGACAAGAAAAGCCTCTCTTGTGTAATAACTTACAAACACTTCCACTTGAAATTTATCACCATTTTGGGGAACTTTCATACTAACCTAGGTTGGTAATAGGTAGCGCAGTGGAACAATTTTCTTTTGCACATGTTTCCATCATTGACGTTAGAGTTGTGGTAGGAGCTTCGCCGTTACCTGACAAAATGAAAAGCATCATCGTTTACAGAGGCATATGCTGGAGAGTGCAGCACATAGATATGCAGTTTAATATCACAAATTTCTTGAAATTAATTAGTGGTTTATAAAAAACAAGAACAAATTAGATCTCAGCAGAAAGCAAGTATTCAGCATGAACTCAAAACTTAGTTTATAGTATGTCACAACTATTTCCCCATTGCATCTCCATAAATGAATGACTCTCATCAAATGCTGCTACTTCTAGTCAGAACAAAATGTATTCAAAGCAACAAACAACTGCCAGATATGAAAATGTCCGTTTTTTAAAACCACTAGATAAATTATTCGCAAAGGCTGACAAGCAGAACACTGAACTGATATTCAGTCTTTCGGAATCTAGAATATTTAAGAGTTTTCAAGGATACAAAACTGTTTGGTACTCATTAGTACATATGTTTGGGTTTTAGTAAAACACTAATTCAACAGTCCCAAAATAGGCAAATGTGTACATCAGCTTGATTTTATCAAAAACCAATTTCACCCTGTGCATTGCACACAATTTACTGCATTTCAAATCCGGGTTGCAAGAAAGTTTAAGGAGCAAAAATGATGGCAAAAATCATTTAGTCCAAATAGTAATCCAAAGTATAGCAGGCTGTTTAAACAGTGAAAACTGATTCATTCTGACTTTTTCCCATCTGAGGAATGTTATTAGGCTAACATTTTAAATGATTTTTTTGGGTGTACAATATTCTGCTAATATGACATCTTCTAATATCATCAGTATATTTTCTTGACTAGATTTTCATGTATGAATGACACTACAACAACAAACCACACACAATCTCCAGAGAACCCAATAAGGGGAACATAATATGGAAATTGCCACCCTGGATCAGAGCAGAAGTTCATAGAATTGGGTGTCCTGTCTTCAATAGTGGCCACAGAAACCTTCTGAAATTAAATTTCAAAGTCTTGATCTCAGCCAAGAAGTTTTTAAGTTACATACAAACCAGCTCAACCTTTTCAAGTGATCCAAATATGGAAAACAAGGCTTATTCAAGACATTTGACAGATGGCTCTAAAATGGCTTTATTAACACTTCAGCCTTAGTATGCTCAGCTTTGCTTTGTTTGAAAACATTTAGTTTTGAAATAAAGTTATGAATGGCTGGATCATGTACAGAGTTTGTGCAGTATTGACTGGATACTGCTAGATGCCAAGTGCCTCCTTTTAGGTATCAGGTGTTCAGTGCATTCATGGATCAGCCTATAAGTGAATTAATCACAAACCCGGGTGTTTTTTGTTTTGGTCTAAGGGTAAATTTCTGACTCCACTGATTTTACTTAGGCCAGGTGCATTAAAAAGCTCTATTTAACTGGCTATGACTTACTCTTTTTGAGCAATAGTGAAGTGTGTAAAGCTTGGTTTTTTTTAAATTTCCAATGTGAATTGGAATGGGGGAAAAGAAAATTAATTAACTTGCATGATTTTAGTAATATTTTAATAGATGAGCCTATATCTGAAACATACCTTTGCAGAATAATTTTACCTACTAGATTTAAGCTACTGAAGAACAATGTGACATTGATTCTGTTCCCACTGGAGTCAACTGAAAAAACCCCCTCAGACTGACTTTAAAAGGGAGCAAGATTATCCCCATAGAAATGCTAAATTTCAGTAGGATGATGGTAATCTGAGGTAAAAGCAAGACCTGCAATAGATGTTCTGTTTTTTAATCGCTCCACCTCCATGATGAAGTCATCTTTCAAGAACAGGAACCCAATAATGGAGAAAAGGTAAACCAAGATGAGAGCCAGCACAGCAGTAAGGATAATGGAGCGGCCATTTCGGGTAACACTTTTGATGACATTGAGCAAAGTCTCCTCCCTGTACACCAAATCGAACAGCTAGAAAAAAAAAGCAGGAAAATCTGAATAAATATGACAATAGATAAATGCTAGTTGGGAATACCACCTCAACTCAAGAAACACACATAGGGCCAAATCCTGACCTCAGATACATGAGCATGCAACTCCCCCAATACAGTATCAGTGGGCAGAGGGAAAAATATGGCATATGATGTTAAATTTTATGAATACCTGTTACTGTACAACCAATTTAATAGGAATATTATGTACATCAAGATATGGGCTGACAAAGACTTCGGCAAGATTCAGCATTAGGATCCAAACTTTGTAATTTCCCCCCATATTTATAATGTGCTAGAACAAATCCAAGTGTTTCCATGATATTCAGAAGTGTCCAGATCTAGATTTAAAATTTTACATTTTGGCCCCATCTACTATATACACACAGTTGAACCCTCTCATCCTGCAAACATGCACATGAATAACCCTAAATCCATTGAGCTGAGAGGGCCACTTCAGTATTAAAAGTCACACAGATTTTAGCAGGCTATACTTTGTTATAAAAATCTAACATTAATTTTACCGTTTTGTATAACCCTTGTAAACAAATTTTAATTCTGTAGCTTCAACTGGGTGGTTTAAGGGGAGTATTCATAGGGCTAACATTCTTTCAGTGTCAAGTTCATGATGAATGTGTTTCAAGAAACTTTAACTTTTTTTCCTTTTATAATTCTGGTTTATATTAGTGTTCTATAATTCTCTGGGTCTTATCTTCAATATATGTCTTTCAACTCAAATACACCGATTACAGTTGCGAGATGACACAGAATGATTTATCAAAAGTGTCAATAGTCACAATTCATGAGATCTGAAATCCATAGCCTTGCAAGATGATTGATTAATAGAGGAAATAAAGGAGAAAATTATCATTAATGTCATAACAGATGAAGCCTAAAATTAGGAACAAAAGTAAGTGAATGTGGTCAGTAACTAGGGAATGTTTACAATTACAGTGAACCCTCGCTACTTCGCGGTTCGACCATCGCGGATTCACGACTTCGCGGACTTTTTTCATTACATTATGTATATACGTGAATCCGCGATGGTCGAACCCCGAAGTAGCGAGGGTTCACTGTACTGTGAACATAAAATTGATCCTTACCAAAACTTTAAAAAGCCTCGGGGGAAGCCGGCGGGGGGGCATCCCAGGCGCGCCTGGGCTGCTCCCCCGCCGGAGCCCCTCCGCGGCTTTCAAAGCCTCCGGGGAAGCCGGCGGGGGGGCATCCCAGGCGCGCCTGGGCTGCTCCCCCGCCGGAGCCCCTCCGCGGCTTTGAAAGCCGCGGAGGGGCTCCGGCGGGGGAGCAGCCCAGACGCGCCTGGGATGCCCCCCCGCCGGCTTCCCCCGAGGCTTTGAAAGCCGCGGAGGGGCTCCGGCGGGGGAGCAGCCCAGGCGCGCCTGGGATGCCCCCCCGCCGGCTTCCTCCGAGGCTTTGAAAGCCGCGGAGGGGCTCCGGCGGGGGAGCAGCCCAGGCGTGCCTGGGATGCCCCCCCGCCGGCTTCCCCCGAGGCTTTGAAAGCCGCGGAGGGGCTCCGGCGGGGGAGCAGCCCAGACGCGCCTGGGATGCCCCCCCGCCGGCTTCCCCCGAGGCTTTGAAAGCCGCGGAGGGGCTCCGGCGGGGGAGCAGCCCAGGCGCGCCTGGGATGCCCCCCCGCCGGCTTCCCCCGAGGCTTTGAAAGCCGCGGAGGGGCTCCGGCGGGGGAGCAGCCCAGGCGCGCCTGGGATGCCCCCCCGCCGGCTTCCCCCGAGGCTTTGAAAGCCGCGGAGGGGCTCCGGCGGGGGAGCAGCCCAGGCGCGCCTGGGATGCCCCCCCGCCGGCTTCCTCCGAGGCTTTGAAAGCCGCGGAGGGGCTCCGGCGGGGGAGCAGCCCAGGCGCGCCTGGGATGCCCCCCCGCCGGCTTCCCCCGAGGCTTTGAAAGCCGCGGAGGGGCTCCGGCGGGGGAGCAGCCCAGGCGCGCCTGGGATGCCCCCCCGCCGGCTTCCTCCGAGGCTTTGAAAGCCGCGGAGGGGCTCCGGCGGGGGAGCAGCCCAGGCGTGCCTGGGATGCCCCCCCGCCGGCTTCCCCCGAGGCTTTGAAAGCCGCGGAGGGGCTCCGGCGGGGGAGCAGCCCAGACGCGCCTGGGATGCCCCCCCGCCGGCTTCCCCCGAGGCTTTGAAAGCCGCGGAGGGGCTCCGGCGGGGGAGCAGCCCAGGCGCGCCTGGGATGCCCCCCCGCCGGCTTCCCCCGAGGCTTTGAAAGCCGCGGAGGGGCTCCGGCGGGGGAGCAGCCCAGGCGCGCCTGGGATGCCCCCCCGCCGGCTTCCCCCGAGGCTTTGAAAGCCGCGGAGGGGCTCCGGCGGGGGAGCAGCCCAGGCGCGCCTGGGATGCCCCCCCGCCGGCTTCCTCCGAGGCTTTGAAAGCCGCGGAGGGGCTCCGGCGGGGGAGCAGCCCAGGCGCGCCTGGGATGCCCCCCCGCCGGCTTCCCCCGAGGCTTTGAAAGCCGCGGAGGGGCTCCGGCGGGGGAGCAGCCCAGGCGCGCCTGGGATGCCCCCCCGCCGGCTTCCTCCGAGGCTTTGAAAGCCGCGGAGGGGCTCCGGCGGGGGAGCAGCCCAGGCGCGCCTGGGATGCCCCCCCGCCGGCTTCCCCCGAGGCTTTGAGGATCCTACTTCGCGGATTTTCAGCTATCGCGGTCGGGTTTGGAACCTATCTACCGCGATAAACGAGGGTTCACTGTATACCATAAATGATTCAAGAA
Organism: Pelodiscus sinensis; assembly: GCF_052426305.1. Taxonomy (NCBI): domain Eukaryota; kingdom Metazoa; phylum Chordata; order Testudines; family Trionychidae; genus Pelodiscus; species Pelodiscus sinensis. The sequence goes on from NC_143052.1 coordinate 121,298,820, forward strand.
CATTTGTCATCCAGAAAACAGTAAAAACTTTGTCATAGATCCTTTCATAGACAGTCTCCCTCCCTGATAGGCTGTTCCTCCTAAGCATCAGTGACAGGTACTGTAATCCACATATAACATAGTAACTTTAGGGCAATATTATAAAGGCAAAATTAAAACAAATTATCTTTAACACCTTGTATACTGGTTGCAGTCCCCAATTTTTCCTTCCTGCTCTTTGTTTATTCTCCCTGGGTGTGGGAATTTACACTATTAGAACAGAACCTCCTTTCATCTCTTGTATCCTTTCTCTGTTCTAAATCAATCACAGGTCACTTTGAAGATGGGTTGTATCATCTGATGTCTTTGCTATGCTTATAATTTTGGTGTTACCTACAAGTGTGATCACAGCTGAATTTACACCAAATAAAAACTATGTAAGACAATTCTTCACAAATGGATTTTACTGCCAGTTTTATGTCTGTAAAATGCAAAGCTTATATCACACTTCTTTTGATTAAAGAAGTCTCCAACATTAAAAATGCTAGCTTGATTAATCTGTCTCTTTAGTTACACAATGTGTAGTGTTGAAAGGAGGATGTATATGAAAACTCTGTAACTTGATTGGTCAGGAAACTGAGAAAAATATAAAACAGAGTATCATGAAAAGTGAAAGCCTGTACAGGTATTTTCTGAAATCTGTCCAAAAGGTTTACACATCACAGAATAAAAAAAATAGTGATTAAAACTATTTCAGCACATCAAAAAGGGCTTTTTAAGGCTCTTCAGCTTAGATTTGTTTGAAGATCATATTCTGTACGGAGTGACTTTCAATACACCTGTTTTGTGTTATGAAAGGAATTCCACCTGTGTAAGTAGAATTGAAGAAAATGAAGGAAACATTTCAAATGTCTTCAGGTTACGTGTCAGAAGTATCCCCTGGATGGGATCAAAGAAAAGGCTGTTTGATAATTTTCTGGAATGAAATGTGTAGACCTGTGCAACAAAAACAGTAGCTTCTATTGAGCAACAGCATAAAAGTACGCTAAAAATACCTATGATTTGGCATGACTGTCAGGAAGAAATCAAGGGGTAACAGTAATTTCTATTTTTGCAAGGTTTCCCACTCCCCATAGGCATGTACTCACCAGGAAACTATAGAAGAATTCATGCACACAGAGGCCCAGCATGCAGACCAGGACGTATGCTACATGGTAGAGAAAGGCCATGTCCATAATGACTGCTCTGTAACCTCGAGTGAACGTTCCGCGGTTTCCAACAAAGCTCACCAGAAATACTATTTTGTTACAAAGCTGTGGGGAGATAGCAAAGGATGATTTTATTACATCAGATCATCATCAGCAGCAATTCATACTGTGACAATGTCTCAGAGACCCAGTCACACAGCAGGATGGCTGGTGCTGTGCAAAAATTAAAAAAGGATATTCTCTAAGACCAAGGAACTCACAATCGAAGCATAAAACAGGAGACAACAGGTGCAGATGGACAGACTTCACTATCAATTTGCAGAGCCGCTTTCTACAAAAGCCCTTACAAAACCCTTTTCTTGCCCTTTCACTTCATTCTCGATAGGCACATGGACACCATGTAATCTCATTTAAGGCACATTAAACAACATTACTTTGCAATGGCTTCCATTAGGGTTTTTTTCACATATTGACTGGGCTACCAGATAAAATTACTAAAGCTGTTCTCTCTATTCAATACCTAGAATACTTAACGGGTGCTGCAAAATCACATTAACCCTACTTGGGTGCAAAGGCAGGCGAACTGTCATTCACAGGCTATATATAGCGGTCTCAGATGTGTAGCATAGGCATGCTTACATGTTAGGTAAGAAAACAAAGCCCTGGAATTGAAATTACTTCAGATATAGATTAAGTGACTTTAGCCTCAAGCCCGGTCCTCTCCCATTAAAGTGAACAGCAATTCTCCCATTGATTTCAATGAGTGCAAGATCAGGTTCCTATGGCACACATTCCAGTTAAAAATACTGCATCTTAGTGCTGCATTCAGTGCCAATAGTGTTAGACAGAGTGGGCCACAATTGGATCTCAGTTATGAAGTGTGTATCAAAAATAACTCCATTAAAGCCAGTGGAGCTGTTCCAGATTTATGAAAGCATCGTTGCGATCAGAATGCGGTCTGCTGTTTACTACAGAATTCTTGGTTTGGCTCTTGCCCCTCCAAAAATTGTTTCAGAGTATGCCACCATTGGTGCCGACTCCGTGGGAGCTCAGCACCCTCTATTGGGGGGTCTCACCAATCAGCTCCCCCGTATCTAACATCTCATACCTGCCAAGGGTTAGCTGTTCAGTGGTGGGCAGACAGAGGCAGAGTGAGGGTGAGATGCACTCAGGGACAGAGTGGGAGTAGGAAGAAACAAGGCAGGGTCTGGCTGTGGGAAAAGGGCTTAAGTGAGGACAGGGCCTGGGGCCGAGTGTCATGAAGCATCCCCCAGAGAATCAGAAAGTCTGCACCTCTGTACACAGCAATATTCCTGTAAAAACTTTTCAAGTTGACTTTGTACCTAAATATTCTGTCAGTATTTACTCAATTTGTTACTAATTGCAGGGAAGTTAGGAATTCATGCAAATGCCACAATCACATTTTCTACTTGAAATGTTTTTAAAGACAACCATGCTGCATGCATCTTGGTATTGTTCCTTGACAAGCTGATCATCCCCCTTAGTTGTATGCTTCTAATAACTTTCCCTTTTTCGTGTTTGCACTTTTGGTACCTGTCTGCAAGTGCACATACAGGAGGTATATCATTGGTCAGTTCCCTGGGGTCACGGCAAAATGTATATTGTTACTTTGTGATCTACTTCCATACCATTAGTTGGCTGCTAGGGCTTCTTTCGTGCCATCAAACATTAAAAAACAAATAGGGAATGAAATCTTTGCAAAGAATTTGGAACTTAACCAGCACTACAGTATGTAGGAATGCCACCATGAAATGAACAACAGGACTGTAACGCAGGGTGAATATGTTCAATGGCTTTATTTTTTTCAAACTCTATTTTAGTTAGAATACCCTTTTAAGAATATTCAGTCAGACTTCTGAACTATGATGTTAGAGCTACAGGCCAGATTCTTCACTGCACCTGAGTGCTAGTCAGGTATGTTTGGAGGACTAGGACAGTGAGACTGGCAGGGAACTGGTTGCAGCTACTCAATCCCATCCTAGCTCTGATATAATCTAAAGCTGCTGTGATTCAACAGAAACTTAATCTGATACAGTACTTGTTAGAACTATCATGGACCCAGTTGTGCTAGCAGTGTGTGCAAAAGCAGATGTGAAACAGAATACAAATATTATACCTTGCTTTTTTTTTTTTAAAGTATCCCTTAAGATGCCTGCTTCTATGGAAATGGAAATTATGTTAGGTTTAAAGTACTCACATTAGCAGCACCAAGAAGTATCAATGTAGGCCCAAGCCCTATTGTGTATATAGACCTGAGAATTACAGACACTAAAAAGGGTCGGATACCAACAGGCTTGGAGAAGAAGAACAGCATAGCTGTACAGACTGCCACTGCTATCCAAAGGAGGACTGAGAACAATGGAGAAAGTGTGCCTGGAAAAGAAAAAAAAAAGCAAACGTTAACACTTTTGGAAAAAATTAGTTATGTGTCAAGAAACAAAACAGAGCACACCCTGGTTCCTTAGCCAGTTTGCCTACCAAAGTGAATGAATCATTCAACATAATTTGTTACCATAATTTAGCATGTTCCTAGTGGGAAATACTGTTAACATATTTGGGTTAATGCCACACAGCTAACAATAAGGGTAGGTAATAATGTCTTCATTAAATCCTTGAATTACTCTGAACAGACTGTTTCCACTTCTTGTGTAGTGATCTGCCCATCGGTTCCTCTTTGTACAGCTCATTAGGACACCTTAGCTCTAGCGTAATGATTGTACAAATTCAGAAATAACGTACCACGAAACAGCACATTCCAACGTTTGGACTGTGTCAATATACTACACTTACTTTTCACACCCAGCACGGATGAATGGAAACAGTAGTAGCTAAAAATTGTACAGAGGTCAATGTAGATAGACTCAGCATAGAAACAATGGCAATAGCTCCAGGGCTAAGTACTGGAGAAGGGGAAAAAGGCCAGCATGGGAATCCCCCAATGCTATAGAGGTAAGTAATCGCTTTCAGGCTCTCTCCATAGGCTGAATGCTTTGGAAGAGACCTCACAAGGAAGAAATCGGAAGGGAACACCATCTACTGGAAGGCATGGGATGCGTAGTCCTAGGGATGGGGGTTCCACGGCCACCACCTCCAAAAGAAAACAATGGGTGGTGGTGGTCGGGGACTCCCTCCTAAGAGGGACTGAGCCATCCATCTGCCGTCCGGTCCTGGAATCTCGAGAGGTGTGCTGCTTACCAGGAGCCCGCATTCAGGATGTGACTGAGAGGCTTACCAAGCTGATCAAACCTTCGGATCGCTACCCCTTCCTGCTTCTCCACATGGGAACTAATGATACGGCCAAGAATGACCTTGAGCGGGTTACTGCGGATTATGTAGCGCTGGGAAGAAAGATCCAAGAACTCAGAGTGCAAGTGGTGTACTTGTCCAGCCTCCCTATTGAAGGGAAAGGACTGGGCAGGGATCATCGAATTGAGGATGTAAATGCGTGGTTGCGCAGGTGGTGTCTCAGAGAGGGCTTTGGTTTCTTCGACCATGGGACTCTGTTCCAGGCACAAGGATTGTTAGGAAGAAATGGGATCCACCTAATGAAGAGAGGAAGGAGCATCTTTGCGGGCAGGCTTGCAAACCTAGTGAGGAGGGCTTTAAACTAGGTTCGTTGGGGGACGGTGACCAAAACCCTGAGGGGAGTGGGAAAGTCGGATACCGTGAAGAAATGCAGAGAGGAATGAGCAAGAAAGGAGGACCCCTGATTCGAATGGAGAAGATAGAGCAATCAACTGGTTATCTGAGGTGTTTGTACACTAATGCGAGAAGCCTGGGAAACAAACAGAAAGAACTGGAGGCCCTGGCCCAGTCCAAGAAATATGATTTAATTGGGATAACAGAGATTTGGTGGGATGACTCGCATGACTGGAACACTGTCATGGAAGGTTATAGACTGTTCAGGAAGAACAGGCAGAGGAGAAAAGGAGGAGTTGCACTATATGTAAGAGAGCACTATGATTGCTCTGAACTCCAATATAAAGAGGGAGAAAAACCTGTTGAGCGTCTATGGGTTAAGTTTAAATGAGCAAACAACAGCAGTGATGTTGTGGTTGGTGTCTGCTACAGGCCACCAAATCAGGTAGATGAGGCTTTCTTCAGACAATTGAGGGAAGCTTCCAGATCACAGGCCCTGGTTCTCGTGGGGGACTTTAACCACCCTGACATCTGTTGGGAAACCAATACAGCAGTACACAGGCAATCCAGGAAGTTTTTGGAGAATGTTAGGGATAACTTCTTGGCACAAGTGCTGAAGGATCCGACCAGGGGCCTTGTGCAGCTTGACCTTCTGCTCACAAACAGGGAGGAACTAATAGGGGAAGTAGCGTTGGGTGACAACCTGGGAAGCAGTGATCATGAGATGGTAGATTTCAGGATCCTGACCAAAGGAAGAAAAGAGAGTAGTAAAATACACACCTTGGACTTCAAAAAAGCAGATTTTGACTCCCTGAGAGACCTGATGGGCAGAATCCCTTGGGATGCTAACATGAAGGGGAAAGGAGTCCAGGACAGCTGGCAGTATTTTTAAGAAGCCTTATTGAAGGCACAGAAAGAAACCATCCTGATGCATAGCAAGAGAGGTAAACATGGTAGGAGACCAGATTGGCTTACAGGGGAAATCCTTGGTGAACTTAAGCACTAATGTGCTAAGTGACGCAAGATGGGATGAAGATGGACAACCATTGGTGGGTAAAGAACAGGTTAGGAACTATTTAGAAAAGCTAAACATACACAAATCCCTGGGTCCAGACTTAATGCATCCGAGGGTACTTAGTGAGTTGGCAAATGTGATTGAGGAGCCTTTGGCCATTATCTTTGAAAAGTCATGGAGATTGGGAGAAATCCCGGATGATTGGAAAAAGGCAAGTGTAGTGCCCTTTTTTCAAAAAAGGGAAGAAGGCCGATTCAGGGAACTATAGGCTGGTCAGTCTTACCTCGGTTCCTGGGAAAATCATGGAAGGGATCCTTAAAGAATCCATTTTGAGGCACTTGAAAGAGAGGAAAGTGATTAGGAATAGTCAGCATGGATTCACAAAGGGAAAGTCGTGTCTGACCAATCTGATTAGCTTCTATGTTGAGGTAATTGGCTCTGTGGACGTGGGAAAGTCAGTGGATGTGATATACCTTGACTTTAGCAAGGCTTTTGATACAGTCTCCCACAATATTCTTGCCAGCAAGTTAAGGGAATGTGTATTGGATAAATGGACGGTAAGATGGATAGAAAGCTGGCTAGAAGGCTGGGTCCAGCGGGTAGTGATCAACGGCTCGATGTCAGGATGGTGGTCGGTTTCTAGCGGAGTGCCCCAAGGTTCGGTTCTAGGACCGGTTTTGTTCAATACCTTTATTAATGACCTGGATGAGGGGTTTGATTGTACCCTCAGCAAGTTTGCAGATGACACTATGGTAGGAGGAGAGATAGATACGCTTGAGGGCAGAGATAGGGTCCAGAGTGACTTAGACAAATTGGAGGATTGGACCACAAGAAATCTGATAAGGTTCAACAAGGACAAGTGCAGAGTCCTGCACTTGGGACGGAAGAATCCCAAGCATTGTTACAAGCTGAGGACCAACCACTTAAGTAGTAGTTCTACAGAAAAGGACCTGGGGGTTACAATGAATGAGAAGCTGGATATGAATCAACAGTGTGCCCTTGTAGCCAAGAAGGCTAATGGCATATTAGGTTGCATTAAGAGGAGCATTGCCAGCAGATCCAGAGATGTCATTATTCCCCTTTATTCAGCTCTGGTGAGGCCACATCTGGAGTATTGTGTCCAGTTCTGGGCCTCTCACTACAAAAAGGATGTGGACGCACTGGAGAGGATCCAGCGGAGGGCAACCAAAATGATTAGGGGGCTGAAGCGTATGACTTATGAGGAGAGGCTGAGGGAGTTGGGTCTGTTTAGTCTGCAGAAGCGAAGAGTGAGGGGGGATTTGATAGTAGTCTTCAACTTCCTGAAAGGAGCTTCCAAACCGGATGGAGAGAGGCTGTTCTCAGTAGTGACATATGTAGAACAAGGAGCAATGGTCTCAAGTTGTGGTGGGAGAGGTCGAAGTTGGATATTAGGAAAAACTATTTCACTAGGAGAGTGGTGAAGTACTGGAATGGGTTCCCTAGGGAGGTGGTGGAATCTCTATTCCTAGAGATTTTTAAGTCTCGGCTTGACAAAGCCCTGGCTGGGTTGATTTAGTTGGGATTGGTCCTGCCTAGAGCAGGGGGCTGAACTTGATGACCTTCTGAGGTCTCTTCCAGCTCTATGGTTCTATGATTCTATGATTACTGGGATTAGGAAAAAACAGAGATGGATCCCTGGTCTCCAAATGCAAAGGTGCACCCAAATTCTCTCAAAATTATAGTGTAGGGGTCTCAAACTCAGTTTACCTTAGAGCCAGGGCCAGTTCTCCTAGTGGGCCAGTAGGTACCCCTCTCTGGCGGGGGTGGGTCTTCCAGGCCCACCTGCCACCCCTGGGAGATTTAACCCCACTCCTCCAGACACCTGCCACTGGTAGCACAGCAGGGCTTCCAGCTGCTAGCTCTGTGAAACTGCCAGCACATCCCTGTGGCTCAGGGAGTTGTTCAGAGAGCCCTCCTGTCCGTAAGACAATTCCAGTGCAGCCACCCTAGGCGCCACGGCAGCTGCCCCAACCATCCTATGGACGTGATGGTCCCCCATATTCAGGTTAGCCAGGGAGGCTCTGGGTAGGCTGTGCCTCCCCCTCCACCCCCCCCCCACACACACACTCATCGCAGAAGCTGCAGGGAAGTGGAGCTATTCATCAGCCTGCTCTGCTTCGCCGCCATCTCAGAAGCCAGGACTGGGGCATTCCACTTCCCACGTCACTGTGAAGCGGAGCAAGCAGGCTAGCCTGGGAGATGGCAGTGGACTCGTGCCAGCAGCCGTGCACAGGTCGGATTGTGAAACCATTCAAGCCACAGATGGCCCGTGGGCTGAGAGTTTAAGACCCCTGCTATTGTGTGTTTATAGCCTGGCAACAGGTACAAGTCCAGCTCTGTACAATGATGTTGTTATCAGCTCAAATGGGAAACTTCTGGAATACACTTTTTAATTGGATGTGAAGTCTCTGTTAAAAGGTAGGCTCTCAATGTTCCTTTAAAAAAATCATTTCTCCCTCTCAGTTCAGGTCAATCAATTTAATTTAACAGGACTTGCACTGGCAACATGTGCAGACATGCACAGTTGAGGCAAGGAGCCCTTGTCTGACGAGCAGTTTCAGTTATATCATATGATGCTGGAATTGCAGAAGTAAATTAAGAGACAACATTCTTAGACTGATTAGATCAACCCAAGCACCTCGGGCATGTGGCTATGGGCTGATGTACTGCAGGAGAAGGGGGTGGGTCGGAAAGTGAAATAAGAGAGTTAGTTTTCTCTGAAGGGGGAGGACAGAGAAAAGAGTGTGCCTCATGACTCTTCCCAGTTGGCTACACTCGTGTTTATTGTTTATAAATCTCTAATTACATGGAATGATGGGATTTAGAAGGGAGAGTTTCACTATCACTGAAACCACCAGATTATTGGAACTGCTTAAACTAGTACTAGACATGCCCGCAGTTCAGACTAAGTGTTAATACCCACTGATTGCAGACCAGAGGGTTTGACAGAGCGTAAAACTCTCAGATTAGCTAAATGTGTTTTAGTTTATAAGGTTTAGTTTTAACTCTTTATTTCTTCTTGATTATTCCTTAAGGTCTGGAAACACAAACATTTGATACAAAGTTAGTCTTTACAAAATCAAGAGCACTGGAGACTAAAATCTTGTCCTTACAGAGCAGGTATATACAAAAGGCATCTCAGCCCTGAAAGCTCCCTTGAAACAACCCTGCTGATCTGCTTGTACTGTAGCCTTGCAGAGACCACCTCAGCTGGTGAAAGGGCAATTCAGTCTGCCTGCCAAACCACTTTAATCCTTTGCCTCAGTCTGGCAACCAGGCCCATCTGTTTATGCCAATTATGACAGTGGTGTTTGGGAAGAGCACATGTATTCACTAGACCCTGAAGAGATGCTACCCACTCCCTTCGCATGAGCCATCAGATGGAAGTGACTTTCAGTCACATTACTAATTGGGTTGGATGTGAACCAATGACCTAGAGGTGAATGTCTCTCTCTTCCATTACCAATCTTGAGTAAGCCAGTCTCCTTTATCTCTATTGAGCATGTTTAGGCTACAAAAACACACCTTGCTAGTCCATTCATTTGATGGAATGTATTACAGTATTCAATATATTTCCTATGATTTATGACAAAGCAAACCCCAAAATTACTGCTTTTAAATACATCATTGCTCTTTTTATCTAATAAATCTATCATTTTGCAAATGGTGTTATTTTATCCTCATAAGCACAGCAGTCAAAAACGGACAAAACATAATTACAATAATTTCATTTGATATCACGCCCTACTAAATGACCACTGAATATTTCCATACATTCTCAAAGAGATGCAGATGATTGGCCTAATCCAAAAATCTTAGAAATCCATGAAATACTTTCCATTCTCCTACGTATGGCTATTATATGAAAACATATATTCTCTGATGGATGTCAGTGTTTACGTTTTGTTTCCTAAAGAGTCCAGATTGCACATGCAAAGACACAAGAGAGGATTAAATAACACTTTTCATTTCTGCAAAAAACTGGAGGCAAGAACCAAAAAATGTTTCATGTTTTTCCACAAAATTGGGATTCCTTTGCCTGCATTGCAAATTTCATTGTATTCTTAATATTTATTTAATGATTTATATAGCACCAAATGTCTGTAAAAGGGCTTTTCCTTTAATTCTTGGGCAACAATAGTATCTTTTTCATGTGATGATACCAAATGCCACACTGGCAACTGCCCAAACCCATAGCAGCAACTAACTGTAGTCTCCAAATTCCAGCACATTTTTTCCCATGAGATTCCTACAGTATATAAACACACCACAGAATCAACTCGTATCATATAACAATGTTCAAATGAGCAAATTAGTCTCTTTAACAAGATTTTCAGCAGTGATTGTGATTTTGGGTGCTAATCTTGAGACCTCTTATCAGAATCTGATTTGCAGAAAGTGGGTAGTGTCCATTCTCTGAAATCCAGGCCCTGTTAAGGTATTGCAAACGGGGCATGCAAATGCCTAGTGAATTCTAAAAATCGTAACTGTTCTGTTTAGAGCTCTGCAAGGCATAAGCAGAGCCACAGGAAACACTGTGTCTTTGTTCACACTTAACAGTTTAAAGCGCAGCTGCAGCAGTGTTTTAAACTGGAAGTGGCCACGGCATGATTGCTGGAAGACCACTTCGATGAGGGGAGGAGCTAACAGAGCTTGGAGCGTGGCTCCCAGTGCTGTAGCCTGGATCACACTGGTGCTTTACAGCACTGTAATTTACTGCACTTGGCGGGCAGAGGGAGGGGGGTGGAGGGGAAAGGGTAAAATGTTTTTTCACACCCCTGAGGCCGAAAGTTACAGTGCTGTAACGTGCCAGTGTAGACTTAGCCTGTTTATGCTCTTATTAGGTAATGGCTTGTGGTTGTTTTACAAAGGAAAATGTTTACTCTTATAAGAAAAAAAATAATATTACTTACCTTCATCTCCATCATCTCCAAAGGGGTAGAAGAGAGCAACTGCTAAATTGATGAACACAGCCAAGTTGAAGGAAATGCTTCCCCAGAGAGAGATGTGTCTAGAGAACCAGAACAGGGCTAGGTTATCTAGGAAGGAGAGAAAATCAGCATTAGAGAAATTAAAAGAAGGTGTTTGAGATGATTTTTTTCCCAAAAGACTCACTGAACCACATACAATCACAATTTACTTAAGGGACAGGGTTAGGATCAATCCTGGCATTTAGGGGTGTAGGGAATCTTAGTATTTTACATGTGGTTGTCAGGCTTCTCAGTCCTCCCTCCTAACTAAATAGTTCTGTTCAATGTCTGTAATAGTTCCAAAAGGCCTTATCTGAAGTCAGGGCTCCACTGTGCTACAGGCTGTACACACACAGTCAGGGTATATCTATACTGTGATTAAACACTTATTGCTGGCCTGTCCCAAACTCAGGCTTATGGGCCATGGTCTAAGGGGTTTTTTTAAACTGTGATGTAGCCTGAGCTCTAGGACCCAGAAGGTGAGTGTTGGAATTAACATTTTTAAAGTATAATCTTAATTTATGGGGTTTAAAAATCTCTCAGCATGCGGCATTTAACTAATTGAATATTATGTTTTTCTCAGGAAATTATAAAGATTCTTGGAGTACTCTCAATTTCCTGCCAGCATGAAAGATGCACCCTTGACTTGCCTGGATACTCCTGCCTGGTGTAGGGCTTTATTTGCTATCATGGGGTGCACTGTTATTTTGAGATAACTAGTGTTATTTTAAAATAGCAATGTGAGCATCTACACAGCCATTCCATTATTTCAAAGTAATTTCAAAATAACAGGCGGCTTATTCCAAAATCTGTAAACCTCATTCTACGAGGAATGCCACCTATTCTGAAATAAGGTATGTAGATGCTCCACTGCTATTATTTTGAAACAGCCCCTCATCAGAGCCATTCTAAGTTATTCCTCCCCAGTGCCTCCTGGGGCTCTAAATCAAGATAGCACATCTACATCAGCGAAGCCAGCCTCAGACTAATTTTGAGGCTTCCCTGTCATATAGACATGCTATTTCGAAATAACTATTCTGGAATAGCTTATTTTGAAATAGTTGTGCAGCGCAGATGTAACCATACTGTTGTACATGACTAAGAACATAGCTGGTTCTCAGAGCCAGCCCAAGCTACTGGCTGACTGGGCTACTGCTCGGGGCGCCCCATTGTAGGGGGCGTCACGTGGGGCTTCTGCGCATGCGCCAGGCACCCAGGGTGAGGCTGCACATGCGCCGCACTCCCAGGGCACACGAATTGCTCGGGCCAGCCCTGCTGGTTCCTACAGACAGACAACTCCTCAAACTGGATCTGGTCTCAGGCTTTGTCTACTCTATACTGACAATTGAGCAACAAAGCTGTTGTTCACCGGCTTAAAGCCCCTCCCCCCACATATCCAAATGACAAAAGCTTTACGTGGCCAAGTACTAGTAGTATAAATACTGTTCTGTAGTCAGGACTTCTACTGCCAACAAAGGCCACTCATGGAGAGAGGAGGGTTTTTTTGGTGGCAAAAGTGCTGACAAACAGTATTTACACTGCCTGACTTTTAGCAATGGGCTGTGTAAACATAGCAGTGCCACTACAAGTTGTGTAGTGCAGACATACCCTCAGAGTAAGATTGACTTTAATTACCTACAATTAGAGTCAAGTCACACTAAATATTAAGATTTCACTTGTGGTAAGATTAGGCTTTTAAGGATCTGGAGCCTTTGCATGAGACATCCATTTATTTCAAGCAAGGCAGCATTGTATGACAGAGCAACTCAGACATTGGGTTAAAGATTAAAAAGCTCCTGATTGTATATTGCATTTTCAAACAAAATAATATGGAAGTTTAAGTGTTCCATAGATGAAAGGAAATGTGGGCATTTCTGTTTTGGATTTAAAACAAAACACCTTAATTTATGCTTGCTTAGCATTACAGAGATCAGATCCAAGTCTGCTCTCAGACAGTGCTTGGTTTTTTGTTTGTGGGTTTTCTTTTAACTGAAATCTCAGTCCAACTTTGCGAGCAGAATAATTATTCTGAAATAGAAAAGAGAAACAATCAGCATGTTTTTGGTGGTGGCAAAAGCTTCAAGTTAAATCATGCCACTCTAGCTAGCCAAATCCTTCTGCAGTTCTGATTGTACCTAGTATCCTTCACTTCCTTCCTAATCGGTTGTGTAACGTTGCTGTGAGCTGTTCAAGAGCTGCTATATTGTACCTCTGTGACATCTGCAATTTAATGGTGGGCGAAGAGATCCCGAGATATCTATATCCAACTTCCTTATCAGAAGTGTTGGGAAGCTTAATTAGCTAAAAGGCTTGATTTTCTCTAGAAGGTGCACACAGGGCTGCCGCCTGCCACCTCCTGAGCCACTAGAAGCAACTTCACTCCTACAGAAGGTCAGATGGCAGCACCACCTTCTTCCTCCCCTGAGAATTCCATCCTGAGGGGTGGGGAAGCTCTAAGTTCTATGTGGAGTTCTTGGGAAGGTATGCCCATGGAACCAATTAGATTACCCTGTGTCTTCTAGCCATGGCCCTTCTGAAACCAGCGCCACCTGCTTTCTTGTCTGTGCTAGGGGAGCTGTGCCCTCTTGTAAAGAGCTGGAGTACGTTGGCCATCAATGATTTCCAGACTGGGTTCTGCTGGGGATTAATCCAGCTGGATTTCTGTAAATGCTTAAGATCATCCTGGGATGCAAAGTGCTATTATTAAGAATAGTAATTCGCCAGGACTAGGAAATGACGACTCAGTGCAAAGTGGTCTGGGATAAACATGCAGCGCCTCACTAACTTCCTGGGAGCAACACTGTTTTACACTAGCTCAGAATCTGGCCCAAAAAATGAAAGAGGTTTTCAGTAAATTATATTTGAAAGTGTATGCAGTGAGATATGCTCCTGTTAAACATTAGGGGCAAAAATGGGGCATAATTTGGTGCAACTCTACTGTTGTCAGTGAAGTTATACTCATTGGCTACGTCTAGACTGGCATGATTTTCCCCACATGCTTTTAACGGAAAAGATTTTCCGTTAAGAAAGCATTTGCAGGAAAGAACATCTAGATTGGCATGGACGCTTTTCCGCAAAAAGTGCTTTTGCACAAAAGCATCCGTGCCAATCTAGACGCGGTTTTGCGCAAGAAAGCCCCGATCGCCATTTTTACCATCGGGGCTTTTTTTGCGCAAAACAGTTTTTAGCCGTCTACACTGGCCCTCTTGCGCAAAAGCATTTGCGCAAGAGGGCTTTTTCCCGAGCGGGAGCAGCATAGTATTTGCGCAAGAACACTGACAATCTTACATTAGATCGTCAGCGTTCTTGCGCAAATTTAAGTGGCCAGTGCAGACAGCTAGCAAGTTTTCCCGCAAAAGCGGCTGCTTTTGTGGAAAAACTTGCCAGTCTAGACGCAGCCATTTAGTCCACAGATCAATTCTGGTCTTGTGAGCCCGGAAGATCACTTTTCCGTACGAGTGAGAGAGGGAGAGTGTGTGTGTGTGTGTGTGTGTGTGTGTGTGTGTGTGTGTGTGTGTGTGTGTTGCACAAGTGGCACATCTACAGTGATATGCAATCTTGGGCCTGGAAAATGTTTTCTTGCCATATCAAAGGCATTGGAAACAAGTGAAAATGAAAATATAAAATACCTACTTGGTAACACATAGGTTTTAAATACAGTTAGAAAACCTGAAACTAAATCCTTGAAACTATGGATAGTACTTACTCCTAATTTTCTTCTGCCACTTCATTTCATTGTACAAATCTTCTGTCTGTTGGAAAAAGTCATTCACTTTGCTCCCTTGTTCATCTCTCTCTGTGGTATTAAATACCCGACTTTTGGATTCTCGAGTGAGGAATTCACAGATATTGGGGACAGGGAAGACTATTTGTTCCATAGTTCTATCATGACGGACAATCTGTAAACACAAATATAGATGTCTTTCAGGCTCAGAGGCTTTTCAGTCATGCCACGATTCCCTTCCAGTTCAGAGCTCGCTTTTATTTATAAATTGGTGTAGAACTAATTTTAAAAATTTCAACTACTCCAAGACACTACATTAAAAAAAAACCTAAGTAATTTATAGTAAAATTGTTTTTGCCTTCATAAACCTGCTTTAAAATGAGGTTATACAGGTGTGCCTCAAATAAAAAAATTCTAGGTACCAGTGTTCCCAAAACTGGAGGATGTTCCAAATCTGATCCCTGCAAACTATCACCATAAATATAATAAGCAAAAGTAAAACTCCACATCCAAACTCTCTCAGACTTTAAAGGGCATAGCAGTTGGACCAAGATGCTTGAGTCCATATCTATGAAGCTATAAATCATGAAAGGAGCTATGTGAAAACAGCACCTTGTGACTCATATAGTACCAGCTCCTACATGCCTTAGAATGTTATCTGCTTTAGACATTGTTATTACTAGTCCTTCAGAACCAACAGAACTACTTAGGCCAGGTCTACAGTAGTCCCAGCTCAGCTTAAGCTACACAACTATGTAACTGGAGTCTTCTTACCTTACGCTGAGTTTGGTGGCATCCCCACAGCTGGAGGCTGATGGGAGCAAATGCTCCTGTCGGCTTCCCTTACTCTTCGCAAAAGCAGGAGTCTTAACTAGACTCGCTAAATCGAGCTCCGGAAGATCGATCATGGTAACAGTGATCTTCCTTTTAGTGTAGACAAGGCCTTAGGAGTGAGCTGGTTTCTATTCTGACTCATATAATCATTAAAACTGTTTCCTGGAGTCTGTATTACTGGGGAAATAGTAAGAGGCAGAAAACACATCTTGGATCTCAGATCCGTGGTTCTTTGGATCAACATTTGGCTCACTAAACTGAACAAACTGGGTATGCTGAGATGAGACAGTATATATACAGAACACCACTATTGGCCCAGTTCTGGCAAACCTCTCATCTCAAAAGAAGCAGTGTTAGGCTTAGAATCACTTACATCCTCAATTTTAGCCACCACTTTGGCTAAAAGTTTTGCAAAAACTAACTTATCTATCCCTTTTGAAATGATTTGATACTTAAAAGCAATTTATGTATGTATCTTCCCCTCAGGGAAAGGATAGAAAAACTCCGTGTCCTTCTGTATACTGGCGCACAGCGAATGTAGACAGTTCATGAGTGAGTTGACCATGTGAAAGAGCCTTGGGTTCTGATGCCTCACCTGTACCTCTCAGTCCAGGGTCATGTGATGGGGGCCTATGACTAGCAACTAAGGCAGCTGGGGAAGAGAAGGGCAGCCTACATACAATCAGGAAAGAGAACAAAAGGAACAGGAGGGTTGTGAGAGCTGCACCACAGACATCTGCAGAAGACTCAGGATGAGACACAATCTGTGAAGGGGCTCTCCACAGTAGCTGGGTGAAACAACTTGGCTGATGCCTTCTGCTATGAAGGGTAGGGGCCTGAAAAGAAAGAGGCTGTAGGAACTGGGGTTGGGAAGGAGCTACTGAGCCCAGGTGGAGCTTACAGAACTTTGAAGAGTTGGTTTTCACATAGGATGATGTTGAACTGTGATTTTCTTTTAATAATCCAGATCCCAGAATGGATGTAGTTTGATATGAGAGTATATATGCAATTATGGTACTCACCATTAATCAACTAGTTTTTCATCAGACAGTCACAGTTTCCAAATGACAGCCCTGTGACCTCATAAACATGTCTCCTTAAAGATGCCACCCTGGAATGCTACATCTTCTACAACTGCCAAAGTCACTAAATGTTTTTCCATCTGAAAGGTGGATGTCATTTAGAATCTGGAAAGGAGCCGATGAACCAAACCCACCTCATCCTCTCAGGCAAAAACTGCACTGAATCTTCATGCTACTTCAAAAACTTCTTTGTACTGTAATTCTTATTTGATCCATAAACCTCCTTGGCTTGAAAAGCAGGGCTTAGATGACTGATGTGCTACACAAGAGTATTCTTGTCTTTAAGACTGCTGCTATCCCTACTCATTATTTCCACAACAAGAAATGTTCCATATCACACAGGGAAGCGAGGGTTGTACAATTGTTTGAAATATAGACTATTCATGCCTTTTTCCCCTTCCCCAGTAGGATAGTCTTCAGCTGTTTTCCTTCCAAAATAATATACTCTATTTAAATACATTTTGTTCTTCAGGAGAAATCTAAAGAGAAGCTTTAGGAGGAAGCAAACTAGCCACAGACCACAATAGTTTCCCTTTCAAAGAGCCATTTTTTACCTCAATCTGTGCTGTGTGATTGGCATAGTACTTCAAGGCTTCATCTCCTCCGTCATCTGGATCAGACCCTGGCTTCAGCATCTGCTGCAGTGTTTTATTGTGCCGAGCCAACTAGGAAAAAAAATCTGATTTATTTCCTCTTCTCAGGTTCACCATTTTACACCACCCCAAACATCTCTCAAAAGGGCCTTTTTCTGTAAACGATTACCAAATATACCATCTGCTGGTAACCATATATATAAATTGGTGTTAAAAAACCCTGTTTACATAAGCAAGTCTCCAGCTAGGTTTTATGAATACTGACTCTACCAGCAGTCCACGTCTTTTTGCAAGGCTTTTAAAGACACCACAAAGTTACAATAGCACTATCCCAGTGAAGTACACACAAAATCGATAGCAATACTTTTCCAGATTAGATAATTACATTCTAAATTTCTCCTATGATTTCAAATGGATACGTTTTTTTCCAATATGCCGTTGTGTGATGTTGCTGGTCCTGTTAAATAACTGATGTCTTACTACCCCAGAGGCAGCTGCAGCACCTTGTTGAGCAAAATACCTCCTATATGGTACATACTCAAAATATTTCAGAACTTGTTAGATATTTAAAGAGCGTCTTAAATACAGTTTATTATTATTGAGACACAAATAGACTTACGAAGTTATAATACAAGTCCCTTACTTTAATGAGAAACTTAACCTAATTTTAAAAACTCAGGAGCTGCTATGGAAGATGGCAAGTAGCTCTTTTATAGCCCTTTTCAACAACAGAGCTCAAACCACTTTACAAGTAATCCAGTATTGTTACCCCATTTGACTGATGGGAAAACCGGAGTATGGGGAGGTAAAGTGACTTCCCAAAGATCATCCAGCAGGGCAGTAGCAGTTCTGAGAGTAGAATCCTGTTCATCTGAATCATAAGAATGACCATACTGGGTTAGACCAAAGGTCCATCTAGCCCAGTGTCCTGTCTTCCGACAGAGGCCAATCCCAGATGCCCCAGAGGGAGTGAACAGAACAGGGAATCCCCAAGCAATCCCTCTGTTACCCATTCCCAGACTCTGACAGAGGCTAGGGACACCAATCCTACCCATCATGGCTAATAGCCATTCATAGACCCAACCTCCATGAATTTATCTAGTTCCTTCTTGGACTCTGTCCAGTGATCTACTAAGCCATAAAAAAGTGAGCATAGTATAAGAGAAATCCCACCACTCAATATGACCAATATACCAAGGCTAGTGATCCATACAGAATGCAGTTTGGATTGGGGCTGTAAAATCTGAAATTAACAAAGCAGGACAATAATCCATTCTAGCAGTAACACAGGTCTGAATAAATCTGTTTCTGAAAGGGATATAGTTCGTTTTTAGGTTATTGTGACGTTTGCAAACCTTATCCCTCCATTTCTTATCTAACAACTCATAGATATGCCATTTATCTAGGATATTGAGATTGCCAGAAACCAGTAGCTAAATTGAATTTATTCTTAATGTGGGAATGTACTTACATATTAATAAATAGTATGCAAAGCATCAGAAAATAAGAGAATGCCAAAAAACAGAGAAAACCAACCAGAAAAACATCCTATGACTTCCTAATTGACTACAATGCTTTTCTGCCTCTATGCTGGAGCTCTATAATTTCTACACTGGTTCAGCTCAGCGGCTCATCTAATCCAGTACCTTTTCTCTGAAAACAGCAGACATTTCAAAGGAAGATACAAGAAACCACACAATGGACAATTATGGAGTGACATGCCAATAGAGAAAAATCTTCCTGGCTTAGGTGACTTAGGGTATGTCTAGACTACATGGCTCTGTCGACGGAGCCATATAGATGAGTTTACTAGACACAGGAAAATGAAGCAGCGATTTAAATAATTGCCGCTTCATTTACATCAAAATGGCTGCTGCACTGTGCTGATCAGCTGTTTGGTGGCACAGCGCGGTAGTCTGGACGCTCTGAGGTCGACATGGGAAGCCACAAGGCATAACGGGGCGGTCGACAAGGATTTCCCTTGTCAACCACGGAGCGTTTCCTCACCCTGATATAGATGGTGGATAGGAGTTTCAATTTATATTATTGTTCCTTTATGCCACAGGAGCAGTTTCAAGGTGCAAAAGTGAACATAAATATACATTTATGCCAACTTTAAGGCTCCTTTCCACTGCCAGAGGGGTGTAAAGGGACCTTGGTGTTGAGGAGAGTCAGGCCCACTGTCTTATAAAAATAACTGGGCAAAATGTCTTGAATTCTGCTGAGAGTGTCAGTTCCCTGGAAATGTGTTGAATAAAAATGTTGTAGATGTTATATGTTTTAATTCCTGGGGAAGAGTGCCTTAAACTCTGGCATGAGTTCTGAATGAACACAAATATGAAATTACGGAACTATTAACCATGGCATGTGCACTATCCCTTCAATCACTATTACTGTACCAGATGGCTGGAGGGTAGTTAATGCAATGCCAATTTTAAAAAAAGGCTCCAGAGGGGATCCTAGTAATAAAACACCAATAAGCCCATCTTCAATACCAGGTCAAAACTGTAGTAAATAGAGAAACATCAGATACATAGCTGAATATGATCTGCTGGGAAAAAGTCAACACAACTTTTGCAAAGGGAAATCATGCCTAATTGATCTGTTAGAATTATTTGAGGGGGTCAAACAAACATGTGGACAAGGGTAATCCAGTAACTTTTAACAAGATTCCTTCATTAAAAGCTCTTAAGCACAGCAAGCAGTCATGCAATAATTGAAATAGCAAAGGAAGGTCCTCTCATGGATCAGTAACTGGTTAGAAGGAAAGAAAGAGTAGGAGTTAAGTGCTCAGTTTTCACAGTGAAGCGAGGTAAATATTAGCCCATAAATGATATGGAAAAAAGGGAGTGGCAAAATTGGCAGACAATGCAAGATTACCCAAGACCGCTAAGTCCAAAGCTGGCTGTGAAGAATTATAAAGGGATCTCACTAAACTGGGCTGACCAAATAATAAAATGGCAGATGAAATTCAATGTTGAGAAATACAAAGTGATGGACATTGGAAAATAGAATCCCAATTACACAGACAAAACGATGGGTTCTAAAGGAGTTCTTGTCACCCAAAAAGAAATCCGGGAGACATTGTTGACAGTTCTCTGAAACATCTGCTCAGTACGCAGAAGTCATCACAAAAAAGTCAAACCTGTTAGAAACCATTAGGAAATGGATAAGTAATTAAAAAACATTGTGCTGCCATACAGATCTGTGCTCTACCAACCTACATAAAGTCAGAATGTAACTTTTTGAGATGGGACAACCAGAATTGCCAGGCAGTAAGGCAGCATGGCTGCTCACTGACTCAGAAGGGGAGGAGCCCTTCCCAGTGCCCTGGTGGGCTACAAGCACACAGTATGCAAGATGTCGGCACAGCATTCCCCCCATTTTCAATCCTGCTGCTGGATTTTGCTGCATCCTCCACTTAACAGAATAAAAAACAACCAACCTCCCCCTGTAGAATAGCTGTTTACAGGGACTGATAAAGGGAAGGGGGCTATGCAAACCAAAATGTGACAATATTCCCTTTCCAAATCCCACCTTTTTATTGCAGTCATCTGGACAACACTAGCCACCTATAAATTAGCAGCATGTGCTAAGAAAGCAAAGGAAAGTGAACAGTGGAGGTGCAATTCTCATTCTAGACAGGTATCAGAGGGATAGCCGTGTTAGTCTGAATCTGCAAAAGCGACGAGGAGTCCTGTGGCACCTTATAGACTAACTGAAGTGTAGGAGCATAAGCTTTCATGGGCAAAGACCCACTTCATCAGATGCATGAGACGCATGCATGAGACGCATGCATCTGACGAAGTGGGTCTTTGCCCACGAAAGCTTATGCTCCTACACTTCAGTTAGTCTATAAGGTGCCACAGGACTCCTCGTCGCTCATTCTAGACAGACACCATCCTAGACATCCTACCTTACTCTTACTCATCCAATAAAAGCTAGTGGTATTAGCCAGCAACTAAGTGATGATCAGCAGATAGAAAGAACAGACTGGAGGGCAACTCATGCTCATGCTTGGGAACCACAACAAATCAATGACCCGGAGTAGGTCAGCCTCATCACTGCAGGTGATTCAGAGGAAAAAAAAAAACAATTTAATGCCACTAGCCATACTCTAGGAGGGAAAACAGGCTCCAAGTTTCTACAACCCTATGCAGGAGAACAAGAGCCACTATGATTAAGTGTCTGTTTCTACCCTCAGATACTACCCACGTCTTAAGTAATTTTCCATTCTTGATGTAAAGAAATTGTCATCAGCTTTTAAGACAGAGTTTGCCAGCTGGAAATCTCTACAGGTTCACACTTCCCCTGAAAGGGCAATAACCCAATTTTAAATAAGTCCTTTGCAGAACACCTCTCACGCACAAGTCCTCACTCAGACTCTGATGTAAGACTTCATCTCTGGTAGCATGGTTACAATTCAACACCATGTATATTTCTATTAATCAGGATGCCTCTGCTGCAATAGAAACAATGTGTCAGTGGTATATTACATGTATTTCTGTGCAGCTAGTATTCTGCACTGTGATTTACAGCGACTTAAAGGAAAATCTACTTTGAAAAGTGACTGTAAAAATGGCATGGTGGGGTTTCACATTTATGGACACCTGGATCAAATTTGCTCAGTTCAGAAGCAGAATGATTTTTCTCACTGTTACTCTCACCTCTGCAGACTCAGCCTGAAAGCCGAGCGGCGTTCTTTCTGCTTCATATGCGTCACCAGTAATGAAGATTCTGCAGGATAAATGCTGCCCTCCAATACAGTGTTACTGGCAGCATGGCTTCCGTGGAAAGCACCAATGGAACTGCGAGCAGAACGTAAATGCAATGGGACAGATTTTTGCCTAGGACAAATCAGTATAGCTCTGTTGACTACAATGGAGCTTTTCCAGTTTACACCAGCGGAATATCTGTCCCAATAAGAAGTGGGTCCTTCAGAAGCCAGTCAGGGAAAAATACTACAGGTGAAACAGGAGTTAGAAGAGAATACAGCTTATTCCCCCAAGAAAATAATAACTATATGCTCGTCACTAATGTGAGCAGATAAGATTGTGAATACACACAGTGAGCAGCAAGTCTCTTGAAGGAGAGATTGGCATCTGACTGCCACTTTTCAGAGCAGAGACACACATTAGTATGACAGGTATTCTCTCTAGTATGCCTTATGGGCCCTTATTTTACAGTAAATTGTATTTCCCAGATACAGAGATCTTAAAAACCACAAATCATATGCACACCAGGTTCAGGATAACTCAAGTTAAAGATAGGAACCCTCTGCCAGCTAATCGTGTCTACCTTAATGGCCCCAAACAGAGGATGGACGTGATACATTTGACCTTATTACATTTTGAAGGCAATGAATGTAAGCAATAGCCATTGGACCCAAGCCGATAGTGGGATCCTCTCAGCATGGCCACTTCCAGCCCCAAGGAGTTCTACTGAAATCTGCAGGACTCCTCTAGGACACTGGGTCCCATGTTATTCCATTCCATTGTGGAATGGCTGGTAAATGATTGGGTAATAGCAGGAAGCCAATGTCAAGAAAATAGGACAAGAAAAAGATGCAGAATAAGTTGCCAAGGATTCTACCTGCAAATGAACGGCAGTCTCAGACATTTGTTTAAGCTTTCAGGGGCTCGTTAGTGTCAAGGCCCTGTTGCAGCTTCCATACTGTATCTACATGCTGGAGCTGGTTGAAGGTAGAGATATATACCATCCTAACGAGCTGCAGGGAGGGTGATGTGCATCCTTGGTTTCTGTTTCAATCTTGGCAATCTGAGCGCAAAAGCCTTGCAACAGCTTCTGATTCTGCTGACATTTAATTAGCCAGTGTCATTTTCATGCCATAGACTGCCTCATCAGGATGAGAACTACAAAACAACAGGCAGAAAATAAAAGTTCCACCAAAAATTTCAGGTCTGGCAGCCAAGGATAGGAGTCCCCTGACAGTCACAGTTCCTGGGACAGGTCCCCATTAGCGCCTTGCCTTGGCAATATGATCAGCTAATGCTTTTCTGCTGGGAAAGAAAACTGCAAGCCTCAGCAAGGGCCCACTAAAAGTATAGCGCTGAAGCCTTAAATTCCACTTGCCTTGCAGGAAGAGAGTGACTTTTTTTCAAAAGCACTCAGGGTTACTCTATGCAATTCATCCCACGGGGCTGGGGGATTCTAAGATTATATTTCTATTACTCATTATTTGTCTAAACAAGTGGGGGCGGGGGGACAGATAGAGTTGCTGGGCCCCTGAGCAAGATGGGAGCAGTCCAACTCTGTGCTCCCAGAGCGGGTGGGGCTTCAGGTAGAAGGGGAGGGGCTGGGACAGCCAAACCTCAGGGCTGCCCCTTATCCCCAGGCAGCCCTCAGTGGTGTCTGGAGCACACCCCACAGCATTCCAGCAGCGATTTAAAGGGCCCAGGGCTGTGCTATTGCTGCTGCAGCAGCAGACAGGAGCCACAAGGCCCTTTTGAATCATTAGACTCGGGGGGCAACTTTCCTCTTTGCCTCCCTCCTGTCAGCTGTCCTGCTCTAAAGCAAGATCAAGGCACTGCTCTCCTAGGTGCTGCACATACACACAATGAAAGACAAACCTTGCTCCAAAGAGCTTACAATCTAAGCAGACAAGACGGATAAAGGGTGGATTAATAGATGCAGTGACTTGGCCAAGATCACAAAAAGAGTCAGGACCAGAGCCAGGACCTAAACCCACATCTTCCCATTCCCAGCTCAGTGCCACCCTCCCCTGGACCATGCTCTAAACTCCAATCTTAGCAGTGCTCCTGCAAGTATGTACTGTGCTCTTCCTTAGCTACACACAGCTGTTTGGGAGGAGACAGGCCCATTAAAGTCTTGAGACCTCTCGGACTGTTCTGCCAAATGGGGGACTAGTCGGCTGCACAAAATTAAGTGCTACCTATAGATGAAGAGAATCAGAGCCTCACCTAGTATAACTCAGGGTAACTTCATTTACACCAGCTGTGGATCAGTTATTCTGGACTTGTGGCTTTTTTTCTGGACTTCCTGCTTCCATATATCAGAAAGATTTTAGTGTGTTAGCCACAGGCCTATTTTTAAAAAATGGAGAATTAAAACAATTTTCAGTAGCTCCTGGGTCACATTTAACACCAGTTAGTTGTCAGCAGAATCCTGGCTCCAGCAACCCAGAATCTACTGGCCGGGAGTGGGGGCGGTGGGGGGAAAGTATGGCTAGTAAAGCACAACATGGTTATCATCACCTCTCCAGTGGTGTGGTGGTAGCCAGGACACATCCACCAGCAGCCAGTGTCTCTACAGAAGTAGACAATGCTGGCCAGGAAGTAAGTCTAACACAGCCCACACAATTAAGCCTTCCAACCTGAGCCACAGACGTGGGCTTGCATGACCTCACTAAAACAGCTGCATAGATAGCACTTAAAGCTGCAGCTTAGGGTCTGAAGCCCATCCTCCTTCTCTTGACTTCAGAACCCAAGCTGCAGGCCAAGCTGCAACAGCTACACAGTTGTTTTCTGGGCAGTAGCATGAGGTCTTAGCCCAAGTGCTAGGAGTGGCACTGCTATGGGCTGTGTAGATGTATCATGAACCAAAGGGTTCTTGCTGGAGCTGACAGCTGCTCCTCAACTCAAATCCTCTGGTGCACAGAGCCCTCTCTTCCCTCCCCCCCCCTCAGTTTTATTTATGGGGCAGATGATAGAGGGGGAATGTTGACAATCAGACAAGTGAGGGAGAGGGGAAGAAACCATTCTATGGACTCACATTCCTCTCACATGGCTCGCACCCCCATCTTTTCCTTAGAATCACCAAGTGTTCATGTCATGCCATTAATGGAGACTCTTATTGCTGGAATGACAACCCTTCTCCTCCTTGTTTGAGTTTTTTTTTCAAATGCTTCATTAAGGAACTCACTTCTTTCTTTTTCAGCAACATTTCTTGTCAGCCCAGTCAATCAGTTACACCATAAATCTATTCCTGTCTGGTCACATTTCCTTTCTGAGGAACACTGCTCTGCTTTCTACTGCGGCCTGTGCAGCCAAGTCAGTAACTCTGGATTCCTATACCAAAGACCAGCATGCACTGAGTCCTCTTCCCTCATATTTGGCTATATATAAGTGCCCCTTAGTTTCCCTAGCCATCAAATCACAGAAAGTTTGTTCAGCACCAACACTTTAATCTCCCATTCATGACTCTCTTTTGCCCTGACCAAAATTATATTTATCTGTATTCAGCATGTTTCTTTTTATTTATATATTTACATATATAAATATATACACAAAAGTACCTATCCAAGGCTATATGAACCTCTGCAAAATTCAAAAGCATTACCAACTCAAAGATAGCCAGCAACTGCTTTACACTCTCAGGTGAAAAATATCCCACTCGCCCCAGTAAAAATCAATACAACCTCTCCCCACATACAGACACAATCATATGATTGAAGTTCTCCTGGCTTTCAGAATCTAGATTATTAGTAGCACAGGAAAGTAAATTGTTAAAAAATTGGCTGAACGGTTTCTTCTAAAGAATGTGAAGATATCAGCAATGGTGCATTTCTGATTTATAATACGCCAATTCCTCCTTGTTGGAATGGTAGCTGGTATGGAGTTAGCATGCAAGACAGATCAGCCCAGAGCAAAGGATTTAAGGAATCAGGTAACCTGGCTTCTGTTCCCATCAAAGCCCATGACTTGTTGCCTTCAGTTCGTTGGCATCTTACTTCAAAGGGTTGTCAGGAAAATGTAAGCAGCAAATGTTTTATAGTACTTTGAAGTCCTCAGAGAGAATGTGCTATAAAAGGCAAATGTGATTCCTAAATACTTCTAGAATTATTATTGTTTGTACTGCTGTAGCTAGAAGCCCCGGTCGTGGACCGGGGCTCTGTTGCGTCAGGCACTGTACATCCACAGAACAAATGGATGGTCTCTGCCCCTGCTATGCTCACCGCTACTGGAGGAAATGTAATGATTTAATGTGCTTAAATATATAATCATAGAACAAGGCCTTATATGGCAGGTTGAACCTCTAGTCCAGCATTCTCTGAACCGGCAAAATCCGTGGTCCAGTATGATTTTAGTTAGCCGAATATCCACTTATCCTGGGCATGGCCAGGTTTCCGGCGGTTCCATAAAGTTTGTTTACAGCCACCATTCCTGGCTCTCTGTGTTCTGCACTGTTATTTAGCTCTAATTAACCCCTAAATGTCTTCTAGGAACCCAGTAAGCAGTGGAAGAGTTAGTAATGCTGCTAGACATATTGACCTCCTATGGTTCAGCAAATTCTCTGGTTCGGCAGCAGTCAGGTCCCGAGAGTGCAAGACTAGAGAGGTTCAACCTGTACTTATATTTTTAACTACGGGGGTAACCAGAATTTCAAATACTATTTGAAATTTCTCCAATAAAGATCTCAATTTCAAACCAATCCTATTTGAACCAACAAAATTATTATTTCTTATTAAATAGGTAGCAGGGCGCTCTTATTTCCAAAGTATAAATGCAAGCCATCAATAATTATTAGCATATTAGTTATTTAACAAATATTCTTCATGCATAGACTTATTAATCTACCATTATGCATAGCAAAGATGGCAATAAGGAATTTAGATATTTCATGCTACATATGAACAAGAAATCTTTACTTTACTACTAATATATTTAAGTAATTCAAACGTACAAGGCTGAATTACTTGTTTCCCCTCTTTCCATTGATAATTAACACCAGACAGGAATGTGTATGAGTTACCCATTAACTGAAATTGCTACTGTATATTGTTTACTTTGAGAACTTATCAATGAAAGGGAACTTCCAACTGTGCCAGGCTACTGGAGATGGTTTGGTTCAAGCTGATGTTTGTTTATGCAGCATACCTGCACTGACATAAAGCAGCATTAATTTCTTCTAACCACACAGGATGAGAGGAAAGCATGCTTTCATTAGGTATGGGTGCCATCAGGAGACTATCGTATTTATATAAGTAATTCTGGCATTCCTGAGATATTTAACTATTCTTGTAATTTAACCTTATAAAAAATCTTCTGTTTTCTAGGAAGATATCATCTGCTCCAAAAAAGGCATTGTTGCATTCCATAGTTATTCTCTCTGGCCCCAATCCAGCAAAACACTTAAGCATGGCTTAATATTAAGCATTTGCTTAAATATTTTGCTGGATTAAGATACTCAGGGCATGATCTTGAAAAGGATGACACCCTACACAACAGTGTTTCTTAGCCATTTGGTTGTGACTCAAGATTGTCATTACAGGCAATTGTGGAACAGGGTCACAAGGCACTGAAAATTTTGTTACAGTCTAAAACAAAAGAAAATCTCATTCCTCCATTCCCTGCACACACTTATCCCTAAAGGTCAAGTAAGTTCCATCAGCTTCTTGAAATACACTAAAATAACTTACAGAGGTTTATCACCATTATATTTCTTACTCTGACTTTTACCATAAACAGAATAAGATTATTAAAATGATTGACTTTGAATACAGGGTCACCACCCTGGGCAACACGACCTTAGATGACTCCATAACAGCAAAATTTGCTCTGTTTATTAACTTCTGAAAGCCTTAATGGCCAACTCTGCAGTCTCAACTGGTAATGTGAAAATTAGGATGTTTTCTTTTGCCACACATGACGACATTATTCTTGCACCCATTTAACCAACTACCCATTTAACACTAACCTAGAAGGGTCAGTGCACAGATCCAACTTTTGCATGTTACTGTATCAGAAGCCTTTATAAAGTCTGGATTTGCATCACCTCACAGATGTATCTTGTCATGCAAGTTCTCCTTGCTAAGAGCTTTTCTAACCCCACAAAAGAGAAAAGTCAGACTGATTCACTATGATCTATATTTTAAATTATTATGACAAATGCCATACAAATTTCCTTTGATTGAGGTGTGAAAAGAGCAGGTACTGGTACATCTAGAAGTCGCCAGGACTGGATGGTATTCATCCAAGTGTGTTGGAGGAACCGGAAAAAGAAGTAACCGAGAAAAACCTCAAGGTTTGGCTCTGAGCAACGAGCTTGAACACAACATGGACACATGGAATGTCTGGCCATAGTGGATTCTTGTGAAAAGCATCACACATGCTGTCCATCTGGTAACAATGTTTTTTTCCCCTAGCATGCAATTAGCAAGCACCCATTTGCGTCACCACTCTCTACTGCTGTGGGCAACAGAAAGGCTGCATTTGGACCCAGCCCCCACACCTGTGTAGTATGGGAGAACTGATTAAGCTGGTCCCCCAGGGATGGCTCAGTTCTGTTTTCTCTGACTTGAGTTCCCCACTCTGCTTACAATGCACTAGACAGGAAAAGCGTGTAGCAGCAGTGTCAGGAAAGGGATGAAGTCAGTGGAGGCGAACAGCACGAACAATGGTCCCACGTGATCTCCAGAGAAGGATAGGGAGGATAGATGTGAGAGCAGGGTGAGGAGAAGATGACATGTTGATCTATGTGATGTTGCACAATTAATGGTAAGGGGCTAGATCTTACACTTCAATGCGAGGCCATAACACAGTCTGCAACTTCCCTTGTGACGGATTTATATCTTTCTGTGCATACAGCAGGTCAGACACTTACAAGAAAGTCTTGTGCTGCTGGTAAAACCAACCACAGGAAGGGCAGGAAAGGATGTCGTGGTGGCAAAATGCAGAACCCCCTGCAGCCTTTAAAAGAGCCACGGCAAAAACTGAAAGTCTAAGGGCTCCAAAATAAACTGTCTGTGCATGAGTCTGTGGCAACAGAAAGAGGAACTCCACGCTAGACTCTGCTGCTGCAGAGTGGTACAAATGCTGTAACCAGAATAGATGGCTGCTCGGAAGCAGCTGAAACGCTGTACAAACTGCGAAAACAGTAAAAAACCAAACCATGAAACTGCAAGGAGCAGAACAAAGAAATATGATGTAAATTAAGGTCAACTACATGGAGCAGAGGGTACAGACACCAGTAAGCTGTTTATACATAAGATAACATTAGAGTGTGTTTAGAGAACAGAGCCAAGATAGGAACCAGGCAACAATGATCTTACTCATAAGGGACAAAAGTTCATATCCTGCCCAGCCCAGAGTGATTGAAGGGACACAAGTGGAAAGAGTTTGGTAGTCAGAGATTTGTTTTCATTAGCCAAAAATCATAGCTTTTCATGAATAGGCATGAGGGAAGGGCCTAACGAGTACGCTTTATTCATCTAATGCTCTGTTATGTGGTTGTAAGGTGTTCTGCACAACTGTAAACATAATCAACAAACACGTTTACTAGGATATCCAAATGCAGGAAAGGAAGTCAGTTTTGTAAAATCTGAATCGGATACTTGGATTTTCCTGCCAAGCCAATATCCTTGCTTTCTTCTGCAGAGCAGCAAATTGTTGCCACAATCCAGGATGTAACCAAAATGCCCAGTCAAGGATCAGACATAGGGAACTGGTGTTGCTTTCACGGTAGCAATTGAGTATCCCCTGGCAGGGCACCATTATCCCAGCCATCTTTTCTTATATGGCCTTAGCCCTTTATTGTACTCTCAATGGCTGATTCCTCATTGTTTTGAGTCTTTGGTAGTCCTTGAGATCAGGCACAGCAAGCACCAAGTGGGTGCAAAACTTAGGGTTATCAATAGTGCAAATGATTATACAAGGTGCAAGGTCCACAAAATTCCCATTGTCTTTGGTAGGGCAAGCGATGTAAAGAGCTAAACATGGCTCTCTATAACATAATAGGAATATGAGAGCCCTTCACTGAACATGTTGATGACACAACAGTGTACGTAATTTAAATTTCTCAGCTTATTAGTGTAATTATAACCTGTCCTCCTCTTCTTCAGTTCAATTACTCACATTTCAAGGAATATGTTTAGCTTTGTAGTCTCACAGATTACGTATAATACATTCAATCTACACCTCTTTTACTAAAAAAATAAGTAACAACAAAAGATACTGTCCTTAATATGGAACACCAAGTACTAGCTGCCTGCCAAAAAATAATTGTAGGGCTTTGGTTACTGAAGTTGCAACCTTTTCTTCTTCCATGAAAAAAAAATCTTATTCTCTCATTTGTGGCAACAGAATAACTTATTTTGGCACCTAGTGTCCCATACAAATAAATATCTGTATGTTACAGTGCACAAAAGGCATGTGATCAAAACCCAGAACAACAACTGCAGAATCCAGAAGGAACAAAATATTCATACTGCTACACTACTGGAATTGCCTGCATAAATTAACAGATATAAATTAGTATTTTTACTAAAATTAATTTAATGTAAGAATAGAAGGCATGAATTAAAATCTAATTGATGATAATCGGTTTCAATTTGTGCTTTAATTAAGATGAATTATTTTTACATGCCGATGTGAATCGGAACTCAAACTAGGAAACGACAAAAGAAGACAGAATGGAGAAGATAACGTATACTCAATTTTATGTTTTTACCTCTCAATAGCACCCACCCACCCAACCACACGACAAAACCACACACCTTGATCCTTGCCTGAAGACACTCTAGAGAAAATGATACCCTATATAAGTGCTATTCTGCAGACAAAGATAGGCAAAATTTTAATTTTTGAGGCACACAGCTGGGTAACATGTAATGAAATCTGGCAGCCTTTAAGGTTTTTTTTTATGGACACAGACACCCAATAACAAAAAATATATACCTGATGTGCCAATATGTATATATTGTGACCAACATCTTTTGGTGAAATATTATCTCCATTCTCCTCCTGTTCCTCACATTCTAAAGCCTGATTGTATGCGTTCTTCATTACGTCCACCTTTAAAAGAAATAAATTTAAAGAGAGGTAAAATATTTTAATTGTATTAAAAATGTGTCCTGTGTTCAGATGCGCTCATTGTGCACCAATCAAATTTGGACAGGTGCCATTAAGTCCTACAGGAAGCGTACGTACCCTGAAAAGCACATTCTGAATTAACAGAAGCCCGAGGAGGTGTTTTGTTTATTCTTAACTCAACCAATTGCACTCTGCCTTGTTGTTCTGTGCTTTGCCATGTTAAGATAACCTGCTAAGTATGCAGTACAAATCTAGTCTGATACTTCCTTGTGTATTTCAGGTGAAATTAATTCAGATGCGGAGGATTTTCTCTACCAGTGTGAAAGGATGGCCTGTGGTTAAGACTGCTAGTCTGGGGTCCGGGAGACCTAGTTTCCTGTGTAACCCTGGACAAGGCCCAAAACTTCAAAGATGGCCCCATTGATTTCAATAGCTGTTAGGTGCCTATACAACTTTTAGGGGTTGGGCTTTATATTCTCTATACCAGGGGTAGGGAACCTTTTTTTGGGTTGTGGGTTGCTGACCCCCAGAAAAATCAGTCGGGGGCCATACACAAGTGAGAAGCCCCTGAGACGGAGAAAGACACTCCTCACATTCCCCTCGCACACCAGAGCCTAAGGGGACCCAGGCTAATAGATTTTGTGTGCTCCAGCCCTGTGGGTGGGTGGCAGGGGAGCTAGAGTCCAAGCCAGGCTCCCCAATGCAGGGGGGGGGGATCCCTGAGCCTCAGGGGGGTCAGGTGAAGGCAATATGGGGGCTGCATCCAGCCCCCAGGCCTGAGGTTCCCCACTCCTGCTCCTGCCATGGTTCTCTGCCTACAGAATGAGGATAACAATACTTCCCTACCTTGCAGAGGTGTTGCTGGGATAAATACGTTCAAGGTTGTGAGTTGCCCATCTATTACAGTAATGGGGCCCAATAGGTACTTTAGATAGCCAGATAGTGAAGCCCTGAAGTGGGAGAAGAGGGGGTTGGGCAGGTAGGCGCCATATGGTATTTCTACATAAATGACAAACAAGCTGATTCGGAAGCAGCACAGGGAATGGGGCAGAGTAGGGTGACAGGATCCACGCTTACACAGAGTACACAGAGATACTGATTAGCATTCCCATAGGCTGGAATAGCAGCCACCAAGAGGCTGTGTTACAGTCTCATGACCTAGCTGTGTGTTGGGATGGAAATTTGTACCACTCCACCCCTGTTTTCTTAAGCTTTGTACAGGGAGGGCTGCATTTTAACCTTCTAAATGTCTTTTATACTAACAGGGTGAAATCCTGGCTCCACTATCAACAACAGCATAATTGTCACAAACTTCAGTAGTGCCAGGAATTTGTGCATTAATATTTTTTAATGGTCTCCAGGGAAACAGGTATAAAAATTGGTTTCTAGGACAAAAAAAAATTAAAGTATCAACAATTAAGATTAAAATCTAACAATAAACTTTGTGGAAGAGCTTGTGTGAAATTCAACATTTCTATTTTTAATATCCAAGGTAATCAGATCATGTGCTTCAAAGGATAAACTAATGGTTTAGAGGGGTCAGGAAGGAATTTTCCTTTCCATGTTCAACACTGTACAATTACATGGCTTTTTTGGTCTTACCCTCAAAGTTTCAGGGTCAAAGGCATACCACCAGACCAGATAGACCACTGATTGAACTTAGCATATCTTTTGAAAAACATACTAATTTCTACTAAATTTTGTGAAGCTCAAAATAGCGACATTTTTCTCTCTCAAAACTTCTGCCCTAGTGAGAAATCAACCAAAAACATGGGCCTCAAGAAAGGTTGCTTGTTGAAATAAGTATGTTTAAAGAAAGCTTGCTGAGGCTACTGACAATGGCTAAAGATCACAGATGCTGCAGGCAGTACCTTGTTGTTGGACCTTATAATGCAGGATTCTCACAACCTGTTCCCAGTTGGAAGCACGCAGCAACATGTCTCACTCACTCACCAGCAAGCTGTGTATCATGCAACAGTCAAAGAGAAATGGAAGGCAGGGATCTGGGACAGGTCGTTGGGAGGGTCAGGGATCTTAAGGCCTCTCAGAGAGTACAGAAAAATATAATTTCTTTGTACCTTGCATAGGCTCCGACTCTGCAAGAGAACCCTGTGGGGAAGCCTGACTCACTCAAAATGCTCTACATGGCCCAATGGTCTGTCCGCACAGATCTTATTGCAGGATGGAATCATGATTTTTGCAGTCACCAAGTTGTCCATTTCAGATGGAACTGGCCACTTCCCCAGCTTTTCCACCATAACAGAAATTCATGGGGGACAATTACAAATATTATCCCTATTCAGAGACACAGTAAAAATGTTTTTGACATTTTTGTTTGGCCTGAGAAGCATGTGCTTTCTTCTCAGTGCCATAAAACAAATGGTACAAGCTTAATGTCACAGTTACTGACAAAATGCACTTGAAGACAGTTTACTGGAGTCTGATAATTTAGTTAGGAAACAATTACAGAAAAGTGCTTGTCCTGGATAAAAATAATGAAGTTGTAAAGAATGAAGTCATGCATGTTTGATCCTTTTAAAATACCTTTGGAGAATTAGTACTATCTCTATATGTGGCCATCAGTTTAGCCACAAATCCTTTACCAAACACAGTGATAAGAGTTTTGGGGGTTAGGGTTTAGCCAAAAGATTTATGAATATTCAGAAGTTTTCTTACCAGTTCCCTTGGTCTCATATTAAAAAGGATCCTTTCTGCATTCTCACTATCATGCCTGCTTTCCATAATAGCCAGCAAAAGCTTGGAGGCATTGTTCTAAAGATACAAAACCAAATTAATGCAAATGTAAAATCTATTTCATGGATTAATGAACCTTGCATTCATTTTAATTGAGATTACTAGGACCACTTTTTTTTTTTTTTTAAGTGGATACCATTTTAAACTGCTTGTATCTTCTATGTACTGGCCCAGTGAATAGTTGCCCTCTGACTTAGATTGCCAATGCCCGTCAGAGCAAATTAACTATGTATGATATGTTGGAAGAGGTATTATAAAAGAAACACTTTTATTCTGCATGGTGCACAAGAAATGAGATCACAGTACCTGTTCTTGTTGCCCACTTCACGGTTTTTGTCAATTTGTTAAAGCAATTGAGAGCAGAGGTAATAATTACAAAGTGTACTATACAAAAGGTTTTGCCCACGACGCACATTTCCTTCCCTTTTTGTTTTTTAAAGCATAATTAGTTATTACCCGAAAGGCTATAAAATCAACAGATTTCATAATCTTCAAATTTAAGCTGAGAACCAAGTATTGAGCATATTCCTCGATTCCTGGCAGTAGTTTTAACTATTTAGTTTTCACACGGCTGTCCCCCAGGTCTAAAATAGCATGTCTTTGAACTACAGTTCCATTAGGCTAAGTCTACAGTGCAGCACTATTTCAGAGTACCAGGTATCCCAAAAAAGCTATTCCACATCTTTTGAGCACACCCATTATTTCACAATATAACGGGCTCGCTATTCCAAAGTCCCTGTAAACCTCATTCCACGAGGAGTAAGGAAATAAGCCATAGCCCAAATTGCATAATGTATTTTGAGCTTCAGGTGCAGTGTAGACGTACCCTTAGAGATGTTAAAATGAGTTTAATCAAAATTTCAGCAGCACCCCGATGAGCGGCGCAACGGGACCCACTCAGCAGCACCCCAGCTGCTCTGCCCCAGGTGTCCCTGGAATCAGCCGCTGGTCAGTTTCAGCAGCGGCTCAATCAGGGACGCTTGGGGCAGAGCAGCTGGGGTGCTACCGGGTTGGTCCTGTAGCACCGCCCCTAGGCACTGCAGGACCAATCCGGCAGCACTCCAGCTGCTCTTCCATAGGCGTCCCCAAGAGCAGCTGGAGTGCTGCCGGGTTGGTCCCGCAGCCCCGAGGGGCAGCGCTACGGGATCAACCCAGCAGCACCCCAGCTGCTCTGCCCCCGGCTTCCCTGATTCAGCTGCTGGTCAGTTTCAGCAGTGGCTGAATCGGGGAAGCCGGGTGTAGAGCAGTTCCAATTGTCCGGCTGCCCGGAGCATTTCACAATGGTGTCGGACCATCAGGAGTGCCGGAGCATTGGATGCCGGACCAATGGAGTTTTATTGTAGTAGATACCCAGTCTCTGCGTGATCGAGTTGTTGGAGGAAGCTGAAGGTAGATTCCTGGATACGATGGTGAATGGAAAGAAAATCCTCTGGGCCAAAATGACTGGGTCAGCTGAGCTAGGGGAGCCCACAGTCTTGCTGGGCCACTAGACAAGGTGAGGGGAGGGACAGCTCTGTGCTCCCAGAAAGGATAGGACCTCAGGTGTAGGGGAGGAGGGGGCTAGAGGCAACCACATGGCACTCCAGCAGTGATTTAAAGGGCTACAGGTGCCACACAACTTCCGGGGTGGCAGTGGCTTGAAGCCCTGGGCCCTTTTGAATCACTGGAACCAAGGGTAGTTGCCCCCTTTGCCTTCCTTGTCCCCTATCCTCCCCCCATCCGCAGGCCTGAGATGAGCTGAATTGAATTAATTTGTTTACTAATTCCACCTGGTATATTATGCTGTCATGAGAGTAGATAAGCATCAGAGAGCCTAGCTCTCTTGCTTAGGCATTTTTTAAATTACTTGAATCTGCATAGGTAAATAGAATTATTTCCTGTACCTTTAGCTGAAGCACCAGGTCCATGCAATATTTGCCAAGAGGGTTTATGTCATTCAGGATCAGTGCAATTATAATATCAATTCCATTAGACTCATGGGTAGCAATGCAGGTCTTTTAAAAACAGAAAAAAAAGAAAAGAGAGAAGCACAAATATGAGCATAGTTTTCGAAACAAGGGCCCAGTTCCTAGACTACTCTGTGGCAGTACTTCACCCGATGGGCAGTGTGAGGTAGCCTTAAAGCAACAAGTAGCTGGCCATAGGAGAGAGGATCAACCTCATGGAGTAGAGGCTTTCCTTTAAATAATAAAAAAAAAAGTACAGCACCTGAAATTTACAGCTCTGGCTAATGATAACTGAACATTTCACAACTAGATCTTTTAAGCTATAACAAATGTCAAGCTAAAACAGGCTGTGGGATTTTTTTAACATTTTAAAAACAATATTTTACAACAATAGCAAAGAAAAGTCTTAAAAATTGAAAAAAAAAAGAAAAATGAGTTGGAAATGACAGCATTGAGTGTCTGCCTCTGAAATGTACATGCTCAACTCGTGTAAAAGAGCATAATCACTATTCCTTAGTTACTTCACAGCAGATCTAGCTAATGAAATCTAAACAATCAATCTTTTTTTCATTACCAGGGTTCTCTGTGAAGCTAGATAAATAGTTAATTTGAAAACACATTTTTCTTTCCCTTTACAGTACTCTAATTATCTCTGTGTTTTTGAATAGTTTGACCCATGAGTTTTTAAGCAAACACAGTTATTTAACTTTCAGTGCACTTAGGCTTTTAAAGTATGAATTAAGGCTGCTTGATTGTCAGTATTGCAGACAACTACGATATATACTAGGAAGTAACATGAATGTTAAACTCTATGATCCAAAAGCAAACCATTTCAGTTTTAAGAAAAGGCTTTTGTTTTGTAATTCGATACACCAAATTTCTCCATTACTAATCCATAACAAAAAAAATTACACCTTCTGTTACACCTTTTCTTTGATTTACTCAGTGCAAGTAGACTGGTACCATTTACTTTTTCTTTCTATCCTCCCTATTGGCATGGAACACACATGTGTCAGAAGACTCGTGTACAGGTTGGACCTTTCTGGTCTGGCACTCTCAGAACCTGACTGGTCCCAGATTAGGGATTTTTGTCACACCAGGGCGGTCATTTCTGGTCTCCCTGCCCTGCACCCACACTGGGCTTCCCGGCTCCTCCAAAGCAGCCCAGTTGGGCTGTGCGCTGTGCTTCCCATCCCTCCTCTACTTGTGCAGCCCAGCTGAGCCACACGCCAACTCCTGGTCCACCCGCAGCCCAACAGAGACATGCGCCAATCCTGGTGCCCCCCACCTTGCAGACCAGGTGGGCTGCATGCCGCACCTCCCTGCATTGCACGGGATCCAAGGGTCACCTTCCCTCCCTCCTTCCCTCCACTCCCCCCCAGTACACTGGGACTCTCTGATCCTGGAACATCGGTGGTCCTGCAGGACCATGAATGTTGCCGGACCAGAGAGTTCCAGTTTTTGGAGGTGCAACCTGTATATGACTTTATAGACTCCATCTCACAAAGCACTTAGGCACATATGTAACTAAATGTCCTCAATGGAACTGTTCATGTGTTTAAAGTCAAACATGCTTCGGTCCCTAAATCTGTGTCAGTAAACAGTGAACACGCCTTAAAGTAACTGGTGAGTATAGAAAAGTATGGCAGCATACACCTGCCTCTCCCTGGGTGCGTCTAGACTACATGGCTCCATCGACGGAGCCATGTAAAGTAGTTTACTCGGCACAGTCAAAGAAGCGGGGATTTAAATAATCCCCATTTCATTAAAATAAAAATGGCCACCACGCTGTGCCGACAATCAGCTGATCTGGCACAGTGCAGCAATCTAGACGCGGCATGGTGGACAAGGGAAGCCTTTGTCGACCGCTCCGGTAATGAGGTTTACAGCACTACAGAAGGTGTCTCGAATTCATGGCCTGCAGTCCATCTACAGCCAGAGTATATTCACAATCCAGTATGGGAGTCCTGGTGGCCAGGAGGTGTGTCTGTCCCTGTCTCCCAAGCCACCGGCCCACCTTGTCCTCCCCATTGCACCCCATGCTCTGAGGAACAGAGACTCAGGGATAACTGGGGCGGGCGGGAACTGGGCCAGAGTGTGAATTTGCTTTGGCTGAAGACGGTCTGCAGGCCATGAGTTTGAGACCCATGTACTACAGAGAAGACCTGATTAGAGGAAACGAGTCCAAGCGCTGATAGAAGTGCATTTTCAAAGGCCTTTTAAACCTTGAATTATTAAGAATATGAAACGGTTACATAACACACAGGTTAATTCTTCCTCATCAAAAAAACAATTATTCTAGCTACCTGATTTTCATGACATGGGCCTTGGCAGTATTCAGTCAAGCTCTCAAGGGTTTGGTTCACCAGGGCTACGTTCTTCTCATTGATGTATAGCCCCAACAGGCCCAGGCCTCCTGTTGTACTTCCACAAATACAGTCCAAAAACTGCAGAGTCTCACACACTAGGTTGTAATTTGTTTTGTTGTTCTGATTTCTTAAGAAGGTCTGAAAGATAAAAGAGATCAGCCACAGACCCTGAATAGCCTTATCTTTTAATGGTAAATTTTCCACTTGCCATGTGAACAGGTGAAGATTTCACCACACACAAAACACTGTGTATTTATGTACTCAGAAGTGAAGAAATACAAAAATTGAAATCAAATGCACAAATGTTCCCACCTATGCATTATTTTACAGAACCATACCTGGAGCTCTCGGTTGTGGTTCTCACATAGCAACTGAAGAAATCTCAGTATCGGCTGCATGATTGTTATAGCAGGGCTCATTATTGCTTCCTCTGTGGACTTTTCTTCTGTATTTGCAGCATCTGCTCCTGAGCCCATAAGATCTATTTCTGGGTCCATTTCTCTTCTATACACAGAGTAAGCTTTGGATGTTGCAGAAGATGCTTCTGTTAATTGCCCCTTCATACCCTGTTTCAGGTGCAGTGTTGAATCCCTTACTGTAAATGAAGATGATAATTCCCATTTTCCCCCTGGTTCAATTCATTATAAATAATAAGTAACAACAACACTGCTTGGGTGTTTTGGATTGGGGTTGCTGTTGTTTTTTTTTTTTTGTACTCAATGCCTAAAGACCTCTGGGTAGCATACAACAGAATATTAATGTTCACAAAGGAATAACACGTTCCAAATAAACCTCAACTAACAACGAAACAGTAAATTAAAACAAAAATCTGCCATCTTTCTTCCACATACAATGGATGATGAGAACAATGGATGACTGGAATAACTCTTATGAACAGCACTTTCCCCTGGTATACACTATGGTATAAGTTTGAATTAAGATACGCAACTTCAGCTATGTTAATTGCGTAGCTTAAGTTGAAGTATCTTAACTTGAATTTTGGCGGCATCCACATTGCAGGAAGTCGCAGGAAGAATACCCTCCCTTTGACTTCTCTTATTCCTCATAGAAGCAGGACTACCAGCATCAACCAGAGAACCCTCGTAGTTCATATTAGCATGTCTTCACTAGACCCACTAATTCAAACCCCAGAAGATCAATAGAGGCTGCTTCCATCTCTGTAGTGTAGACTTGGCCTCTTAGTTTCAGCTTTATTTCTGTTGGTGTAAAAATACAGGCCCAGAGCCTCTGTGTGTGTAAATCGCTGTAGCTCCACTAACTTCAATAGGGCTATTCGGATATGACTAGCTGAGGATCTAGCCCATAATTTAGAAATGACAGCAATTAACTGTGAATAATTCTTTGCATTAAGAACATTCAGTTTCCAATCATGTACTTTTATTTCAGCAGCCCAGCGTCTGCTGTAGCTGCTCTGCAAAGTAGGTATGGTATCAGTGGTGCTCTACATGCTGTTCATATAAAAAAAACATGTCTTTTGCCTCTGTTTTAGAGAAATTCCCCTTTACCTCGCCTTTTTGGAGCAGATATAATTAGGTCACTATCATCATCCTTTTTCTTGCTACCCAAATCAATAGTGTTGACTGTCACTGTCGCTCGTATTTCCTGCTGAGCAGTTTTCATGCGGTCATGTAGAACTTTAAAGAATTTTTCCGACTTTTTTTGCTCGTTCAATTGCTGGTAAGTGGAATACTGTAAGAAAAGGAATCCTTTAGCTATCAGGATTTTAAACAAGGAGAAACAGTTTCAGCAAAACAAGTTAAATACTAGTTTATCCTTAAATTATGCACTCTAACAAAAAAAATTGGGTATTGACAACCTAATTCTTTTATATATTAATCCTCGGAGTTGGTCATAATATTTCAAATTCTGAAACATTAAGAACATTTAAAAATTTTGGAAAAACGAGGGAGGGAGGATTTCAATGCTATTTTGACTGCTTGTTGGTTACAATTTTTGACGTTCAAAATACTAAATTTTGAAAAGAAAGAGTGAAATTATTTGTGAAATTTCCCATTTTTAACAGTTGTAGTGACATTCCCATTTAATAACAAAACAGTAATAATAATAGTATCGTTACTATTAGTAGTAGTAGTAGTAGAGCTTAAACTACACAAACTCTTTAAGTCTTCTTTGTCAGATACTAGTTTTCAAACTAGTTTACAGATTTTTTTCCCCAGAGGGACACACTCCTTTCAAACGGAAACAGAATGACTGATTTACCAAAGATACATCTTTTTTACAAAACAAAAAATACAAAAATTAAAATCCTTAAACTGTGTTACATGTATTAAATAAACATGACTTTTAAAATGGAATACTGGTTTTATGAAACCCCTCACTTTTACATTAGTTCTATTTTTAAAACTTTTGAGAAGTGTCTTTAAATTTTTTCAGAAAATAACTTAATTTTTCTGAATAGTGATAGAAATGTAGCCGTGTTAGTCTAGTGTACCTGAATTACCTGCATCCTGCTTCAAAAGCCTTTTAAGACTGCACTTGAAAGAGAATCCTCTGAACTGTTATTCATGTTTAAATTCGACACTTTACGCCTGAGTCTGAATAAGGCATCTAATTACCTTACCTATTACAAAGATAGCTTCCCCAATTATCACCTCTAATATCATTAGCTCACAGACATTTACCTTCCCCCCCCCAATCATCCTTCTGTTCTGAAATTTGATTTGTCCTTTTCATATGTGTTCATTTTTTAAAATTGTATCCTTTGGTATATATGGTTGTGACAATTTTCTTCCTCTATTTGATCTGAGGAAGTGGGTCTGGCCCACGAAAGCTCATCACCTAATAAACCATCTTGTTAGTCTTTAAAGTGCTACATAGTCCTGTATTTAATTTTTCTGGTGTTTTTGACGTGGTGGTACAGTTTATTTAAAATGACTCTTCAAAATGCTTAAACTCATAAAGACAAACAAAATAACAGGAGATAACATTCAAATGGTCACAAGACAAAGAACTACATACAAAGAAACAGTTTAAAAGTGCTTTCCACTGTTGAGGTATCTACAGAATAAGATATTGCATGATTAGCAAAAGCATATTAATTTTGTCTTAATTTTTCTCCATGATACATGCATTTCAGAAGCAATGAATGAGAAGTAAATACCTGTGTTTGTGTATTTCCACCTTCAAGCAATGCAATACCAAGTAGGATAGCTTCTGAGAAAATTCTGTCATTTTTGGTGCTTACGATAACATCTATGACTAGTTCCGATGCACCTTCTTTATCCAGAAGGCACTGAATATCAGACATCAATATTGCAGACTTATCTGAATCTTGTCCTGAAAAGCCACCTGCAAATATATATCCTGTATATTCATATTGGCATTGTGTATACATGTTAAAATAAACTGCCTTATAACTGGACATCAATTTCCAGCAGCAATATAACAAATCTAATCCTGAAATTCTTACTCAGGCAAAGCTCTCATTGATTTATATAATTCTGCATAAATGATTACTTTAGGTTTGGGCCCCAAGAATAAAAGAATAAGCAAACCTGAAATAATGCAAGATCAAAATCATAGCAACACTGAGTAATTCTGACAACAATGAAGATGGAGCCTAAGCAACTTATTCACAGAAGCACATTTTTATTGGATTAATTATTGTATATTTTCAAGGTAAGCTGCAAGGTCTTTTGAAGGCCTGGATCCATGTGCCCTTTTGCTTTTTTATGAATTCTAAAGATAGGCTGAAAGGTGATATTGATTAGGGGTGTTTTATTTTTTCCCTTTTTTTTAAACCTATGGCATGATCTACACTCCAATTTCGTATTGTGAAAACAATCTTTGTTAGGCGTGGAAATAGTTAAAAATACACCCCTACACACACATGCACACTTTGGGCATGGTTATTCTTGTATAAAAGTGCCATATGCAAGTACAGCATATTTGCCCGTCCCTTACGGGGAAGCTACATCAGAGTTTGATATTATTATTGCACTGGCATAAACACTTCAATGGATACAACTATCTATACTAGGGAGACTGTACCATTTTAACCATACTGCTACAGGAAAGTGATAAAGCTTATGCAAATGTTAACAAGGCATGACAATTACAAGAACGGGTCTACAATATAAAATTAGGTCAGTATCAATACATCCCTCAGGAGTGTGAAAAATCCAGTCCCCTGAACATTGCGGTTAAACAGGCCTAACCCTTGGTGTTGATAGTGCTGCATCAGAGGGAGAATTCTCCTGTCAACACACCTACCACCTCTGAGGGAGGTGGCGTGCCAATGCTGATGGCAGAAGCCCTCCCATCAGTGTAGGCAGTGTCTCCGCCGCAGTGCTACAGCACGCATCTCACTACAGCCTTGGAATGTCAAATTCTGCCTTCCCTGATTTTGCTGAGGAACTATGGGAGGGCTTAAGGTTCTTTATTGTGAGCTTTGATGCATTAACTCTAGGGGCAACGGAACCTGATCTTGAACAAAAAGCTATCTTTGTTCCAAGTGTTAATTAGTCACTTCAACTAACGAGCTCTTCATAAAAATCAAACAAAAGAAAAAGGCTTTAAGCAGTCTGAATGAAAATCCCTTTCTTTTGCCATAGCTTAGTTTTTACTCTCATGTGTGACTGTTTCTCCAGTACAATGGTCATCTGAGAATCTTCCAGTCCTAATGGGACCTGTATTTATCATTTAGAAAGCAAACTGAAAACAAAAGCAAATAACCCCTTCTTCTCCGCAACCACCCATATTACTAATCAGGACAGAATATTAATGTATCTGTCCTTATGATGGCTCATTAATACTAGCTACGTTTTTATGTCCTGCATTGGACTATATACACTTCAGAACTCATGCATGTTACAGCTAAACAGAATGAACACATAATCACTACCATATCCACTAACAGATTAATTAACTGTATAAACATACAGACACACAGTGTAAATGTACAGCGCCATATTCTACTCTTGCATGCATGCAACCAATAGACTTCAATGGGTTACAAGTGAATGACAGAGCAGAATTTGGTCCAGGGGGCATTGACTGTAAATATTTCCATAGAGCCAACATCTGGAAGTGTCTATAGAAACTAGGGATGTAAAAAGTCATTTAAAAATGTAACTGTGTAACTGCTAAAAATTCCTAGCGGTTACACATGCTGCAGGCTCTGCAGTATAAAGTTTACATATAAGCTTATACTCCAGAACCCACAGTGAAGCTGGCTCCCCAAGAGCAAGGCTGGCTGCCAACCCCTCTCCTGGGGAAGCTTTGCTGCGGGCTCTTTTATACTGCATGTTATGCATTGAAGCTGGCTCCTTGGGAGCAGGTCCAGCAAGGTCAGCTCCCCAGGAGCATGGAAAGGGCAGGTCCTACTGGCCCCGCTCCCAGGGAGCCAACATGTAACCTGTGGCAGGGGTCTAGCTGGGCCCCCCTAGGACAGAGGCTGCTCTGGTCAGCCCACACAGCCCTTCTTGGGGTGGTCCCCGCAGGGTTGGAGCAGCCGCCTTGTCCAGGGCAAGTGGGGAGCTGCTCCAGCCCCTGCAAGTTAACCATTTACATTCCTAATAGGAACAATGAGACCAGCATCTGGAAACACACCCTACGAAGCCAGGCAAATGTACAATACAGGCTGCAAAAGTGGCATTAAAGTGCAACATGATCTAGGTCTATGCCAGTGTTTTTTAAACTTTTTAAGACCGAGGAACACCAAACAATTTTTTTTTATGAGGAACACCACCAGGGATTTTCTTGTTGTTGTTGAGAAAAAAAAATCAGGGGGAGGAGAGGAGATTGGAGAGGGACGTTATTGAGAAAAAAAATAATAATAATAAAGTCGCCTGCCCCTTTAAGGACAGCCATTTTGAAGTATTTTGTTCTCTGCGGCACACCTCCGACTGCCTTGCGGCACACTGGTGTACCATGGAACACAGTTTAAGAAACACTGCTCTATGTAGAGTCTCCTCTTCCTGACTGCTTAAATTATTACTATCTACAGACCTTCATATTATGCCCCTTGAAAAAGGCTAGGTATGGAGAACTTTTCTTTGCTCTTGCTACTGACTGCAGATTCTCTGGCAAATGCTTATGCACAGCCAGTCTGAATTTGGATTGAGTGGTATATTTATTTTTCTTTATGTTGGGACTGGCAAACACAAGCCAACTGTCTGACACAGGTGCACGCAATTTAACACCGTTTGGCTCTTGTAGCCAGACACAAAACCCCATCTTGTTTTTCCACGAACCCCATCTTGGTTCCCCCCCCCCCCCCAAAGAGCAAGAGAAAGGCAGTCAGCCTTTGATGCCCTGGGAAAACCAGACAGTAAATGGGCTAGCTGATGACCCGGGGCCTCCCGTCGCCCTGATGGCTAGTACCAGTAATTGACACGCCTGCACTGTCCCAGAGAGGAATCTTCGCCCATCACATACCAGAGGTGCCCATTGTCTGCATTTTCCCAGGTGTAAATTATGCTTTGCACCCTTCGTGGGAAACTTGGCATTCAAAG
This sequence comes from Pelodiscus sinensis, assembly GCF_052426305.1. Lineage (NCBI taxonomy): Eukaryota > Metazoa > Chordata > Testudines > Trionychidae > Pelodiscus > Pelodiscus sinensis. The sequence goes on from NC_143052.1 coordinate 121,343,262, forward strand.
CCATTTTTCCTAATTGGCCACTTGAAACCAGGAAGAAGCCTACATGACCCAAGGGGTATAAAAAGAGGTTCAGCAGCCCACCCCATTTGAGCTCCAATCATCTATACCTGCTGGCAGGTATTGATTGTCTCCCGAGGTCTGTGGGACGCCCAACCTCGCCCTACTTCTTCCCGAGGGATTGAGAGAAAGACGCTGGCCACGCCAAGTCTGGAACGCAGGGGTGAGAATATATACCTGCTATGTGTCTATTTTGCATGCATTTAATAAGAGCTCAGAGAACCAAAGGGTTTCATGGTACCTGTAAGTGACTTATTATTGTAATTTCTGTCCTGTCCTTTGTAGTGTCTGTGTTATCTGTAACACAGAAGTAGGATTTAACAACTAAGTTTACCCTGTAACAATAAATAGTAACTGTTTAAGCTTTAACCTGACTCCTTCAGTTGCTGTAACAGAACCAAGCACAATTTAAAAGAACTTCAGCCGGTCATAAGGGACTCACTGCCCTGGCCGTCGGCTGACAGCTCTGCTCCTCTCGCAGTTGGTCAACAGTTGTTTGAATTATTTACTGACTAAATCCCCTTAGCATTTACCATGCACCTGAGTAGAAAATAGGATAACATATATTTTATTTTTCTTAAATGGTCATTGTTGATTTACCTCCCACTTGCGCAGTTTTGCTGTAGGTACCGGAAAGAGGCCCATTCATGCCACTTCCATAGTCTCCTTTAAAGTAACGATTTAGAAGTATTTTCCTTAAAGTGTTGCCCTTTAGGAGAAAGATGAAAAATAGCATGAGATACAGTGGCTGCCATTTTCTGCTTTCTGGAAAACAATGCTGTTTGCCAAAGTGATATTCTACTAACTTGTTTTATATAAAAGAGCAAATATATAACTAGTGATAGTAGCTGGGGGAATTAGGTTGCTGCCTAACAAATCTCATGTCAAATTTTCTAAGCTGCTTTTCAATACACTAATTCTTTAATAAGACAACCCACCAACTACATTTTGATCTGGTTCTACAACCCACCATGGCACATATGCAGCCTCTAACCCAGCACCACAATCCTAATTCTAGGGGAGGCCCTGGGATGGGTTGGGGGAAGAGCGTAAGAGAACAAACCCTCAATGCATGCATCCCACAGTGGTAGTTCCTATCTCATGGGGTTGGATCTAGCTCCCCATTTTAGGCACTTCTTTGCACATGGAGGCACAGTGCCCTTCTGGTCTGGTAGCTCCTCCATCACGATGGAAGGGTAGCCAGATCAAATGTGAGTGTGTGGCATTATGATCTAGTGCCTGGTTGGGACCCATGGTTTCAGAAACGTCACAATAAGTAAATTAATTTATTTGTGTCTGAATATTGGTGACACAGCAGAATTTTCTAAAGCCTTAGTGATCTATGACTAGGTTCAAGCATTGTGCAGCTGATCTTCCACAGACCGACCATCCTACCATCTCCTCACGAGTTAAGATACTTAACTTAATGCCTCCACAGTGTGTCCATTAACTGTGGTACCTGCTTGCATCATGTTTTGGTATTCATGTCAACATTTAGACATTTTGTTTTCATGGAATAGTTCATACTCCTCATGAACTGTTTTTCTAGACTCCAACATTTGTTGCATGATTTCGTTATTGTAGCAAAGAGCGTCAGGTCATCAGCATATCTGAGATTAGATGCCCACCAATGGAAATCTCAGTTTCTTCCAATATGTCAAATCCTTACTGATTTGCCTGTGTAACTATGGGGCAGTAGACTTTCCAGTTGACATACTCCTTTGATTACTCTGACAGAAAGGAGGCAAGTGAGACCCACCCATTCCTCCAAAATGGTTGGGAGGCCCCACTCAACCAGTTATCTCCGCAATATTTCTAACAGTAATATCATGCCTCGGAAGGCGTTCCGTGCTATACACATCTCAGGCACAATGGATTTGTTAAAACCAAGCAAGAACCAGCACACAATATTCTATGCATGTAGCCAGCCTGCACAAAACAACAGCTATTTCCTAGCCCATAGGGGCTGAATCTCTCCTTCTATAAGCCAAGATTTACACTGAAGTAGTAAAAAGGGTTCTTTTTCATTTGGTTTGTCTTCAGCCACTCATAGACACTCCAAGTTCCCATCTCCACAGACTGAGATTTGTTCCACAGTGGACTCTGCATTTGGGAATGTTTAAATGCCATAAAGTGGGAAAGGACAGCATTTGTCAGACCACTTGACTGACTAGCTGTCTTGGTGCAATAATGTACACAGCACCCTATGCAATGTGCTTACAGTTACTGAAATGCCATGGCTAATGATACAAAAAGTCACAGGGCAGTGAAAAGAACACCAAAAGGCTTTGGTATGAGAGTTTCAAAAACAAAGTCAATGTCAAAAGTCACAACTTTCATTATTCAATTATAATATCCTGGTTCTAAAACAAAAACCATTGAAGCCCAATAACATTTAACTAGTAATTTAGAATGATTTACACCTGCAGTCCTATTGCTCAGGAGACAGCATCTGATGCCTCCTCTTCATTCTTTTTTACCTGTCTTGTCCTGAACAGACAGCAGTAGATCAATGCTATGGAGACACTTCTGAAAGCAGCTATGTAACTGTCACATGCCAGGGTGCAATCCAGACCAGTAAGAGATTGTCCGACCCTGCCCTGCAAGCTTGTAAGCCTCAATGCTTTGCTGCTGTAGCTCCCCACCTGGGTCACTCACAAGCAGGTTACACCTTCGGTGTATGTGTATAGCTATAGCTCTGATCCAGCAGCTCTACCCCAGCAGCCTTTTAGTAACAAACCTGTCACACTCTGGCTTTCATCAGCCTTAATGCCAGCACATCCCCATTCCTGAATTGTCCCAATGTATGTGCTGAACTGTCTAGTCCTCTCATGGACAGGTCAGCTATTAAATATCCACTACCCCTGGAAGGCATCAATATTCAAGTTTGCTACTTTAACTGGCATTCAACAATGCAATTTAAAAACAGCCCTGGTATGGTTTAGAATAAAGAGTAAAACCTGTTTAATAATAAAAAAGTCTAAAACTTAATGTAGCGAGTTTCAGTTCAAGACTTGTTTAAGATAGTCTTTATCACCTGTGGTCTTTCAGCAAGATGGTGACTGACCCTTTCCTTGGACAAGATCTCTCCCAGAGTTCCAAAGATGCTGGTGCCTTTGTCGTCTTAGAGAAGTTCTCTCTTGTTCAGCTATCTCTTTCTTTTATACTCCAGTGAGCCTTTGACATGGATTATATCCTTCAAAATAACATTTATTCATGTAATAGAGGAGGCAACTGAGTCTGGTGGTGAAGGAGACTCCATGCTCTTTCTTTCCCTACTTGCATTTGCTGAAATCAGAATTGTTCTATTTTCTGCCATCTCTTCCCCATACTGTCCCAAGGTCCTTTTTTACTATTTATACACTAATGGAGATAAACATGTGCCCTTGTTTATGACAGATCTGCTTAACACCACCCCCAATATACCTGTTTCACACAATCCTTAGTTATAATTCCAGCCTATATTCACAATTCTTAATACCCGTTACATACAAACATGCATCTTTCAAGAATATTAATGATGAATTATTAGTGTTCAGAGGATACCACACAAGGCATATTTTGCATGATTATTACAATTGTGTATATTATGGGGTATTTAATTTTACAATAACTCCAAGACTGCCCCCCCTCCAAATCAGAAACAAAATCCTTGACACCATTTCTTATGAGAAACTACTAGCTTTAATTATTAGAGGTCCTGCTTTCTGGCTCTTTTTTGCTCCTTATGGCTCAGACTCTCACAAAGCGCAGGATTTGCACTGGTAGCACTCAATGTCAAAAGTCAAGGACATTTTTGTTTGAAAACCAAGATAACAAGGGAATCCCTTGCCTCCATGACAGCGGTGACAAAAATGCAGCCTCAAACTTGTTCCATATGATTGTAATCTTCACCTATCTCATTTAACAATCATGTGACTCTCCCATGCCATCCATTCTGCCATTGTTTCTTTGCAGGGTAGCAATATTGATTTGGCCCGGGGAATTCTGAGATGTGCAAAATTGCAAGAATGTTCCTAAACCCCTACAGTTTCACTCCACTAGGGCCCCATTTTAGAAATTTCTGAATAGTCTCTTCTCCCTGCTAAAGCGCTGCACACTATGGATTAGGTAACTAGACAATCCCAGGATGTGTTGGGAAAGATCTCGTGCCACAGTGAGCTTTTGTAGTCACACTAAATTTGATCAGTCAAAACCAGGGCTCTAACGTGGATGCAGAAAGCTAAGAAAGCAAACAAAACAATCGATCTTTTTAGGAAATAGATGTCTTTATAACACTTTCCTTTGCTCAGCACCAAAATACTGATAGTACTGCCTGAGAATACGTAATCATCAATGCAATTTGATTAGCAATCTGCAACAAACATTACTGAAACAGTAGATAGCGCAGTGATAGCTTTGCACGATTGTATTTCTTCACATTTTGAACCCAAGCCTTATCTGATTTTCCCTCCTGCTGGTTGCAATGGACTTTCTTCTGAAGCTCTTATTCATATATAGAAGTGGTATATAAACAGAACTCAGCTGACTCCTCACTACTATGTAATGAATAGCTAGAATAGGCTGAGTATAGCTTTGAAGAAATACAATAAAACATAAGTCTTATTGTTATCTGGGAATACCACTGCATTGTCTCCAACAAAAGCTACTGAAGGGGAAAGGCAAGAGGGCACAAGGCAGCAACAACAATTTACAAATATTTCTTTACTGGAGATCTAAATAGTCACTGACTTACGGAAAAATACTTCCCATGGGGAAAATTGGATTCAATAGAAGCAAGCTGGTCAGAGTTTTATTTCTTTCAGTCCATATTTCATTACACTCGCCATAACTGTTGTAAAAGGGAATAGTTAATACTATAAGCCTAATTTTTAATTGTCTTGCACTAAAGTCTGACTGAAGCAAATGGTTCAGTTAACTTATACGTTAACTGTAGTAACTCCCTCCACTGTAGTAACTATGGGCAATGCTAATGGTGTGACCTATTATTAAGGTTGCCCAACATCTCCTTTTATAAGGAACAGATTTCAGCTGCTTATAGATTTCCCAACCATTCAATTTTCCATCATGGGTGTCTGCTGCAGGCTGAACATTTTTTAGAAAACTTCAGCCAAAACACTTCAGTTGTTTCTAAGAACACAAGTAAGGGAAAATATGTTGTTGTTTTTTCCTGTGTTAAAAACTTCTGGTAGCTTTTTTTCTGAGAAACTCTCCAAGCAGGGATTTGAAATGTGTGGGGTATAAGGGTACGGCAGCTGGGAGGATGCTTTGTGTCAAAAATAGGGTTGCCAGGTGTCCGGCATTGAACCAGACAGTCCAGTATTTTCGCCTCCTGTCCGGTTAAAAAAAAAAATCAGAAAATACCAGAAACCTAAAATTTCCAGTATTTTCTGATTTTTTCCTGGCCAAGAGGCGAAAATCCCAGGTGCTTATTACCAGATTCTGCAGAGGAGCTGTCCGGCCTGGCGCAGGAGGCAGGATGACGGGGGGCCTCCAACAGCCTGTTTGGGCCCAAAAACCTCAAAAGCAAAGCATTTCTTAAAGGGGACAAGCTTTTTTTTTCCTTCCCCCTTAACTCTCAGGGTTCTTTTTTCCTTTTGTTCAACAACTTTGGTCTCCCCCCCCCTTTTTTTCCCCTCTCAACAGAATGTTTTCCCTGTGTTTTTGGGGGGGGGGGGAGGAAGGGGGTGTTTGGTATTTTTTGTTAAACCATCTGGCAACCCTAGTCAAAGAAATGCCTTTTGCCTTTTCCATTAAAATCTGTCCACATTTGGCCAAGTTATAAACCTCAGGGGGCGGGGGAGGGGGAGAGCGGGTTTCCACATGTTCAATGGAGACTACTTAGATTTTAGCAGCTAAATTTCCTGAGGAGTCTACCCACCCCAAGAAGGTTCTGAATAGGACTTTCCCTGCAGCTGCAGCTCTGGGCTTCTGCAGGCTGTGCTGGGTCTGGGTCTGAGCACAGACATCTGGACTGAGAGCATTCAATCTGTCTCTCCTGTCCTCTCATTCAAACTGTTTCCTCTTGCCAGGCCAGAGCTGCGTCAAGGAGGAAAATACCCAATTTGAATACAGAGGGGACAAAAGCCTGACTGGGAAGGGTGAGGGGAAGAGGGAGTACATTACAGTGGGAGGCAAGACTCAGCTTGTAGGCTCACAGAGGGGAGATGGAAACTGGGACTGGCTGATCTGTAGGTAGACTGGGACTGGCTGTAAAGAAGATTGGGACTGGCAGCTGGGGGGAAGATGAAGATTTGCAGGGCTGAAAGCTCGATAGGACAATGGGAAAGGGGACTGAGGGTCAGCAGACGGCACACAAACCGAGACAATATGGGAAGACTGTTGCTGGGAGCCAATCAGTGTTCCCTCTAAGATTTTCCATCCACGAGCAGAGTGAGTTTGGTCTTGTGCATCAATATTGAGGTCACGTGCACTTCTTCGGATGTGTGCCGCTGTGGCACCCAAGTTATTAACAAAATCACATACATCTATTTTAAATGCTATGGAAGAAAGATCATTAAAACAAGGGATAATTAACAAGGTGCATGACTTGAAATGTTTATTTAATATTAAGTAAATTAAAAATAAAATTAATGCTGCAAATTTTTCAGTAGCTGACTTCCTCTGTTTATAGCCCTCTCCCAGACACTCTCTTAGCTGGGCTTGCTCCTCAATTAAATCTGGCTCTCCATTCAGGGAACTATGTTAATTGGCCTTTCAGACTAACATTTATGAGCTTGTGTAGGACACAAATGAGGACATAAGCTTGGTGATGACATCAGTGCTGAAAGACTGGGCAAATGTAGAGCATTTGAATATTCTTGCTGCTTCTGCACTGTCCATTCAAGTCAAGCATTTGCTAATTAGATCTGGCCTAGAGAAAAGCTTTCCTATGATTGCATTAACTGTTATTATGCCGAGTCCTTAATGTCTCATTTCAAGCTCAATCTACGTATATAAAATATGACAAACATGGGAGCAGTAGGAATCATTTGTAACAAGTCTCAGGCCCACTCAAACATATCCTACATGTTGAGGTTCATCGCCTTCCTGAATGACATCTAATGTTACTGGGTAGCTTACTTTTCACTCCTTAGGTTGTGCAAGTTTCTCCTCATTCTACTGCTAGTTGGCTGCTTTCCTGTCCTGACAATTTGATCCTCCCACCAAACCCAGAATCATCCATTTCTCAGGCAACCAAGATCAAAACACAATCTAAGCCACCCTCTTCTGTGACTGAGAACCAGGACCTGCCTTTTATACAGCTTCCCTCTTTCCAGCCAGCCTTGCTCCTAGCTGCCCATAGTCCTCATCCTTCTAGAGACTAAAAATACCACAATGCTTGTCTTCAAAGGGACAGAATTTGGAGCAGGACATCCACCCTAAGAATAAATCTGCACCTTGCAACAAATATACTGTTTTGAAAAGCAGTATTCAAATAGGAATCACAGAATTCCTAAACTTCATTTAGCTAGGGCTACCAGATGATTTCAAAAAAATACCAGACACACTTGATCTCAGAGGGGTAGGGGCCAGCTGGGAGGAAGTCAGGGGGAGCGGGGCTGGCCAGGGAAGATCGGGGGTGTGTGTGGGGAGAACCAGCTGGTGGGAAGCAGGGCTGGCTGGGAGGGGGTCAGAGGGAGCGGGGCTGGCGCATGCAGATCCCAGGGTGAATAGGCGAGTCCGGCCCCGGGGATTCCATCCCGCCCTGGCCCTGCCCCCAGCCCGCTCCTCTCTACTATTTAGTTGTGTACTGCGTGAGCATGTCTACCAGCCAGGCAGTACGCAACTGCATACTGATACTCATGATAAGTTCTAATTACGTTTTATTTAATTATTTTCTCAATTTGTTTCCTGGACAGAAAGCTCAAATACCGGATTGTCCGATTCAAAACTGGACACCTGGCAACCCTACATTTAGCCTCCTACATATTAACGTTCAGGTAGAATGAAAGAAAGTGATCAAGTTTATTCATTAATACTGGAGATGCACCTATAATGTTAGAGATCTTAGTTACGAATTCACACTGTTTGGCGCTGTTAGGCTAAACACAAATTCTGTAGGTGTTGTAAACACACAGGGCCACCATTGCCCAGCACCTTGTGGAGTCCAGTTGCCACTGAGAAGAGAGTGCAAAATGCTACCAAATCAGACCAAAACCACTCTAATCCCACTTTGCACTAGTGTGAATGATTATAAGGCACTGGAGAATCAGGGCTGGAGTATTATGGCTGCTAAAATCCACCAAGAAAAATAAGTGAACTATCTATCAAACACAGGAAAAGAAAGCAACAACAAAACGAATCAAGTTCATACAGCAGCAGAGTTCTTCTTTGCAAGCCTCTGCCAGCCCCACTTCATTCCTAGGTTCAGGCTCCAGCTCTGGTTGCATCCTCCTCCAGCTATCACATTTCTCCTCTGCCAGCCCAGACTGCTGCTGACAGTCACTACCAGTAGGACCCCAATACCCAGGAGCAGCCACACTCCAGCCAGGCCCCAAAAGCCAGCATGCTGCCTTCCCTAGCTGTAGCTCCAGCTACAGGGAAGAGTTGGAGTTGGGCCCCAGAGCAGCCCCACACTGCCACGCGGCCTGCTCCCTCCACCCCCTGACCAGCCCCAGCCCCCAGATGAGCCTGCTGGGCTGCGTGGCTGCCACAGAGTTGGAACTGGGGCCATGGTGAGGCTGCCCCCGCCCGGCTCCAGCCAGAATCTACCACTCACCTTCCAGCAGGAAAGTGAGCGGTGAGTGCTGCTGTGCAGCTCTGCAAAGGTGGTGGGGAGGGGAGACAGGATGAGGCGCTGAGGTGCAGGGGGAAAGCATTGATTGGGTGGGCAAAGGGACTGGGACAAAAAGCCAGGGAGTGAGGCAGTGACAGACAGGATGAGGAGCCCTGGAAGTGAGAATGGGAGTCAGTAGGGATGGGAGATGTGGGTAGGGGAACAGAAATCAGACAAGGAGCTGGAGGGAGAACTGAGATTGGCAAGACTGGGGCTGGAATAAGAAACCTGAGAAGTCGATACCAGGACTGACTAATAAAGAAAACAGGATGGAGACAAGGAGTCAGAGATGGGGATGAGGCTGGAGGGACAGGTCAGGGAGCAGACATATTAGAAGGAACAGGTCAGAAGGAAGCCTATAGCCAATGCATGGAAAAGACTGTTCCCACTAGAGCATACTCCCCAATATTCCTGAATCCTATATTCCTCTGCTATCAGCAAATATCTATGAACCCCTGGTAAACGGTCCCAACTCTTCTGTCTATCCACATACAGGATGGCGACCTGTAACTACTCATTCAGTGCACAGGATGGTCCTGCTCCAGAGATTAATCAGGACTGTATATGAAGGAGGCTTTTGTCAGTTGGACCCCTGCTACACTTGTTGTGGAAGTTGAAAGTTGAGCAGTGAACGAAGCTGGAGATCGCTGGAAGGGAAAGGAATGTCACATGACTAAGGTAGTTAAATACCGACATGAAAGATCAGGATTCTATCCCTGCCTCTGCCACAGGGCTCCCCTAGGATGCTGGGCAATTCAGCTAGGATCACTAATTGCACATGCCTCGTTTTCTGGATGCCTGGCTTCAGAGCCTGTGTCAGAAGCTTGCAGCGCTCACAATTGCAGCTGTAGTCAATGGGAGCTGTTCTGTGAACATATGAAGTGCTATATATCTCTAAGAACACAGAAAAATCAGGTCCTTGGAATCTCAAACTGGGCATCCAAATGGAGATACTACTGACCTTCACTGTTCTCACTTTACAGAATCTCCATCCGTAAAGTGAGGGAAATACCACATTTTTGTCTCACCGGGCTGCTGAGAAATTAATTAATATTTATAAAGCACTCAGATGCCATAGCGACAAACACCCTCAACAAACACTCTCAGATACTGTAGTGACATAAAACCCATGAAGAATTTAACAATTCTGTCATCAGAGCGGGGTTTGACTAATATGCAGTAAAGAAGACCTGGGGGCAAACACTGAGCTATGAGGAGAAAGCAAAATACTGAACTCATTAGGTGAGCACTGGCCTTTCCACACACACGAACGGAAGCAGGGGTCCCTTGGAAAAACATTTCATCATGTTAGAACTGTATCATAACGTATTCACACCAGAGGCGGGGGCAAATTAAGTTTGAACAGGAAGCCTTAAATCTGGCATCTCCTAACTTTTGAGTGATTGATTTTACAATCTTAATGTTTTAAACTGTAGTTGAAGTATGTAAGAACAGTAACACCTTTATATAAACCTTTCCCATTTCCCAACTTTCTCAAAGTTTTATCATTTTTAATTAAGACTCAATACTACTGTGAGGTAGCTAACTATAATTACTTTCCCCTTTCAGATATGGGTAAACCAAGGCACAAAAGCATCTAATGACATACAAGTAAATGGCAGGCCATGAATACAATCTAAGTGCTAACCAGTGTTCCCTCTATGCTGCATGGCAGCACAGCTTCACAGGCCATTAATCAGATCTCCCCCCCCACCCCCCCAAGTCAGCTCCCTGCACAGAGCCCTGAGCTTCTGATTAGGCAGGGCTGATTCATCACTTGTGAAGCTGTGCTGCTGCGCAGCTTAGAGGGAACACTGGTCCTAACCATGGTCCCCTGGTCTCCATCCATTTCAGTCTTTGGAAAAATCCTATATCCTCACTATGGGTATGTCTAGACTACAAGCCTTTTTCGAAAGAGGCTTTTTCAGAAGCAAAATACAGGACTATGTAGCACTTTAAAGACTAACAAGATGGTTTATTAGATGATGAGCTTTCGTGGGCCAAGCTCATCATCTAATAAACCATCTTGTAAGTGCTACATAGTCCTGTATTTTGCTTCAGCTACACCAGACTAATATGGCTACATTTCTATTACTTTTGAAAAAGTCTCTTTCGAAAAAGAGCATCTAGACTACAACCAGTACTTTCAAAAAAGCAAGCTGCTTTTTCGAAAGAGAGCACCCAGGCAGTCTGGATGCTCTCTTTCAAAAAAGCACAGTTTGCATTACATAGTGCCTTTTTTCGAAAGAGCACTTTCAAAAAAAAAGGCATTATTCCTCGTAAAACTTGGTTTTCTGTGGTCGAAAAAACTGTCGCGTTCTTTCGATTTAATTTTGAAAGAACGCAGCAACAGTCTAGATGCAAGGGAAGTTTTTTTCAAAAAAACCATGTAGTCTAGACACACTCGATGTGATTCCAGCAAAATGCAGATTCTGTTTCCACTAGTAATAGACGGGAAAACACTGATAATTAATGTGTGATCCCTGAAAGCTAACATTTGTGCACCTGTGCATTCATTCTCTATGGGGAGAGAATACTTTTAAAAATCAGGTCATGTACATCTGAGCTGCAGTCCTGCCTCCAGTAAGGCAAGGGAGTTTTGCTAATAACTTCAGTAGCAGAAGCAGGCCTGTACTTTGTTTTGGCAAAAATGTTAAGATAACTGTAAAAAGAAAACCAAAAATATGTATCAGAATTTATTACATAGTTTCTCCTAGCATAGAGAAACTGACAACTCACATCTCTCAATTCTCCCTCATTAACTGTTCTTTCAATTCTTCACAAAACTGGTATTAAATCCCACTCTGTTAATCCAAGTTACCTATGTCAGACATGCTAAATTAAGCTGAGGTTGCAGCTATTGTAGGGATGATTGAAACCACTCAGTGGAGAAAAAAAAAAGAATCCAAAAACATGCTCCATCCTTCTCTGAAAACTCAAACTAAATTCAAAAGCAAACTTCTATTTTTTTAATAGTTAACATTTTAATGTTATAATTGGTTTTATTTGTTCTTTGATTTTAGGGACCAGCTAAAAACGGAAGCATAAGTGTCAAAATGCTGCAAAGCAAATACCCTGCCTGGGTACTTCTGGTCTAGATAGACAAGGGACCACTAAATATGTTTCATGAAACAGATTCTCGTCTGGTATTCAACTCAATTTTGAAGACCCAAAAAGTTCAGGAAAGTGCTTGAACTCTTGGGGTACTTTTACAAACTAAAGTGACACAAAAATATTATTAAAAATAAACTATAAAATACTAATATTTCCAGTATAAACATAGCTACAGAGCAGTGTTTCCTGTAAGCCGAGCACTTGGACAGCCACCCGGGAGATAGTCTGGTGCCATGAAGCTGATTAGCAGAGCACCTGCAGCCGCCAGCATGGGTTTCTACTGGTGGTGCACATAACAAAATATATCCCACACATGGATGGAAAAAGTTAGAGGAAACACTACTACTTAGAATATAAATTAGAGACAATTCCCCTCAGTACTGGGGCATTCAGATTTATTTGCGCCCATTGCTGTGAACAGACCATTCACAATAATAAAATGACTTTGTAGAGTCTAGCTTTTTTCCTATTAGCCTATCAAATGTTATTATTAATACCATCTTCAAGTTCATTTGCTTGCATGATTACATTTGTTTCTATGTGAACATCAGTTTTGTTCAACATCATTATTAATTACCTGAATGAGGGGATGGATTGCACCCTCAGCAAGTTTGGAGATGACACTAAGCTGGGGGAGAGGTAGATACGCTGGAGGGCAGGGATAGAGTCATGAGTGATTTACACAAATTGGAGGATTGGGCCACAAGAAATCTGATGAGGTTCAACAAGGACAAGTATAGAGTCCTGCACTTGGAACGGAAGAATCCCAAGCATTGTTACACGCTGGGGACCGATAGGCTAAGTAGTAGTTCTGCAGAAAAGGACCTGGGGATTACAGTGGATGAGTCAACCGTGTGCCCTTGTAGCCAAGAAGGCTCATGGCATATTAGGTTGCATTAAGAGGAGCATTGCCAGTTGATCCAGAGATGTGATTATTGCTCTTTACTCGACTCTGGTGAGACCACATCTGGAGTTGTGTGTCCAGTTCTGGGCCCCCAAATACAGGAAAGATGTGGACACATTGGAGAGGGTCCAGTGGAGGGCAACAAAAATGATTAAGGGGCTGAGCATTTGACCTACGAGGAGAGGCTGAGGGAGTTGAGTCTATTTAGTCTGCAGAATAGAAGAGTAAGGGGGGATTTTTTCCAAAGAGGCTGGAGAAAGGCTGTTCTCAGTGGTGATGGATGGCAGAACAAGGAACAATGGTCTCAAGTTGTGGTGGGAGAGGTCCAGATTGGATATTAGGAAAAACTATTTCACTAGGAGGGCGGTGAAGCACTGGAATGGGTTACCTAGGGAAGTAGTGGAGTCTCCATCCCTAGAGATCTTGGCTTGACAAAGCCCTGGCTGGGTTGAATTAATTGGGATTGTTCCTGCCTTGGGCAGGGGGCTGGACTTGATGGCCTTCTAAGGTCTCTTCCAGCTCTATGGATCTATGATATTTCCATATATAAAATAGGTCAATACACCTACACAATTTTTAAACATGTATCATTTAGACAATACAATACCAGGAAGCACCATAATAAGTTCATATTTGATGTTCTCCCAAGTTTTTAATCACTGACAGAAAACCATCAGATATCCAATCAAGATTTATTCATAGACACATTTATGTCTGTCGCATCAATAATGTACTGTAGAAACAGACTGGATCTGAAATGCATAATTTCAGAAAGCTAAAATAATCTAACTCGTACCGCAGGGGGTAAATTTTCAAAGTGATGCACAGGGAGTTCTCCACACAAATCCTATTATTTGCTAACAGGATTTGTGTGAGGAACTCTCCATGCCCTGCTAAGCAAATTTATGCCTAAGTGCCCCGGCAATGAGAATGTTTACCAAAACACAAACTTAATTTCCAGCTACAGACTTATGAGCACTTCTGTGATTTGACATTTAAGGATAAAATTAGGTAGGTTGGAAAAAAATAACAGGAATAGCTAAAAAGTGTTTTCATCACATTATTCTGTTTCCGTATGTCGCTATTATGTTGAACTTCAATGCAAAAGTACTATTGATATTGGGCCTACTGGATAATGGATGCTTACCAGTGGGAGATTCACAAGGCAGACAGTACCTATTGTCTACACTACTTTGAATCAGATACATAATGATCTTCACCTGCTGATACTAATTGATTCAGAGGGCATTTGTGTGTGTCAATTTCACCCACCCACTAGCTCCATTGATTTATATAATACCTCAGTTTTAATTTGCAGGCGTCTGAACCAACTTTCATTTGGATTAATTTTCATGAGTTTCTATTCCCCATGCCCCGATTTACATTCAGAGGAAACTGCAAGTTTTGGTAACCCGGGTTTGTTCTTTCAAAACACAGGTTCGTTAACCTCTGCCGACATTTGGGTAAAACTGGCACAAACACTAGGTTTGTTCAGTAACTAAATACTGAAGTTTTTTCCTGGTTTGGGGTTTCATTGTGGAAGTTTCACACAGTTCTAATGGCTAACAGTTGCCCAAATATTTATAGAGGTATTTGGTTAATGGTGGCAGTTATTTCAGCTAGAGAAGGGCTATATCATTTACAAAGAGGTAATAACTGGAGGACTAACCCTCAAAAGTTCACTACATGCAAAATAATCTATTGGCTACATGTTATTAGGTCAACACTGAGTCCTTAAAGACAACTGTTTCTCTGTTAATGAGCATCCTTCTTACATATCACTTACCATCTAAAAATATGTCTGTACGTGATTGCTACGAAGATCCTGTCTACACTACAATTTTTAATCGTGGGTTGTTGGTTTGTTTTTAAACCTGTTAGGGTATGTCTAGGGTGGTAGTGTAGACATACCCTTAGAGACCCTGGCTACATTTTTCAAAAGGGCCAGATTTTCAAATGTATTTAAGTGCCTAAAGATGCAGACAAATGCTTTCTGGGATTTTCAGAAATATCTAAATCCCTAAATCCCACTGAAATCAAGCCACTTCCAAAGAGCCCACTAAGTGCCTATCTGGATCTTTAGGCATGTAAATGCTCTTAAAAGTCTGGTCCTAACTGCCTGAAGAGCATAACTCCCCACTTGAGTGCCTGAAGGCTATGCAGAGCAATGCGAACAGAACACAGAAATGTACTCTGGAATGTTCCCCGATTATTAAAAGGGAGGATAACTGGCCAGAACCAGTTATATAAGCATATTTAGCAACTTCTGTTCATCCACACTATAAAAATAAACTGTGCTGATATGGTTTAAGGAAGCAAACTCATGCCATTCTAGGCTTCTGGCTGAGGTGCAATTCCAAACACATGGTATGTGTGCAAATACCATGCTCATAGACAACCATGGTGGGTTAAAAACTGTAGTGTAGACTGGGTAGTATACCTAGGATAAACAGAACAATACATCTGGCCTGGGGTCATTAACGACCTGGGGTGTCAATTATGAGTTAGACACCTTTTAACCAGTGTCCTTGATGAAGCAATGGCAATTTGAACTTTCCGCCAGGAATGCATTCCTCCTTGGACATGCATTATTGTCAACTCTCAATTCTATTGTGAGTCTTGTAATGTTTGGTGTTTTGCTTAACACCCCAGCTTCTGGAGTTACCTGATTCCATGAAAATCTCAGTCCTTACAAAAATGAAAGAAAAAAAATTGACATTTCTAGCCCTGCTGGTTGCAGAGAAAAGCTTGAAAGTGTTACCCCTCTGTGCTCAAAATTAAAACAAGGAGGCAAATAAAGAGAACTAAAAATGTATGTTTTAAAATCTCACTATTTTTAAGTCAATCTTGTGACTTTCGAAGCCTGAGGCATGATTTTAAATAGAGGGGGTTGGGCAATACTGCGTAGGAATTCAGGAATGTCCTGGATGAGGGATGTTGTTCTTGGGTACCGCTAGAGGCTCGGAGCCTCTCTGGCACATGACCTGGTCAGCAGTCTGGCACTTATTCAAATCCTGGTACTAGCTACAGATGCAGTGACATTTAGTGACCATTTCAAAAGCAATAAAGCACCACTTCTCTTGCTCAAAAAGCAGTTCATTAAATCATCACAGAGCCAAAGATAGGGTACAAACAAGTGAGGTTAAGACACCTTAGAATTATGGGCTAAGTCCATCCCATCAAACCCTAGGTAGTGAGGGCCCTTTTAGAATTAATTTCCTTCTTGAGCTCCGTCTCCCATTAGTTCCAGGACCACACAATCTGCCCTTTGGGAGACTAAAGCTAGGGGCTCTCTTAGGCCTCAATTCTTTACGATGTTTAAAATACCAATTAGCATGGTTGTGCTCCAGGAGTGGGGAGAGGATTGCTCTTCTAGGACCAGATCCTGTGAGATGCTGAGGTAACTCAACTTCCACTTAAAATCAGTGGTAGTTGAGAGTACTAGCTGGAGGTAAACTGAATGACTTCGGATAATGGTACTCAGACCTCAGTGGTTCAAGATCCAAACTAGTGATCAGCATTACTCAGCGAGAGAGAGAGTGAGTGTAAAATTACTGGCTAAATATTATTTTATCAACTACGGTTGCTCAATGACACAGTAAAAGCGTCCTGATTGGCTAATAATTAAATCGCATAGCATTTTCATGTCATGTGCTGCAAAGAGCTACAGGAGATGCTTTAAAGAGCCACTTGTGGCTTGCGAACCTTAGTTAGAGTAACATGGTCTTAGGATGTGCCCTGATTTTTGCATATTGATTCACAAAGCTGCAATGATTTAGCCTCGAAACCTGCATTACCTAGCATGGCTAAGGGTACACGGTAATGGTGCTTTACATTCAAACTATGTTAACATTTATATTTGTAAAAGTATTCTTGCCAGATAAAGCTCTTCATTTTGAGATCTTTGTGAAGCAGTTTTCATCCTCCCTTTCTAAGTTAGATTCTAATATTATCTCCCTACTCTTGGATTCTTGTAGTTCATTTTAAACAAACAAACCTCATAAAATCTTCTGAACAGGGTCATGGACATAACTCTGACTCTCTGCGGCATAAATCCACAGCAAAGGTTTCATAAATCTTTTTATTAACTGGAGCTGCAAAGTGAAACAGACATTTAACAAACATTTTGTTTTTAATAATATTCAGAGCTATATTGGCTGTCATGCTAAGACTCAATAGTCTCTTAGATGTGGTGGTATTTCAGAAGTAACAGCCATTTCTAAATGCCTGTTTTCATATGCTGTGGAATATCAGATCCTGAAGTTTTCTTCTAGCTGGAACTAAACAAATCAATTTCATGGAATCCAAAACTTTGTTTTAAAATACTGTACTAAGAAAATTTTGGTTGAAATTAAACCAGAAATTTTAAGTTTAGGATGCAGGAGGGAGAGGAAAGAGACATTTTCATCAGTCTGTATTAGCATTTTGCATTCCCACAGCTAAAAAGACAGATTCATGTTTTTACAAAATTTAATATGCAAGCTGTTAGCCCATAATACTAAGCTCTCTCTTTTAGCATTTCATATTTGTTAAAAACCACTGAGTTATTTATGACACAAATAAGGCTGCTGCACATGTCCAGTTGCCATTCTACCACAACACATTTTAATACACATTTATCACGGAGCTGTTACTACTTCAAAGTTTTGCTGATTCTAGAGACATTAGCATAGTTTCAGGGCATAGCCAAGAAACTGCACAACATTATAGGCTTTTCTGAAGTTGTTTTATATAGTACACAATAATCCAATCATTGGGGGAATCCTGATCTAGAGACACTGTAATGTAAAATGTGACATTGCCTACAATGTTTCCAGGGTACTGACCGCACCACTTTTCACAGAGATGTCAAATGCCACACATGCATCACAGCATCTTGTCATTAGGCTTAATAGCAGCAATTGAAAGCCAAACAGAAAGATTTGGGTTAAGTATATTTGAGACATATTACTGCCTACAGTTGATCCAGTCAGTGCTTTAGGAGAATACTAATTCAACCGCCAGCTAAAGTCTGTTAGGCTCCATAAGTTGCAGTATATACCAATTCTTAGTACTCTATACTTACAAAACCCATTTATCTTAATGTAGCATCTCGTCAATACATAGTAAAAATACCGCTGTGGAAGACCTACTAAGAACTTGCATATGGATGGAGATCACCACCACACAAATTCTAATTCTATGCTCTAAAATGGTAGGGTGCTCTGTCCTGGAATACTGTGTGGAAATTTGGTCACCCCATCTTAAATATGCTATTGTAGATTCTAAGGGGGTTCCGAGAGGAAATGATTAATGATTAGGAACATTTCCCATACAAAGAGAAATGGAAAAATTGAGTTATTTACCTTAGAAAGGAGACCAAGGAGAGGGGGTGTAGCAGAAGTACACAAAATAATGGTGTAGAGAAGCTAGATCAGAATTTCCATTCTCTCTGATAATACAAGGAGTCACATTCAATGAAACTGAAAGAAAGGAAATTCAAGAAAGAAAAGGAGAAATACACAGTCTAAATCTGTCTCCTATGGAAGATTAATTTATTGCCATGGGAAGATGCTGAGACTAAGACTTTAGCAAGAATCAAAGAGGGACTGGATAATATCCAGTTTATTCACTTTTCCCAACTCTGATGTTTCAGAGTTTAAACCAATCTCTTGCTCATAGGGATCAGCATAAGAGTGTAATGAAGGACAGATAATCCTACTTCTGCCTACTGTGGGGTTTCCTGTGCCTTTCAATGAACCAGCAGGTTCTGGTCACTATTGTAGACAGGCTACTGGATGGTGGGTCTGATCCTGTCTGGCAAATCTTATGGTTAGGTCCCTACCAAATTCACAGCCATGAAAAATGCATCACAGACCCTGAAAATCTGGCCTTTTCTTTGCTATACAGATTTAATGGAGAATACTATTGCACAAATTGAGGGTCCTGAACCAAAAGGGAATTGCTGGAGGGATAGAAAGATTATTTTTTGGGGGAGGGAGGGGCTGTAGTATTGCCACCCTTACTTCTGCCCTGCCTTCAGAGCTATGTGGCCAGAGAATGCCCAGCTCTGAAAGCAGCACCTTTCCAGCAGCAATGCAGAGGTAAGTGTGGCAATGCCATATCATCCTTCCTTCTGTGCTGCTACTGGCAGTGGCTGTGCCTTCAGGACTAGGCTCCTGGCCAGCAGCTGCCACTCTCTAGCTACTCAGCTTTGAAGGCAA
Organism: Pelodiscus sinensis; assembly: GCF_052426305.1. NCBI lineage: Eukaryota > Metazoa > Chordata > Testudines > Trionychidae > Pelodiscus > Pelodiscus sinensis. Next base: position 121,362,319 of record NC_143052.1, read on the forward strand.
CACTGCATCCAGCAGCAGCATAGAAGGGTAGCAATACTGCAACCCCACCCAAATAACCTTGTGACCTCCTCCCCAACTCCTTCTTTGGGTCAGTTCTCCTAAAATTAGACCACCATGAAATTTCAAATTTAAATAGCTAAAATCATAAGACTTAAAAAAATTTAAAATCCTATGACCAGGAAATTGACTAAAATGGACCATGAATTTAGTAGGCCCTACCTATGTTCTTACATGAGAACAAGAATTATAGCATGTCCGTGTGGTATTAGTCTCAAGGGGCTTATTACTGCATTGTATTATACTGTGTGTAACTTTAAGTTACTGTGCAAGAACAGAACAGTGTCCAGAACAGAACACCATGAAAATGTACCATATCTACTGCAACATTGAGGCACAACAATATCAGAAAAAGAATAACTGATACACACAAGAAAAAAATATATTCTTTTAATGAGCTAAAGTATATTGACACCAAATCCCATAGTGTCGATCTTCACCAGCATTGTTATTTAGTAAGATACTTGTGAGTAAATACAGGACAGAGGTACTCAACCGTTCAGATTTGGAATCCCCTGCAGCTTTACACAGCCCAGCATCTCTGGGTTTCAGCAAGACATCTTATAACTTCCCTGCAATGAGGGGAAACAAAAATACCCAGGTACCCACACTCCATTTCTCTCACAGGCAAGTCTCCACACTTGTCAGAAATTCTATTTCTCTGTTTTCTTTCACCTACAAAACCTATTTTCTCTCTTCCAGTACAAGTAAGTCCAAAATACATAGTCCCCATAGACATTGGAACACACTGAAGAATGACTTGGAATGGCAGTGTCACCAGACTTCTCAATATTGGTGACCGATTATGAATGCCTAGCCTCTTATTCTGCCCTGAATAACACTGTCCAGACTGTCACCTTCATTTAGTTTGATTAATTACAACTGTGTTATGACTTTGCTACACATATTTGTATCCTATGAATGTTAAACTCTTTCCTGTCTCTCCAGGAGTCTATTTGATGATGAAGTGGCTTTTTGACTGCTAAAAGGTTGTATGTCACTTATACAGACGCTTTTGCCTACATACTTAATGTCCATCTCCCACTGTAAAGGTGCTATACATGAAAGCATTAACATTCTTCTTGTTATCTTCAGAGATGCTAAGATCAGCCAGACAAAAGACAGAGGTGCAGGTGGGATATTGTGCAAGATTGGATGGGGATTTGGATCGTACTTCTCCTGCTTTGTTTTCTTCCAAATTTTTCCCTTGCCCCTTCTGAATCTAGTCATCTTCTTCTGTTCCTCCCCTCCCTCTAGCAGTACTTATGTAGGTGTACCACATACCTGTGGCCTGACAACCAACTCCTCTCTCTTAATAAATCCAGTCATCACTCCCTATCCTATCTGACACAGCCAGAGGAGGAGGAAGGGGGAAAAGGAGAGTGGAACTCCAGGTAAGAGAAGTGGTTGTATTTTAAACTGAGCACACACAGCTCCCCACCCAGAGTGCATATTTCAGCAATGAAGGAATAAGAGGAATGGACCAGCTGGAGATTAGAGAAGACTGGCAGTGTAAAAAAGTTCCATATGTGACATTCCAATGTTATGCAGCCCTGGAGACCACAGATAAGCACTACAGACCCCAGGCAAAAGGCTCTCACTGATCAGAATGAGAACCGAGTTTCACTGACACACTCATATCTTGCCCATCAACAGTGATTGGGAAAAATGCAAACCACATATGTAGGTGGTACTCTAGAATCTTATACGGAGTGAGCGGAGCTCCTTCAGTTCCTGGTGAAGTCAATGAAACCTGGGGACACTCAATACCTCACCGGATCTGGCTCTGAATAGAGTGCAGTTGTTTTAAAGTTCACTTCAAAATGCCTAAGCAGTCCTCTAATGGCACACCAGCAGCTTTACATTTTAATTTCTGTGCTGCAAAGCCCTTAACAAAATTTGCAACACAGTTTTGTATTTAATTTGAATGGGTCTGGGCAACAGATGTATTTACAATGGCAGGCTTTGCATGTTACATTTGCTAGCAAAATGCAGAGGCTCAAGCTGCTAATTACATATAAAATTGTGTGCCTTAATTTGGAGCCAGCTCCTTGTTAAAATTGCCTGATGTTTAAGGCACAATAAATTGAGTCAGCATGCGGGAATGTGTGCATACTGACCTGTGTGGGAAGGCAGACTAGAGTACCACGTATAGGCTAGACAGTTACCATGGATACCTCAGTGGTTGAGGTGTGTAAGCTAAATATTATAAACAACTTTATGGCATTAGAATACTAGTCTCCTGAAAAATGTTGCAAAACTAATGATGAATTTGGAGATAATGCCTGTAATTTGTTTTCTGACACGTGAATAAGAATTTCATACTGTCAAGAAAATACAAAAGCAAATTTATGAGAAAATTGTCAGTTCCTGAAGGCCCTATTTTAGGCATATTCCTGAGAGATGCAAGTACTCTGAGCTCCTACTGCAGACAAGGGAGTTGCAGGTCTGCAGCACCTCTCATGATACAGTCCTCATGTCCCACTGACAGTGTTGTTTAAGGAAGGACTACAAAGTTTTTGTCAATCCAGCAAAGGCAAAAATAGGTGCAGTCAAAGCTGAAATAATGTTTCCATCATGGAGTTGGCAAAACAACTTTCCTTGGGGACAAGTATTCCCCATGTGTTCGCGCCTTTCTCTGAATAAGAAGGAACGGATATATGTGGGAGGCGGAGGCAGCCGTAGGGGCAGTACTGCCTCACATAGCAAGTGGAGGGACTACCATCCAGAAGCACAAGCACCGCCCCACTAGAGATGGTTCTAGGCAAAATTCTCTGGCTTTGGAGCACTGTGCACTCACAACTAAGTGCAATGCATGGCTGCATCTTCTTGAAGAAGAAATAGCTTATTCACCAAAAAGCGCATTTTAGAATATAACAGCCACACTGAGTCAGACCAAAGGTCCATTTAGCCCAGTTTCCTGTCTTCCAACAGTAGCCAATGCCAAATACCCCAGAGGGAGTGAACAGAACAGGTAATCATCAAGTGATCCCTCTCCTCTCATCCATTTCCAGCCTGTGACAACTAGAGGCTAGGGACACCATTCCTACCCATCCTGGCTAATAGCCATTGATGGACCTAACCTCTATGAATGTATCTACAGTAAACTTCCGATAATCCGGCACCCTTAGGACCCAGGGGGTGCTGGATTATCAGATATGCCGGACTATCAGAAGGGGGGGCTATGAGGGGTCAGTTTCAGCAGCGGCTGAATCGGGGACGCCTGCAGCAGAGCAGCTGGGGTGCTGCCAGGTTGGTGCGGTAGCGCCGACCCTTGGCGCGGCAAGACCAACCTGGCAGCACCCCAGCTGCTCTTGGGGGCGCAGCGGCTGAATCAGGATGCCTGGGGCAGAGCAGCTGGGGGGCTGCCGGGTTGGTCCCACAGCGCCGAGGAGCGGCGCTACTGGACCAACCCGGCAGCCCCCCAGCTGCTCTGCCCCAGGTGACCCCAAGTCCCCAAGCGGCTGACATCGGGAAGCCTGGGACAGAGCAGCTGGGGCGCTGCTGGGTTGATCCCTGCAGCGCCGCACCTGGGCGCTGCGGGGACCAACCCGGCAGCACCCCAGCTTCTCTGTCCCAGGTGTACCCAAGTCAGCTGCTGCTGAAACTGACCAGCGGCTGACTCCAGGAAGCCGGGGCAGAGCAGCTCTGCCTCGGGCTTCCTGAAGTCAGCCGCTGATCAGTTTCAGCAGCGGCTGAATCAGGGACAGCTGGGGTGCTGCCGGGTTGGTCCTGCAGCCCGGAGGGGCAGCGCTAAGGGACCTACCCGGCAGCACTCCAGTTGCTCTGCCCCCGGCTTCAGCCGCTGGTCAGTTTTAGCAGCGGCTGAATCCGGGAAGCTGGGGGCAGAGCAACTCCAATGGTCCGGCTGCCCAGAGCACTTCCGGGTTTCTGATGGTGCCGGACCATCAGGAGTGCCGGACCGTAAGATGCCGGACCATCGGAGTTTTACTGTAGATCCTTTTTGAAGATTGACTGAAACTATTAGTGAATTCAGATCACAGTAGGCAAATAGTTTTCAACTGAAGAAAAAAAGCTTTTTAAAAAATATATATATTGATTTTTTAAATTTTTGAAATGAAATATTTTAGCCTTTTGTTTTCAAACATTGTAATTGAAAGCTTGCTTTTTTTAAAAAAAAAGGTGAGAGTGTATAAAATATATTAAAAAATTCATTTCACGGTTATTGATTGACCCCCAATTTTGTTTGTTTGTTTCAGACAGAGAAATCAAAGCATTTCTGTTTTGAGTTAAACTGAAATGTATAGTTCAGATTTTTTTAATTGGGCCACTGAATTAAAAAAAAAAGTTTTTCAATCAGCTCTAATTTCCTATTTGAAATATCATTTCAGCTAGCAAGTGGGTGCCCTGGAAAGCCATGTCTTACCTCAGTTAATGGGATAACTAAGGGAATTGGGAATTCATTGTGTTTCAGACATGCAACAATTTTTCAGCCAAAGAATTCATTTGTCTCTCTTGATGACCTTTAGTTTTTACAGGAAATCAAGTGGGGGGAAAAAGATCTATTGTATTCGGTATTCAATTACACATATAAAGCCAGATTCAGCCCTAGTTACAAGGTGATAAGGCATCAGGTAACAAAGTCTACCCAAAGAGGACTGTGATAGTACAAGGCACCCATAGCTCCTAGTCTGCTGGGCAGCCCATGTGGCTTAAACATGACTAACACAAGTCTGCATTTACACTATTAAAGAATATTGTTTTCCCAAAAGGATTACAAAAACAACATGCACAAAACTATGCTGGTCAATCATCTCTGACGATATGGAGCATGCAACTCAGAAGGTGCTTACAGAGTTGCTCTTTATCAATTAAGAAGGAAACCCTGGGGTATAATATGATCTAATTCAGATACAAGGATGTCCATACATTCAACATAATCAATTCAATTAACTGCAGATGTGTGTATCAAGAGTATTTCATATTCAAACAGCATATATTCATTTCATTTTTGGAGGGCTTTCCAACAGTCAAATGTAACCAAACATCATGGAACCCTTCTATGCATTGCCTCACAATTCCTTCCCCCTGCACTGGTTTTCTGAGAAGCATAGATGTGCTAACATAATTAGCTGAGAGAACAGATCACTAGTTGGTATTTTCTTAGCTAAAGAATCCCACTCCTTTTTATTCATAAGCTTCTAGACATGCTGTAGGTGATAATTATTTGGATGGTAAATTGCTGTGATTTCTGTCTGGCAGCATGCAGCACCGGCACATGCAATCCCAGCTCCATCTGGAAATAGCTTCACATCAAACAACCTCTAGTGCCTTATATAACCAGCTACAACTCTTTGAAACCTGTCAGCGACAGTGACTTGCTATCTGCAGTTACACATCTCAAAATTTTGGCTTCCCTTTACTTATTAGCTAAATACAGAAAAAAAATTAAAGGACAATGTTGGAAGCTGCATGTTTATCGTAATTTAAATCTTTCAGGAAAATAAAACTATTCTGTATCTTAAAAGCAAATATGTGTTTACATCAATGGAGACTAAAAGCCTGATCCAAATCCTAATGAGGTCAATGGGAACTGACTTCAAAAAGTTTTGAATCAGATCTTTATTGAACTCACCAAAGTCCGGATGTCTATATTAAAATTAAAAATACACTTAAATGGACAGCCAAATAGAACAGTGCACCTTCTGTTCTCTGGCAGCCCAGTCCCGCAATCAGGTTATAAGTAATATCCCACTGAAATCCATTAACTGCCCATGGAGTAGAGAATTCAGGGATGCAGTACCTATCCCTGAATTCCTAACCATGTATATTAATATAACAGACTTAGAAAATATAGATTCAGTGACTGTGTGATTCAAAAACACCTAATGTGCTGTGATTACGTCACTGGTGGGTTGTTGCTCTGTACCAAGGTGTGATGTGTCAGGTTTTTAACCCAGAGTTAGCAGTCCCCAGACAGCTGCTGCATTCTGGATTCTACTAGCTATCTGCTGAAACCAGTTGCTCCAAGGAGCTAGTAGGACTATCATCTCAACCAAGGCACCACTCTCAGGAGTCCTGACTGGAAGATCATCTGGCTATAACCAAGCTATTAAAGTCAGAAAGAAGCCAAGACAGTCTGACCAAGAAGGCAATTTCCTATAGTGGCTGCATCAGACCCTGCTTGTGTCTGCCCTGAGTCCAACTCAGTGCCTGATTCCTGCTCCACTCCTGGCTCCTGCCTTACCCATGCCTTCGCTCCTGTTCCCACCATGCTCCTCCTCTGTGCTTGATTCTTGACTCTCCTCCACATCGTGCCCTTACACCTCACTTCCAATCATCAGTTACCAGCCCTGGCTTCAGCTCCAGCCTCTGACCCGGACTCTGGCTTGACCCTTGGCTCTGGCATATCTGACCACAGCTCTGGCCCTCAGCTGTGGCTTCTGACTCTGGTGTGACCCTGGAGCAGGTTATTGGCAGTTGACTCAGGTGCTGACTTGGCCTCGTTTTCCATCCTGGACATTGTCTGCTCAACACACTAGGCTCCCAGTCCAAAATACTGTACATGGAATTAATTCCCCCTCCCATAGGAATTTCTACCACTGTCAACCCACATGCTTCTCAGTCACAAAGTAAAACACCACCCAAGCACAGAATCAGTGAAACCATGCAGACTGAATCCAAAGGTCCCCTCCCCCCTTGCCACGCACATTATCTGAGGTAGGACAGAAGGATATAAAAGGATTACATCCAAATTCCATTACTGGATAAATTTTCCCTGGAACTGGACAGCTGACTCATCTAACCAGCAATTTCACATCTGCATCCAGCTCTAGAAGAACACAAAAAAAGGAGAACACTGACAACAAAAAGGCAGTACACGTGATATAGTTAGTAGGTAGGGTTGTCAGATGGTTTCAACAAAAATACTGGACACACTTTACATTACATCACAATCTACATTACATCTTATTTAGAAAATACCAGACATTTCTATTTTCTCATTTTTATTTTCTCAATTTGTTTCCCGAACAGAAAGCTCAAATACTTAACTGTCCGGTTCCTGGCAATCTTATAAGTAGGCATGTTTTTTTTTGAAGCTGCACCACTAGTGGTGAAGCAATGTTTTAACTATACAGACTACCAAGGGAAGTCAAATACTCTAAAATCTGCATGTGGGGAAAGCCACCAGTAGTTTTGCATGGAGCCTGCACTTAAGCGTTTGAGCAGAAGGAAGATAGTAGCGTATTGTCTGTAGAAACAGCCAGAATACGAATCCAAGGAGCTAGGATTCCTCTTGTGGCTTGTGTGTGTTTTGGGGGGTGGTGGTGAAGATGCAGTGCTAGAGGGCCTAAAAAAAGAGCTTGTCAGAAAGTCACTGCACATAGCTTGTGTATAAAGTGCTAGTCCCAGCAGTAGCTGCTCAGCCAGCATCCATGTTGCACAACAATCTCACAATCCAAATCGTGACTGGGAGAGGAAAGCCCAAGCAGCAGGTGGGGAGCACATCTGAGCACCTCTCTCTCCAATCTATATGTCTGTTCATCAGTCATGTCACAGCAACAGCTTGTCTGCATGCAACATCCAGAGGAACAGAGTAGCTAGAACTATGCTGGTCCCAGGCAGAGGAAGCAGCTGGCAGGCATCTTTAATTGAATTCCTGATGGACTTGGGCTATTTTTAAAGTCTCTGTAGGTTGGCAGGTTTTTTAATGGGGTGCACATTCCCAAAACTCAGCGTGCATTTTTCAAGATTCATTACTTACATCCAGGAGTCCTTGCACTGTGTTAAAATCCTGCAATGGCACTAAAGCACTAATAGTAAGAGACAGATTCTGCTTCTGCTCGGGGCGGGGATAGGATCTCTTCCAAGGCACCGCAATTCTATCTATGTTTTAATGCTCTACTACTATAATACAGAATCTGAGTTCTGAAATTCTTATGCCAATATCTGGCCATGTTTGTATTTTTTCTTGGAGGTGACTTTGGCTTCCCCAAAAGACTGCATAATATTAAATAGTAAAAAAATACACTTCATGGTTATTAATACCATGCACCTTTGGAGATTCTTTTAATCAGGCATTTCACAAACAAATTAACCCTGATCATACCACTGAGATTTGAAAAAAGTAGTGATTTTATGTCCATTTTAAAGACCTGAAATGCATGAAAGTCACCAAAAGTCACGAGTCAGTGGGAGAGCTGGAATTTGGGAGTCAAGATTCTTGACTCCCAATCCGCTTGTCTAACAGCACTGTTACATCACTCAGCTTTCTAAATTGGTGTATGCTGTGCCTTTAATGTTCCTGAATACTATATATTGTGCAATGCAACTGGTCAAATTTCAGTATACAAGATTATACTGTATGTATTAATGTGTATTAAATAATAACTGGAATCTTATTAACACACAGTTAAAGCAATGGTGAGTTGTCCTGAAATGATGTATCTTTTTCATCTTCAATGGCCAAAATCTCTTAAACTGACTCTCTGGAGGCTGCCTCTGATCCTAAACCACTGACAGCCTGTAAAGAGCAAGGGATTTAGACCACCAAGCTAGCTCACTCAAATGTTTCTCCTTAATTAACAGTGCTTGACAAAAAGATTCCAAATAGCACTCAAGGAGCGTAAGAGTTCAGCCTAATGATGGTGACTGCACATCACCCGAAGAGACATACGCACAAAGATGGCAACTCCATTATAGTATATAGTCCAATTCGAACTATAGTCATTTATTTTCAGAGTTGCTGCAGTAAGTTAAATTCTCTGATAACAAGCTGCATCACCAACTCATTAAATCAACTCGTCAACAAACATAGTAATACAATCTGGCATTACATTTAAGACTAGCTGGCTAGAAGAGGTATACCATATGACATTTGTTGAACTGTAATTGACATTATTTTATTCTAACATATAAAATGAGCCTTACATAGCTTCAATATGCTTCTTTCTGGTTTTTTTTTAAAAAATCAGTGCTAGGTCACCCATAAAAATCCCTTTTATATTTAGTTAAGCCTGGCTTGCAAAAGCTGAGAAGAGATGTCTGGCTTTCTTGGGTTTCTTAAAATTAAGTTAATATACAGTTACATTGTTACTCATATGAAAACATCAGCATGTTAAATGCTTGCATAAAAATGAAAGAAAAAGAATTTACTGAGAGGGGGAGAAATCCTCATGAAACCTCAAAAATATGATTAGAGGTTGCCAGCTAATAAAAAATGGCTGCTACCTGTAGGATTCAAATAACTTAATATATGTTAAGGAATCATGCCATGAAAGACTCTCCAGTTGCAAGATAAGCATACAAAATCCTATCCTATCAGAGATTTTTACAAAAGAGAACAGACCAATTTTCTTTTTAAACTCCAAGTGTGCTTTGGCTGCCCTGCAAACTAGTGGCACAAACTGTTCACCGTGGCCCTGGAAAGGCAAAAAAGATTTCACGTTGCTTAACATTTCAGAGCCTTCAGTTTCTTCTCAGTTCTAATGCAACTAAATTACTCCTTTCGAGGGTCGGATGACAAACACCAGCTTCTCTTGGGAACTGCATGCTGAGCTTCCCTTCAGTGCTCCTTGCTAGAAGGTAAGAAATTCATTGGCAGAAATGTTCGTAACGTCATGGTGATAACACTCTGTAAAGCCATTAGGGAGCTTCACAGAGAAAATAATTTATGAAAAGTTCTAACAGGCCACCTGCATTCACAAACTTCAGTGTCTGCAAACCAACATCCCTTGCCAAAACTGTCAACATAACCACCAAACCATCAATCAGTCACCAAGCACAGCACAGAATCAGTTTCCCAGACTGCCAAACTGCTTCTTAAATACAATGGCATCATATATGAGGATCCAAGTCCTTTGGGTAAGTGACTATAAGACATTTTCTTTTGCAAGCTATGGGGTGGGGGGAGATTATTTCCTTTTGTTGTTGCTGTTGTTGTTCTGCCAGATTACATAATGCTTAGTTTCAGCTCTCCGTGGCATGATGATGTATGTGCAATGCAAATATCCTTGCTGGAATTCTAACAGCAATTTATCAATTCATGTGCAGCTAATCAACCCATTTGCTTTCTAGTGTATAACAGTAAAAGCTTATCTCATGCAGACTCACGATCGTTCAAAGCAATCTAATTGAATTTCAGGGCCAAGAGCATTGCACAACACGTGATGTGTCTCCAGTGGAGAACAGTGCCAGACACTGCAGGCGTTACATAATCACATGCTGTTGCTGGCTGAGAAGGACTGCACTCTCAGTCGCCTCATCGACTTGGCAGGCAGTGTCTCCTCCAATCATGCCCTGCAGCTTCAGTCTGCACACAGTGTTCACATGGACAGTCACATGTTTTAGGACCTTTGCAGCAGCAAATGAGAAAGGGACTTTTCCCCCTCCTCTATCAGTCAAAACAGTTCATTAAATCGCTCACAAGGCAAAGAAGATTACAGCGGGCTAAGAGATATATATCATTAAAGGGCAAAACCCTGCCCTTACTCGCCAGACCACCGCGGGGGACAGCTGAACAGAACTGACCTTCTGTAGGGTCTCTCAGCCAGCCTGCTGGTGGAGAGGATCTATGGGGAATGTGCTGTGCTGCAGTTTGCTGCTGCTCCCGAAGAAGCAGCATGATCACACCACATGCATTTAGTGCCAGCCACTGTGTCTGTGCAGCAGCCTGGCAAGCCTTTTACCTATCAGACTACATCCCCCCGGACCAATGGAGCGTCAGCAGGCTGGATAGCTGCTCCTGGCTTACCGGTCCAGGGAAGGCCATTCTGTAATCCCAACTGGCAGCAGTGTGCACTGAGATGTGGGTGAGAGACCTCTTCCCCTTCACACACCCTCACAACACAGGGAATATTTACTTAGAGGGATTTTCAGCCACCAGACCTGGTGCTAAGTATTTGCTGCTTAATATTTAAAAAAAAATGCATGATGCTGCATTCTCTTTCCCACATGGAGAATTCAGAGCTAAACCTCCTAAAAAACAACAGAATTACCCTGATTTACACTAGCTGCAAAACTGTCCTCAGATATAAACTGCACCTGACAGAGATCAAGCAATGTGCATAGTGAATGAGCACCCCAACCTGCATACATTTCACACTATGTTTCATTTAACAAATCAGAACCTTGTAGCCATCATCATACTCTCCATCATAACAATGCTTCTATGAAAGAGAAGCAGGAGGCGGGGTTGTATATGCATCCCTGTGGTTCCCACTGGGTCATAATACCTGCAGCTGCAGGTCTTTGGAGCCAGTATCACTCTAAATTTTTCCTTCAAGAGAATGGACAGGTTAGCTCAAATGAGGCCAGTTTAGCAGGCAGGAAATTTGAAGACCAAGCCACTAGAGTAGTAGTAAGTATTCATAAATGCCAGCATTTCAGGCAGGGGATAGAAAAAAAAAACCCCTACACACAGCTTTTTCCAATGGCAGCCAAGTTTGGCAGGATTTATGTTTCATTCAAAACTCAGTACTTAGACTTTGTACCATTTTTTTTCAATCAACCTTTGATTCACAAAGTCCAGGGCCATACTGTAGCCTTGATTTAAGGTGTGGCGGAGGGGGAGGATTCACATCACCTGTCCTATTTGTTCTGCAATGGCCTACGGGAGGTTCAGCTTCCATTCCTAAATTGTATCATGGAAGAAGTTCATTTTACCCTATGGAAGGGAAACTAAAGCAGGAAATTTCTCGTTACTGCACAGCTCCCTCTCTGCCAACTTAATGTGCTGCACTGACAAATTCCAGAGGGAATCTCACCACACAGTAAGTGATGTGTAGGTGGCTAGATAAAGCACGCGTGAGGAAAGGAATGGAGGTTTCCTCCAATCCTCCTACAAGCAGATCCTCAACTCTCTACCCCATTATGGAAAAACTATAAGTTAAAGGCTGGCTGGGTTCCACACCATATTTTTGATCAAATCATAAACAGGCTGTGCAGAGTTTGGAGCAATTTACAATTCTCCATCACTAGCCATTTTTAAGTGACGATTGGATGTTTCTCTGAAAGGCATGCTCTGGTTCAAATAGGAATTATATGAGGGAAGCTCTTTGGCCCCTCTGATGCAGGAGGTCTGACTGGATTATAGCAATAATCCCTTCTGGCTTTAGGTTGTACCTATCTATACTCACCAATTGCAAGTTTTGATTCACGGGGGGAAGCTCTGTCCAAAATCTTAGGTGGGACACCACAACCTGCCTGAGTTGTACGTGTACTAGTCTGTTAAAGATACTTCTGAAAGAGACTTTCTGAAAGACACTGTGGCTGACACACTATTAGTTTTCTTCCTGCTGCTACTCTAGAGCCCTCTACTGGAAATGAATGTGTGCAATAAGTCATCTTAGGGCAAAAAAATACTTCCCACTTCATCTGAAGAAGCTGGAATGTTAAAGTAGCAACTTTGAATGACACATGGGGTTTTGAGCAAGCATATTTAATTTGTCTGATTTTATTACCTTATAGTTTTAAGAAGGACAGTGCTCCACCCCTCTAGTAAACCCCCTCCTCCGACATAGCGCGCAGGTGGAAAACTGATGGATAGTGATCAATATACTTAACTTACCTACACAGAAGCTATAACCTGTTGCTGTTTTTGGAGTCCGACATTATCCCTTCAACACTTGCTTTCCTATATTGCAACAATCTTTCTGCAGGCACAAAATCAGATCAAAACAAAGAGAAAAGGAGAAGAGGAAGAAGTATGGGAACATTGTAAAGACGGGTAATTATAAAAATGAAGGAAATTATGTATGCAGAAATGTCACAGTCTTAAAAATATTGTGTATGTGCGTATATATGGGAGGAGGAAGAGAGATAGAGTCACATAGTGACTTATTGTTTTAAAAGTAGATGATTTATACTTTAGTGTACCATACAATGGATAGTACTTGATATTAAATAAGGCCAAGCTCCTGCAAAAACATACACACATGCCAACTTATTCATGTGAATGGATTCATTTACATCATGTGAGTAAAAATATACACATGTGTATAACTGCCAGATCAGGATCCTCAATGCATCCGGTGAAATTGCAACCTTAGCCAACTATTGCTAATCCATAAAGGTCTGTATATTGAACATGTTTTGAACATGCATGTTCTTTTGCACTCCACTCACTTTAGGTGTGTGGACCAGCAGGCCATTTGCGCTCGCGGAAGGAAGCAAGTAATGCTGTGACTAGCTTTCTGTACTGCACGTTGTTTGTTTCTCAATAAAGCACATCAGAATCCAAGGAAATCTTGTAGACTTCTTATGCTTGCTGTTTATTTCATGCAGACATTGCTCACATGGCACCAAGACAAAGATCTAAACCCACATAAGAAAACTGGAGACACAAGACAGCTGTTCTCACATATAATTTTATTTACTGCAAGAATTTTAAAGTACTGGAGGGGAGGGATGGACGGTAACTTCCGCTCAACTCACACTTTTAACAGTGCTTTCCGAAAATAACATTTAGTTACTTTTTGAGACTAATATAGGAAGGCTGAGAATGGTTCCAACCACCACAAAAACATTTCAATAGGAGTGTGAAACAACTGAGAACAGCCCACTCTACAATGTTAGATTTCACTGCACCATCCCAGCTAAACACAATTGCGCTGCCAACAGCGAATCAATGCTGTTACTACTTTGGCGAGCAGAATAAACTTCGCTACCACAGTATTCTTCAAATTATCAACTGTGCTGAAGCTTCATACCCTATTCTTGTGTGATGTCTTCTAGTCCATTCAAAAAACCTGGGCAGTGCCAGGTGCTGCACTGAGGTATCCAGGGCCATGTTAAGAGGGTCCGCAAGGCTCCTACCAATGCATGGGGCTCTGACAAGACTCTACAAGCCCCACTAACCTGCCCCCTCTTTTTTTTTAATGCTGAAAGGTTCACACCTAAAGGCAGGGATTTAAATCCAAGCTCAAACATGTGGGCAGATTTTCCTAAGTGCTGAATTGCACTCCCAGGATTTGGGAGGTTCCCTATGGCCACAAACACACAGTGTTCACCACTTGTAGCAAGACTGCTGGGAAAGATGAGGAAGGAAGGTTTGAGACTGGGTGCTTTCTAAACAACTGTGGTGTGTGGGTGGAAGGCAGTTTGATTCAGAAAGGCAAGCCAACTGAAGGGCTTTCGTATCATGCTTCTTCCCTGTCTTTGCTGAGAACCTTTGAGATAGTGAGTGGGAACCCCGAAGCTGTTGCCTACCCATTTCCTCCCAATAGAGGACATTTGAGAGCGGGCGGGCGGTGGGGGCAGATAATCATCCTTCCACTGACACTCAGATAATGTGAGTCTAAACTCACTGCGATTCCTCACCAGCCCATTCCAGCAAAGGAGCAGGCAGAAAGCGAAGCAGGGACACACAAACAAAACACTGAAAAAGTGTCCAAAAAACAACCGAGAAAAAGCTGGCTGATGAGGGGGGCAAAGAAGTTAAAAAAGAAGGAATAAAAGGTGGGAGGAAAAGAAGTCTGAACAAGAGGTGCTGCTGTTATCTGCAGACCCCTGGAGATGAAACATTCTGCTGAATTCTGTCAGAAGCAGCTCTCAGGGCAAGACCTGAGAGCTACCTACCCCAAATGCCAGTTCTGAGTCACAGGAAGCATACATTTTTCTTTCCTGACAATAATGCCAATTTGAAGTCAAGCCATCTTCTCCCAGGCATCCACTGCATAGCGCGCAAGTCAGCATAACATGTTCAAGGCTGAGCACAGCTGCACCCCTGCATTCAGAACAAGCCTTGAACAATGGTGAAGACAAGTGTTGCTTGTGAAAGGCTATGACAAAGCATAACCTGCGTAAACTGCAAAATTCAAACAAGTTGAATACCTTCAAATCTTGGTGCTCTCACAGAAAGGGCAACAGATAAAATGACACCAAAACCCTTAAACCACAATAAGCCGTGCAGTGCGGCCACCCCGCATGATTTTATTATGATGCTGACAAAATTTGCCTTTATTTTTTCTTAAAGCTCCATGTCTTAGAGTCAGGTGATTACAAAAGATTTTTGCCTTAAGAAAACAGGAAGTGTCTATCCTTTTTACTGCAGAGGAAAATGAAACATCAACACTAATGGCTCAGAAATCAAATAAAAAAACCCAAATATATTATTTTGGGGGCACAAAATGATGAGATTTTAAACAAACTTTAGGGGCCTGACTCGTGATTTTTGAGCAGTTGGGGCTGACAAGACTGGGGAAGTGGAGACATGAAAACAAGCCACAATAACCACCTGCAAAGCTTCTGTTTTCCTGGGACTGAAGACAAAGCAGCTGTAACACATCCAGCTGGCAATATCATCCAGGCATTTCTCCAAGGCCAATCAGATCAGGTAAAATCCTCATCCCATGAAAAATCCTTATCAGAAGCAATTACTCTGTTTGAACAACAAAGCTGCTTTTCAAAGTTGAATACAGTAAAGGTGAAGCTCTGGAGTCTGGCATTCTCTTGTCTAGCAACATCCTTGGGTTGGCAGGATTTTAGTTAGCTGAGTGTCCACTTGTCATGGGTGTGGCCAAGTATTCCGTGGCTTATTTACAGCCACCAGTCCTGGCTCTCGGTGTTCTGTGCTGTTATTTAGCTGTAATTTACCCATAAATGTCTTCTAAGAGCCCAGTCAGCAGTGGAAGTGTTGGTAATGCTGCTACACAGCACTGACCACCTGTGGTTCAGCAAATTCTCTGGGTCAGCACCTCGAGAGTGCCAGATTAGAGAAATTCAACCTATATATACTTTCTATTTACACTGAAGTGAGGAAAGATCATTGACACTACAGTAGGGACTAATTCCTGGCCAAATATTATTAGCGAAATCACGCCCCTTTGAAATTACATAAACAGGAAACAGATCAGAAAATGGCAACTTTTCATTTTTCCATCATGTATGACTAGGCAGATTTCCAGATCTGCTTGTGCCTGTGTCCCGGGCCAGGCTCACTCCCCTCCTGCTTAGGGAGGCTGGGATACTGAAAGAGCACTACCAGCTATTTAAAAGGCGCTGATCACTTGTGCCTGGGGTCTGTCTGCATAACTCTGGCCAGGGACGGTAGGTCTACACTGCAACGACACACCCATGGCTGACCAGTGCCAAATGATTGGGGCTTGCACTGTGGGGCTGTTTGACTGCTATGTAGAGCTCCCTTCCACTTCACAGAGTCCGGGCTCCTGCCCAAACATCTACACTGCAATATAATGGCCCCATAGTCCAAGCCAGCTAGCATGGGCCAGCTGTGGGTGTCTAACTGCAGTGTAGACATCATGTGAGTGAGGACTGCTGCCTCGTAGACTTTATCCCACCCATTTCCTTGCAGGGGAGTCCATCATCAGAGCACAAGCAAAGGAGTGGGTGAGACAGAGGAGAGTCTACTCCTCCTCACTTCTCTGCTTGGCTGAGTAAGATAGGGCACAACATACACGGACTCTAAAAGAGAGAGGACTTATTTGTATTTAACAAACAAAATACCATCATAAATGGAGGTTTTGCGCACACAGTGGATTTCTGAAAGCTTACTGCTGAGTCATACCTCAGACTAAAGAGAGTTCTTTAAGACCAACAAAAGCTTAACTATTCCCACTGCTATAATCAACCATAACTAACCACTGCACTAGAATGAGTCCATTATCTTGTATTTTTTAACTCTAAAACTCAGATCAAAGATTTGGATCTAGTGGCATCACGCCGATTTCATTTTTATTACTGGCTCCCTAGGATGATCATAAATATTCATTAGCTATCCTTAATATAGTGCATCAAATTCTGCTCACTGCTGTATCTGGTGCAACTGCAGAGTACAAACAGGGCTGTTGTGCTAACCTATTAAATGCAGCAACATTAAATTTATGACAGTCAACAACACCCACCCCCACTACTCCTCCCAAGGGAGATGAAAGTTGGAGCAGACATTTCTTCTCTTTCTCTCTGTATGCTGCAGACATCTGACTGTGGAGTGAGTCCATTTGTGTGGCGACAGATAGATGAGCCTCTCTCATTGACCTCCTGGTCATACTGTAAAAGTCCATCGTAGCCACAAAGTAGTGTCTGAGATAGCAAGGCTAGAGAAATGCTGAGGTAAGGAAAAGAATTACTGCTGCTCAAACACCATAGCATGCTGGCGGCTGGTAAATGCTGACTTTTTTAATGGCAACCATGGCATGTAAACCCTCCTTGGCATTCTGTTGGCTAGCAATCTCGAATCCAAGGTTAACTCATGTGATGACAAGAAGTAAGCATGCAGATGTTCAGGGGACACCACCTGCTCTATATCTGAAGATGCCCCATGCGGCTTTTCTTCTCTTGTTAATTGTATACATACAGAATCACGACTTCTCCCTACGCCAGGTGGTTTCCAATTTGTGTCTGTCCCCTCATCCATAAGTCATTTGTCCTTTTGAACTGGTCTCTCCCCAGCAAGCACATCAAGGCAGAAGAGGAACACTTGTGCTGCAGCTGCCTGTGTTGCTCCAGTTCTGTGAATCACCAGAGGACTCAGCCCTCCAGGGCTGACTCTTTAAACAAGTGCCACAATCAATCACTTAAAAACAGGTCACCCCAAAAATTACATTTTCATTGTGTGTTAAGTGATTCTGAGAGTATTACTGCACAGAAGACAGTCCAGAAGTTGTTTGGCAACATCTATTCCTTTTAGAATACCTCATATCATGCACATTAACATCCCTACTAAGTCACGGAACTGCACATTTGAGGTAATGCACTTCTGATGAGAAAGAGAAATTGAAAAGGAGTACAGAATCTAAATATACAATATTTACATGCACATATAAAGGGGCAGTCCATGTGCCAAACTACAGAGTGTAGATATAAATTAATTTATCATGTACCTTTGATCATTACAGCTCCCTAACCTCCCCCTAATCCATCACTTATGAATTTATTTTTATTTCCTAAAAAACATTTAGATTCTTCATATACCTGCCCGTTAAGAAAACAAAAACAAAACAATCTGCCAGAGAATCTGATCCTTTCTGGAACTGGTTTATCTGTACCTGCCTATGCATTGATGATGAGGTGCTTGCTCAAGTAGCAGTGATTGGCCTGTAATTTGAATTCAAGACAGCTAGAAGTATATAATGAAATCATCATGGCTAGCAGAAGAAAAAAGGGGCAGAGATCCACTTTCTAACACAGTGATGCTGTTGATGTCCCTAAGTTTACACACATAAATGAGGTGGATTGGATTTTCCCCCAAATCTTGGTCAATGTTTCACCTGTTAACAGCTTTTCTCTATTCCCATGTTTTTTTAATCAAAAGTAGTAGCTATAGGGTCTACTTCAAAATCCATTGACGTTTATAGGAATCTTTATACTAAGTTTAAGTTTACTGGATTTTGTATCCTCTAGAGAAGAGGAATGCACAGACAGATTCGTCAATCCTGTTTGTTCATATGTAATGCATCTTGAAATTAGGGATATGATAGTATAACTGTGTAAACAATTAACCTTCAGGATTACACGCAATCCTCTCCCCCTCCCCCCGCCCCACACTGCTGCCTCTGTATAAGATATAGATACAGAGGAAGCAGTGGGGGAAGGAGAGGCTGGCAGGAGCCAATGCTTGCAGAAAGCTGGCTTTTAGCAGGCTTCCCACGAGCACCAGTTCCTGGGGATCTGCCTGCCCTCCTGCGCTGCTGCCTCTGATACAGAGGCAGCAGTGTAGGGGAGGGGGGAAAAAGAGAGCCAGTATGCACAGGGAGCCGGCTTTTAAGCCAGCTTCTCACATGTACCAGCTCCTGCAGAACTGCATCTCCCTACCCCCACCAGCTCCCATGGAGCAACTCTCATCCCCAGCATATAAATGTATATCCACTGAAAATGTCAGCAAGGATATGTATACCAAAATAAATACATTTTAACATCCCCACTTGAAATCAATGGGATCTGTGTATATGCAACGTAAGGCAACATTTGGTTCTCTGGTGCTCGGAAACCTGGTAATAACATCAAACAATTTCTGTTTGTGCTTTGGATGGTATTTTCCAAATTAAGACTTTATAGGAAAAATGTAAATTTCTTTTACAATTCCATGAGGGGAAACTGTAATTTATATGGGACATGAAGATAAAAGATTCAAAAAAATTTGGGATGCAATTATCAGATTTTGGAGATTAATAATTCTCATTATGAAACAATTCTAACAGCTGCACGTATTAGGAGAAAAGAATACCATGTGTCTTTTTGAGAAATTATTGTCTATAGGAAGCAGCACATTTACATCCATATGTTTTCTCAGTCTTGAGAAAGATAGCGCACATGGTATCTTACAACTAGGATTTACTTACAACTTTAGAGAATGCAAAAATAAAATCAAGGGTTTTCTTGGGGACAGAGAGGAAAACTGAAGAGGGTGCCTTATTTTTTCTTGTATTATCAGCTGATGAAAGGGAACAAGTAGTGTTAACTCTTTGAAGAGGAGCAATATATTTTGGATCTCTGAGAAAACTAACAGTTTTATTAAGAGAGGACAAAAATCATCATCGATGATATCCAAAATAGCAATTAAGCATCTGTGGAAGTGTCAGCACACAAGCTGTCCCTTGGAACTCAATGGCTATATGTACCTGAAGTTAAGTACATACTTAAGTGTTCTGCTGAATCAGGGGGGCCTTACATTGCAATAGAGGTCAGAAGTGCCTTTTGCTATCCATAGTTGGCAGGACAGCGGCCCTACATACTCCCTGAGCTAACTACCTACAGCATGAAAATACCTCTCTTCCGGGGCAACAGTCTTAATTATTAAATTAGCAGAGTTGCTTCTATGGACAATGTCTAGCTTTACGCTACGTTCCCATTCCTGATGCACAGCTCTTTGCTATAGCACTTACCTCCCCTGAGCTTCAGGAGATCAGCGCCAACCTCATCAGTTTCTTCAACCACCTGCTTAATCCTGAGTTCAGTGGGAAGGTTTTATGGGATGTGTAGGGATAGAGAGCTGTGGGGTTGTCTATTATTGCTGTCTTCAAGAGCAACATTGTCCTTATGGCTTTTGCCCAAAGATTATGAAGATGCACTGAGAGGTTATTGCAATGAACAAATAATAATCATCTCTATAACCACTATAACCATCCAGGGGGAGGAGACCCCTGAAGAACACCACCGGGATTTCAACAGTTTCTACCACCATCAACTTGAGCCTGAGCAGTCCACACCGGAGATCTACTTTCTGGGCACTACAGTACAAATAAATCACGGTCACAAACACCATTCTATACCGGAAACCTAATGATCATTTTTCTTACCTAGATGCTTCTAGCTTCCATCCAGGACACAGTCAAGCTCTACGATACAACTGCATCTGCTCCAATCCCTCAGACAGAGACAAACACCTACAAGGATCTTTATGGAGCAGTCTTAAAACTAAATAACCACCTGGGGGAGTGAAGAAACAGATTGACAGAGCCAGATGAGTACCCAGAAGTCACCTACATTATAGATATAAAATCTCCGAACCTCCATGATTTCCACTCTATGCATCTGATGAAGTGGATTTTACCATTGAAAGCTTATGCCCACATAAATCTGTTAGTCTTTCATGTGCCACAGGCCTCTGAGAAAAGTCCAGTAGGATTATGCAAAGATTTTACCTTATCCATAAAGTAGTACGGTATTCTACAGTAATGGTCTGAAACACAACATGATAAATAAGAATGCTACCATGTCCGGTGAGATTCCTTCAGAACACTATAGGTTTTAAATATGTAAATGTGCCAGAAATATGCAATAACTGCATGCTTTGGTGGATGATGTCAGGAGGCCCAAGATAGGATGGTCTAAAATGCTTTAACATCACATGCTCTGTGGTATCTGCTTGCTTAATTATTACAGCTTGGAACCTAGAGGGGAAAAGTCAAATTGTGTTGATTTGTTTCTCTGCATGGTTTATTTCCTTTTCTTTTCAAGTGCCACCATGTGGGTATGGTGAGAAATTACCACGTGCAGGAGATTTGGAACTATTTTTTGTTTGGTCACATGTATCCCAACACACACACACATGACAGCTGCCTAAAAATAGTTACTTTGTTCAATCACTGCAACAGAAGAGACTGAAATCTCCATTCTTACATATTGCTCGGCTTCAGGTGCTGCAGCACACACAACGTTATATTCTCCTGGATGCCAAAGAACTGCTACAACCAAACTGTTGCATCTTGTTGCTTAATCAACATATGCATACAAGAAGCCAATCTAATGCCCGGGATAAAGGCATAAACTAGCAGGATGTATGTGGATTGCAGGATGGAGCCCACAGGGAAGTCTATACACCCCTGGGGTTTCCTGATTGGAACAACCCCTGGGGAATTTCATCTAAGAGAATGGATCTTACTGGATAGTCCTAGTTCCTGTCATAGGCTCATGTGGTGATGAGAAATAGACTTACACAAGAATCTCAGCCTTTTATTGAATGTGTCCTGCCTAATATCATATTTTAACGTTTATCACAGACACGTAAACACTTGGTGATGGAGTAAAAAAAAATAAAAAAAATCCAGATATTGGTATCTATCTTCATTGGCCCCTAACATTTATTTCATAAAATCATAGAATCCTAGGGCTGGAAGAGACCTCAAGTAGTCATCAAGTCCAGCCCTCTTCCCAAAGCAGGAAAAATCCCAACTAAATCAACCCAGCCAGGGCTTTGTCAAGCCGAGACTTAAAAACCTCTAGGGAAGGAGATTCCACCACTTCCCTAGGTAACCCATTCCAGTGCTTCACCACTCTCCTAGTAAAATAGTTTTTCCTAATATCCAACCTGGACCTCTCCCACCTCAACTTGAGACCATTGCTCCTTGTTCTGCCATCCATCACTACTGAGAACATGTATAAATTATACATTTATAATTTGACTTTTTAAATCTCATCTACAAGCACTAGAACAAGCACACAAAAAGAAACCAAACAAGGTATTGGATCAAGCCATTCGTCTGAAAGCCAAATCTTTTCAGTTTTTCACTGTACTCCATCAAATCAGCCAACATCTGTAAGCACTTTCCAGATTAGAATGAGGCAATGATGATGATGACAGGCAGGAAGCAATCAGCAAGCAGATGACCTATGAAACCACTAAAGTAAAAGGTGGCACTGATGTCAGCATATTATGAAATCCCTATTGAACATTGATCACTAATAGTCCTCTTTGATTGGCTGTCAGTGACGACATTCCTCTGTCAATGTTGTCCAATAAATGCACAGATCTGACGTTTTCCCTTAGTTTCATTTATAAATGCCATTAGATAAAGAAAAGTCAATCTAGGGAGTGAATTCCTACAATGTTATTGTGCTTCTCGGGTGATTAAAAGTCATTTGACCTTCCACTTATGTTTAAAATCCCTACTCAAGGTGTGCTCTAGTTGCTTATTAATGCATTGCTGATTGTTCGTGACTTCTTACATATTCAAGTACCATCTCATTTCCAAAACAAATATTTGTTTCTACAGCAAAAATATTTGTTATAAAGACCTTACAGGAATATTGTCAGTTTAGAGTGTTTCACAGTACATTTTAAATGTTTTACAAAAACCTAATATTAATAAATATCATGGGGAGATTGACTTTTCGTTGAGAAGTTTTTAGATTGGATTTAAATATTCCTTATAGCACTTGCAACCCAAGCACTGAAGCAAACAAGCTGAAAAAACCCACACTGAGCTATATCAGTAAGCGAGCAATTTTTGGTCCGTTGACTGGAAATAAACAGAAATTGACTAGTGCACCATCTTTCTCAAAGCACAGCACAAACAAAACAGCACAAGAAGTGAAAATTAAATTTGATTTTTTTAAAATGCTTGCAGCACTGCAAATTCGAAGTGCTATTAGTAATATAGATAAGGGAATTCCTTTCTCTTCCTCTCCGCCCTGCCACTTGAAATAAGTCTCTTTAAATTATGGTGAACTCCACAACAGAATGACATTTTCAGAATTATTCCTCTTTCCATTTATTTTTGCCTACATTTATGATAATTTATCTGAATACTGCTCAACTCAGTACAGCAAATAAATAAAATGATCCTAAATAGACTAAGAGTTAAGAGCTTATTTGATTTAAAAACAGCAACAATGGGATACACCTCAACTCCCTTTGATTTCGTGTACCTGAGGGCAGAATCTGAATGTGCCTCTTGAGTTTTGCCACCGACAAACTGAAAAGAATCAGGCCCACTTCAACGGCAACAACAGGTGAATTGCAGGCTCTTTAGGGAATAATGTACCTTTGTAAAAAAGAGTTCTAACCCATTATTTGTTCTTGTCACTGCTTAAACAAGAAGCTAAAAGTCGAGCGGTGTGGGGATGTTAGCTTTGCATACCACGTTGAGTTATAAATCTAGTTGTGTGGTACAAAAAGAAACTTAGTGAAAATGTTTTGAAACTGGAGCAATCATTTTCAAGAGTATCCCCCTAAAAATCCCAGGTATTCATATTTCTGATGGATGGACAATTAAGTAGTTTGTAGGCTTTCCCTCTCCCCTCTCAACAATACTTAAACTGTACTCTAATTTTTCATTCATACTGTGGTTCAACATCTAAAACTGGACACAAGTATCAAATGCGTGTACCATAGCATAAAAAGCCCTTACTTGTGCACACATTCTTTATTCATGCAAGCAATACTGTTGATTTTAGTGGGAACTATTAGTGAAAGTTACAGATTTGATTCCTACCATTACACCATGCACCATTTGAAACTGCATAATCATTTGTTAAGCATGAACATGGCTGCCGCTTTTTTCTGGCTCGGGGCTTTGCCGGAGAAAAGCACCAGTCTAGACGGGATCTTTCGGAAAATAAAGCCTTTTCCGGAAGATCCCTTATTCCTGATTTTAAGAGGAATAAGGGATCTTCCGGAAAAGGCTTTATTTTCCGAAAGATCCCGTCTAGACTGGCGCTTTTCTCCGGCAAAGCCCCGAGCCGGAAAAAAGCGGCAGCCATGTTCATGCAAATGCCGCGGGGGATATTTAAATCCCCCACGGCATTTGCAATTCCGACTTGTCTCATTAGCATCCCTTTTCTGGAAAAGGGTGCCAATGTAGACACAGCCATATATTATCACAGTATGGTCACATCACCTACACAGATGATTAGAGGGTAAATTTTTCAGAAGCACCTAGTTCACTTAGGATTCCCTTGAAAGTCACTGAGACAAGGCTCCTAGATCACATAGATGTTTTTGGTAATGGGATGTGCCTAAGTTGCTTAGATGCTTTTGAAAATTTT
Source organism: Pelodiscus sinensis (assembly GCF_052426305.1). Classification (NCBI taxonomy): domain Eukaryota; kingdom Metazoa; phylum Chordata; order Testudines; family Trionychidae; genus Pelodiscus; species Pelodiscus sinensis. Next base: position 121,386,562 of record NC_143052.1, read on the forward strand.
ACTCATTCAACAACAGAGGCGGAACTGTGTCTGGAATAAGAATTCACCTCAGATTTCACGTAAAGCTTAGCTGAACTCAAATTAAAACTTTGAGAGGACAGAGCTAATACAAAATCCTGTTATCTTTCACCTGTTTCCCTCTTTAAAAAACAAAAACCTTGTGGAAATTGAAGTCCATTTTACCCAACACACAATTCCAGCACAGGCAACTGCAGCACAAGCTTCCTAAACATTGCCCCATAAAGGTTGCCTAAAGAAGTGAAAGGAGAGCTTAGTTTTCATACCCCATCAGAAAGGTGCTAGTTTCGTTAGTGAATCACCACATGTTGAACTGAGACTTAGGTTGGTCAGAGCTTTCTGTCATTATCAAAGTAAATTTAATGACCAAGAAGTTTTATATCCCATTACGACTGCAATTCCCCCAAATCAAACTTTCAGGAAAATGAAACAGAGTGTTCTCCGGTCAACCCCTTCACATGTTTGTAAAGGCTTTCCCAGTTTAAATACATACATGCTGCATGATGCCTTCCCACACCATGGCTGTGTCCAGACTCCATGCCTCCGTCGACGGAGGCATGTAGATTAGCCAGCTCGGAAGAGGGAAATGAAGCCGCGATTAAAATAATCGCGGCTTCATTTAAATTTAAATGGCTGCCCCGATCTGCCGATCAGCTGTTTGTCGGCAGATCGGGAGAGTCTGGACGCGATGCCCCGACAAAGAAGCCTTTCTTCATCGACACAGGTAAGCCTCGTGAAACCAGGTTTACCTGTGTCGATGAAGAAAGGCTTCTTTGTCGGGGCATCGCGTCCAGACTCTCCCGATCTGCCGACAAACAGCTGATCGGCAGATCGGGGCAGCCATTTAAATTTAAATGAAGCCGCGATTATTTTAATCGCGGCTTCATTTCCCTCTTCCGAGCTGGCTAATCTACATGCCTCCGTCGACGGAGGCATGGAGTCTGGACACAGCCCATGAGTATTATCCTGCACCTTGAGACAGGCCCATGGTCAGGAGTCAAAGGATAGTTGCCCCGGGGCCAAATGACTCAAAAGAACCTAGGGCTCTTGGCTGTTGTTGCCACTACCAACTCTGAGAATTGGAGGGAGGCCCAGCCCTGCCCTTTCGGCCCAAGGCCCTTCACCTTCTAGGTACACAGAGCCTGGCTCCCAGGCTTACCTAGGGGCCTGGCAAGTCTGTCAACCCTCCCTCTCACTGTGGGAAATTTTGCCATAAACCCTCCCAGCATTTTGTCATCATTTTAGGAACACCAACACACTACAGACCACCACCTCACCTCTTTAACTTGCTGTGTTGTACAGGTGTTCTAATGAACATATACCAACATCTATAGTTTCAACACCATTTGTGTTAAGCCGGTTGGGGAAGGATGGAAGAAATAAAAAGAAATCAATCTCTTAATTTTCTAAAGAGAGTTTAAAAAGACAGTCAGCTTCTCTGTGCATCAGTTCCTCCTCTATAAAACAGTTAATAATGGTCTATCTCCCCCACAGAAAGGGGAGGATCAGTACATTTAAGATGATGAGGTGCTCAGTTACTGAAGTAATGGGGGCCAGATAAATACAACTAATCAATAGTTTGCATTATGGTGCTCTCCTGCTTCTCATTGCAATGAACTTAAACTGAAAAATGTTTTGGTTTGTGCCAAATCTAATGCTCAAAATCCAGCACAGTACAGAACAGACTTGTGATTAACACACAATTGGGCCTTTTGCTGTCAAAAGTTGATCTGGCCCCATGAACCCTAATTCTGTGTTTCTCAGCATTTCAATTACACAACAGAATAGAACCGCATGTGCAGGGATATAATGTTTCACGGAAAACTGGGAGAGTGCTCCAAAGACAGCTCACTCTGCTATTTCTCTCTTTTCTGAAGTCTGTAGCATAAGCTGTCCAGTTCCTCTCAAAAGCTCAGAGACACTCAGGCCATTTCAAGCTTTTGTGGCCCCTTGCCATAATAAAAATAAAAAACGATGACACATGAAAACAAAACAAGGCACCCAAAAAACCTGACAGACAAAATTTGAATATTTTTTATTTAACAAATGCTTTTCTAGCCCTTTTCTGCACAAATGTGCATAAAACCAATTGTGAAACTTATCAAATGGCAAAAAATTAACAAGTGTCTAAATTTGAGGACCCCTTTGAGCTTGAGGCCCATGTCAAATGGCCTTCCTGCCTTTTCCCGTCCTCCCGCCCCCCCCCCCCCCCACTCCCAATTGGCCCTGGCTGTGACTCTCAAGAGTGGTAAGTGAGGAAAAGACTTACAGTAGGGAAAAAAAACACACAGTAATTCACATGATTTGGTTTATTATCCTTCTCCACTATAAAATTCACAGGTCTCAGAAAGAACAGCATGGGGGGGGGAGAAGTGGTATGAGTCTTATTTTTTTCCCTACAAAAACATTAATATGTACCATCTCCTCGTGCACCATCAGGATAACAAATGCACAACTGAGCAGCATTTGCTGAACTCAGATGTGCATTCTTGAGGACTGGAAGCCAGGCTGTCACTTAACTCCCTCTGGTGGTTTGTATTAATCCCATTGTATCACCCACCAAAGTCGGGTAAAAGGTTTATTTTATCAGACAAGCTTTTACTGAATATCTATAACTCAAGGTATTGTCTTCTCTTTCCTTGTTTTTCTGAGGTTTTATTTTCTGGTGGTTATCTGGCTATTTTGGAAAGGCTTAGCATGGTTTCTCCAATGGGAACAGTTTCAAAAGAAAATGTTGTTAACATGTGACTTGTGGGGAGGATGCAGTAAAACAGTTGAAATAAAAATGACTAAAAACAATAATACCTGATTCAGCCATGAAAATTTTGCCATGACACCAAGACAAATCACTATCTGCCATGGACTGAGTAAATTGCTCCTGAAGTAAACTTCTTTGCAGGAGATGAGAAGGAGGAGAGTTCACTCGTGGACAGCTTGTTTTTGTGCAGAGAAAAATCACTGCTTTTTTACTGCTGTTTTTGTCTTGGTTTGACTAGGGTTTTTTTAAACCTATCTAGTAGGCTGCCTAGAGCCTGGGCAAAAATGTCCTTTTTATGGCCGTATGTTGAAATTAAAACAGTGAATGACCAAAACACATGCACTGTGGGTGGGCCATATTCCTAATATGTGGCTTATCATTAGAGAAGAAATTGAAAGATGCTTGTCTTATCACATTCCTATGACAGCACTGAGACATGGAGCTTAAGGAGAAAAATACAAATCACCTAGAAATATGCATCCATCTTGATACTCACAAAATTCTTCCCTTCATCATTAGGAGCTTTATATTAAAAATTAAACTATATGGTATATCCTGAGTGTTGTTAATTCTGCTAGATACTGTGAAATGGATGACCAGCATCACATCAAAATCTGTACATACTGGAGCATGGGAGCAAGGAGAAGGGAAAATTGTCACTTGAGGTCAATGTTTCTTAAAGTGATTCCAATGTATATACTGGATTATAGGTGCTGATTATGGACAACGGTCAATGATTTCTCTGCCAAATCAATGAATCACTCTGATTCGTTTTAACATAAAGCAGAATGAATGATAAGAAGTATCAGTGAGCGGAAACCATACAAAGCACAAAAAATTTGTCAAGAGAGATGGGTTTTGAATCACTTTAAAGCCTCTAGTCATGGACCTATCACCATGGCCCTAAGGTGCAGGCAAACTAAAGGAGGCATTTGAAACCTAGATGTTGAGAGATTAAATTAGGAAGCCACTCTGGAGCTAAACAAAGGGAATGTTAGCAGATAAACAAAACAGTAAGCGTTGTAGAGAGCACAGAGATGATTCCGCTTCCCCCTAGGTTAAGGGTAGGCAATAAGCAGCCCATGGGACAGATATGGTTTGCCAAGATTAGCCCCTGGCAGGCCACCAGACACTTTGTTTACCTGAGCACCCACAGGTACAGCCACACGCAGCTCCCATTGGCTGTGGTTCACCGTTCCCTACCAATGAGAGTTGTGGGAAGTGGCGCAGGTTAGGCCACCACTTCCTGCAACTCCTGTTGGCTGGAATGATAAACCACAGCCACTGGCAGCAGCAAGCAGCTGTCTCTGTGGATGCTCAGATAAACAAAGCATATGGCGGCCTGCCTGGGGCCCTAGTGAACTGTGTCTGGATCACAGGCTGCTTATTGCCCGCTCCTACCTTAAGGGGTACACCTGAGTAAATATTACATACTCCCTGCCATATCTTTAGCATCAAAACTGTTTACTGATTGTAAAGAGCTGGGTTCCCAGGTAGGAAGGAGAAATAATGAACTAAGCGGTGGAAAAAATCAGAGAGCACGCCAGAAATATATGGTGTTACATTGCTACAGCTAACCCAATATGTTCCTACCTAGCTGGACTCTTGCCAAGTATGTATACAAGACCCAAGAGGCTATGCAGACTTTTGTTTTAATCTAATTTTCTTTCTTAATTTAGTTAGATTTTTGAGTCTTTGATTGTTTTGTAGTAAGGTTGCTGTGATAGCCTTAATCTTCTGACCTCTAGCCAAAGTGTGTCAGAGAGGAAACAGTACTAGCATGGTTAAGCCTAAATTTGTGTCAAGGATACTTTTAGTAAAAATACTAATGGAAGGGTCACGGATAATGAACAAAAATTCATGGAAGCCCGTGACCTGTCCCTGATTTTCACTAAAAATATCTCTAACAAAATGGGGAGGCAGATTCAGCACCAATTGCTACTAGGGCTCCCTGATTCTCCGGCACTGTGGAGAGTGGAAGTTGTGGGCACCTCTGGCCTGCAGGGCTGAACTGTTGTGGGATCTCCCCACCCCGCTGAAGGTGAGGCATACATGGGTATCCCCCTGCCACCAGCTGCCCTCAGCTAGACAGCTCCTGGAGGATACCTTCAACTGTGAGCTGCGGGGGTAGGGGAACTGCTGGGACATCTATCACATAATCATAGCCTTAATCATGGTGCATTAAGGCTGAGACATCCCCTGAGCTTTCCAGATACTGATTGTAGATAAGTGGACTGCAACAGGCCATGTGGCGTGTCATGGAAATTGTAACCTTCAGTCCCCCTTTCCTGATGTAACAAATGTAGTACTTTAACTCATGAGGAGTTAAGAAGCATAACATTCGGCTCAATTCTAGGGCCAATACTGTATGCCAAGATTAAAGCTTTATTTTTAATACTAAAAAGGTAGCAATACCTCTTCCACAAAGCTGTCTTTCTTCTCAAGCATTTCTCGTAACGTCTGAAGAATTTTAATGCAGAGTTTTTCTTCTTTCTCCATTAGCTTCTTTGTGTGATTAATCAACCTTCAAGTAAAACATTAGACGTTATATAGAGTATTGCACCCCATCTCCAAGCCAGATAACATACACTTTATGCAGAAATTGTTTATTTGTTACCATATTTCCTGAAGAAAATACAAATAAAGCAGGTAGATACCATGACAAAGAAATGAGCCCCAGCCCAAACTCTCTTGGCCTTTAAGGGTGTTTGGAGTCTGCATCTAATTTTGCTGCTGGTGCCTAAATAATGAGCAGAAAGAGTCCCAGATCCAAATACATCTTAATTTTTAGAAGGTTTGAAATCCAAACTAGAATCCAAATTCTGTCACTTGGGCCTATCTTTTTCTAAAAGTTACCATGTTGCCTGCAGCGTCCATGACTTATCTTACAAACTTTAACAGGGACTTTTACGGTAGCAATAATATTTATTCTACAACTACAGAATGGCTTCCAACAAAATGATCCAAGGTATTTTTAAATGGTTATAATAGTATCACTTTGCAGTCATTTCTGGATAGAATGCAGCAGTTGTTGAAGTGTACACAGTAACTTTGCAGGGCAACTGAGGGCAGGAAGTAAAGCAGAATTCTGCATCCACATAAAACTGCAACTGGAGTTTAGGAAAGCAAAACATCATTGCTCAAATAAAAATTTAGCAAAAGGACACTAGAGTGAACACACACATTCTTGCATAAAGCATCCTTCTTTCCATCTAATTCAAAAGAGAACACCATGCCCCTTATCACACTGGGTTCAGTACTAGTATTATTTCCTGCAGCATGCTGGGATTTCTTTGGAAGTTTCCATCATTCAAATGATGACCAGGTTCATGGGAGGAACTCACTGTGGACTAAATGCAAATCAATTTAGCATGACTACATATTAATAGTGTCCTTTATATGGTATTGCTAAAGCCCTAACAAATTCATGACCAGGAAAAAATGTGTCACGAACTGTGAAATCTCCTGTCCTCCAATGAAAACTAGTGTTTTGTGTACTTTTAACATATACTACACAGATTTCACAAGGGAGCCTAACTCAAAATAGTGTGTGTGGGGGGGAGGGGGGTTGCAAGGTTGTTTTAGGAGGACTGCAGTATTGCCATCCTCCTGTGCTTCCTCTGAGTTGGGTGGCCAGCGAGTGCCACCCTTATTTCTGCACCACTTACTGCAGAGCTGGGCAGCCAGAGAGTGGAAGCTGCTGACAGAGGGTCAAGTTCTGCAGGTAGCAGTACAGAAGTAAGGGGTGGAAATACCATACTCTGACATTCTTCTGTGTGCTGCTGGCAATGGTTCTGTCTTCACAGCTGGGCTCCTGGCCAGCAGCCACTGCTTTCCATATGCCCAGCTCTAACAGCCGTACTACCACCTGTATCAGGGCAGAAGTAAAGTAGCGATACCACACAAACAATCTTGGGACACCACACACACACACGCACACGCACCCTCCTTTTTGGATCAGCACCTGTAAAATTACATCACTGAAATTTTACATTTAAATAGATGAAATAATGACATTTACAATTTTTAAATGTCGATGACTGAGAAATTGACCAAAATGGACCATGAATCTGGTAGGGCCCTAAGTATTGCAAAGTATCACTGAGTAATAATAAGTTGTTTAAAAAAAACCTGTATTCCTTGCACACTATAGGCCAGATCCTGCAGTCTTTACTCATTCAACATTTCCAGTGACTCTCAGTGAAAGCTTTGACACATGAGGAAAAAAATGCAACATTCAGTCATTTTTTTTAAGTATGAACTATATAATGCTACCTGTGCAGAATATGTGAAAAGCTGAGGAATCAGGAAACCTGCCAAATTTTCACAGTGCCCTCAAGTCACCTCAAAATTATACCATTGCTCAAGGGCAAAAAGGGCATCTCACAGCTCTTTTCCAAACAGCAAATAAAACCTCTTGTAATTTAAAACCAGGCAAGGTTTTAAACCACTGAAATGTACATTAAAAAGAGTGATTTTGGAGTCTGCAATTTAAAATAAAAACCAAAGGGCTTATTTACTTTGTATCAAAAGGTAGCTCAGCATGCCCCAAAAGAATAGGAATTAAAACCACACACTGTAATATAGAAAGTGTGAGACCTTGCAGTGTATTTGGGGACAATTAGTTGAGGCGATCTTAATTTCAGCAAGCCACAAAGGTTTTCATGTTAATCATGTCACACATACAACTCCCTTACTAATGGGACACCTGAACTTTGTAACAAAGAAGAAACGGGTTGAACCTCCCTAGTCTGGCACCCTTGGGACCTGAGTGGTCCTGAACAAGGGAATTTGCTGGATCAGAGAAGGTCAGGTTTCTGGGCTCTCCCGAGCCTCCTTTCTTGGCTGCTGTCCTAGGAGAACCCGAAGGCCTGAACTCCTCCAGCCCACATGCCTGGCTCTGCTGCCCCCTGCCCGCTCACAGGGCTCGGCTCATTATCCCCGGCCGTGTGTGGGGTGGCAGCTGCTCCTGGGGCTCCCCGACTCCAGCCACCTGGTCCTGGGCCAAAGCTGCTCCTGGGACCCCTACCCCACCAGAGCAGCAGTCTCTCCCGGGGCTCTCTACACCCAGGCCCTGTGGGCTGAGCAGACCAGAGCGGCTCCACTCCCAGCCACTCACTCTGTGGCAGGGGCTCTCTAGTCTAGCCTACCGGACCAAAGATGTTGCCGGACTAGAGAGTCCCAGATGAGAGAGGTTCAACCTGTATAAACAAAGAGTATCAGCAGCCTCCTAAGTGCCTTTTATAAATGGGACTTGTGCACTTCTAGAAATGTTAACACCCCCCCCTTTTTTTTCAGAAAAATAAATCAACAAGGCTCTTGTTGTGCCACTTACTTGAACAAGAAAGCACCACATCTTATTCTTGCATCACTGCCTTCAGGAAAAAGACGTTCAGGACTATGCAATACATCAACCAACACTGAGAATTCAGCCTGCATCATGGGAGTGAACTGCTGCTCCAAGGCAGAGACTACATCCTAAACAAAGTAGTAGAAGGTGGTCAGTTATGGCAAGAGTCGCTCCAACTGCCCTTCAATGATTTAGTACGTGAATAAAATATGGCACGAACATTTGCTGTCATTTGCAGTTCTGCATCCCATCAGCCCATGTTGCTAGTTTGACCACCCCCACTTACATTCCCAAAGCTGCAACTCCAGGGTTTCTTCTTTGCTGCCCATAACATCTGGGAACAGGTTCCCATCAACTTGCTCAGTTACCTTAACTGCCCTCCAAAACTCTCCTTTGCCCTGGAGCCAACAAAACAACAACAAAAAACTTGACAATGGTTAGGAAACCACTGTGCTGAAAGCACTGCCTTGCATCCCCATCTGTCTGTGTCCACCTGTCGTCTCTTGTCTTATACTCACCTCTTGTCTACAAATTTTAGTCTGTGCCAACAGGTCAACCAATGCACAACATGCTGTTGTGCTTTAGAAATCACACCCCTCACACAAATTTCCCCCAAACCATCATGCATATTACATGACCCCTTTTAGATACAGATTATAACCACAGTGAGCTGCTCAGGCCAGCTGACACTCCCTGCTAGATATCTCTGTCCTGGGGTTAGTCTTAATGTCACAAACATACCTAGACACAACACATGGTCACACGCACAGCAGCCAGCATTTGCTACCATACCTGCAGTTTTTCAATGATATTCCTGTAATCCCAGGCAGGGCCTCCTAGTGCTTCTTTAAAACGAGGTCCACTGCGGGCAGACATTCTCCATCCCAAGGCCGCTCTCTGCACCATGTTGGAATGGCTCTTCATGAAGAGGGTATTTACCTGGCTGTCTAAATCCACCGGAATTGCTATCCCACGGTTCTTTGCTGTAAGGAGATGATGACATTTACAATAAAGAATGTTGTTGGGTCCCTGGCAAATCATTTGGGGTGAAATCCTTGCTCCTTTCAAAGAGTCTTGGCTCCCAGTTTCAATGAGGCCAGGATTACTCCCTTATTTTTAAATGGCCTAGACCTTCAGCTAATGTTAACTGTGTAGCACCATTTAAATTAATGAAGGTACACCATTTTATACCAGTGGAGGACCTGATCCAAGATTTCTCATTTCTTGTTGGTCCAGGTAACTCTCTGCTCTAAAGAATGAAGGGGTTTAAAAAACACCACTTTTAAAAAAAAATCAGTTACAAAGATATTAGCAACAGAAGTAATTATATTAGCCTAATAACTACTTATAATCCATTTGAGGATAAATTTGAAAATTCTTCTTTTTAGTCTTCTTAGATATGCATTTACCCAAAATATCCCATTGAAGCCGGCATGTTTTATGTACTTAAAAAACTACTTAGACATATAAGAGGACTCCAGCTCGGGTATGTTTCCCTCCCACACTTCTATCGTTTCCTAGGATCGCATTGTGCAATACGTGGCACATTGGGGATCTGATCAACATCTGAGGCAGCTGGGCACCACCACAATGCAAAAAAAGAAATAATTAATAAATAACCGCAGAAGCGTATAGCTGGCAAATCCAGGAGAATAATTTGATTTTCAGACTTGAAGGTAAGAGACAGAGAAAACTTGCACCAGTTCCTGCAAGGTGCCGATAGTTCATTTCATGCCACGTTAACTGTGCCTGCTGAATGGCCTTTCGGAAAAGGATAAAAGAGGTAATGCCATAAATAATTCTGATGTACTGTGTTGTATGTAGAAAGTCTGTATCAGAGATCCCGACGTGCTGCAATGGACTGGAGTGGCAAACTTTTCAGCATCAGTGTGGAATGTTTGAGGTGTCAGACAGAGGAGCCAACAGTCGTGTTGGGTCCCTGGGAAAGGTGGGAGGGGCAGCTCCCGCTCCCAGAAGGGGCAGGACCTCAGGCAGAAGGGGCAGGGCGGGGGCCACACAGGCCTCTCTCCCAGCCTGTAGAGCTGCCAAGAGCACATTGTGCTGTGCTCCAGTGACAATTTAAAGGACCTGGGGCTCCCAGCTGCTGCTGCTGGGGCAATGGCTACGGCCAAGAGACAGCCCTGGGCCCTTTAGATTCACTGGTCTTAGGGGCAGTTGTCTCCCTTGTCCTCTCCCATTGTCGGGCCTGATGTCAGGTAGACAGCAACGACAGGGGGCAGATTTTCTGACGTGTCCTTGAAAATGTAGGCAGCAAGAAAGTGATTCCCATTAGTTTCTTATGACTTAATTTCCATAGTAAAGAGTTATCTTTACTGAACGTCTGAGTTGCTAGTGTTCGAGTAAATAAACCGGTTACTAAAACCTGTCTCAAACTAAAAACGTGGCCCTGATCTAGCACAGCATTTAAACATATGCACAATTTTAAGCATGTGAAGTACCACTGGGCCTGATCCAAACCCCACTGACGTCAGGAATCGTGCTTCTGTTGACTTCAGTGGGCTATGCATCAGCCCCAAAAGTACTTGCTTACTTAAAGTTATGCAGGCATTTTAATGCTTTACTGGATCAGAGCATATGTTGGCAAAGACAGTGCATCACTGAAAACAAGCAGGGACCTCCCCTTCACCATACTGCTATGCAAGCACTTAGAATAATCCCAAATCCTGTTCTGGAACTCGAACCTATGATCTTCAGGACTAGAACAAGGTTATTCTACCTTCCATATCCCTAGTGTTACCATGGGACCAGTGTTCCCTCTACGCTGCAAGGAAGCACAGCTTCACAGGCAATTAATCAGCCCCACCCAGTCAGAGGCTCAGGGCTCCGTGCAGGGAGCTGACAAATCACCAATGAAGCTGCTGCTACGCAGCTTAGAGGGAACGCTGTATGGGACCCATTAATGCAGAGATAAGGAAGTTACTCACTCTGTGCAGTAACAACGGTTCTTCGAGATGTGTGTCCCCATGGGTGCTCCACTGTTGGCGTCACGCTCATCCTAGTGCCACAGACTGGAGTCTTTTTCTAGCAGTATGCAGTCAGGCTGAGCATGCACAGGCGGGGTGAGGGGAGGAATGTGCTGTTTGCACCTATGGGCTACATCTACACTGGCCCCTTTTCCGAAAGGGGCATGCTAATTTTAAACTTTGTAATAGGGAAATCTGCGGGGGATTTAAATATCCCCCGCAGGATTTAAATAAAGATGTTCGCCGCTTTTTTCCGGCTTGTAGAAAAGCCGGAAAAGAGCGTCTAGACTGGCCCGATCCTCCGGAATAAAGCCCTATTCCGGAGGATCTCTTATTCCTACTTTTTTCTACAAGCCGGAAAAAAGCGGCGGACATCTTTATTTAAATCCCGCGGGGGGATATTTAAATCCCCCGCGGATTTCCCTATTACGAAGTTGAAAATTAGCATGCCCCTTTCGGAAAAGGGGCCAGTGTAGACGTAGCCATGGAGTTCACATACTTTGCCCAAGTTCCCTCAGTTTCTTCATGTTTGCCCTCTTGCATGGCCAAGCCAGAGAAGAGGGGAAGGAGGGTAGTCTGTGGAGCACCCACAGGGACAATCTCGAAGAACCATCATTACTGCACAGGGTGAGTAACTTCTTTTTCTTCTTCGAGTGATGTCCCTGTGGGTGCTCCACTATTGGTGACTACACAGAGGTACCCCCAAGATAGCAGGTGGGCTTTGACTATGTCTTGAATGCAGATGGAAGGACTGCGTCAGCTACGGCAGAGCTTGTGTCTGCTCGCGTGGAAATGGCGTAGGGCCTCATGACAGTTAAGTTGGAAGACCAGGTAGCAGCCCGGCAGTTATCTCTGAGCGGTACTCCCATGAGGAAGGGCTGTGGGTGTTGCCATCGCTAAAGTAGAATGTGCTGGGGGGGGGGGCGCGCTAGGGAGAGGTCTACCTTGAAGTAGGTAACACTGAATGATGCAGGATGTTATCAATTTTGTGAGATATTGCACTGAGAGTGGACTTCCCCTGGCATGTGCTGCCTCTGAGACAAATAAAGTCTGTGATTTGTGGAATGGTCAGGTACAGTCTATACAGAACAATAGTGCCCTTCTGACATCCAGGGTATGTAAAAACACCTCCTCCCGGGAAGCATAAGGCTTTGGACAGAAGGTAGGGAGAACGATAGGCTCATTGATAGGGAAATACGAACATACTTTAGGGAGGGAGGAAGGAAGGGTGGGGTCAAAAGATGACTTTGTCTTTGTGAAAAATCGCATAGGGCGGTGATGCTGAGAGCAGCAAGCATCTTTACTGTAGGCAGGTGGAGCGTGCATTTGGCCATGGGCTCAAACAGTGGTTTGGAAAGTGCCTTAAGAACCAATTCCAAATCCCAGGTGGGTGGAACAGGTCTATGTAGCGGACTGAGATTATGTAGGCCTTTGAGAAATCTCTTAGACATAGGGTGAGCAAATATAGAGATGCTGTCAATCGGAGGGTGGAACACTGCGAGGGCAGCGAGGTGCACCTTGAGTGATGAAACTGACAGACCTTGTTGTTTCAGGAACATAATGTAGTCAAGGACCTTGTGAAGAGGTGCAGAAGATGCCAGAGTCAGATGATCTGCATCAGTACTGAGGGTACTTGGTTTTCGGCAAGCGGCAAAAGGGTCTACGGACAACCCCATTGATGGAGGATGTCGTGTAGGATCCGGGTTTGGCGGTCCACTGCAAACTGGCTACTGAGGGTATCTGCAATAGTATTCTTGGCTCCAGGTAGGTATGATACGGTGATGTTGTTGTGTATACACCAGTTCCATAGATGCACTGCTTCTGCACAAAGAGATCAAGATCTGGTGCCTCCCTGCCTGTTGATGTAAAACATGGTAGTTACATTTTCAATGAGGATACGTACCATGGAACCCCAGATATTATGGAGAAAATGTCTGCAGGCAGTGCAGACCACACAGGGCTCCAGAAGATTGATATGGAGTGTGGTCTCGTGGGTAGACCATTTGCCCTGAACTCGATAATGCTTGCAGTAAGCGCCCCAGCCGAGGAGCAAAGCATCGGTGGTAATATGGATGGATGGCTGCACCTGGTGAAATGGGACACTGGCCAGAAGATTCTGAGGATCGGTCCACTAATGTAATGACAATAGGATCCTCTGGGGAACTGATACTTGTCTGTGCATGTGGTGCTTGGCTGGTTTGTACACCAAGGCAAGCCAATGCTGAAGGCAGTGGAAGTGCAGGCATGCATGTGGGACCACATATGTGGTAATGGCCATGTGGCCCATGAAACGAAGGCAGGTTAGAACTGAGACAGTTAGACTCAACCTCATGATTGAGATCAAACATTTTATGGCATCAAAGCACTGATTTGGCAGGTATGGTCATGCTGTTGTGAAATCGAGACAAGCCCCTATAAATTCTATTGATTGGATGGGACATAGAGTAGACTTCTGTTCATTGATAATAAAGCCGAGGGATTCAAAAACCCATTTTGTGAAAAGCAGCATATCCCTTGTGGCTTGAATAAGGTACCTTTGCGGCGTAGGTATGCTGCAGCTACGGCCAGAGTCTTGGAAAAAACTCTGGGGGCAGATGCAAAGCCGAAATGAAGAATGCTGTATTGGAAATGGCCTGAAGCTACCATAAAGTGGAAGAAGCATCTGTGTACTGGGTGTATGGTTACATGAAAATAAGGATCTTGGAGGACAAAGGCCGCAAACCAGTCTCCCTTGTCCAGTGCTGGGATGATTGTCGCCAGCGTGACCATCTGGAATTGTTGTTTACGGAGGTATTTGTTTAGGTGAAGAAAGTCAAGGGTAGGCCTCCAACTGCCTGTCCGTCTTTCTGTAAGGAAGTAGCTTGAGTAAAAACCTCTGCCCTGATATTGTTTGGGTACACTCTCTATGGCTCCTGTGTGAAGGAGATGGTGTATCTGTTGACGAAGTAGCAATTTTTGAGAGGGGTCCCTGAGGAGGGTGGAGAGGTTGATGGAATTGAAACCAGGGGGATAGAATAACTGGCCTTGTCAATTTCTAGGACCCAGCAGTCCATCGTAAATGCTGCTCATTGATTGTGGTAAGGGCGCAAACGATGATGAAATGTGGTAAATTTGGAAGTCACTTGTGGAGTGGAGACATCGTGCAGGCTCTTGACCAAAGCCTCACACCTGCTGTCTGGAGGCCTGTTGGTTGGACGAGCAGGTGTTAGGAGCCCACCGGTGCTGATTCCTTGCTCTGGAATGGTTTTGGTCAAACGGTCTTTGCTGTTGCTGTCAGGCAAATGATAAGTCTCTGCCTCTGACAGGGAGTGTACTGTCTCCTATGGTACAGGGGGCTGGGGGGCATACATCCCTAAAGTATGTTAGGTGGTCTAGGAATCTTTGCTAGAATGAAGCACTTCATCAGTTTACACTGCAAAGAGTTTGTCCTTATCAAATGGTTGGTCTTCGACCTGGGTTTGCAGCTCTTTGGGGACACCCGCTGCTTGCAACAACAATGAATGCCTCATTAACATCGATGTAGTGATTGCCTCTGCAGCTGCATCAGCGAAGTCAAGCGCCATTTGCAGCGCTGTGCAGGATGAATTGTTATCTTCCTGCACTATAGATTTTAATATTGGCCTTTTATCATCTGGGAGATGTTGCATTAGTTCCATCAATTTTGCATAATTATCAAAATCATGATTGGATAATAATGCTGTGTAATTGGCTAAATGAAGCTGAAAGGTCGAGGAGGAATACATTTTCCTGCCAAACAGATCTAAGTGTTTATGGGTCCTTATCATGAGTGGTGGATTCAAACTGCGGGGTCTTGGATCGATGCTGTTCAGCATCTACCACTAGGGAGTTTAGCTGGGGGGGTGAAGAAACAGAAAATCCATGCCCTTGGAGGGGGTGAAGTACTTTCTACCAGCCCTCTTATGGGTTGGTAGGGCTGTGGCTGGTGTATGCCAAACCTCATCCGCTGCTTCCATAATTGCTTCATTTATGGGGAGAGCAATTCTGGATTTGGTGGCAGGTTGGAGGTTCTTTAGAAGCTTATGTTATTTCTCTCGCACCTCTGATAATACCACCTCTTGGCTAGTAGTGATCCTTCTGAATGAGTTTTGAAATTCTTTCAGATCATCAGTTGGTGACGGGTCATCAGGAATAAATCATTCTCCTCACCAGATGAAGCGGTTATCAGTTGGTGAAACGTCAGATTGTTCAGTGTCAGGATCATCAACAATTTGCCCCTCTTCTGGGTCCTCCGTTGGCAAGGGGGAAGTATGCGGATGGGAGGGGGCCACTGACCTCTGGGCCAGGGTTGGCAGTGCTGCTGACTGGTGCCATGGGAGCACCCAGTGATGGTATGGGGACCAGTCAAGGTGATAGGATAATGCCGGATACCATGGAGGATGGTGGGAGTATTGTGGTCAGCATCTCTCATATGAAGTGTGAGCCTGGTTGGAGAGGGATGTTGAGAAGAATACGTACGCCTGCAGTCCTCATCATACTCACTGTAATGAGAAAGTACAGGTGACCATGGTGGAAGAGGAGAGCCAAGAGGTGATAAGGGAGATTGATATGGCTGTCTTCAAGAGTAGTCATATGGAGATCTAGATCTTGGTTCCGATTCCTGCACGGGTGCATTGAGCCTTTAGAGTGAACAGAAAGATGACGACAGCTTGATGGAGGCTCCTGTGGTGCTGGTGGCATTGGTGCTGGAGAGGATGGCACTGGCTCCATGCTAGAGGTGCGAGGCAAGAGTTTGGCAGATTTAAACCTGGCCTTCATCAACACCAAGGTCTTAGTTGGCGCCGGTGGTGCTGCAGTTTTATCCAGACCCAGAGCTGCCAAGCTCTTCAGTGCCGGAGTATTCGGTGTCATGATGTGATCAGACTGTGATTTTGGTTCTGGTACTGTCTCTCATACTAACTCATGGTGGTAGGGAGCGAGCTGGAGAAACCCTTCATTTAGCTGAGGGTTTAGGTGAAAAGGCACTCGGGGTCGTCTTCTGAGTATTAGCATTGTTCTGCTGTTTGGTGACCTCCTTGTTTGATAGAGGCTCAAGCACTTGGTCAAATAATAGCATGTGTCACTTCACATTTCTTGAATCTGGGGGAGCCCACCATTCTGTTGATTTCTTCCTTTTTTTTGTTTTTTTTTTGTTTTTAAGACAGGCCTGAGGATCGTAGCTGGCGAAGCTGGCAGTGCGCCATGCCTCAGGCACCCTAACTATTTACAACAATAAAACTTGAAAAACAGTATTTTTAAACTAACTACTGCTAACTACAAAAACAAAAAACAACTTTTGACCTAATTCTAACTCTATTCCTGTCAACACATGACCGAAGAGGAGGAGAGGGATCGAGCTCCGTCTGCAGCCGAGGGTAGCAATGAAGGAACTGAGGGGACCTGGGCCACATGCGCGAGCTCCAAAGGCACAAATGGCAAGCACCTCCCCACACATGCACAGCCTGACAGGAGACTGCTAGAAAAATAATCCGATTTGCAGCGCCAGGACGAGCCAAACACCAACAGTGAAGCACCTATGGGGACATCACTCGAAGAACCACTATTGATTTAAATCGGACTCTGCAAGGGCCCACACTAGCATACCCCAATGCCTAACCTGTGCTTGCATCCAGAGCCCAGGCAGCTGAGCCTAACTGATGCAGGAGGTTCAGCTCCCCAAGCTGAATAGCTTTTCATCTCTGGTAGACACTTTCCTTAAAAGAGTTTGCCTTGGGGAATTAAGAAGTGGTGTTATGCCAAAGATGGGACGATACGTTTCCTAACAGCTGAACAACCCACACATCATCAGTGTCAAAAGAAGCTGTTCCCACATGGTAGACCAACCGCTCCCCTCCCAAAACTTCCATTTGTTTTGGAGAAGGGGTCAATGGTTAAGAGAAAAAACAGAGTTTATGACCAGCCACTACTTGTCAGTCATTGGAATGGTATGGGACAATGCTTCTTTTGCACTTAAATATTAGGTATGCAGAATTCCAATATACCGGAGAATCAATTAACAGTGGATCATGTTGTGCAGGAGCCCCTGTACTTCTGCCTCCCTACAGATATTATTTGAAGTTAACAACTTCCATCAGTGTCTGAATAGCAGTCAAGGACTGTGATTGTTCAAAGAGTCGCAGCTAATTAAAACTATCACAAAGAAAACCAGAAAAAAAAACGCTCCTTTGTTTTGAACAGTTCTTATATGTATAATTCCATTTGTAATTAAGAGTTGCCTTGATTGTCAAAGGGCATTGCTGAAATCTAAGTTATAAACAAAGGCTTTGTCTTTTTATTTCCTTGCAGCTTGTAGAAAGTTTATCTTTCATTTGTTTCACCTTTCATTATTTAAAACAACATGAAACATATTTTTACATTTTGGAAAGCTGACGAACAAATGTGAACATGAATATTTATTTTTAATTTAGGTGTTGTAGGCTGTTTTCCTCCTCAAAATGTGTCAATCTCCCTTAAAGCATGAAAATAAAATATTTAAAAGCATGTTTGGTTTTGCGCCACTTTGGAATACTTTTGGAAAACAAACAACTTTCAAACTAGAGTAAGAATCAAAAAGATGAGGCCAGAAAGGGATTAAATCCTGTCCTTGGGGTGACCGATGTGCAACAAGGGAAAAGGATACAACTGATTGTGTGACCACACAAGCAGCTTAATGTGTCACTTGCAGTACGGTTGACAGAGCCGCCCAGGCTCTGGGCAAAAGAGAGGGGCTTGCTCCAGGTAGGGTTGCCAGATGGTCTCCCAAAAAACACCAAACACACAGGCTAAAAATTTATCTAGCAAAAAAAACCAAACCAACCAACCAAACACACTACTAACAAAAGCCACCAAGCTGGGAACAAAGGGGGAGGCAGCAGAGCCTGTTCTACAAAGCAGCCTCCTGCTACCCAAAGCAGAGAGAGGCAGACCCCAGAGCAACACAATGGCAGGGCGGAAGGGGGGGGCACACAACCATAGGTAGGAAGGTGACTCCCCCACAGCCAGGTCTTTGGGTGTCCCAGTGGGAAGAAGTAGAAATTCCACCCCAGTCAGTTTTGGCTGAGAGCCCATGGAAGGCACCTAAACACAACTACAAAGCACCTGTGGGCTTCTCTCCTGCACTACGGCGCCACAACGCGCTTGAACAGCGCTCAGGAGCAGGGACAGGGCTTCTCCTTCTCCCCAAGGTGTCACTCCTCCTCAGACGCAATCAGCTGAGGGCTCCCAACACCGATTGCTCCCTGCCTCCCAGACACTCCCCCCACCCCTGACCAGCTTCTGCACGCAACCAGAGGCTCCCAACGCCGATTGCGGCCCCACCTCCCAGCCACTCTCCCCACTGCCGCCAGGCTTCCGTCTGGCACCCAGCCGGAACAACAGAAAACACCAGACATTGCACAAGTCCAGTATTTTCTGAATTTTTTTAAACCAGACAGAGGGTGCAAAAACTAGGCACTCTAGAATACTGGACACCTGGCAACCCTAGTTTCAGGCCTCTGGAAGGGGCAGAGCCTCAAGTGGAAGGGACGGGGATGGGGCTAGCTTCCCCCAAGCAGCCCTCAGCATGCCATGCCTTTGCCAGGCAACCGTTAGCACTGCCCCGAACACTACCCGAGACTCCAGTGGTGATTAAAAGGGCCAGAGGCTCCCAGCCATCAACACTGCTACTGCAGCAGCCAGGAGCCCTGGGCCCAGAGCCGGTCTTATGGGCGGGTGAGCCAGGGGGGTGGGTCGCACAGGGCTGCCATTTTCAAAGGGCCACTGACAGAGCTGGTCTTAGGGACGGGCCCCGAATGCATTTCAGCCAGTTTCCCTGGTTACTCCCTGACCTTTTTTTTGGGGGGGGGGGGGAGGAAGGGAGGCAACCATTTGGCAACCCTACGGGTGGTCGCCCAAGGCTGCCAATTGGTTAGGACCGGCCCTACCTAGGCCCTTTTGAAACACCAGGAAGTTGTCCCCTTTTCCCCCCACGCCATCAGCGGACCTGGTTATTTGTGTTCCCAACTACAAGCTCATCACAGCAGACTAGAACATATATTCATGTAGAGTGTAATTCACGCTCACTAACAGGGTCAGCACAGGCCTTTATAACATACAAGTCCCTCTGCTGCACCTCTAACAACTCGGGGTGTGCCTCACGGCCTGAGGAAGCATGGGGGTGGGGAGGGTGACTAGCTCGTGGGCTGTTGCACACATATACTCCCGCTAGAGCGCACACATTCACACTAGCAACAAACAATCCAGCCTAAAGATCAATGAATACATGGTGTAAGCTGAAAAAAAAATGAAGCTGGCATTGCATTTAGCTAGGCCATCATATAAAAACCGTGGAAGAGTTTTTCGTGAACTCAATGCACCAGTTTGTCTGCTCCCTTCACGCTGCAAACTGCTGGGTACATAGGAAGAATGGTACCCAAAATAAAAAGTAAGCCTTACATTCACTATAAGAAATAGCTCAATTCAGAGCCCATGCGCAGGTGAGCTTCACCTCACTGAAGTCAACAGAGCAGCATATCCACTAAAACAGGGCTAAACCTGGCATGTAGGCAGGGTGCCCACAACTAAAAAGTAATATGAATATGTAGATTCTCTCACAGAAACACAGAAATTTGAATTAGAGCACAGCGATCACAGTAGGACATTTATGCCATTCCCCTGCTGGTGAAAGATTGTTCTTACACGACACACTCTTCTCTACAGCTACATCCAATTTAATTTACAGACCGTCCACTGACAGCACTCTCACCAGCCACACTTCCCTGGGAAACAGCATTCTTCAAGACTAATAGATCTCATTGTTAGGAGGTTATCATCCCATTATCTTTTACAGTAATTAAAATTGTACCTCGTGTACCATCCTAAACAATCCCACTCCCTCGTTATTTCACTCTGTAGGTACTTGTGGGCAGCTCCAATGTTCTCCAACCAAGCTTCATTGTCACTTAACTGAGCAATACATATTTAATTCAATTAGTCTTGCTTCATAAATCAGTCCCTCCAGCTCCTTAATCATTTGACTGATTAATAGTCAAACTTGGTTGGAAAGACACTGATGATAGCAACAGTAAAAAGTTTTATAGGAAATAAAAGCCTTGTGTAGATAAGGCACACGGCTGCCAATTTGGTACCTTTCATTGACAGCACATATTTTTCTTCCAGCTGAAAACTTAACGTAAAATATTTATCATTCCACAAATAGATCATGATTGAATTTTTCTTGCAATTAGGGAAACACAAACAGTTAAAATAGAATAAAATATGTGCTTCATCTGAAATGTATTCTCCCTGCTGTCAGAAATGTAACAATATTATAATCATTTGATTTGAGCTAGAAAAATGTAAAATGGAAGATTAGTGTTTCACAAAATGGAGAAGGAAGAAAACTCAAAAGTGGGAAGTAAAATGAAGTCTCCTCAAGTGCAGGAATTTTTTTAGGACAGTCCATCTAAATGGGTATTACACACAAATAATCATTTCAGAAAGAGGCAATAATATTGAGCCTAGATTCCAAGTTTAATGTATTTTTATTTGTAACTTTTTTAGGGTAGAAAGAAAATATCTTACAGTACAAGTATGCAGAACCTTACTAAGGATGTTAAGGACTAGTCAACTATCCGATAAGCAAGTGCTTATCAGATAGTCGACTAGTTGATTCCTCCCCCTTTGCTCCCTTTATCAGACAGAGGCAACAAAGTGGGGGAAAGAAGGGGTTCTTCAAAGCGTCAGCACTGCACAGTTGAGCCGGGGATCAGCTGTGTGGCACTGATGCTTTGAAATCCCAAGGCGGCATTTCAAAGGGGCAGCCACCGCACAGCTGATCTGCGGCTAAGTTGTGCATCACTGTCCCTTTAAAGGACAGTCCCTTTAAAGCACTGAAGCACTGTGGAGACCAGAGTCAGCTGGGGACTCCCCAGCTAACTCCAGGTTCTGAGCGGCATTTTCCCAGAACCCGGGTTCTGCTGAAATGCCACAGGGAGCCTGGGATCAGCTGGGGAGTCCCCAGCTGACCCTGTGCTCCATGGCACTGCCCCTTTGAAATGCTGAGGCGGTGTTTCAAAGGGGCAGCCACCGCACAGCTGAGATGGGGATTCAAAGCAGCATTCAAAGGAGCAATGCCATGGAGTCTGGGGTCAGCTGTGGACTCCTCCAGATGATTCCGGGCTCCGCGCAGCATATTAGCCGAACCCGGTATCAGTTAGGGGACTTCCTAGCTGACCCCAGGCTCCACGCAGCATGCAGCGCAGCACAGCACAGAGCCCGGGGTCAGTGGGGGACTGAGTCCCCCGCTGACCCCAGACTCCATGGCACTTCCGCATTCCTCCTTTGAAATGTACATATCAAAGCAGGCATGCTCACATGCAACCTGGAGTCAGCAGGACTTCCTGCTCACCCTTGGCTGCAGGCGAAATTCCGCATTCCTCCTTTGAAATGTACAAGAGCCCCTACTGGGGCTCTTGTACAATTCAAAGGAGGAATGTGGAAGTGCCTATCAACTAGTCCATTGACTAGTCCATTGACTACTCGACTAGTCAATTAACCGCAATTTAACATCTCAACTAGTCAATTTCAAAGGAGGAATGCAGGAGTGCCTATCGACTAGTCCATCGACTAGTCAATTAACCACAATTCAACATCCTTAAACCTTACAGGGTTCTCTCAATCTTCTGTACACCATTATAGTGGAATAGCTGCAAGATGAAATGGCATTCTTACAATTGGCATCCACAGCTCCAAAAGAATGGGCTTTGGAATTTTCTTTTTGTTTTTTTCCTACGGCATCTTACTACCTGTTGTCTTAGAATTGGAGTTGGTAATGACTGACATCCCCTGACTTGAAAGTGCTAAAGAAACTGATCACTGGATTTTTTTTGTTTTAAGTCTGCTGTTATGAGGTAAAATGTAGGGACTGCTTACTTGTGAAAGTAATCCCATTTATTTCAATCACAGTGGTAATAGTTAAGTCAGGCTCCTGTTATGGAAAGGTCCTTCACACAGCGTTCTCTAATGCTGCGTAAAGGAGAAATTCCATAATGATGTTTTCTTTATTAATTGCATTTTCATATGAAGCTTCAAAACTCTGTGGGAATTTGTTATATAAAATACAGGAGTTAATTTACTTCAGGGAATGCCAATGAGAACACAGAGGCGTTGACATACAGAATCCTCACATCCAGTGACTACAGCCTGGTTTCTGTTCTCCAGTCTAACTGAGATCAGAATTTATGGGGTTTTTTCAGTTGTATCACACTACATCTCTATGTAATAGTGAATTACGGACAGATAGCTAAACAGGCATAATGTTAAGCAGCACACACAAAGTATCAGTGGTGAGAATGGTAAGGGTACATGGAGAGCTGGTAATTTGGAAGGCAGCTATGCAATAAGAAAAGTTTGAGAACCTCAGTTTTAGGAATTATGAAATATAATACAGACAATTCATTGGAAATAAATTCAGTAGCTGCATTCCTCAATAATTCCTATCGCTTTCTGAAGGATCCAAAGAAGCCTGATTCTGTCTCTCCCTCCTCCTCTTATTCATGTTGTCCACAAATTGTCTGACTGATTTCAAAACTACTCAAAGTGAGGAGCAACAGAAAATGGGATTAGAATAATAGCACTGATTAGGCTGTTCTGAAGTTTTTGAAAGAGAGAGAGTTTGGAAAATTTCAATCAAAATGGCTCATTTATAGAAACAATCCACATCAAATCATCTTTTATGTGACAAAGTAAAAGACTCTCAAATCATGTTTTTGTGGAAACTCAACCCTAAAACTGAACCTTTGCCTATGTTAACTAACTAGTGGTAACCCTTCTTTTTTAGAATTAAGTTCCCACAGAAGCAACATTTAGTCTTCAACTTTGACACAGAAAACATGATATTTTAATTCTTTTTAAAACTTATAATTGTTATGGATTAATTGTTTAACTCATTTTAATAAATGGAGAATTTACTACTTTAGGGGCTAAATTGGGGTAATTTTTGTGGGTTTGCATTTACTCACATGAGTAATCCTGTTGGTTGCCAGGGTACATCTACACAGCAATGTTATTTTAGAATAACATTATTTCGGAATAAAGCAGTGTTATTAACAAAAATAACGAAGAGCACGTCTACACTAAAAGCCTTTATTAAGAAATAATGTCGAGCTGGAGGACTTCTTACTTAGACTCCTGGTAACCCTCATTTCACGAGGGGTAAGGCAAGTCAAAGGAAGAATGTTCTTCTTTTGACTTCCTTCCGTGTAGACAGCACCAAAAGCCAAATTAAGCTATTTTGACTTAAGCTATGCAATTGACGTGCAAAAGCTTAATTCGACTTTAGTCCTGCTGTGAAGACATACCCAAAGTGAATAAGGGCTGCATACTCTATCCCATACTGAATTCTAAGGGAAGTACTAAATTATGTAGTTGATTTAAAGGCCAAATTCTGATTTGAAGTATGGGCACAAAAAGAGGCGTACAAATCCAAAATACACCTTTAGCCAGGCTAGTTCGACCAGGAGTAAATGAAAGGATAAGTAAGAGCATCTGCTTATTCCTTACCCTGTGCAGGAGAGTAAAGAGTGAGTAGGAAAGATCAGGAGGTTGGCTCAACTTTGAGTTCAACTCACTGGCTAGAACAACTGAGCTAGCATGAGAGTCAGGCCAGCAAGAAATTAACATCCCCCAGGAGCAAAGAGAAAGAAAGGAGAGAACGCTGGTTGCTTGGCTCACAATTCCTTCCCTGGGATGTTACCAAGGATAACACAGCTATGTTCCACCTCCTACTACGGGCTTTGGCTGATCACAGAATGGAGTCCACAATGATTGGGAATGCCTATGGTCTGACAGTTTCTATATGAGAAGATAATGTAATAGTATAGATGAATGTCTTATGGTTGGATTGAAATTCTTTTTTCATGTACACCAATGAACACCACCATTCATCTGAACCACCCCGTTCGATGGGACAGATTGAAATGGGGTATAAGCAAGAGAAGAAATGAGACCTGGAAGTCAGACCTTCTGAGACATTGTGAAATTCATGGAGGTTAGGTCCATCAATGGCTATTAGCCAGGATGGGTAGGCATGGTGTCCTGAGTCTTTGTCTGTCAGAAGCTGGGAATGAGCAATAGGCAGTGGATCACTTGATAATTGTTCTGTTCATTCCCTCTGAAGCACCAGGCATTGGCCATTATCAGAAGACAGACTACTGGGCTAGATTAACATTTCAAAGGAGGAATGTGGAAGTGCCTATCAACTAGTCCATTGACTAGTCCATTGACTACTCGACTAGTCAATTAACCACAATTTAACATCTCAACTAGTCAATTTCAAAGGAGGAATGCAGGAGTGCCTATCGACCCAGTATGTGGCTTGACCCAGTATGGCAAGTCTTGTGGTCTTATGAAATTATAACACAATGTTATGGTATTTTCAATGCCTAGATTTCCAGATGCTAGAACCCAAAAAATCCCAATCTAATCCCAACCCAGGTTTATTTAAAACACAGAAAAGAATAATTAAATAAAACTTGGCGCCTACCCACTTCCGCCAAAGTTTTGATACATGACTCCACTGAGGCTTTCTGCGTTGGGTTTGGCCAGGTACAGTTGTAAATTCTGAAAGCAGACTGAAGCAGCTGAATAAAGACTGGCTGATGTGTCTGAAAACCAAAAAGGAAACAACTAGTTTTATACTTTAGAATTTCCTTACAGTTACCCTAGGTTTTGCCCCCACATATATTACATGCATGACTCTAGAACTCCATAAAGTTCTTGTCAGTCTTCAGTACAGAATAAAACATAAAAAAAAAGTTTGGCATTCTCATAAAATAGGCAAATCATGCAGTCCTTACTCAGTTAAAATTTCTGCTGATATAAAACAACATAGCATATTGCAGAGAAAAAAATTGAGAGATTTCTCGGGCCCCAAACATAGGAAACTTTCCAATTTAGGCCACAAAAAGATTTACTCTTTTAGACACAAACAAATACTCTTACAAAGTGATCATTCATGCTAAGTCCCTAGCCACTGAAGTCAGATGTAAAGATCTGTGAAGAAAGAGTCCTTTGCTAGATCAGGGTCAATAGAAATATGATTTTTCAAATATGAGTGTGGCATATAAGTATGAATCATAAGGGGTGGAATAGGAAATAAAGAAGAAAAGAAAGGTGAAGCATATCCATCCTGCGACTGGAAGATGACTTCTTAATTATCTGAATTACAGATTTCTTGGAGTCTTCCTCGTTCTTACCTGGAGGCTAGTGCTGTTATCTGAAAATGGAGAACTGAAGAAGCCACTCACAATGTTCATTACTGGTTCAGAGACATACTTCTCCAGAGATATATCTGCATGTTTCCGGTCTGTAGTTGTGTTGCAAACCTACAGTGGAAAGAAAAATATTCGTTCTTCTTTACTTGTGATATTTTGAGAGAGAAACCTAAACAGAATATTGATATTTAATAGTTTTTGAAAAATGTTGTTTTGTATTAAATATATAAAATCAAGCTAATGACCTTGTGCTCAAGCTGTATTCTGTGTTCATTTTTGTTCCTTGGAGCACCACCAAGCTCCTCTGGACCCCTACCTTTCCAGAATTAGTTCCTCTAGTTCAGTTGGCTACTCTTTCCCTCACCATGAAACGAACAAGTCTGTTGGACAACTCTGGACATTCCTTCCGGCCCACACATCATGTTCTACTTTACGCATCTAGACAGACTCAGGAAGGAAAAGAATCATCCCTCCAGATAGGTTGGAAAAAGCTCTAAAGAGAGACATGCAAACACAAACCTACTATATTTCACTATCAGTGGTAAATAGGCCAATGGTGGGATGATAGGAGTTACTATAGAGAACTTTTTTCTGGGTGTCTGGCTGGTGGATCTTGCCCATATGCTCAGGCTTCAGCTGATTGCCATATTTGGGGTCGGGAAGGAATTTTACTCCAGGGTAGATTGGCAGAGGTCCTGAAGGCTTTTCACCTTCCTCTGTAGCATGAGGCATGGATCACTTGCTGGAGGATTCTCTGTATGTTAGGGTCCTTAAACCATTTGAGGACTTCAATAACTGAGATATAGGTGAGAGGATTATTCTAAGAGGGGTGGGTGAGATTCTGTGGCCTGCATTGTGCAGGGGGTCAGACTAGATGATCATAATGGTCCCTTCTGACCTTAAAGTCTATGAGTCTATTAGAAACATGAAAAATGTTCCCAGATGGTGCTGAATTTGGAGCAATTTCGGTTATGATAGGAAGAATGGAGTGCCTTCAAACAGAAGGGATTTAAAAACAACACACAAAATCAAACAAGCAACCACAGAGGAGCTGACAGCCATGCTGGCCCTCTGGGCAAGGTGGGAAGAAGGGCACAGCGCTGCACTCCTAGACGGGGCAAGGTCTTAGGTAGAAGGGCATGGCTGGGAGCATCCAGCCCTCAGCGCTACCCAGGCCACGGCACACCACCTCCAACCCCAAGCCCCCTGTCCTTAGCACCGCTTGGAGTGTGCCATGTGGCTCTCTGGCAACAACATAAAGAACCCAGGGTTCCGGTGCTGCCACAGCAGCACTGGCAACAATGCTGAGAACCCCAGGCCCTTCCAAATCACCATGCTCTGGGGCAGCTGTCAGCAGGCCTGAGCAAATAAAAAGGACAACCGGGAAGCAAGCATAGACAAAATAAAAGCAAAATCCCTTCCAGTCAGTCAGCAGAGGCCACCAGCGGAATCCATAGGAACAAAGTGCAAAGCTAGTCAAAGACCCACCCGTTCTGCCAGGTGAGTTACATGGTAGATTCATCATGTTGCAGTGTTAAGTGCAAGACATGAGAGATATGCAAAAGGGAACGAAGAAGAAGAGGGGAGAGGAAGACTTTGGGAAAGAGTTATAGCTGAACTAAGGTACTTCTTAGGCTGTGAGAAAGCGTGGAACTATTCAACTTCTGAACAGCATCCTCGAAGACAACAACATTCTAGGATAACATTCATCATTTCATGCTGCATACATTTATTATGTTAAAAATAGGATTTTTTGGTGGGTAGGAGGGAAGAACTCTTGATAGGTAAAGAACTGAAGCACAGAACTGAAGTACAGAAAGAGTAAGTAAAAGGCTCACAGAGAAAAACCTCATTAGCAGGGCTAGAAAGAGCATAAAGATCCATGTCCCAGGTCAGGCCATCTATCCTGCCGATTATACTGTACTGAAGTAACACTTGAACCTTGTAAGCCAGAGACTTTGGCAATACAGCCAGAAGTTTACAGAGACTTCAGATACCACCAGTTATTACTGGGGATTGGAACTACTCACCTTGTGCAATATCAATGGTTCTTCAAGATGTGTCCCCCTATGCTTACTCTAATGTAATGTCCTTGTATCCCTGCACTACTGATCAGAGACCTTTGGTCACAGCATCTGTTTGGCCTGCACATTCGCTGTTCCTTCCACAGGCTCTCACACAAGACTAGCTAGTGCTGTGCAGGTGAACACTCCTCAGTTCCTTTTCTACTGCAGAGTCCATGATAACAACCCTGAAGTAGAAGGGAGGAGGGTGAGTCCTGGAACACCCACAGAGGGACACATCTTGAAGAAACATCGTTAGTGCCCAAGATGAGGCACTGATTATTATTATTCTTCAAATAGCAGCCTGTGGGTGAGCCACTGCTATTGACTCCCAAGCTCTATTCCCAATGGGAGACTGGGGCTTTGGTGTGGAGTCTAGTATGGACAATACTGCAGCGTCAAATCTAGCATCAGCACCATGATGGCAGAGTTTCCTGTAAAGGTGTTTGCAGATGCCCAAGTAGCCGCTCTGAAAAGTTCCTGGATGGGGACATCAGTGAAGACTGCAACCCAAGAGGAAACCAATCATGCAGAGTGTGTAGGGATAATGAATTGTGTGTGGAGGTACCAATTGGAGAGCCTGACCACAGCGCTTGATGCAGCTTGAGACACGTGTAGAGTGTCTCTGGGCTGATGTCACTGCACCTTTAGACCTAACTGCAATGGAGAGGAAAAGCCTCAGACAGTGGTTCTCAAAACTTCAGCAATCCCATGGTCCCCATTTTGATTCAAGATTTTTCATAGACCTCCACATCCTCTCCTTAGTCAAATGCCCCCTCCACTGCACCCCCTACCCTCACGGTCACACCCCACCTCTCCCCCAAATGTTTACCATTCCAGTCCTTCCTCTTCCTTCCAGTGCCTTCGGCGTGCCACGGAACAATTGTTCCCCAGCATGCAAGAGGCATTGGGAGGAAGGGGGAGGAATTGAGGAAGACAGGGAGAGGGGCTGATCAGTAGGACCAGTGGACCCCCTGGAGTACCCTTGCAGCCATCTGGGGTCCATGGGCCCATATGAGAAACAGTAGTCTAGGAGATTTCCTAAAAGTCTTTGTCCTGTCCAAGTAGAAGGCCAGGGATCTCCTTACATCTGTTGTGTGATGAACGGCTTCCCTATTATCCTGCTGAAGTTTGGGTTAAAAGGTCAATAGGTGAATGAGCTGATTCACATGAAAGGCTGAAGGTACCCTCTGGATGTATTTTGGTGTGGTCTTAGCATAACCTTGTCAGGAAAGAACACTATAAAAAAGGAGGACAATACATGTGCAGGCTGAACAGGCCACATGGGTCCCAAAGTTCTCCGATCGGCAGCACAGGATGGCATGCACACATACAGTTGGAGCACGCAGAGGCACACTATTTAAAGAAACTGATTATTAGTACAGGCAGTCCCCGACTTACGTGGATCCGACTTATGTCGGATCCGCACTTACGAATGGGGCTTTCTCGCCCCGCAGGTCGGGGCGAGAAAGCCCCGTTCGTAAGCTGCTCCGGTGCCCCTGGTCTGCTGGAGACCGTCTCCAGCAGACCAGGGGCACCGGGCGGGTTCCTGCGCTTCTGAGGCTTTGCCAGAGCAAAGCCTCAGAAGCGCGGGGAACCGCCGCTGCTGCCGCTTCAGTCCGGGTGCCTGTGGTCTGATGGGGACCGTCCCCAGCAGACCACAGGCACCCAGACTGAAGCCGCAGCCGCGGCGGGGTCCCGCGCCTCTGAGGCTTTGCCGGAGCAAAGCCTCAGAGGCGCGGCACCCCGCTGCCGCTGCGGCTCTGCTCCCCGTGTCTCTGGTCTGCTGGTGGGGGGGGAGGTCGCAGCTAGTGTGCTCCCCCCCCCCCCCGAGCAGACCAGGCTTTTGTTTTGGACTCTGGGGCAGAGCAGCTGGGGCGCTGCCGATTGGTCCTGCAGCGCCGCTCTGGGCACTACTGGACCAACCCGGCAGCACCCCAGCTGCTCTGCCCCAGGTCCTGATTCAGCCGCTGCTGGTCAGTTTCAGCAGCGGCTGAATCAGGACGCCTGGGGCAGAGCAGATGGGGTGCTGCTGGGTTGGTCCAGTAGCACCGAGGAGCGGCGCTACTGGAGCAACCCAGCAGCACCCCAGCTGCTCTGCCCCAAGCGTCCCCAAGTCAGCTTCTGCTGAAACTGACCAGCGCTGACTACAGGAAGCCCCAGGCAGAGTTGCTCTGCCCCGGGCTTCCTGGAATCAGCTGCTGATCAGTTTCAGCAGCAGCTGACTTGGGGACGCCTGGGGTTCTTAAGTTGATTCTGTATGTAAGTCAGAACTGGCGGTCAGTTTCAGCAGTGTCTGAATCTGGACGCCAGTTCCGACTTACATACAGATTCAACTTAAGAACAAACCTACAGTCCCTATCTTGTACGTAACCCGGGGACTGCCTGTAATATAAATGCATACGCCATATGAGTGGGCAATACAAGGCACATTATTGCCATTAGGGGAGTCTTCAGAGAGGAAGTATCAGAGGGGTAGCCGTGTTAGTCTGAATCTGCAAAAGCGGCAAGGAGTCCTGTGGCACCTTATAGACTAACTGCAGTGTAGAAGCATAAGCTTTCGTGGACAAAGACCCACTTCGTCAGATGCATCTGACGAAGTGGGTCTTTGCCCACGAAAGCTTATGCTCCTACACTGCAGTTAGTCTATAAGGTGCCACAGGACTCCTTGCCGCTTTTTCAGCGAGGAAGGTAGGCTTGATGGACTTTAGTGTACAACAAAATCGGCAAGGCATGGGCTGCATGTAGTGTTTTTCCCCACAGTAATAGGATGGGTTACATAGGACAGAAAAGCAACAGTAGCTACTCCATAAGACTAAGATAATAAAACTCACTAATATCAATAGAGCCGTGGCATTTTTTTTCCACAGCTCTAGTAGAGGTAAACCAAGGTTCAACATTTCTCAAAAAGACTACAAACTAAAATCCTTCTGGATATTTTCCTGCCTTTAATTAAGGCCAATTTCTGCTGGAACCAATTTCTGCTGGAACCAGCAGTTCTGAGGCTCAGCGTTCAGATTCCCAACAGGAATGCTGGGATCTGCCTGGTGCTGGCCTGGCAAATTTACCAATTGCCCAAACTAAATTGCAAAATGCTTTTAAGACTTCACCCTCATTTGTCTAAAACCCATTGCTGGAAAGCCCTTTCAGTGGCTTTCAACACAGATCCCATAACAGAATGGCAGCCCAATGATTCTCCCCCACTACTTATTCTCTTCCACTCTTTCTTGGATCTTGACTCTAGTAACAAAAATGCTCAACATCTCCAGTGGAAAAAGTAAGACATCCATCATGAGGATAGCCATTCTCCCCCATAGCACTCTGCAATAACACAGACTTAAAGTTCCCAGACTCACCACTGACAGGTAGTTGTAGTGGCTAAAAGAAAAGCATTCCTTCCCTGCCCCTCAATAGCAAGTCTTTTAGCTCACCAAAACATAGAGGATCAAAGGATTCTTCTTTCTAAATATTTTGAGCACTCCATAATATCCCTTCAGGATGCTAAGGGCCTTCTAACAGTCCTGATGGCTACGTAAAACTGATGTATTTGCAACATGTGAACATTGCCTCAGCCCCAGAAAGCAGTCCTGAGCAAATACACTCAACAATCTAACAGATTACCCAGAGGGCCTGGCTGAAGCATGGAACAGGAGAGAGAATTTTTCACATGCTCTTTTAGCTGAGGGGGGAAAGAAAAAGAGCTACTAACCAGGACACGAAAGGAAATAATTAGACAGCTACCCAGAGGGCTTTGCAAGACATCAACACAAAAGTGCACTTTTGCTCTTCTTTTTCAGGAAAAAAAAAAGAGGACGTGCACATGCACATACAGAGAAAGAATTTAGGAATTACTGGTAAGCCAGCCTCACTTGCTACTCCTTTCTGAAATCTTGGGAGTTTAATTGCTCTTCGAGAGCAAAGTGCAAATGGGTGTGGTGGTCCATCACACCCCTATCTGATGTAGATATCTCTACATCATTTGGCATACTGTAATGCGATTGGTGGTCTTGGAAACGGAAGTCTCTGGATTGGAGTAGCAGAGCTGCATGGGGTAAGGGCCTCCCTATATAAGTCTGCCTCTATAGGAAGGGTCCTATTACAGAGCTAAAGCAAAGAACGGTTTGTAGATGCTGCTGCTGAAGGGTGAGAACTGTGCCACGGCAGGTAAGAGCAACCTTTCCTTGGAGAGGGAATGAAAAGAAAATGCTGCTGACTAAGTAAGAGAGGTTGAAGCCTACAATCCCTTCTGAGCTTCACTCTCAGCTGAGCCCAGGTTGCCCAGAAGCTGACTCCCTATAAGAACAGCTACAGAAACAAGGCAGCCGGCAGCCGTGCAGGGCTTGCAGAGGTCTCATTACTGATGGCCTTCTCCAAGAGACACAAGTTTACAGGCACTGTTGCTTATCCTAGTCTCTGAAACACTTGGCTAAAAATAAAATAAATAAATAAAATGAACAAATAAATAAATAAAGTCTCATTTTCTGCTTCACAGAGAGGTGAAGAGGCCCCCGCACCTGACGCCAGGCTCCGTGCAGCGCTGCTGCTTTGAAACGCCATGGCGGCAGCAAGGGGGGAGGGTGAGGCAAAGGCAGCAATGCAGCAAGGGGAGGGGGAAGCGACTAGTCGACTATCCTGTCAACTATCAGATAAGCATTTGCTTATCAGAGAATCAACTAGTCCTTCACATCCCTACACTGAACCACTGGGATCCACAAGCTTCTCCATGTCTCTACTAATGCATCTTAATCTTCCAAAACTTGCATTAACACCCATTACTCTACCTCCTAGGCCTCTTGTGAGCAGCAACCATCAGTTATGACAGTTTTTAATGTACTTAAACATCAGCTACAGTGACACCATGGCTACGCACACTAGCACTTTTGTTAGTAAGATGTCTGTCAGACAGGGGTGTGAAAAAACCACCCCCTAAGTGATCCAATGCAAACAGCATTATGCCAGTGGTACATAGAGATCATCTTTCTCTGGGGGTAGTTTAACTATGCCAACAGGAGAGCTCTCTCCACTGGAACAGAGCCGCTACACAGGAGAGCTTAAAATGGCACCACCATACATAAGAACGACCATACTGGGTCAGACCAAAGGTCCATCTAGCCCAGTATCCTGTCTTCTAACAGTGGCCAATGCCAGATGCCCCAGAAGGAGTGAACATAACAGGTAATCATCCCTTCTTCTGTCATCCTTTTCCAGCCTCTGAGAAACAGAGGCTAGGGACACTATTCCTATCCTTCCTTGATAATAGCCATTGATGGACCTATCCTCCATGAACTTATCTAGTTCTTTTTTGAGTCCTGTTAAAGTTGTGGTCTTCACAACATCTTCTGGCAAGGAGTTCCACAGGTTGACTGTGCTGCATGAAGAGACACTTCCTTTTGTTTTAAACCTGTTGCCTATTAATTTCAGTTGGTGACCCCTAGATCTTATATTATGGCAAGAAGTAAATAGCATTTCCTTATTTACTTTCTCCATACTTGTCATGATTTTATAATCCTCTATCATAGTCCCCGTTAGTCTCCTCTTTTCTAAGCTGAGAAGTACCCATTTTTTTAATCTCTCTTCATATGGGACCCGTTCCAAACCCCTCATCATTTTTCTTGCCCTTTTCTGAACCTTTGTCAATGAAATCTCTCTTTTTTTAGATGAAACAACCACATCTGTATGCAGTATTCAAGATGTGGGCAAATCAGGGATTTATACAGAGGCATTTATATAGTGCTAGCTATTACTGCAGAAAAGAGTCTATGGCAGCGGTTTTCAAGCTACAGGTCACCACCCAGTACCGGGTTGTAAAATGCCAGACACTGAGTCGCTTTGCTGTAGGGTGACCAGGTGACTAGTGGGAGCTGCTAAGGCAGGCTTCCTGCCTGTCCTGCCACTGCACCCCAGAAGTCGCCAGCAGCAGGTTCAGCTCCCAGGCAGCGGGGGGAGGAGGGGACAGAACTCCACATACTGCCTCCCCCAGAGCACCAGCTCTACATTCCCATTGGCCGGTTCCTGGATAAAGAGAGCTGGGGAGGATGGTGCCCGCATGTGAGAGCTGCCTAGGACTCAGACCTGCTACTGGCTGCTTCCGGGGCACTGGAGTACCAGGTCCCAGCCTTAGAATCCCCGCTGCTTCGCTAACTGAAAGTCACTGGGGGTAAGCCTGTGCTCCACCTGGTGCCCCAATCTCCTGCCCCTGCCCTAGCCCTGAGCCCCCTCCTACATCCCAAACCCCTCATTCCTGGCTCCACCCCAAAACCCACACTCTAGTCAAAAGCTGTAATTACATTGGGTCATGGGCATCAACATTTTTCTTCGACAGGGTCGAGAGAAAAAGAATTTGAAAAACACTGGTCTATGGGATCTAGCTATGTGACACTATCAGTTAGTACTCCAGGCACTCAGAAACTCTAGATTTGGAACCTAAATGAGTTTCCTGGGCTAAATCTAGATTACCTTCTAGACTCACAGTAACTATGAAGCATAACTTGCTGAAATACATGGAGTTTCTCATACCCACAACTCACCCAAATCCATATACCTTTCTTTTTATTTTTAAGCTAATCTCCACGGTTCTGATGTGCCTTGTTAAGGATGACAGTGCTTGAGATAAAACAGGTTAAATAATAAGAAAATTGTAACTGAAATGACACACCATTAAAAAAAGATTTCATTCATTTCACAGTCTCAAGGATTGAAAATACTGTTAAGAGAACATATGAGGTTCAAGCAGAAAAGTTGTTGCCTG
This sequence comes from Pelodiscus sinensis, assembly GCF_052426305.1. NCBI lineage: Eukaryota > Metazoa > Chordata > Testudines > Trionychidae > Pelodiscus > Pelodiscus sinensis. Next base: position 121,420,732 of record NC_143052.1, read on the forward strand.
GTCAGCTACCTTAAAATGCCTTACATATTACAGCATGCACATCATAAAGCTTACCCTTGCCATATCAACAAGGAAGTTCTCAAATAATTTCCAAATGTGGTTGCTAGCATAGATTTCCTTCATTTCCACCTCAGTGTCCACATAACAGTGATTAACAAAGTTCACATATGCAATCTTCACCTGGAGGAGCAAAAGCAAACATAAAAAACCTTGTGAAAATGACAGTGAAATCCATCAGCGTATTAAATGTTTTAATGCATAACTATAATTTGATTTCCTTGTGCACATGAATTATGACATTTGCCTAATGTCACATATGAAGTCTTCCGCAGGGCTAGGAATTTCCTGCATCCTAATTAGTGCCTTAAAACTCAGGGCAGAGTTGTTCCCTAAAAGAGTCCACCAACAAGACAGAAGAGAATGGCAACATGAGGTGCCAGGCAGGAGCTGGTTCAAGAGGGAAGCCAGTTTAAAAACCAGCGCTCCTCCGGGACTGGCTGCCTGTCACAGCTCGCTACTGCCTCTGATACATAGACAGCAGCGTGGGGTGGCAGCAGCCCCAGTCTAGGGTGAGAGTCTGAGCTCCCAGACCCAGGGCAAGCTAGAACTGAGCCGAGCTGCCTGCCCGCCTGGCTCCCAATATACTTTAAATGCATAGAGCCACAGCAGGAGTAGATCCTGGACCTAGCACAAGCAAGGACTGAGCCAGCCTGCTAAAAAATGTATTGGCCAAGGGTGAAGGTGTGGGGAGAGTTGGGAAATGTGTGTAGTATTAACCTATAAACTCTTGCTTATCGGTTAATCAACTATACTAATACATCCCTAGTACAGAATACAGCCCCTGGTTCTACAACCAGTTCTGCTAGAAGTGTCCTTGTACAATATCACAGTTAGCTCATACGATGCATGCCTGCACGCAAAGCCTTATGAAGCATGACTCATAAGGAGTTGTAAAATACATAATCATTATTTATACCAGTCAGGAGAGGAGAGAAGACCAGAACTCTCGATCTTCTCCTGGTCCATAGCGCAACCCACCTAAGCCAAAAGAGAGGGTGGCAGCTGCAGCTGCTCTTGCTGCATAATCCTGCCAACTGGAACATGCTCAGGCACCTGATATGTTAGGGAGATTTGTAGAGATGGAGCATTCTCAGTGCTGACAGAAAATTAGATTTACCACTAAAATCTCTACTGAACTTTAGCAAATGGTGATTTTTCACAGGTTTCTGGCTGCCAGATCTGGGTGTATTCTCATGGCAACAGCAAAAGGCACATTTCTGACCACAGGATGATTGCTTGTTAAATTCAAGCTCCTGCTTCAAACCCCACAGGCACCAAATCACTTCAAAAAACAGGCAAAACAACCCAGCTTATCTTAGGCATTTGAACTACTTTTGCTGAAACTTCACCTAAATAGGTGCAGCCTGAATTAAAGGGCAAAGATGGAAAATTTTGATTCTTATGGAAAAAGCATTAGGCAGCCTTAATAATAAGTGTCTCTACAAGCTCATCTTGTAAACACCACATAAGGATTCAAAATTTAGGCAGATTAAATTCAAAAGACTCTAGAGCCGTATACTCTTTTTGAACATACAGAAGAGACACTGGAACACCATTCACACAGAAAGTTCAATCTGCTATTTGCCTACAGCCATGCCCCCTTCTCCGCTTTCTCTTCTCAACTCTTTCTGATTCTGTATTCTCCTCGAAGGCTCACAATCCACATGCAACATGGTAACTGTTTGAAATTCAGCTTAGGGATTCTTTGCTCACAACAATACATGATATATGCTCTTCTTTCAACTCAACTAAATATATGAAGTATTTATATACTGCCATTTATTTACAAAGCATGTAACTAGGTCAGGGCAAATGGGCCAAGGTAGCAGACAACAGTTTAGATAAGGTAGGATGTGGTGATTATTAATGAAGAGATGACAGGAAGGACTGCATATATCCCATGGGAGAAAGCTGAAGAAAAAAGGGTGATTGGCAGAGGAAGAGATGAAGAGCAGTAAGGTGAGAAGACTGGAAGAGTAGTGAAAGCAAAAAAGGAAGAAGGTGGAAAGGACAGCAGAAATACCTGTGGAGGCAAAATTACATACTGCCTTTCAGGTGAGGAACAGATAAATAAATGAGATGCAGAGAGACAGGAAGCCAATGCAGGATCTGAAGAAGAATAAAGGGCAAATGATGTCTAAAATAGCATTTTGGACAGACTAAAACGTGGCAGTTGATGTGCAGAATACACAAACAGGAGACTGCAGTGATAAAGAAAAGTGACTAATGGTGGAACAAGGAGTAAAAGGGTAGATCTGAGTGATGTTAAAAGGGAAAAAATGACAATCTCAAAAGACACTGAATTGGGAGCAGGAGTGGGAGGATTCAGAGAAGAGTAAAGATTAGACAAAAGCTGCAGGCCCAAGACACAAAATGATAGTAGAATTGAGAAGAGGAGGAGAAGAAACATGTTAGGAACAAACGGAAGGAATTTGAAATGGCAGCTGGACATCCAGCAAATGTGAGAGTTATTTGCAGGCACATGAGGGACTGGAGGGCCTCTAGACCCAGTGAAAGACCGAAAGGCTGCTCAAGATGTAAGAATGCATAGAAAGGGCTAAGTCAGGGGTACATCATCAGGGTTACCAAAATGGGTGGAATAAAGAACCATAAGGAACCATCAGGAGAAGAGGAGGGAAGGGCGAGGAGTCATTAAAGGAAACAATGAAGAACACATCAGCAAAGTGAGAAGCAGGAGAAGCAGAGGCATGGGAACCAGACCAAAAAAAAACAAAAAAAGGGTGACCAGCTACACTGAAGATAATAGGATAATAGCCAGACTAAAAAGAATAAGGACAGATAAATGGTTCTTTCATATATTCAGGGAGTGAATATATAGATAGACAGACAGATGATGTACTAAAAACCTTGATTAAAAGAATGTTAATGCAGTAAAATAAGGCCAAGGGCTACACATTAAACAATGAGGAAAAACAAAGTATGGAAGATCTGCTCGTTAAATGAGCACTGTCCATCCTGTTCCCTGAAAGAGAGTCCTGTGGGAAAAAATAGTATGTGATCATGTGAAAACTATATTAATAACACATAAGAGGTCCAAATTAAACTGAACAGGCAACCTAAATTCTGGCATTTTCTAACTTTTGAATGCTTGACTTTGCAATCTTAATGTTCCTTTAACATACTTTGGATGTAATACACATATATTTTTTGACTTATTTTCGACAGTCCAAAGTAGGGATAACAGACAATATATTTAACATAGTACAGAGAAAAGCTGTTTTTCCCTAAACCAGGAGAAACCTATGGCCCTCGGGCTGGGTAGGCCTGCGGTTTGCCTAGATCTGGCCTGCTAGGCTCAGAGCTCCCCCTCCCCCAGCATCAGGGAGTCCACGCTGGTGCTCCAGTACCACGGTGCCCCCTGTATTACTGCTGGAGCACCTGTGCTGGCTCCCCACTAGGGGATGGGGGAGAGCACCAAGCTTCACGGGCCAGAGTCAGGCAAGCCAGGGCCAAATTCTGCCCATGGGCTCTGCCTGGCGGCGGGAGGGAAGAAGGAGTGGATCTGGGTGCTGCCACTCCTCCTCTCCCCAGCTGGAGAAAACAGCAGCGAAGGAGAGTGCTTGCCTGGAGGCTTTTCCCTGCTGCTTCAATGGGCCATAATCATGGCCAACAGGAATAGTGGGAGATGGTCTGTGGGAATGGCAGGCAGCACAGAGCCAAGTGTGTCCCCAGGGAGCTGCAGAGGTAAGTACCCCGCCATTGCCCAGAACCCATACCTCTACCACACTCCTGCAACCACTCCTGCTGCCCAAACCCTCACCCTACTCCTACACCCTACCTCCCGTCCAGCCCTCCTGCACCCTCCCTCCTGCCCAGACCATACACCCCAAGCCTGCCTCCCGACAGCCCCTCCCACACACTGAATCCCTGATTTTGGCCCTATCCTAGAGCCTGGGGGCTGCACAAAATGTACTAGCCCAGTCCCTGTTAGGCTCTGGGGCATGAGGGGAATGTGGGGAGTGAGGGTGGCTACATCAGTGAGGGAGTTTGGGGCCTTGTGTGTGTCTCCCAACTGATTTTTCTATAGGGCAGCAGCCCCTGAACAAAAAACAAACAAACAAACAAACAAACAAACAACCCCCCCCCACACACACCTTTTCCCACCCCTGCTCTAAATTAATGGCAGTAATTTAAATAAATGTACATATTTTCAACCAAGAAAATGTTATTGTGATAAGGATGATCACCAAGCACAATGTGCTTTTTTATTGTCAAATTACCTAGTCCTGTCAAAAGAGCAGAGATCCCCAGTCCTGTAACTGATAACTCATGGCCCAACTTTTGTGCCAAGTCTTGCTGACTTCATTGACTGAAGTGTGGAGCCTGAGCCAGCTCCTGCAGAAGTCTAATAAACAGAGGTGCTGGAACTAGAGGTACTGCCACACCCCGGGTTGAAGTGATTTCCATGAAATATGGGGTTTGCGGTTTGGTTCAATAGTTCTCAGCACCCTCACTATACAAATTGTTCCAGTGCGCCTGCTCCTTTTGAACTTGAGAGCTGAATTAGACCATGAGTTCTTACTATCAGAAGCATTCACATTCTGGTCAGTGGGCATACTTCCCAGTGGCGCTGAACTAGGGTTGGCAGCGTTTGCAGGACTGAGCCTGTATTTGCTGTGAATAAAAGCCCCTAACACCATGTGTGAGACCCTGGGCCTGCTGAAGCAAAAAACTCCCACTGACTTCAACAAGGACAGGATTTCACTTCATATCTCCCAACCAACTCATGCAGTGGTGATATTTTAGCATGGCGAACGCCATCATCATCGGATTGTTTCATGTAACAGTTTACTTCTGGAAAGTGTTCTGGTTTATACCCTCATTTGCGCAGCTTAATAAACAGCCCAAGTGGAGTGGTGAGACTGCTTTCTTGACCAGCATTCAACCTATGGGTCTTTTAGAAGCTTTGTAACTGTTTTTCTAATTATAATAATGCTTCAGCTGCCGCACTGGCTTACCTCTGGTATGCAGTCATCATGGGTTACCACTCTCACAATGTCATCCAGTGGCAGGAGTGAATTGCACTTGATCTCCGTGTATACATTCTTCCCTTCCGTGCATGCTGCTAGCAGTTCCACAAGCGTGACGTGGTAGGCTAAGGGTCCACTCTCATCTGCTCGGTCTCGCTCAGAGCACATCATTTGCAGGAGAACTGGAAATGATGCTCTATCATTGTAAAATATCAACACATCTTCACCTCCATTTACCAGCTGCAATGAGAGTATGAAAATCTGCCCAACTGTTCAAGTAGCCCACATTGCATTCACTTTCTAACGATTTCACTCTGTCTTGCAATGTGCAAAATTGCTCTCTGACTATATACACAACACTAGGAAAAATAGAAACCAGCTAATGGAGCGTACATTATGTGAGTTACACACATGCAAATCTGGAATAAATCTATTGAAGTCACTTGATGAAAAGTGAAATTCAACAGAGTTACTCCAGATTTCAGTCTATGCCTGTATTTATCTATGTGTGTATACCACTTCTGGCACAGAGTTCCTAAGCATCACTTAAACATTAATTAATTTCATTTCTACACAGATGTGTGGTTAGAAATTGATCCATATCAAATCCCACAAGAGGTAAACAACTTTGAAATTCTTCATGAGAATGTTTTTCCATATTTCAACCAAGTCTAGTATCTGGCCTCTAATACAAGTCATTCACAGATGTTTTATGTGCTGCCCCATTTAATAGCCAGCCACAACCTGGCTCAGAGTTACTTGCTAAAATGTGCCTTAAATGCAGCATCTCCCCTATACTGTATACGGAATGATCAGTTGCTGAAGAATGAGAGCAATTTATTGCACGCATGAAACAAGATGTTGGATAAGGCAATGGAATACACAGCTATTTGTGTAGTGACCTTGAGGGAACTTTTAATGTGAAGAAAAGAACACCACACACAAAAGAAAGGGTGCTGCATCAGCAACTGTAATACAAGTGGAACAAAATGAACATCATAAAGGTAATGAAAGCAGAAAGTATCTTCTTTTCCAAGTTACCCCCTCCTATTTCCCCTCCACTTTAAAGGTGACCTGCAAGGAGAAACAAACATTGATCCAAGCATAAAATTATATATTTGAATGTCTTTGCTAAAGCAACTCCAAGAAGCCTCCAGCATAAGAGCACAAAAAATTCCCACTGATAGTTTTGATGGAGAAAGGACTGCAGCATTTTGTCCAATATAAGTCACTACTAAGCAGTTGAGAAAACTAAGTAAATATGATCAAAGATGATCAGTTTTGGATTAGCTGTTGACAATCTGTAAGGCACACCGTTCTGGAACACAAGGCACACCTGAAAGCTCTGTTGTTCCTCTGATTGGGTCAAAGGGCTCCAAGTAAGTCCTATTTTCTTTTGTAATAATGTTTGCGCTGACATGGCATTCTTTCATGCAAGAACATTCAAGTGCTTCCCTAACAGTAATCTCTCAGGAGTCTTTGAGCTGGATAAATGTCATTACATACATTTTACAGAGGGGCAACTAAAGCATAGGAAGGTAAGTCATTTGCCTCAAATCACAATGGCTATCTTTCTACCCCTCTCCAAATAGTTTCTTTCTTACTAATTCCTGAAGGACTTAAGATCCAAATGTCACACCTAAGTGCTTTTCACCATGCAATCAGTCTGAACATACTGTACGACAATTTATCTCTTCACTAACAAAATGCATTTCAATTGAAAAAAAAAAAGAAAAGAAAGAACCCCCTTGTATGATAAGAACCTCAAAATCTACATTCTATTGAGTGCAGGAAGGAAGGGAACCTAAAAGCACTAATGCATAAGAATTGTTTCAATTACATAAATCTAAGGCTTCCAATTGATTTTTACATGCTAAAATTCTTCAGTCAAATTGAAAAAGCTGAAAAGGAATTCATTAAAGGTTATCCATGGCAGAATTTGGCCTGGTAAATTTCACTGCGTAGACTATTTATCTTTGGGCCAAATCCTTATGCCATTGAAATTAGTGGGAAACAATTTTGCTTCTCTGGAAAGCACAATTTGGTGCACCTGGAATAGGTTTTTTTAAGGCCCTGGGCCAAAGCAAGCAGGGGCCCCCTCCCCACTCTTCTTCCTGCACTCTCTGTCCAGCACTCTAGTCAGGCAACAGGGCCGGGAACCTTCTTAATTAGAAGGTTTTCTTATTTCTGTAAAGAGAATTTTCTGCACATCTCAACTGTGCTTAAATCATGACTATTGCTCATCTGTGTTTTCTCCCTCAAGATTCTTTTCGCAAAAAGAAAAAAAAATGGCAAAGGAATGAAAATAATCCTTGGGCCCTGATCTTACCAACACATAAGATCAGATTTCATTTTACTCACATGCATAGACACATTCAAATTAATAGGACCATTCACATAATTACATTTACATGCATGAATAAGTGTGTGCAGCACTGGGCAGACATACAGGGACAAGTCCCTGTGTGCACCAAATTGTACTTTTTAGAGAAGCCAAATTGTTGTTTTGCCACTAACTTCAATGGTATAAGGATTTTGGCCCCAAGAGAGCTAGTCTATGCAGTGAAATTTACCAGGCTAAATTCTGAACTCTATTACTCTGGATAACTCCACAGTAACTCCACTGACTTCAGCAGAGCGGCTCCAGAATTACACCAATGGAATTGAGATCAGAAGCTGGCCTTTCGGACTATAATGCAGTTTAATCCAAACTGTGATACCGTTGTTTTGTGGATCTTTGTAAGCAGAAACATATTTTGTTATAATACAGTGTCACAAAATGGTACATTTGGATGGATGGAGGGGATACAGCACAGGAGAACAAAAGTCCGAGTATGGAATTCAACCATTTCTCTGTTGCAAGTCCCAGAATTAGAATTCTGCATACCATCAACACAGTTTTTTCATTTTACTGCTAGTACTTATACAGATGGCCTTCCTAAATTAGTTTTAACTCAAAAATATGTATGCTAAAATATTCATTATTCGTAGCAACATTTACAATTTTAAAACTATGATGCCAGCATGTTTCATTGGCATTATCAGCAGAGTAAAGGCACCTCAGAATATTAGTGTGTGTGTTAAGCAGATATAATATGAATAGTTAACGCACCTCTGTCATTACCATATCCTGGCATTTCTTCACATATTTGCCATCTGCTTTTACAATTGTCTGCAGAAAACGCAGGTACTCCACGTGTCGGCCATGTGTCTCTATACAGTGTACGAAGTGCTGCACTGCTCTCTCGCTGATTTCATTGCACAGATGGTAATTGTTCATAAAGATGTGCCGCATGGTTTCAGCTTCAAGCAACTAAACAGATTTGAATCAGAAACAACCCCATAAGAATGGCAGAGCTAATTTATATGATGTCCAGAGAATGGATCCTGGAAGAGGGGATTGGAAGTCTCCAAGTCAGGGTACAGGAAGACTCAAAAGGCATCATGGCAGAATCCCCAATACATGCCAGTTCAATGGGTAAATAGAAACTTTAGGGACCACTTTGCATGTACACGGATGTTCCTTTTCCAAAATGTGAAAAGGCCTAAAGTTGTCACAAACTAACTCATGCCCACTTTAAGGACATATACTCTGCAAAAGCACTATAAAGGGACTTTAGCATAACTGAGAATCAAGGTCTTTGTCTCCAGAACTCTCAAGCCAGCACCTTTCACCAGCATGAAATCCATACAAAACATTTAAAAATAATAACATTGCCTATTATTATTATTATTATTATTATTAATTCTAGAGGGATGCGCTGACATCATTATGGTCTGTCAAGATTCTGTGCCTCTAATATGGTTACTAGTATTTCTAACAAAAGTGGGTTTTGTTCATCAGGTTTCGCAATCAGCAAATTGAAAAGATTCCGGCTCTGCTGGACAATGCAGGGCTCACTAATAACAAAAAAGCAATTCCAAAATTTGGGGGATCGATAGAAAGAGGAGACTAAAACAGACAGAAGGTGAATTAATACTAGAGTTTCCACATCGCAGCACAACCAAACGATCAAGTTTCAGGTTGGCTGAAGAAAGAGGACACACCAATAGTATTCACCAGGTAAATAAATAAATATAAAAGTTTGAATTATCATAACACTCAGGGGCCCCAGTCATGGACCATGATGCTATTATTCCTGGCACTTTACAAACAAAATTTTAAAAAGACAGTCCCTGCCCCAAGTGAGTATAAAACACAAGATTGATACACACAGGGGAGCATAAGAAAACAATGAGGCCATACTGGTCACAATGACAGGCTGTAGCTTGTGCACACTCGCAGTATAACCCTGTCAAGTCTTTTGTAGGCAACTTAGCAAAGGATTGTTTTGAGATGGGGGAGGAGTGTGTTTGGAAGGTGGAGAATGAGGTGGATGTTTACGGCAAGCTCAAAGGTGCTTGTTTGAAAATTTAACAAGTTAGGCAATGGAGGGTGACACTATATACTGATAAGAAGTGAACATTGACAGCATGATATTGAACAAGAGACAATAGATTGGGTGGGGATTGATTATAAAGAGACTTGCAAATGAAGACCAATAGCTTATGTATGATGCAACAGAGAAGGGAGAGAAAATGGAGAGATGTAAAAACAGGGGTGACATGGTCAAAGTGATCTTGGTGGCAGCGTTCTGAATGTATAGGAGTAAAACACTTACACCAGGAGTTAAAAACAAATTGAGGTTTTTGTGGAGGAGAACTTGATTCTGAGGATTTCCTCGACAGAAATTCTGAAGGAAAGTGTGGGCTAGATTCATAACTTCATTCATCTTTTCGTCGGTCTACAGATGAAAGCACCAAAAAAGGAAAAATAAAACATATTTGCTAAATCTCCACTGCATAATCTGATTAGTTACACAGTCATGTACCAATTCTCCTCCAATAGAAGGCCACTCTCCCCCTAGCAAGAAAACTTGGAACCACTTTTTCCCAGAGCTCATCAATGACTCCTTCTTCAATGAATCACTAGTGTGTGGCCTGAAGGGCTGCATTACTGTTTTGCCAAAGCTGTTTGTGACGTGGTTTTATTTTGGCTCTACCACTAAATAACGTAATAGTGTACATCAAAGGTAATAAAGCTATGGACAAGATTTTCTGATAGGAGGGCCTAAATTTAGAGTCCTAATTCCATACTTAGGCTCCTCTGAAGTGGCCTGGCTTTCAAAAGTGACGTGCATCCCGCAGCTCCCACTGACTTTTGAAAATCAGACCAATTAGGTGTTTAAATGTCAATTTAGATGACTAGCTTTAGGCACCTATTTTTTGAATTCTTAGAATAACTGATTAACAAGCATGTGGTGAGCCATTATATGAACAAACGTTACAGCTAACTATCTTACTGAAGAGAACGGAACCCAGTGTCTAAGTCTGAACAGGCAGAGCATCATATTCAGGATAACATAAATGAACATCACAAATGGATTCATGATTTTTTTTTAGTGTGTATTCAGATGGATGCACCTAATTTTCAAACAAGGACTCCTGTAAAGAACATGCAGATTCCTCATGTTGGTGGTTAGATCACTGTATGGGGGCCAAACCACATTCTCCTTTCTGAGCCAAAACTCTGGAGTTTCACAAGAGGAGAGACTTCATAAGGATTACAGGGTTTGGTCCTGAGACATCAATGCCTATTTTATGTATGTACAGTGCCACTCTAAGCATCCAAATCTGGGCATCCTGTTGTGGGCTTCCATTTTATCAATACCAGACTCTACTGTCCCAAAGTGACTGCAGTAGTACAGGTTCTTGTATTGAAAGTATGAGAAGACACTTTTATTTTGAGTAGCTGAAGTAATGCATATTCATGTTTTCACAATTGTATCCTCAGTATTTCAGTACCCATGCTTAAAAATCCAGCTCAGCTTCATTATTCTCAAAGTAGAAAACTAGGATATCCTGATTTGGGTCTGCTCCAAAGCCTGAAGTCAGTGAGAATCTTTCTCCAGTGATTTCAAAAGGCTTTGGATCAGGTATTTTTAGGACTGTCCAATTAGTGACTTCATGTCCTTTAGAATAAGTAATTAGGAGTCTAACCTTTTCATAAGGTATCTGCAGAAGATCCAGTACCACTGAGTGAGCTCCCATATTTTTCAGCAATCGCTGCTGCTGATTCCGACATTTTTTATTTTGAACGCAGAGTTTGCTGAGTCTGATCAAAATCTGGATTTAAAAAAAGCACAAATCCCCCCCAAAAAATTCAAATGTAAATCATGTGCCATCACAACAAATATGAATCCACAACACCAATTTGTAAATCTACCTCATTTACAGGTATACAAACCTCCTTAACAATGTTGTAATTATTGCTCTTATTGCTGTCAATCTGAGGGTTTTTGGTCCCATCCTGTACTGGGCTTAAAATATTCGGTTCCTATAATTTAAACACACAAATATTTTTAGCAGAATCTACTGAATATCAGCTAACTATCTTTAACAATAGCAAATAAAGATGAGGCACAACAATAGTAGATAAGAGGAGAAATGATGGTCCAAAGGGTAGGGTGCAAGCCAGGTGTAATGCCTTCATCTGTTATACACTTCTTGAGTGATCTTTGGACAATTTACTTTGTCTCATTTCCTCATGATAATAGCACTTCCATACCCCATAGGGGTGTTATGAGGCTAAAAGGTTCTAAGTTGCTTTAACGAGCTAGTAATGGAGGCCATATGAATACCTTAGACAGACCGACTTGGACAAAATACTGTCTCCAAATACAGCTGGAAAGATTACACAATGAAGTTAAGTAAATGTAACACAGCAGATCTGGAGAATAAGATGAAAACAACCTTCATAATTAAGATAAATAATTTTTTTCTTTCAAAAGCATGAAGAACAAAGTGCACGGAGGTTGATAATCTGGCACTGGTCTGCCACCAGGAGGCCTCAGAATGTTCCCCCATCAGAGGTAACCCTTCGACACTTAAAACCACAAAATGTGGACCTCCTGTTGAGCACCAAGGTTTACGTGGGATAATATGCCTAATAAGCCTAAATTTGGAACACTGTCTCCTTGAAAGCCCCAGCTGTGTGTGATTAGAAGGGGAAGCCAACATTTATGGTTTATATTAAGGATGCTAAGAAGCAGGTAACTGACTGATCACATAGTTGATACAATTTGTATCGACTACACAATTAATCGATAATGAGAGGTGGAGTCCAGGAGCTACTCCCGCTGCACTCTGCAGTTTAAATGTAATAGAAGCTGGGCAAGCAGGCAGCCTGGCTCCTACTACATTTACGCTGAAAGCCGCAGAAGGGGTAGGTCCTGGTTTGTACCGAGTCCCAGACCTCTGCACCTGCCTTTTAAATATAGTTAAGAGCTGCCTGCATCTATGACACCTCACCCGCCCAAATGTGGAGATGGCGTTGAGGGGGAGTGGCTTTTAAGCCACCTCCCCCCCACACCAGCTCCTGCTCCCCTGCCCTTTCTGCCTGTGATACAGAAGCAGCGGGGGAGGAGGGGAGCGAGTAGTCGAGTAATGACTTGACTAGTTGCTTACATCCCTACTTTATATTCATGAAGCAGTTGACATTAGCCACCAGAGGCTCTCTCCACCCACATTCCTATAAAGCGAGAGGTCCCTGAAGTAAATATTCCTACTGGGTGAACTGGCAGTGATGCTCTGCCCAACCTGTCCTGTTCAGTCTTTCTACTCTCACAGCATAGGGGTTTTGAACGATTGGGCCATGATGTTGAGGGCACTGAATATGGAAGAAACAGGTTGTGGAGGTATCGTAACTCCTCCTCAGGATCACTATTAAGACAGAAACTACTGTAATCATATTGAAGAGAATGAAATACAGGCAGTCCCCGGGTTACGTACAAGATAGGGACTGTAGGTTTGTTCTTAAGTTGAATTTGTATGTAAGTCGGAACTGGTACATATTGTAGGGGAAACTCTAGCCAAACATTTCTCCAGAGCTCAGTTTTATTCTCCCACACCTCTCTTCCCTCAGTCCTTTATTCTCAAGCTGAGGTGTCTGCTGAGAAAAGCCGCTCCGCGTCTCCCTGGTGTGTTGGGGGGGCGCTAGCTTCACGTCTCCCTGGTCTGCTGGGGGGAAGCAGCTAGTGTGGGGTTGCCTCACCCCGTTTGTAAGTAGGGATCCGATGTAAGTCGGATCCATGTAACCCGGGGACTGCCTGTAGATGGGATTCTAAGTTTCCCTTTGTCCTCAAACTCTCTAATGATTTAATGAAGGAGTTATATTTAAGCCCCACCATACACAAACACATTTAAATTTGAAATCTCTTAATAAATTCTCTTTACCTGGATTCTACAATAGGGAGTTCAATAAATTCAATCTGGTCTTACTTTACAGAGGGGCAGGAAGCTGTTGCAAGTGACATTTTATCACAAAGTTGGCACTGTTATTTGGCATGTTTGTGTTGATCGCTGCAATAGAAGTTTACTACTTGTTTTGAGCCTGTTAGCATGCACGTTGCTTCTTGCTGACTATTTGGACTAATGTTGTGGAAGATATTTCAGGTTCCTTTCTATAATTCAACCACTCTCCTTTGCCCAGGAACTTGTTGGTTAATCAAGATTAATTTTCCTGTTGCATTTATCAGCATTCTTCTTCAGTCAAAGTAGTTTTATAATTCATGAGAACTGCACCTCTTATCTGGAAGTGCCAATCAGCATTAAATTAAATCCATCCTTTCTCTTAAAATAAAAAACTGTTTATTGAAGCTGTAAGAGTATTCCAGGGATTCAATTATCAAGAGATAATCACATCACGGGGGCATTAGAAGCATTTGGTTGCATATCTTGCTTCATTATGCCTTGGATAGAATCTCTCTGTGGTGCCACAGATTCGTAAGAGTCCAACATCAGAAGGGGCCATTGGGATCATCAACTAGTCTGACCTCTAACACGGGCCATAGAATTTCCCAAAAATAATTTCTAGAGCAGATCTTGATTTTTAATTTGTCAGTGATGGTGAATCAACCACAATCTTTGGTCAATTGTTTCAATCATTAATTACTCTTACTGTTAAAAATTTACTTCTTATTTCCAGTCTGAAAAGGCCAAGCTTCAACTTCCACCAACTGGATGGTGTAATACCTTTCTCTGCTACACTGAAAAGCCCATTATTAAATATACTTCAAGACTAATCAAAGTCACTTCTTAACTTAACAAAGTGAAAGTTAATTTAAGTTCTTTGAGTCTTTCACTATATGACAGATTCCTAATCATTCCCATGGCTCTTCTCTGAATTTATCAATATCTTTCTTGAATTATGCACACCAGAATGTTCCATTTGTGGTCACACTAATGCCAAACTGAGGTAATATGAATTTCCTGCTCAAGATTTCCCTCATTATACATTTGAGGATCACATTAGCCCTTTTGGCGACAGCGTCACAGTAGGAGCTCAAGTTCATCTGATTGTACAGCCTTCATTCTTTGTCCCTAAATGTACACCTTTACATTTGGCCATATTAAAAAACATGCTGTTTGCTTGCACTCAGCTTACTAAATGATTCTTTGCCACTAGGCCATTATTCGGTCTTATTTGAAAGACCAAAGGATCTCATGAAAAAAAATTAACATTCTTGGCCCAAAAAACCATAACATTCTGGTGTGGTTTTTCAGCCCCATTTGCCGCTGTTACTTTCCCACTCAGTAAACATACAAAAGGCCATTTTCTTCCCTACACAGGCTAATTCTAAGTAAGGGATAGGGAATTCCACAAGTCTGAATTCATGGGGCAAGGGATTCAACTCCTCCCAGTTAAAAAAGAAAAGAGGTTCTCCTTGAGATCACCAACAGCTCCATGCTTCCTCAGTGATTCCTAATTCTTCCCTGCTGCCAAAGGTGCTGTGGGTGGCCATTAGCCCCATGCTGAGGAATGCTCTATAGTGGAAGGGGAGACACATCACAGAGAATGGTTCTACTTCCAGTCCTGCCCCCTCTCTCGTTTCAAACCAGGACCCTCACCGGGGGCCTTCCATGGACAAGGTGGTAACAGTGCTACTGAGGCCACATTCCTTTCTTCTCTATCCCAACTCTCACCATTTTATTAGGAGTCTCACAATATTTGCTATTTTTCTGGACACCCCAGCTCCTGAAATCATGTGATTAGGTAAAAAATGAAAGCAAGTTTCTAGCTCTGAGATCTCTATGGAGAAAAGCTTGAAAAACATGACCTTGGGGCTCCCTCAAGTTTCAGAAACAAGATGGCAAATAAAAGGAAACCTTCATGTATTTATTTTTCAACCTCACGATTATTAAGCAAATCATTTTGGAGGTCTAATTTTTTTTTTAAAGTCTGCAGTTGGCTACTGATCCAATGCCTGCAGTAGCACAGGGAAAGTCTACCCTTCCGTTCCTATTCAAAACTGCAATAACAGAGGGATGTCACAAACATGTATATGTGGCCCTCTTGCTGGACCAAACCAAAGAAAACTCTCTCTGAGATAATCTAGCTCCTATTAAACTTAGCAGAGAAGAACACTGATAACTCCTAGACAAGCACCATGGTTTTTGTCTTTTTCCCCTCTTTAATATGAAAGCTTGCCCAGCATTTTGGATGTCACCTCCTTGCTAGCAGCAGCATTTTGAATTTCTAGTTTCATAATAATATAGAATCCAGGCACTTGTTTAATAAACTATATTGTAACACTGAAACAACACAAGTGGCCTAGGACTTTAAAAGACACACCTCGATTGGTTCTTCACCCCCTTTCGCCTGACTGTCACCTAGCTCCCCACTCTCGTAGCTGTTGCTCTTTTCAACCCACAGTTCAGATTTTTCTACAGTCAGTCGGAGCTGGTCAAGATCAGCTTTGATTTGCTTGTAGTTGTCCACATCCTGATTAGACACCAGTAACTGGACCTGAAAATACAGTAATCCACAGTTATATTACAGTGCAGCAGCAGAGCGAGCTGCAGCCTCTGCAGTCAAGTTTGCTTATACTGGTTTCCATTTTAATGCCTTGGTTTCACTGCCTTGCGACCTTATGAAATTATATTTTGAACTGAAAATTTCCCTCCGTTGTCTCTTTAGCCCAGTTCAGCAAAGCCCTCAATTACAAACTGAACTTATTGCCATAAAGACTGTTTTGCCCAAAGCAAAATGATTACAATGTTTAAAACATTCTGCCTCCTTTATCTTCACGCTACAAAAATGTTTGCAATGTAAACAACTGTCTATAAGCCCCTGAAATCTATGGCAGAGCTAATGATGACATCAGAATGATGGATCTTTTGCTTTTAAAAGAAAATAGCAAAAAGTCATTTATTCCATGTAAACAATACTTCCTGAAAAGAAAGCTGACATAAGAAATCAAGCGATCCAGATATGAACTGAGGAGATAATTTCAATATTTTCCAAATACAGAAATTTCAATTATAATTTACATCAACATTTTGGCTAAAAATGAAGGAAAAAAAATATATGTGACCTAATTTTCATTATCAGTGATAGAAAAACACACCTAAGTCTCTCTTTCAGCACTGATGCCTGACAAGTCTCATATCATTTATCCCCAGTTATGATAGCTTGCATTTTTCCAAGATGAATCTGTTTTTTCATTTCCTGTCCATATATCTAATCTTTCTTTCTCCTCATAACGCCTCCAAATTTAGTATGATCTTTAAAGTTCCTTATCATGCTGTTTGTGCCTTCTCCTACACTATTAATGAAGAGATTAAACAAAATTTGACCTAACAATGATCCCTGTATAATCCAGTAACCACTATTAAGAAATCAAATGCCACATCAAGTTAACATTATCACATGGCAGATAAGAACACTGATAATATAATTTTTTTTGCGCTTTAAACTATATTATCAATGTTTCAGCTGTTTGCAAATATCCAATATTTTATAATATAAAACTCTGAAATTCTTCTATGCTGCTTGCTTAACAGCATACAGCCTTGTTGCCTACTGAATTGATGTGTGCTACTCATCCCCACATTCATATTCCATTTTCTCTACAGCCTTTGTTTATTTGCCAATTAGTCTTTTCCTTTCTTTACAAAAAACGTATTAGGTACGCAACTCTCATTTAACTGGGAATAGCAGCTATTTATGCATCTAATCAGCATGGTCCCACTTTAATATCCTGGTGGGAGGCCATTATGCAACTCTGCAGAAGTATTACAACAAAGGCTTGCCAGCTACTTGTCATTTGTCTGGTTTTAAGACAAGAAAAACCCCCACCTTTTACATAACGAAGCCATGACACGATGGCAAACTCCTGAAATAAGCATCCAATGATCTCAAAAAGTAATTTATATGTCACCATAACCAAGAGTCCTCTATTATCTAACCCCATTATATCAGGTTTCTTAAGCCTAATCTATTAGCATGTAAAATATTTATTCAGCAATGGGGTTATTATCTAGTAGGCAGAACAGCAGCTGGCTAGCTCTATTATTCACTTTCTGTTATTTGTGTCCTTGGGCAAGTCACTCGAGCCTAAATGTTCAACAGCAGCTCCCATTCCAGGTTTCTCAGTTTTGGGGTGTCCAGTTTGAGACAGCTTGAGCTTGGCATGAAGCAAGGGGGCTGAATTTACCCCTTCAATTTATAAGGAAGGGACATTCTAATACCGTGACAAGCAATTTAAGTGAGATTGCTAGGCTTTGGAAAGACTCTTTTTTTTAGTAGATTTCATGAAACACCCCTGGTACCCGTACCTGTTTAAATGCTTGCAAAACTTCTGCTCTTTGGCTGAAGTGCTTAAATAGCAGCTGGAGGGCCCCTGACAGCAAAGGAGGGTAGTCATGCATGATCAGGTGAATGAGGACTCGTAGAAATGTTCTGCCCCCCTCATCATCAAGCTGAACTGGATTTTTCTCTTTTCTGCAAAAACCCAAGTCAGTTAAAAACCTGTGGCGTGAATAAATAAATAAATCTCACACATCTTTGATGGCGTACTTTAAAAAAAAAAAAAAAAAAGAAACAAACAAACAGGACAAAATGTGAGGTGTAAATTAAAAAACACTCCCCATTTTAGTTTATTTTATAGAAACTTCAATGTCTGGGTTATTTTCTTTGTGGAAATCTGATGTTTATAACTGAATGGCCATACTGACTGAAAATAAATACAGGCAGTCCCCGAGTTACGCGGATCCGACTTAAGTCGGATCCGCAGTTACGAACAGGGCTTTTCTCGCCCCGGAGGACTGGAGCGGCGGGACGCCCAGATGCGCTGCAGTCCCGCCGCCCCTGTCCTCCGGGGTGAGAAAAGCTGCTCCACGTCTCCCTGGTCTGCTGGGGGGGAGCCTGGGCTGTCCCGCTGCGGGCGTGCTCCGCGGCTTTGCTCCCTGTCTCCCTGATCAGCAGACCAGGGAGACGGAGCAAAGCCATGGAGGACGCAGGCGGTCCCGCCACCCGCGTCTCCCTGGTCTGCTGTGGGGGGGTGGTGCAGCTAGTGTCCCCTCTCCCCCCTCCCAGCAGACCAGGCTTTTCTTGCCTACGCCTGGGGTAGAGCAGCTGGGGTGCTGCCGGGTTGGTCCCGCAGCACCGCTCCTCGGTGCTACTGTACCAACCCGGCAGCACCCCAGCTGCTCTGCCCCTGGTGTCCTGATTCAGCCGCTGCTGGTCAGTTTCAGCAGTGGCTGAATCAGGACGCCTAGGGCAGAGCAGCTGGGGTGCTGCTGGGTTGCTCCAGTAGCACCGAGGAGCGGCGCTACTGGAGCAACCCAGCAGCACTCCAGCTGCTCTGCCCCATGCGTCCCCAAGTCAGCCGCTGCTGAAACTGACCAGGGGCTGACTACAGGAAGCCCGAGGCAGAGTTGCTCTGCCCCGGGCTTCCTGGAATCAGCCGCTGATCAGTTTCAGCAGCAGCTGACTTGGGGACGCCTGGGTTTCTTAAGTTGAATCCGTATGTAAGTCAGAACTGGCGTCCAGATTCAGCTGCTGTTGAAACTGATCAGTTTCAGCAGTGGCTGACGCCAGTTCCGACTTACATACAGATTCAACTTAAGAACAAATCTACAGTCCCTATCTTGTACGTAACCCGGGGACTGCCTGTACATACGAAATGCATCAAATGCTGTGATTAAACACTGTTTTGCAATACACTCATATCTTGGTGACCAATTCAACCCTGGTACAAGCCCACTCAAGTCAACAGAGTTGCACCAAAGATGAATCTGGCCCTTGATTCCTTCCCCTTTTAGCTGCTGCTAAAACTTCATTTAGGAAAAATGAACCAAAAAACCCAAACAATAAAAATTGCCCAAAGCACCATGGAATCATATTTATAATCTGGAAGGACAGAAAACAGATTCACACTTAGCATATCAAAGAAGAAATAGTGTTTCCAAGAAGCCATTCAAACTCAGTGTTCAATTCAAAGATGCGGGTGCGAAACGCCACAGCAGAGCTGTATGTTTTTCATTATGGGAGATGAGGGACAGAACTGGAAAAGTTCCTCTTGTTGACAAAGACTGAGAACATATAGGGGACATCCTCAGTGAGGAAACGTCAGAACAGTCATTTCAGATATTTTTCCTCCTTCTCCTGAGCTCTGGCTAAATATCTTTAGAGTGTAAGGGCTTGTCTACACAGAAAATGTTTCCAGTTATAAGTGCACCACTAGAGTTAAACCAATATAGGGTATGTCTACACGGCAACATGATTTTGAAATAACTAGCGTTATTTTGAAATAACTTAATCCAGGTCTACACAGCAGGCAGTTATTTCAAAAAACTGTCAAGCTGGAGGACTTCTTACTCCGAATCCTGTAACCCTCATTGTACGGAGTAAGGGAACTCAGAGGAAGAGTGCTCTATTGCGAAATAAGTGCTGTGTAGATGCTCCCAATTTTGAAATAAGCTATTTCGAAAGAAGATACGCAATTGACTTAGTTCAATTCGCATGGCTTATTTTGAGTTAAGCCCTGCTGCGTAGACACAGCCATAGACATACCAGCACAATTTTCCCTATGTCGACATTCTTATTCCAGAATAAGAGTGGGGGTTTTGGCTTAGCTTAAGCCACCTCCAAAGTGACAATTAAACCAGGAAAAGGCTCTTATACAGGCAGTCCCCGGGTTACGTACAAGATAGGGACTGTAGGTTTGTTCTTAAGTCGAATCTGTATGTAAGTCGGAACTGTTTCCAGATTCAGCCGCTGCTGAAACTGACCGCCAGTTCTGACTTACATACAGATTCAACTTAAGAACTCCAAGCGTCCCCAAGTCAGCTGCTGCTGAAACTGTTCAGCGGCTGATTCCAGGAAGCCTGGGGCAGAGCAACTCTGCCTCGGGCTTCCTGTAGTCAACGCTGGTCAGTTTCAGCAGCGGCTGACTTGGGGACGCCTGGGGCAGAGCAGCTGGGGTGCTGCTGGGTTGCTCCAGTAGCACCGCTCCTCGGCGCTACTGGACCAACCCAGCAGCACCCCAGCTGCTCTGCCCCAGGCGTCCTGATTCAGCCGCTGGTGAAACTGACCAGCAGCGGCTGAATCAGGACTCCTGGGGCTGAGCAGCTGGGATGCTGCCGGGTTGGTCCAGTAGTGCCCAGAGCGGCGCTGCAGGACCAACCGGCAGTGCCCCAGCTGCTCTGCCCCAGGGTCCACAAGCCTGGTCTGCTGGGGGGGGGGCACACTAGCTGCGCCCCCCCCCCCTCCCAGCAGACCAGAGACACCGGGAGCAAAGCCGCAGCGACAGCGGGGTGCCACGCCTCTGAGGCTTTGCTCTGGCAAAGCCTCAGAAGCGCGGGAACCCGCCGCTGCTGCGGCTTCGCTCCCGGTGTCTCTGGTCTGCTGGGGACTGTCTCCAGCAGACCAGGGGCACCGGGAGCAGCTTTTCTCGCCCCGGAGGTCAAGGTAGCGGATCGCTGCCTGTGAGCTCCGGGGCGAGAAAGCCCCGTTCGTAAGTGCGGATCCGACATAAGTCGGATCCGCGTAAGTCGGGGACTGCCTGTACTGGAATGAGAGTACCTGTATAGGGAGTTACACCAGTATAACTATACTGATCCAAATCCACATAGTAGTTTTCCTTTCCCATGTAGACAAACCATAACAGAGAGTTATGAACCAACCAAAAAATCTGAATCCAAACCCTCCTGAGCTTTGGGGATGGAGTGGAATCCCACAACTCACCAAACCAGATCCATAGACACTTGAATTTGAGGGCGTTTGGAACCCAGATATAAGCATCATGGTATCAAGTCATGTCTAACATCTGGCTACAGCAGAATCTACTACTTCCACCACCTCCTCTGTCTCAGATCATGCTTTGTGGCAAAAAATAAGTGGAAACAGTCAATTAGAAACAAAAATCTGATAGAAGTTGGGTGTTATTGGGCACATACCAGACAGAATTATAACCTTCATTGAGCATACCTGCCAGCAAACATTGTCTCAGCCCGAGCTGCAATCTCATCTATGTCAGGAACAATTGCTGCAAAAAACACATCACAGGACCACAATTTAGTTTGCATAGCTAAAGAAACTTTCAGCTCTGCGTAAGTATGTGCAACAAACTCAAGGCCCAACTACGGACTCTTTAGCCAGGCAAAACTCCATTGAAGCAGCCAATGGGAATTTTGCCTTAATAAGGAGGCACCTTATTCTTATTTATATTGCACTAGCATTTAGGAGCTCTTGTTATGTAGCAGGACCCCATTGTGCTATGTGTTGTACAAACAGAACATAAAGATGGCCCATTCCCCCCCCCCAAGATTTTGCAAGCTGCATCGTTTATGTTTTCTTTGATGTAACTATCCTCCCAAATCAGCAGACACAAACCTGCAGAAGAATTATAGTTAACTGCCGTTCCATTTGCACCCACCCTCTCTGTTCTGCTATCAAAACCAGAATACCCCCTTCTCGTCTCTTTACAGACAGGTCTGGGTTTCCTTCTGTGCCACTGATCTATTCACACCTCCTCTGCAAATTGGTTCATCAGCCCCACCTCCATTTACATCCCTCTGAAAAACTCAGTTCTGCCACAAGGCACACAAGACAGGAGAAAGAAAAACAGAGCAACGTGCAGCTCTCTCCATCCCTACTCCATGGTCCATTCACACTCTCGTTTGTTATGTCACGTAGCAAACCTTTGGGAAGCGTACAAATGAATAATACATCACCGTCATAGGGAAACTGAATCAAATTTTAATTAGAGAGCAGCAGCCCAGAAAATAGTCATCATTGTGGGCACCCCTCCTAGCTTTCAGTTTGGAGTAATGTGGATCTTTCTGAAGTAGTGTAGTTGGCTGCTTATGCAGATTACTGCAATAATAAACTGTAATGTGATCGCAACAGTTACCTGAGGCAAGCCCTGGTGAGTCCGGTGAAGCGATGGTGGAACTATCAATTGTCTCGCCATCATCTCCAAATTCTTTTTTATAGATAGAGAGCATGTAGGAGATTCTATAGTCCAGTCTCACACTAAGGATAAACTACAAGACAAGTGTTTTACAATGAGATACTTTTTTTTCCTTATTATTTGGTAACCTGTTTTGTGAGGCGAGAGAGAGGTAATTGTAAGTGGGTTCAAGTGCACTCTTGAACAGACAACTGCTATATTTGTCAAACGATACTTTTTGTGATTTAATTTCCTGGGACTGACTTTTCCCACTGCAATGAGGCATTCAGGCTGCACCTCCCTCATTGAGAATATCACAATCAGTTCAGGCTTTAGGACCTGGCCACTGAATCAGACGACTGTTCCACATCTGCATGGAAACAAAGACCCAATCATTTATCTTTCAGTGCAAAACACACGTGGTGATATCCTGGCTGGTGTTTGCTTTTTGGGGGTATGTGGCAGTTAATGTAAACCTAAAAGCAATAAAGGATTATTTGTGAGGATTACTTTTTTAAAGAAACACAACTCGCTTGTTCAATTTACACAAAGGCAACTGGGTTCTGAATCTGGCTCAGTAAGTGCCTAAGGACAGCAAGATTTGGATCTGCATACATTTTTTTCCTCTTTTAGCTGTGCTTGACCTTTATTGTGCTTGTATTGTGGTATAAAACCAGTAGAAAGGGGAGTGGTAACACAAAAGCACACAGTGGAACCTCAAAAGGTACCAACATTAGAGTTATGGACTGAATAGTCAACCAGACACTATGTGAAATTGGTGGTAACGAATCAGGAAGCAGCAGAGACCAAAAAAAAAAAAAACCCCCACGCAAATACTATATTGTGCTTGTAATGCATCTTAAAAGTAGGCACATCTGGGCTGCTTGCCCCCCAACCCACTCCCACTCAAGGGTCACCCAAATTACAGCAAGATCCTGGGGCAGCCAGGTCAAGACAGCAGAGCAGGAGCAGCACCCTTTCATCCCTATCCCCCTTGCCTGATCAGGAAAGGGGTGTACTGTTTTTAGAACATGCTGTTTCCACACACTCACCCCTCTGCCCAGAGGGGGATATGTTTGCAGCCCTCCCCCCATTTTACTGTAAGTGGCTGATCCCTGAGTGAGAGTGGGTTAGAGGAGACAGGCAGCCCAGATGTACCCACCTTCAGAATGCAATACAAGCACAATACTTGTTGGTTTTGCTTGTTTTGCTCCCGGAGTGTTTACTGCCAGTTTCATAGGTATCGGCTTGAATTGTCAGTCCCTAACTCTGATGTTCTCGTGCTGGGGCTGAGTAATGAACTCAGCTGCTGCTGAATCCTGTGTCTATTGCTGGACCTGGAGCCAGCAGTTGACTGACTCTTCTGGCACCAATTGTTCGTTAACTGTACTTTGTTCAGAGTTACCTCCATTTCAGAGAGTTACGGACAACCTCCATTTCCACAGTGTGCATAACTCTGAGGTTCTACTGTATAAGACAGGATTGTGCCCTGGTGTAACACAGCCGTAACAGTGAGGGAAAAACCTCTCCAACTCCATGTGGATCTGCATCAGACCTGCTCAGACACAGGCTAGAATGCAGAAGGGACAGGAGGGGCTGCCTCACCTAATGCTTTCTCTTGCAAGCATCTGGGGGGGGGGGAGTGGGCAGGAAGAAGTAGGAACCATGGTTCGGACCTCCCAAGTGCCAGCCAGTAGAGCTGGCCAGGTGTGAAAGGAAAGTCAGCTGTATCCCAAAAATCACTGCTTACTGCCCGTCCCAGAACAAGGAGAGGGCAAGGAAGTGGGAGTGATGCTCTGGGTAGTAAACCCTTTCCAGAGCTCTCCAGGCAGTTTGGCACTACCTTCTGCTTATTTATGGGCCCTGAAATATGCAGTCTATCACATGTGGAATAAACGTATGCTACAGCAAGCATGACCTAGCAAGTGCTAGTCTTTCCGCAACTTGTAATTAAGGAAATATAAAAGGCATACTTCATAAACATTCGGTACAAACTGAAAGCTTCAAAAGTGACAAATTGTATCAACAAATAGCAGAATTTACAAAAAATACTGAAAAACTCCTACAGCGTGTGTGCACTTACAGGATGTGGGAGTTGATATGCAGAATAACAGATTCTGTGGCATATAAATTACAGCAGCACAAGGTGAGAAAAGTAAGGACATGTGCTAGTACCTCATGGAGTGGCTAGGGTAAAAGGACACTGGCCCAAATTCTGTTCTGAGGTCCACCAGCAAACATCTGGAGAGGGCTTTCAGAAAGTCTAGTCCTGCATTTCTCCAGTGTATTAGGACTTTGTTCTGTTGTTAGTTATTCCTCATTTACAACAGTGTAACTAACTGAAGTCAATGAGATTATACTGATGTAAAACTAGGATAAGTGAATCTGGGTAGACATCCTTTGTCTCTAGAGAACATTTCTTGGGATGATTTTAAGGACTAGATTCTGCCACACCTTATGGTCACTGTGCAAGTACCCTTCTCCATGCTGAGGTGCAACCCTTGGAGAAAGATACTCCTCAATCCAAGAAAGACTGGGTTGCAGAATTCAGAGACTAAAGAAAAAGATTAAAATGACCTAGCTGCTTTGTAATTTTCTATCCTGGTTTTCACCTGTAAAATCTCAATGATTTTTAATTTGGTGTCCATCACAGTCACATCTTCGCTCTCTATGGTGCTGGCCTGCTTGCTTGGGTGGAGGCTTGGCTGTACATCAGGTATGTTGATGGGAAAGATAGATCCTCTGCTCAGTACCATTTGCGTCATCATCTCTCCCACACCATGGATGGTCCTCATAACATTGTTTCCTAGGTATTACCAAAAAAAGTCATACAACTGTTGAAACTTTCAAAACCACACACACACACACACACACACACACATAATCTTAATAGACTTACTAAGCACTAAATCTCTTCCCATCTAAAGCTGCACTGAAGGGAAGGAGTCAAGTCAAAATACCTATTGTTTTGGAGCTAAATAAATCTGACACATCACCCTTCTGCAAAGGACATAGTTGTTGGCCAATGGACGGGCCAATAGACAAGGCTCCCCAAACCCTCATTCTCCTCATCCATGTGTTTCTAATCTTGCTCTACAGTGAACACCTGTGAGAAAGACTGTATAGTTCAGTTTCCATGTCCACTCTCATTATTGACTTCTCCATGAAGATCTTCCATAAGGTTGTCAATTGGTATGGTGGTTTTGGTGACAGAATTGTAGATTTACAAAGATGTAGGACTGGAAGAGATATCAAGAGGTCACCTAGGCCAGCCTCCTGCACTGAGACAAGATTAAGTATACCCAGGCCATCCCTGACAGATTTTTTTTTGTCCAATCTGTTGATCTAAACCTTCAATGATGGGGATGTAGACACCTGCACATTAGGAACTGGACTGAGGCAAATGAATGATTTTTAACATAATGCTAAGAAGCCATCAGTAACTAAGGATTTTGGTATCTACAGACCTAAACTGATTTTAACCAGTTACCTAAAGGCAGAAACGCTTTGTATACTGTCCCCTATTACCAAACCTCTGAGCCATTTGATCACTTTATCAATGAATTGGTTATTGTGTACATTTACATCTATAGGTGCACAAAAAGTTTTTCTAATTGTTTAACAGAGATAGGGCATAATTTCTTGACACAGCACAATTACTCCCTCTGTTTACATTAATCAGTGTTCTGAACAGCAAGGAACAGGGCATTTTGAAGCATTTATTTGGATGTACTAAAAATGTCCCCATTCACAGCTTTGAACACAAACACACTTCATAAGACATATAGAGCCTACAAGTTGAACCAATGTTCTTACGGCAAAAACCTCCACATTCTCATAAAGTAGGGCTCTCCCACCATTCGCTCAACCATTCCACGTCAGGAAAATCCTGGGAAAGGGACAGATCTTATAACCCAATCTGAATATCAAAATGTTCTTTAAGTAAAGTTACAGTTCCTTGACTGGGCTCTGCCTAGGAAGAAATTCTTCCCTCAGAGCTAAGCTTTCCAGTTTCATCTAGCCCAAACAGCTCAGTTCATCTAGCAATTCTATTGATTCTGCGGGGAGTTGGATCAAACATCATGTGAGGAAGCGGTTTGTTCACACAAACTGTGCTGTTCTTCTACTCTGAATTTTGACTATCTACATTCTAGGATGGGGGAAGAAGAAAAGGAGGAAGAATTTGGGCCTTGCTTAGGACAAAGACATAAGGATTCCTACCATTGTAAATTAGTCTTTTCATTACTTGTATCTCACAGATGTGGATTAATGGAGTAAGATAAGATAATGGTGGAAAAAGATCCCCCCCTCTAAGCAGAGTTAACGGTGAGTGGAAACACCTAGGCTACGTCTACACTGGCCCCTCTTCCGGAAGGGGCATGTAAATTTCAAGAGTCGTCGTAGGGAAATCCGCGGGGGATTTAAATATCCCCCGCGGCATTTAAATAAAAATGTCCGCCGCTTTTTTCCGGCTTTTGAAGTAAGAATAAGAGCCTCCGGAAAAGGGCACTTTTTCCGGAGGATCGGGGCCAGTCTAGACGCTCTTTTCCGGCTTTTTTAAAAGCCGGAAAAAAGCGTCGGACATTTTTATTTAAATGCCGCGGGGGATACAGTGAGCCCTCGCTACTTCGCGGTTCGACCATCGCGGATTCACGACTTCGCGGAGGGGCTCCGGCGGGGGAGCAGCCCAGGCGCGCCTGGGATGCCCCCCCGCCGGCTTCCCCCGAGGCTTTGAAAGCTGCGGAGGGGCTCCGGCGGGGGAGCAGCCCAGGCGCGCCTGGGATGCCCCCCCGCCGGCTTCCCCCGAGGCTTTGAAAGCCGCGGAGGGGCTCCGGCGGGGGAGCAGCCCAGGCGCGCCTGGGATGCCCCCCGCCGGCCTCCCCCGAGGCTTTGAAAGCCGCGGAGGGGCTCCGGCGGGGGAGCAGCCCAGGCGCGCCTGGGCTGCTCCCCCGCCGGAGCCCCTCCGCGGCTTTCAAAGCCTACTTCGCGGATTTTCAGCTATCGCGGTCGGGTTTGGAACCTATCTACCGCGATAAACGAGGGTTCACTGTATTTAAATCCCCCGCGGATTTCCCTACGACGACTAGTGAAATTTACATGCCCCTTCCGGAAGAGGGGCCAGTGTAGACGTAGCCCTAAAGTATGCAAAAGCAAACCAAAGACTGGAAGAGAAAATACGCCCTCCTCTGGAAAATTCTAAGTCGTTCCTTGAGTGTCTTCAGGATACCTCATGATTAAAGTAACTGCAACAGCCTGTATAATCTGCTACAAAAAGGTCAATAATATTTTGCAAGCTATATCATCCTCTTCTACCTTTTTTGCCACCATTCATGGAGTTCAAGTATTGTATGTGAGGAAAGAGGAGGCCTTTAACCCTGACTTAAAAAGAAGAAAAAGTTTGCTTTTTCAAAGCGAACAAGACAGACTAGTGTCACATTCAGATCCTACTCAGCATTCAGACGGGTGTGCAATCTGTCTGAACTGGGTTTTGAAAATACCCCTTCACATCCATACAAATTAAGAGGGAAAACCATTTCTGACCTTTTTGCATCATACTAGGGGGGGGAAAAGCATTAGGTACCAGACTGAAGACTAATTACTAACATCGAGGTCATACATTGGCTGATCCTCCTAACTTCCTACACATTAGAAATATTTTTATTATCTTGCTTAACAGATCGCTGGCTACCGCATGGTGCTGGAAATTGCTTATCTGGCAGAACTGATCTTTAAATTGCAAAAAACATGGAACTAGGATCACCTCTCCCCTAAAGTGCTAAACAAAGTTTATCTACATTGATTACAATGTAGTTACATGAGTGTAAAACAGGCTTACGAAAAGGAGAATCGGGTCCCTTGACCTGTAAAGCGGATCCATTTAAGTTGGGTTTTTCTAACAGTATTGACAACCAATTTCTGAAATGGATAATCTCATTTATCACACCTTGTCCTTTCAGATGCTCAGTCTACTGACAATAAAGTGTAGCTGTAGGAATATTAAGTATCCCCTTGATTTAAGAAATAACGCAGCAACAACAAAAGTAAAGCTGACCATGAAAGATCACGGGACTGCATCACTCCTTGGGTAGCTGTGCATACCATTAATTCAAAAATGTAGGTGGAAGTTACATTTTTACCAATTTGCAATAGATATTTCAGAATGCCATTCAACAGTGAGTCAAGGTGTTTATTCAGTAAATTCATTGGTATTTGGAAAGTTAATGAATTCTGCATTAGACGAGCCAATGGAGTTGTCTTGTGCTACATACAACTGGAATACAGGAAAACTGGACCACAAAGTGAAGAATGAAGTGGGCTGTGCCCATGAAAGCTCATGACACCATCAACACATTTTGTTAGTCTTTCAAGTGCTACCAGACTATTTGGGATTTTTTTAAGTTTATCCTATACAGACTAACTCGGCTACCCCCTGAAGAAACCGAGAAGAAGTCTTCTAGATTTTTATGGCAATCCTAATTTCCTTCTAAAAAAGCAAATCTTGAGAAGTACTTTGTAATTATCCTAATGGGCACTGAAAGCACCTGGCACGCCTCTCAGGACTGGGTCCACTGGATTTAGGTCTTCAGTATACATGCATGCAATTTCTGCTTGGCAATTCCCTGTGTATTCCAACCTCTTTCAGATATATCCTGTTGAAACAGCAAAGGACCAAGTACTTTGCAATATAGGGACTAGACTTTTTCCCCCTTCCATAAACTGTGATCAAGGGCAATGCACAGTGGCATTGCGCCAGGAGCAGATCAGAAATCAAACTGTGACAGTCTCAGTATGGGCTGGTTCCTCTCTTGCTTCAGAGTGAATAGTAATCTCTTCCCCGTCTACAACAGATCAGCTGTGCTGCTCTGCATGTTGGGGGGCAAGAAGAGAAGAAGACAGAATCAAGATTATCCCCAATCCCCATGTCTGCTCACTCACTTTCCTGAAGGGGAGAAGGCACCACACTCTGCCTCTTCCCTCTCCTGCCCATTGCCAAATAGCTGATTGGCAGCAGACAGGAGGCGCTGGGGGGACAGAGTGTGGGTAGCTGCTGAGCACCACTATTTTCCTCTGCAGGTGCTGCAGTCCCAGAGCACCCAGGCATCGGCACCTATGCCAGGGCTAACAACAGAGGTAGGAAGTGCAAGGAAGTAAGGGGGAATGCAAGGCAGCACCACAACAGAACTAATAGCCAAGGAAAAGTAACAATGGATTCACTATTCACCTTCCTCCCAAACATTCCTTGAGCAACAACCCTTGTGCGACTGAAATATATAGCTAGAGGAAGATCAGCTAAAGGTGGTTGTCATTTTCCCTTGTAAAGCTATTTAGTGGGGGGAAAGCCTGCTTCATCAATTTTAATATTGATAGCTGCCATGGATAGGGCCCTCTTTACCAATCTAGCTTTCTTTTCATCAACCACACTGGCAAGGCAGTATCAGGCAAATCAATCTTATTCGACATCTTAGCAAATGGCAAGGTAGCAGCAATTCTATTTTAAATTAACATACAGCAGGTTTGGGCGACCAGAACCAGCGCATACAGAGCACAACAATGGAGGGACAGAAGGTGCACAAGACACTCAGAGCAGCCTGTGCTTTTAGGCACATTCATGAAGAGTAGACAGAAACTTGATTTTTAGAGGTTTCCTCCAAGAGACCTAAATACAAAAACCTATATGCCATTCAGTGTAAATACCTGCCTTAAAACAACAAGGGGGTAAATCAGATCTACAGAAAATATGAACCAGAGATAGGTATGTACTTCTGAACTATTACATCCAATCAACATGGTCCTGTGGATAGTGCCCTGTGTTCTATTCCTAGACTCTACTGTACTTTGTTTCTCCTTCCACCTAAGTGCTACCAGAATACAATCATAAATTAACCTGCCACCTTCGCTGTTACTAATTGGGCTAAATCCTGAGAATTACTGAGCTACTGAGCACAAAATGTGTTTTGAGAGACTCTTATCCAGAGTTGCACTGTAAAGAATCCCAAATATATCCTGCTATGGTTTCACAGTTCTAATACAGAATATGTCCAGGGAGTTAGAGATAAGTGATTTATTCACCAATATATAATATAATCAATGAGTAAACCAATGTAGGTCTGATAGACATTTAAAGGAGTTACAGATTGACAGGTACTAAAATAAGGGGCTAAAAAAAAAAAAAAAAGCATGATTGTCATCTTTTAGAAAGACAACTGTGCACCTCCTTTTCATTGCATTGTATTCTGGTGATCACAACTTCCTAATGAATATCAATTCATTAATTCTCACTAAACTGGCACATAATCTCACATAATTTGGCACAATTGACAACATAATGGCCTCTCTAAGATGAGACTGATTTCCAAGGAATTAAATTATAAAGAACATGTAAACTCCATGGTAGATACTGGGACACCTCATTTTCTGCATTAAACATATGTCCAGATAGAATTGTTTAGACCAGTAAATGGTTTCAGAGCAAAATAAAAACAAACAGCAAGGTGCTATGCAATATGGCATGAACGTTCAATGACCAAGCCATAGTCAGGGAGAAAAACTACTGGAAAAGGAATTGGCAAGCTATGCCTTGTCTTAAAATTGTTCCCAGCCAGTGGCTTCCATGCTGTTCCCTTTGGATCAGAATCAATAGCACTACAAGCAGCATCAACTCTCATACAATTAGGAACCTTTGTTGGTAGTCTCATTGGTGAACTAGGGATAATATGGAAAGTGTCATATAGATGCAGATGAGGTGCATAGGTTAGCGTGAGGAAGCTCAGAGAAAGCAGAGCTCCATGTCATACCTAGGCTGTGGATAAAAAATGGACCTCAGTTTCCAGGGTTGACTGCTACCTTTTACCTAAACTAATGGTTTTTAGGGCCAGATTACGATGCCCATCCTCTTTAAGGATGTTAAGATGCAGTTAATTGGCTAATCAAGTAGTTGATAAAAATTCTATCGACGACTCTAGTAGTTGATGAGGGAAAGCAGCCCGGCTCAGTCCAGGTCCGGGACTTAGCCCTGCTGTGGCTCTGCATTTTAAATATAGTAAGAGCTGGGCTGCCTGAAGAAGTGAGTAGTCAACGAGATTAAATGATAAGCCTAGGCTTATCAGTTAGTCAACTAGTGGACTCATTTACATCCCTAGTCCTCTTTCTGCACAAGTAGCCTGCTGGGCAACAATGGAACCAGTCATGGCAAACGGTACTATTCTGCAAGAGGAAAGGGATCACTATTTGGCCCTCGGTTTATTTTACACTTTATCAGGTAGTAAATACAAAACTGTTGAGGATACTTTAAAAAAATAGACTGAAAACATTTTCTGCAAAAATATTATTGACTGAACACAAGACTCTATCCAAAATAACAAATATAGCTAAATATATACCTAGTATTATGCATTTCTATTCCTATTCATACCAGTCACAAAAGGACTGATTCTGTTCCCATTGACATTAATGGCCAAACTTCCGTTGACTTTAATAAGATTGGATTCCTAGGGTTCAAAAGTGCTCTAGAACTTAGAGCTGCAGAAAGGTATTCAAGAGTGCTCAGCTCTCAGAAAGGCATTTTTAAAAGACAACATGTTTTCAATCAGATTTGAGCAGCGAGGAATTCCCATTAAGAAATTCTGGGAGCTCTTGGGTGCTGAACAACATTGGAAATCTTACTTTTAGGTGTATAAATGGGAGTTGTTGGATGATGGATTCTTTTTTAAAATCTGGTGCTTAATGATCAGCTGGAAGACAAATGCCTGGGGGCAATCACTCCAAAAACTGCTCATTAACTTGTCCAGTGAAAGAGCAACACATCCATCAATCTTTCTTACAAAAAAAAAGGGGGGGGGGAGGTAAATGAGAGGTTCTGCAGCCAATGTATGACAAACTGAACACACAAAATAAACAGAACAACAAGTTCTAGGAAACATGTTTACCTCACAAAACCTGGATACATTTGTGTTATTAAATACTGTACAGCCAGATGTATTGAGGTCTCGCAAATATATTCAGTATTGCCATGGTGCTTATGTCCTCAGGATATCTTGCAATGTGATAAGAACCTGGCAGCATAGGCTACTTAGAAAATTCATGCTTAGGCACCTCATCTCTCATCCAAACTTACAGAAACGTAGAGGAAACAATGGGTAAATGGAATAGTAAACTTCAAATATCATCCCTGTTTGCGGTGTCAAATATTTCTAAATATCACCCTGAAATTACTTATTTGTTGTAGTTTTGATTAACCTGTTGTGACATTGCATCCCATATTCTTCATGGAGATATGGTTATGGTTGGATTATGGCATAACTAAGATGTATTTTGTGCAAGACGGGGCATGTAAAGTATCACTGGAAAGGTGATGATTTATTAAATATGATTATATTTGTATACATACATAATTTTTGTATCAGAAGTTAGGAATATTGTCTGCGCACCTATTATAATTATGTTTACACCTGGCGAATGCCTGCTAGATGGAATGCAATCAGTCTAGATTGGTGGTTGGAACAGGCTATTAAGGAAAACAACAGGTTTTAGAAGATGCTCATCTACAAATGAGGACACTCTAAAGAATGGCTGCTATGGCCCTACATGGCCATGTGATGGAGTCACCTAGTACTGGACTCCATCTTGGAATACCAGTGTGGGAACTAAAGTAGAGACAAAGGATTACTGCCATATACAAAAGCTATTTAAGGTTGGAGAGTGACATCAAAGTTCTTCTCTGCCTCCCCACCAAAAGACACACATGGAAACACCTAGAAACAAAGACTAATTCCTGCAACAGAAGAAGCCTGGTGGCAATGAACCCTGAGACCTAGAAAAAGAAGGTTATTGAGGCAATTGAGCTGTGATGAATCAGAAGAGATTGTGAGGTCTAGATTAAGGATGTTAAAATGTGGTTAATTGACTAGTCGACTGGTCGATAGGCATATCCACATTCTTCCTTTGAAATGTGCAAGAGCTCCCAAAGGAGGAATGCGGAACTCTGCGTACAGCTGACTCCGGGCTGCACGCGGTGTCAGCTTTGAAATGCACAAAGAGTCCCTGACTGACCCCGGGCTCCATGCTACACTGCATGCCATTAGAAGCCCGGGGTCAGCTGAGGACTTCCCAGCTGACCCTGGGCTCCGCACAGCACTTCTCTGGAACCCGCCCTGAGTTCTGGGGAAGTGCTGCATGGAATCCGGAATCATCTGGGGAGTCAGAGACGGCATTTTAAAGGGGCAGCCACTGCCCCTTTGAAATGCAGCCTCTGCGTGTTTCAAAGGGGCAGCTTATCCTGGGCTCTCCATTGCTTTTCCCCAGCTAACCCCAGGCTCCATGGCAGCTGCCGCTTTGAAATGCACAGAGGTAGCGTTTCAAAGGGACATCCGCTGCACAGCTGATCTGCGGATCAGCTGTGCAACGGCTGCCCCTTTGAAATGCCGCCTTGGGGTTTCAAAGCTGCAGTGCTGCACAGCTGTGCAGCGCTGCCACTTTGCAGTATCCCTTCCCCACTCTGCTGCTTCTATTTCTTAGCAGCAGGGGGGGGAAATCAATTAGTTGATTAGTCAATAAACAAATTCTTTTCAGATAGTCGATTAATCTTTAACATCCCTAGTCTGGATATCTAATATCACTTGAGTATTAGAACCTCTATCCCCAAAGAATTGTCTGTTCCCACAACTCTAACCAAGATCAGAGCAATGGAAGCTCCTTCCTCAATTTTTCCTGATCCCATGAACTACTGGGAACCTATACCTTCCACAAATGTCTGTGGCTCTTGACAGCTGACTGTGCTTCATAGAAAGACCAAACCAGCATCAAGAATGGGCCCTTTGCCATTATGTTCCTATACAATTAGGTGAATTACAGCTGGAAGAGGAGTCAACTCCAAATGCCCTTGCTTTTGTGCATTCCTGCAAGATCCTTAACACCGATTCAGTGTAAGCTTTTTAAGTTTTATTTATATAGAACCAGCCCAGGGCATGTAACACTGGCAAGAATTATGGGGTCCTCTGGCTGAGAGCCACATGTGCTGTAATGACTAGTTACCATGAGATAAATTAAAAGCCCCATAATAGCTTTAACTCTATATGTCTTTGCCTTTGTTGATCTTGCTACCTTTCTTCCTGCAGTTTAATTTGTGTGCATGAAAAGCTATAGCCATTTATGAGATATACAGCACCAACACTTCAGTACTTAAAGGGACACATTTTATTTTAAACTGTTTCAGCTATAGATTGTTTGCCAGGATAGAAAGTCCCATAGCTCCATTTGTGAAAGAGGTATTAATTATTTTACAGGTTTTTCTATAAAATTTGCTCATAAAGAGTGAAGTACATTCCATACATAAACAAACACCACACTTTATTTCTTCATTAAACCATGTGTTATCCCTCCATAAACTAGATGACCTCAGGATAGCCTATTAAAATAATTCATAACCCGACAGGGTAGAGAGTGGGGCCAGCTCTATATCCTATGGGGACCATTGAGAAAAAACACGAGACCACATCCAGCTCCCAACTCCCCAATAAAACCGGATCTCCTAAATGTATTTACAACACAAACATCACACACATCTCCAGTTTGCCAACAATCTACTCCAGCAATGATGAAACACCATAACTCTTCCCTTTCTGTAAGGCTCTGCCATTTGTGATGGCATCTCCTTCACTATTACATAGACCAGAAAACCAGACAATATTGGCACAGTTCAACTTTTTAACTGGGAGGCGAAGAAGGCAGGTAGGGATTTTAACGTCTGCAGCAGCATGCTGGCCCTGAAGCCATAAAGAGAGTCATGGGAATCGTGGTTGGCATTCTAATTGGTGAGATGAGCACATGAATGCTATATTGGGTCATTGGAAGAGCAGGGCACTCTAGTGTCACACAGGAAAACACATCTAGTGGTAGAAAGAATAAGAAAGGGAAATATTCCACTCCAGAAAATCAAGCATACCACTTATGTTGGCTTCTTTTTGTCCAAATATTAGCCCTCAAAAAGCAGCAATTACTGCATTATAGAAATTGGTGATCAGCCTGCCCAAATTCCAAGAGTTAATCTGCAAATAGTCTGCTGAATATTTTTTAAATTGTTGGTATAAATTATCTCTCCAGTCTGACAGGTAGGAACTGCCTTGTTAGGGCTGCTAATCAAAACCTGCTTCAAGATGATGTTTAGACGTGTTAACAATAAAAAGGAGCAGCTAACGGATGGATGCAAGACTTAGAAACAATCTCATCAGTTCAATAGGACCTGGATGAAATCCTTCCACTTTTTCCTCAGTGGCAAATGCTCCCAGGATGCAGGAGAATAGGTAGAAGGCAGGATTGATAGAGTCCATATGTAGAGTCTATCTCCCCTCTATTCTAATCCTTGTTTGATTTCTGAGTAGTCATCACCATAGTTAGTCAGAGGAACTCTCTACATTACTTCACATTGATTAATTTTGGGGGGGAGGGAGGAGAAATGCAGGGTCTATGTGCCTTCCAATGGAGGAAATCAGTGAGGGGAGTCCCAGTGGGCCCACCGCTATGCAGATCCACCAGCCATTACCTTACACACAGAAAGGGTGTGAAACAGTTAAATATCCGTTAATTGAATAGTCGAGTAATCTCATGAATTCTTATCGGTTACTCAACTATTCTATAGTCCCCAGGGGTGTGGCCGACAGCCGGTGTGCTCCAGCCTCACTCCCGAGGAGCCCCTGCCACTCTGCACTGCTGCCTCTGTATCAGCTCTCCTCGCAGACTGGCTGACTGTCACACCATGCAGCTGCCTCTGATACAGAGACAGCAGTGCAGGGTGGCAGCCACCCCTTCTGGAGGGGGGTGATCTGAGCTCCCATACCAGGGAGCTCTCCTGCTGCCCCTCGTCTTGGATTTAAAACCGAGCAAACAAGCAGAGAAGTAAATAAGAGCTGTGGTCCCACCTCTTTTCAAAACCTACTAGCACAGGACCCGCAAATCAGAGTTTCCAACCAGGTGCAGACATTATCAAAACATTGCTCCGAGTGAAGACTCCACTTAACTGCAAACAAGGTAAAATGTACAATAAGGCAGTGATTGCAATTATAATCCTGGGTAATCTCCCATAGAATTCTGGTGGTACAGGAGTTTTGACTGCATTAGGGCTGAAGGATTGGGCCTTCAGACAGTGCTAAAACTGAAATGAACTTATTTATGCTGTTAAGTCATCAGTTTCATGCATCAAGTCTGGGGTTTGATGCGACAGTTGAAAACTCCAAGCTTCTATTAAGAACCATACATTACAGCTGCAGCCTAGACATTTTTTATTAGTGACTGGGTGGACTGAATAAATCTCTGAAGATTTCACAATGTAATGATTAGCCCCCGAAAATAAAACCCAACAATTACAAAAGGGACCTTGGCTTGTCTAATTGTTAATATTTAGCCTGGGTTCTTTTAAGAGAGACCTATGTAAGCCTCAAGTTTTGCAGGCCAGTTAGGCAAAGCCCTGAGTGAGGAGCTGCACAAAGCCATACATCCCTACGGGTAACATGGGGCACCAAGCATACCTCAAAAGTAATATCCTACCTCCTGCATGTCTGATAGGTGCACAGTCTGCAGTGTGGAGGGGGAGTCATGGCTGTAACACTGCCCATTTGGGAGGGATGTGAGCTGTCACAGATAGAGAGAGAGCACATTACCTGCATTCCGCTGAGCTTAGAGTCTGAGATGGTCTCTTGTCCCTTGTTATTGGCACCAGAACCTCTTCCATTCTTAGTAAGGGCTAGGAACAATCCACCCTCTACACATTTACATACCATTTTATATCTGATCAAACAAGCGCTTACTGAAAAATCAATGTGGTGCTTTCTAAAGTCAAGCTGCAAACAAGTCTCCTATAGCTATGAAATGTAGATTGGGCTGCTTGCTAGTGTAATACTGACTTTTTTCAAAATAAAGTTAAGAAATGGGTGTTGTAAATTCAAAGTGAGAATTAAAAGACAGGACAGATACTGCTAAAAACAGATGAATCCAGCCACTTCAGTTATATAACAGAGAGAGTGTGAAGATGTATAAAGGGGGAATGGAACTCCTAAAATTAATTACTACAGGTTATAAATCATAACATAACCCCATTGATGGTTTAGCCTCATGATAGCATTCCTCTACCAGAAAGCTAGGCTCAATTCCTGGGGCCTGATTCTTTGATTCCCTCCATCTTGCAAAGTCACCAGCACAAAGTAGGTGTAAAAACACTAAATCAGATGAGCACATTTTCATGTAAGGGCAAACGGCTGCACAAGGTGCAAGGGAATGGGGAACAGGGTACCTGGTTTCTTTTTCCCTGGGATGATAAGGAGTGAGTGTGTCATGGAGACAACAGCACACTCAGCCCATACTGGCCTCTTCCAGTAGCCCTTCCATAAGCAGGACTCCCAATAGCATCAAATGCATGCTACAAGACTGGGTATAGGAAGGAGTAAGAGTTCAACAGCAATCTGTACTGATGGACTTATGAAATGTTGCCAGTTTCTCCATAGTTGCAAGAACACGGGTTGTTCTATTTACAGACTTTTAAAGGTGTGGAAAGAGGATTGGGATGGAAAAAGTGGGGGTGTTTGTGTGTCTGACAGAATTATATGAAGTAAAAAACCCCAAGAAAGTGCAGCTACTCCACGACTTGAGACCATTACATCCTGTCTTTGCAATGCACACTTAAGGATTCCTTTATACGGAGGATGTCCTCAATCACGTCAGGAATATATGAGTCTATCATGTCACAACAAGACTGTCTTAGCCTGAATTTTAGGATATGAATTCAACAATTTAGTCCAACTGAGGACTTAGCACTTGGATCTCATTCATTCATGCATCAGAAAACTAGCAAGAAACCAACTCACAGAGAAGTTATAAATCGTTAAAATTTCGGCCATACCAGCTGTCTTTTGAATGTCAAGAGCCACAATACCTGATACTGTTTGCTACTTTCCCCTTTGTTATTTTCATTTTTGCTCAAGTTAATGATGATTTTATTTTTAAAAGCACCTTCCTTTTAGCTACACTAAGATCTTCAGAGTTGCAGTTATTGGAACATGACCCTTGAGAATACTCAATGCCAGTGATAAATCATTCTCAGAAAGCAGCCCCGCAATAGATGCACCCTGAGGTCCTAATTTTGTGCATGCCAAAAGTATGTACATCCACAAGAGCAAGAGAGAACTGCAATCTGGTGTGCTGCCTGGGAGCATGCCAAATTGCATAAAAGGTACAGGCCTTTTCCCATTCAGTACCACTCTGCACATCGCTAGCAAGACTAATGCACAGCCGGTATTCTTTTTGGACGCGTAAGTTAGAAAAGGAGCAGAGACACACTGGTGACAGAGCATGGTCAACCAGAGATGACGCACAACTTCATCATCTAGAAATGGCTCTGTGGGATGGCCAGGAAGTATCAAGTTCTTCCAACTGGAGACTGACTGTCTTTACACAGTAAGATTTTACTGCAAATATCCAGGCCATGCCAAGACACCCAAATGACCCTAGCAGTCATCTGACCCAAAGATGCAGACTAGAGATGTAATGGAATAGTGGATTAACTGATAAGCAAAAGCTTATAGGTTAATGCCCTAGACAACATTCATTCCCCCCCACCCCTCCACTTCTTGCCAGTAACATTTTTAGCAGGTTGGCCAGCAGCCCAGCTCAGTCCCGGCTTGCACTGGGTCCTGGACCTACCCCCGCTGCAGCTCTGCATTTAAACTGTAGTAAGAGCCAGATGGGCAGGCAGCCTGGCTCAGTTCCGGCTTGTGCCGGGTCCGGGCGCTCAGACCCCTTCCTCACCAGACAGGCGCTTCCCAGGAACTATAGAATAGTCGACTAACCGATAAGAATTCATGAGGTTAATCTACTATTCAATTAACCAATATTTAACATCCTTAATGCAGAGCAGTCTGACACCAGGCCTTTTCAAGGCTATGCTAGTCTCTCACCCAAAGGTGGAACACACAGCAACACCCACAGCCACATGTCTCCAGTCTATTTGTAGTGCTCATCAGACTTACACTAGTGGAAACAACTACAGCCAAGAAGGAAACTAAAATGGGTCAGCACAGACACAGGCTGAGGTTAGACACAGGGAGCAGAACACTTTGT
This sequence comes from Pelodiscus sinensis, assembly GCF_052426305.1. Taxonomy (NCBI): domain Eukaryota; kingdom Metazoa; phylum Chordata; order Testudines; family Trionychidae; genus Pelodiscus; species Pelodiscus sinensis. The sequence goes on from NC_143052.1 coordinate 121,460,162, forward strand.
CCAGCACCTCTTGATGAAGAAAGTGGAGGTAAAAATAGAGAAAATGGCACATGACATTATACCAAACAGTGTTGCATCCTGTGATCCAATCTAGGTGGCCAGCCTGTTATGCATAGATTTAATTCAGTGAAATCGGTGTTTGTTCCCCCACCCTTCTCCCCCACCATGCACACACCTATGTTTGACTTCCACAGCCTTTCACCATTTTCTATACTGAAGTGTAAAGGTATCAGCAGTACCTATTATTCCCACTGATCTTATTTGTATCTCTCAGGGCGCTAACTCCTGACTTTCTGATCTTTGTTATATTTCCACTACATGCATCTGACGAAGTGGGTCTTTGCCCACGAAAGCTTATGCTCCTACACTTCAGTTAGTCTATAAGGTGCCACAGGACTCCTCGTCGCTTTTGCAGATTCAGACTAACACGGCTACCCCTCTGATACTTGTTATATTGGGGTAGCTCTGAATTTACACCAGCATCATGGAGCAGAATCTGACACTGTACTCAATAGGTAACTTTCTTTCCTCCAGAATAGCCTGAAACAAATATAATCAGGAGAAAACCAAACTCGTGAAACAGAGCTATAACCTGATATTGGTGAGTAAAGACAACGAGTGGAGAGAGACCTCAGGTTTCCAGACATGAACAGAGGTCAGACTGAACCAAATCCCAGGTCTGAGTGCCGAGCTCTTGCAAACTCTGTGAAAGTTTGGCTCTAGAAACAAATTTTATTCCACAGAGGGATATCTAGAAATGAGCTTGCAATGCAACACGGCAATAAAAACAGCCAATTCAAATTGCAGCCACCAGTCACCGATAATCATCCCTCTCTAGCTTTCTCTACCTGGAATATAGCATTCAGTACAGAGCACTGAATTCTGTGAAAGACTTTGACAAATAGGAGGCAGTTCAGAGAAAGATTAAAAGAACTAAATATGCATTGCTTGGCTCACAGATGACAAAGGGGGAAACATGATAACAGTCTATAAATATTTGAAGAGTATAAACATCAAGGAGGAAGAGGAATTGTTTAAGGTGCGATACAGGCAGAGCACATAATCCAATAAAATTAAGAACAGAAAAACTGAACTTTCTGACAGACTGGGAAATACTCTTCCTAAACGAGGTGTGGAAGTCCCAGTGTTTAGGGCATTTAAATGTAGACTAATATAAGAAAGTATACACCAGGAGCAATCCTGTATCAGCAGGAAGATGGATAGGATCATAAGTAGGTATTTTCTATCTGCTCCTTCTATGACTAACAGCTGCCAGAACAGCACCTCACTTAAATGGACAAGCATCTTGCTCAATGACTGGTAGATGCCTTTGCTATACATGAGCAACTGCTTGTACCAAATCCCAAAGCCACAGCAACTCTCTCCACTTGTTTGGAGCTGGCAGTTCCATATCAGATTCTACTCCCCAATATCCCATGTGGCACCCTATGACAGTGTATCAGTCAAAAAGTTCTATTTAACTAATTATTTTTATGCATTCTGAAATCATCTGTTGTCCACATAGTTGGATGGATGTTCCTACAGATGGATCAAAGACAAGTATCATAAAGTGCTTCCTTGCTAAACAGTAAGTCACACATTTTCATAAAAACTTTCACTACTTTTTCTCACCTCCATCCTGAAATTTGCTTAATTTTTCCAAGTATGATGATAAAGGGCCCTGGACAATATCTAGGATAGCCAGCAGTGTCCTGGTCAGTCTGAGCAGCTCACTAAAACTATAAAAGCCAAAGTATATGAGATTTCGAGCCAGATGCACTACCTGTGGAGAAAGAAAAACAATATGAAGTTAGTCTCTTCAACAACAACATCAGTGGTGTTGAACTGTACAAAACCATAATATTTTGTCCTGTCCTTTTGTCTTTCACACAGACTATGGGCCTGACTCAAGGCCCAGTGAATTCAGTGAGATTCTCTACTTTGCAGGGCTCTGGACCAGGCCCTTAATTGTCAAATGCTTTGCAGAGCTAGATAACCCAATTACTTGGTTAAATGAACGTGGAAGAGAAATCTGCATGAGATCGAGGTTGCGCTGGGGAGATATAGTTCCATCTGAGAAAAGAAATGAGAAGGAAAGTCTATGAGGCAGATAGATGCCAGAAGGCTGTTCCAGATGGCAGAAGCTGCAGTAGAGACATATCTTGAAACAGCAGTCAGACTGTGGTAAGGTAAATACAGAGTGAAGGCAGGGCTGCAAGGCCAGCGGTAGTTTAAACAAGGGCTGCAATAAATGTCCTTTCACTTGATTCTAGAAGACTCAGTCCTATGTAACCTTTCTTCTGTCTGGTGTTCTGAACCATAATAGAGGACAAACTTATGTGGTGAAACACATTTTCTTTATTATTATCATATCTTACATAAAATACAGCATCTTTCATCCCAACAATCTCAAACCTCTTAACACACACAGAAATCACTTCATTTTCCACTGAAATGCAGCCACCTCTGGTGTGGTGAGCAAATGCAGATGCCTAACAGCGCATAGCACCAATACAGTATGTCAAGAACAAAAGTGGGAAGCAAAAAAGAGAGTGAAATTAAGGAAGCGGGTATTAAGTTTTAAATATCATTCTGTAATAGAATGCAACCTCAGTACTATGAACACCAAAGTTACGAATCAACCACACACCTCATTTGGAACAGGAAGCATGCAATCAGTCAGCATCAGAGACCAAAAAAAGCAAGTATTGGAACAGCACAGTTTGGTGTTAAACATAAATTACTAAAAAGAAAGAGAAAGTTTAAAAAGAGATTTGACAAGTAAGGGTACGTCTACACTGCATGGCTATTTCGGGATATCGGAGGTATGCCGAAATAGCTACCCCACGTCTACACAAGCCACCTGTTATTTCGAAATACTTTTCGAAATAATGGGCATGCTATTTCACCATCCCGGTAAGCCTCGTTGCACAAGGGTTAAGGGATGTCTCGAAATAGCATGCTATTTCGAAATTTGGTGCTGTGTAGATGTGCCAAATTCCAAAATAAGCTATTTTGAAATAGATTCAAAATTTTAGACGCAATTTGTGTAGCACAAATTGCTTATCTTATTTCAAGTTTAAGGTGCTGTGTAGACGCACCCTAAGGTAAATGGTTCTGTGCTTGTTTCATTCAAATTAAGATTGTTTTTCTTCTGCATAAGAAAGTTTCAAAGCTGTACTAAGTCAATGTTTAGTTGTAAATTTTTGAAAGAACCATCATAATATTTTGTTCAGAGCTACAAACATGACAGTTACAAATACTCTACATTCCCGAGGTGTTTGTAACGATGAGGTTCTACTGTATAACTAATTAAATAGATTCTTAAATGAGAATTTTTTTTCCAAAAGAAAACCTGGTTAATAGGGCTAACAGTTATGTCTACTGCTTCACTGTTTGATTCATGGAGTACAATAAATTGACCAAGATAACAGAAAAGTACCTCAAATGTAAGTTTGTTTTTCTCTTTGTCCCCAAAAGGAAATGGCTGATTTACAACTTCTCTCAAGTAGTCTTCTACAAATTCCATAGTCAAAGCAAATTTCCTCTTCATGTCATTTCTCGAGGAGTCTGTGAAAGAATCATACCTACCAGGCAAAACAGAGAGAAGCAAAAGTAACCTCTTTCACTTATATGTTGAGATGTAATATAAAAAATAATGACATCTCAGTCACTCGTGATACCTTATTTTAAGATCTTTTGTACAGAAAAGGGCTAGATTGCAGTTAGTCCTGCATGTGTGCACCCCGTGGCATCTTGCCCAAAAGGCTATCTTCTGTCCACTTGTACTAGAAGTTGGGGTTGGGGAGAGCTCAACAACAGAGGTGATAGGAGAAAAGATGGTAAGAAGTTAAGTCCATGATCAACTCCTTCCCCACCTTCCTTTTATTTGTGTGCACAAAAGCTCCAAAAGAAATGAGCTGATCAGGAGGGGGAACACTCGCTGCAAACTAGGAAAGAAGGCAGCGGTGTTTGTGGCACATGTCCCTCAGAACTACTGTGTCTGCCATAGGCTATGTCTACACTACGGAGTTTTTTTTAACTCCGCCACGTCCAGGGAACTCATCTGCGCAGCCGAAATTTTTTTCGGAAGAGCAGACGCACTCTTTCAAATGCCCTGTACTCCTCATTTTATGAGGACTAAGGGCTCTTCCCAAAAAGGAGGTTTTTCCGACATTTGGCCCCGTGTAGACAGGCCAAATATCGGAAAAGCCTCTTCCGAAAAAAAACCAGAAAAAGGTACGCAAATTGTGAAGCGCATTTTGCGTACCTTTTTCCGAAAAAAAACCCCAGCAGTGTAGACATAGCCTCAGACACAAAGCCCCAATGCATCAAAGCAATCAAGCAGACAAGCTATCCCCATTGAAGTGAATGGGACTCCTCCCATACTTAAAATGAAGCATGTGCTTAAGTGCTCTCCTGGAACAAGGCCAATCCCCTAAATTGCTTCAACTGACTGTAGATTGCAGCTGTAATGGCACAATAAAGCTCTAAGTGTAAAACTAAGTTTCAGCCTTGTGAGGGTGTGATGCTTAACAGAACATAATGGCTTTGTGCTTCACCGTTCCCAGTAAAGGTCACTCCATCTCCCCTATCACAATGTATTTTAAAAACCGCACTCACAAATAAAGTGACCCTTTTACATTTCCACGATTAATAGTGCCTAATGGTTTGTGTTCTGCAGCAAAGTATCTGCTCACAATATTGCATTAAAATTTCAACCCCTTTCAATTTTATTCTGAGTAGGTTTGATCCATTGAAAATGCTTTAGGGTTTGTGAACTTACTCATGGATGGTGATCTTGGTAGGAATTTCAGTCCACAGTCTAGCATATCGAACGGGTACTACTGACTCCTGAGGATCTCTGTCAACGTGCATGTGCAGCATAAGACGGCAAAAAGAAGCCCGGAGGTCATAAGGGAGGCTTTCATCAGACATACACCGTAGGATCAAGTCCACTGAGAGCTGAGTTGAAATCTGATTTATGGCTAGATACTGACGGTCCAGGCACATCCTTGCAAAGAGGTTTAATTGGTACCTGAAGGTAATAAAAATAAATGGCATATTTTCAGGGGGGACTTTAGGTTTCTTTGAATGGCACAGAGCAAAATACCTGAGAATATACTCTCAGGAGCCTGATCTATGCCATTCCCAATATAATTATACCACCCCTTTGTTAGCAAAGACACCCACTTGCCATTACAAACCCTACTATTAATCTCCTGTGCCCATTGATTTTTATACTGAACTAACACTAGAGTTCAAAGGAAGTCCCTTGCACAGAACAGCGGTGGGATGAAACCCTTGAGCTATTCATTTTCAATACATTAAGACTTTGTTTCATGCCCCCACCTTCCCGGATCTGGAAGTGCTGATGGTGCTCATTTTTTAGTGTTCCCAGACAACCGCTCAGAGCACAGCTTGTCTGAAAGAGTATCCTAAAAGGAGCTGTTGTGCTATCGCACCTGCTAGGAAAGGGAGGAGATAAAATCACAGCATTCTGAGAGCACACAGGAATATGTCAAAAGCATATATGCTTCACCACACTCTCTGGAAAATATTGGATAGATTGTGATCCTGCTTCTTTCCACAATTTTTAACAACTTAGATCCAGTTTTTGAACGTGCTAATGAGCTTGCTTCTAATTTAAGACAATAGCTATTGATTTCAATAGCTCCCCGAATAGTGAAATTGTTTTACCTGTAATAGGTGAGCACTTCGAGATCAGCCTTTGTGCCTTCCTTAGCCTCCTGGGCCAGATGCCTGATAGCTTTGCCATGTGGTTCCTTATTGCTGTCAATCCAGTAGAGCCAGACCTCTTCCTCATCAATATCATCTGGGATGATGGAGCATTCCAAGGGATTGTCTATTTGCATTGAAACCAGCCTTCAAAAAATAACACATAAGCCCTCTCACAAATGTGGCAAGAAAAGCAATGTAATAATGACAAGTATGTTTCGATTACAGTGCTTACTTGGTTTGGATAAGAATGTCAGCATTTCCTGGACTCAGCATAAATTTACAGATGAGTTCTTGAGTTACTGGTATGGCAGTTGTATTAGAAACACACAGGTCTGATAGATAATCCAAGAATCTGGACAGGAAAAAAACCAGTACAACAAAATATTACACAGAAGCATCCCAAAGGAAATCTGTTCAGCTGCCTATCTCAAGCACTCTAGAATGAGAAAAACCTTCCTGAAAAATATTTTATTTTTCAGGTGGGAATCACATACCCTTATGAATGCTGAAGAAGTGTGATGGGGCGTTCCCGCCCCACACTGAGCAGGAGGGGGTTAAGAAGGCTCCACCCACTGAGTCTCACTGGGCATGCCCAAGCTGCTCTGCTATAAAAGAGAGCAGCCCAGTTCAGCTGGGGCTGGCAGCCGGAGGGAGAGGATGTACCTTGCCAGCTCCAGGCAAACCACAGAGATTACCCAAATGCCGAAGCATTATCACAAAGGCTGGAAGCCAGATGTGTCTAGAGCCCTCACCGGTTCCAGAAACCAGCAGAAGCAGCCAGATCCCAGACAAAGGAGGGGAGGTGAAGTTTCATCCAGATGCCCAGTAGGTTGCATCACACTCCTCCCTCCCAAGGCGAGGGAGGCAATTTACTGTCGGGGACCATGGAAGGCACTGTCCCATGAATATGGACAAATTATAGACTGTGAACATTGAGTCACACTACCCCAATGAAGAGGGGTGAGTTGTTGATTGGGACTGTTGAATTGTAATGCCCTGCAAACAGGGGCAAGGTATAGACCAGGAGTGGGCAAAAGGGACTCCGTGGGCAGGATCCGGCTCGCCAAGTGGGTTGATCCAGCCCGCGGAGGCTCTGCCGCTCTCCTGCCCCCAGACCAATTCGGACCTGGGGGTAGGGGAAGCGCATGAAGTTTCCTCTGCCCTGGCAGGAGCACATAGCACTTTGAAGTGCCGCATACTCCTAGCAGGGCAGGAGACTTCATGCGCTCCCCTGCCCCCAAACCCTGATTGGCCTGGGGGAGGGAGGAGCACACAAAGTTTCCTCCACCCTACCCCCCACCCTGCTAGGAGAACGCAGCACTTTTTTAAGGGCCACGTGCTCCTCACAGAGCAGGAGCAGGGTGGAGGAAGCTTCATGCGCTCCTCTGCCCCCAAGCTCTGATTGACCTGGGGGTGGGGGAGCATGCAAAGCCTCTTCCCACCCTGCCTGGGACATGGGTGCTTAGTGGAAAGGGGGGGAAAAGGGGCTCCCCCACCCCCAGACCATGATTGGAGTGGGGGCAGGGAAGCCCAGAAGCATCCTGGCCCCGCCCCCTTCTGGGGGCGGCCCGGGGCCACTTCAAAAAAAATTTGCCCACGCCTGGTATAGACTCTAACCATTGGGTCATGTTGCCCCACAAGAAGGGGCAAGTTATAGATTGGGACTATTTGCTGGGCAGCACAGTTCAATAGGGGCAAGTTAGAGACTCTGACCGTTGGGTCACCCTGCTAGGAAATTCTGGGGGACATTTCACATGATTAAGGCCTGCCTCACAGCACTATCTGCTAATAGTGGCTTTTCTGAACTGTTCTGTAAGACGTATTTTTAAAGCAGAACTTATTTTTGCACTAAAGGTTTACACATAAGTGAAGTTGCTGTATTCAAACAATGAATTTAGTCAGTCAATCAAATTAAGACTCTTCCTCTTACAAATAATGATATAAGATATTAAACTAGGTCAATAAGACCCTTAATAAGGAACAACCACCTTCTAACAATGACCCAAGAAATTGGCTCAGTACCAAAATGGCAGCCCTTTCTAATACTGACCAAGAATAACATCACTTAGCTTGGGAGATGCAATGAGAACAGAGCTGCAGGTGATATGCAGAATAATTCTAATGCTGCAATACAACAGCTTACAGCAGTACTATAAGTTACTCCCCATAAAAGTAATTTGACCCTCAACACATGGCTTTAAACACATTTGCATTATTACTGTGTATTTACAATTGGAAGTCTAATAAAAAATAAGACACTTTTTTTCAATCAGACAATCCACGGAGTTTATATTCGTACAGAAAATGGCAGTGAAAGCAGCAAGAGTTGCAGGCATTTCTGTTCTCTCCACTGTAACAATTTATACACAAGGTGGGTCATGGCTTAGTTTTCGTCTGCCAGGAGGAAGAAAAATGTAAGGCATAAAAGAAAGATAACGAAACAGTAAATAGCAGGCAGATTCACAGATAAAAAGTATCAATACAGAAGAAGAAAGGTATGTGGACTGCTTCAAACCTTGGTTCTCTATTTCTCCTGAGTAAGTTAACAAACGTCTCTATTTCTTTAGATGTGATGTGTTTCTCAAGTAGTTTTCTGTTGTTGTGCAACAAAGCTGTGATAGTGTCTTCTGCCAGGATATCATAGCCTATCTGGGACTGCATGATGCAGAAGTTCTTAGCAATATATTCCTGAAAAATAAAAAAGCCTCAGAATGATCTGTTCAATAGCCTGTAAGAAGCAGTAACTCTTTTAGGATCAGCTCAATTGATTCTCCAAACTAATTCTCACCACACATCTTACGAGTGGAATACCATGACGTGAATCTGGGATCACTGAATCATGTCCTCAAAGAAAAAAAAATCACTTGTCTTAAGGGTAGCCACAATCTTCTCCCCTCCCCTAAAAACCACACACATAAAATAAATGGAAAAGGTGGCATTTACTTTATTTTTGAAGGAATATTCTTGTTTTTATAGACAAGAAATATTTTGGAAGGCTGTAGAAAGGCATCACCCAAGTCAGACACATCATTTCAACACCTTATTTTGAGCCCCCCTCTCCTGGCCCATGCCTGCAAAGTCTATGACCCAGTCTCCACTCTAGTTCATAGAAGTGTTGTTGGACTGAGTGGGTCTGAACTTTCTCCCACTCAAAGGACACCTGGTGGGGGTAGGTTGGGCAGCTTGACCGAATCAGTTCTGCTTCTGAGACCACTATTACTCTTTGCTTACAAATCTGGCAATGAGAAGAATTCAAAAAAATCAGTCCAACTTTTCCACTGTCTACTCTGAAATCCAAGAGCATATTTATAGTGATACAGCAGAAACCCACAAACTGGGAGTTCCATTCTCATGCTTCAACCTGTGGAGCTTATAAACAGGAAAAAATGGCATGGCGCATGTGCCGAGAAAAACAACATTTCAAAGCTGATCACTGGTCTCCTGTAAAAATTCCTAAACAACAAAAATACCCTTGTTCAGCCTAAGTCTTCACTACTTTAATGATTGATTTCCTATACACGAATGCACACGAGTGCATTACACGAGTGGTTTCACTGGTATTTGGATTCCCATTGTATTAAGTACAAAGGGCAGGGGCAGGCCCAGAGTATACAATTATGTAACAATTTTAGGGGAAAACAATTTTAGCTACAACTGACCTGGTTTTTCCTATAATCCTGCTGGGAATGTCTGATGACTCTGTAACATAGTCTTAACATGTATTTGTAGGGAGCATATCTCTGGTCTCCTAGATCTTCAAGTCTCAGCATTGATCCCTCTCCTCCTTTGTCCTTAAACGGAGCTTTGAGGATCCCAAATATCTGTTCAGAATCAAAATCACAGAGGGTGAGAACAAACAAAACCAAGATTTCTGGTCGACAGTAGCTGGCCATTTCTATGCAAATTCATATTAAAAAAGAAATTACAGGAGTGCCTTAAAACAAGTTAAGAAAAAGGACACACCACTCTTTCTAGCTATATAGGACTGAATGTGGAATACTGACAATCCCAGACATTAAAAACTGTGCTTTAACATGACACTGTTCCATGGACCTACACAGCACAGAAAAAATCACTACAAATAATTCTGGATCAATTTACAGTCAAAGGGGAAGAACATTCTGTCATTCTTCTTTTCCATCCTCTTCCCCATTGTTTATTCAAGAAGCTACTTACATAGCATATTAAGTCCAATTCACATATGCACAGATCTTATCCTTCCAGCTCCATGAGAATGCAGAGATTCACAAGATGGACTCATTTACAGCACTGGGGACTCGAGTATCACATTTGTTTCAATTTAAGCAAGACTTACTCTCTCATAGCCATGTAATGCAGTGAGATTACACAGGCATAACTGAGAACAAACTATAGTCATTTATATTCAACAGTCTCCTCATTATTGGTTTTCTTTTTCATTTAGACAATAGGTGAGACCTGTGTGGCTAATTTCACACCTATGAATCCAAAGGATGAAGTAGCCTCTTTAAACAAACAACCGTCTTCCTTCAGTAGCTTCCCCACATGCACATATATAAACAAATGGATAATATCCAAAACATACCTGGGCCAATATATTTTGTTCCCTCATTAGTTTTTGTCTTTCCCGGTTTGGCTTGGTGATCAACACATCCAGAACTTCCTGTCCATTATTAGGCACATCAGCAACAAAGAAAATGAGATCTTCTAACAGTTTGGTTACAAACCTAGAATGGGAAGAGGAATCATTGCTATACAGGTCAAACCTAGAACCAGTAAAGAAATCCTCACTATACAGTTCCACATTTACTAGGATTTATTTTTTAACAATCCACACATCTTATGACAGGTTTTTTGTGGTACAATGGAACCTCAATCACTGCAAAGCCAAGCCTGACACGTGCTTAAGGATTCAAGACCTTGCATCAGCAGAGGCCTAAATCCATCCCAACGATGTTGACCAAAGTATTCAACAACCACAACAAAACCGAAAGCAAGTTCAACTGATGGGCAGTATTCCAGAACAAGTAATTACTCAATACACCAGCGACACCAGCAAGGTATTTTCACACGCAGCCTTGCTAAATTTTTTCAGGTAACCACTAAGAACTTTAGGAAGGATGCACTGCAGACAGTGAAGAACATGCAAGCATCCCCCTTCTATTCTGCACCCCCTAGTGACCAAGCAGATATTAAAGGAAGGGGAAGAAAGATTTGAAAGACCACATCTTGCACTCCCTGCTAAGGGAAAGGGGAATTGGTACAGAGCACCAAAAGAGGAGACAGAAGGGTCCCATCCATCGGATGGTTTGGAGCTGCTGCCCCAGACATCTCACTCTGAAGGGCCCCATGGCAGCTGCCTCAACTGTTCTATAGATGGAACCCACAGGGCCCAGAAGAACCTGGGGAATAACCTGGGGAGCCTGGCATGGAGCAGCAGGGGTCACGCCCCCACACTCACAGTGGCGACAGAATCCAGCGCGACCTGGGTACCAGCTCTGCTTCGACCTCCTGCCCCTACTCAGCCCTCTAGGCTCGGCTTCACCGTGACAGCAGGAAGCAGAGCACCGTGGCGCTGGCCCCAGAGCACTCCACTTCCCACTGCTGCAGTGAAGCGGAGTTCAGCAGGCTGGACAAGGGTGGTGGGGCATAGTGGAGGAGGCTGCTGGGTCACTCTGCTGCCATGGTGGGGGGGCCCACAACCTCTGCTGCCACCCCACACTAGGCCCCCCTGGTAATCTCCTGGCTCATGTCACTCAGGGGAGGGGATTTCAAGGAAGGTACAGAGCGAGGGCAGGAAGGATTGGGGTAGGGTGGAGCAGGGGTGGAGGCAGGGCCCCAGGTCCCTCCCCCACTCCCGGGATGGTCGTGAGGGGAGCGGTACTTCTAATACAGGTTGGACCTTGTTGCTCTGACACCCTTGAGACCTGACTGGTCCCAAACGAGGGGATTTGCCAGACCAGGGAAGGTCCCGCCTCCCCCAGCTTTGCTGGCACTGGGTTAGGGCCCCAGTCCCCTGAGGTTCTCTAGATGCTGCCAGCTCTGCTCTGCTACAGCCAGGGTGGAGCACCATGGCTGAAGCTCCACAGCTGGGGCTGGAGCTGCACATCCACCTCGCTCCACAACCAGGGCTGGAGCTGTGCAGCCAGGGCAGAGCCCAGCAGCCGCCTGGCTCTGCAGCAAGTGCTGGAGCTGCGCAGCCAAAGCGGGGTGGAGAGCTGGGGCCGGAGCTCCCTGACCACTGTTGGGGCTGGAGCACCATGGCCATTGCTGGGGCCAAAATTCCCTGCTGTGCCGCCCATTTCACCCTTACACACATATACTGGGTTGCCGGTGCCCCCCAATGCGATCCTGCCCCACCACCAGACCTCTCTTTTCCTGGGCTCTGTGGTCCAGGAACATCCATGGTCCATGCCGGATCACAGAGGCTGCCAGACCAGGAAGCCCTGGCTAAGGGAAGTACAACCTGTACTGGAAAATGGCATCTCCATCCTGGAGGAGACAGACAGAAATTCTAAGTTATACATCCATATAGCAAAACCTATATAGATGGAACTTCCCATTTCTAATTGAATAGGCCCAACTTTACTAAATAGCTCTGAAAAGGGCTACAGGCTCCCCAGGAGCACCTCTGCAAAAAGCCAACAAAATCCTATGAGGGCTCAGTAACTGAAACTTGGTGTTTGTGACCAGCTCACAAGGAAAGGAGAGAAAAGAAAAATATAAGTTTTCAACAAGGAGTAGGTTGTGCCTGCAATTAAACCCACTTCCCCCAAACTGTCAGATGAATTTGGCCTAATACATATACCCTAGGCCCAGGTTTCTAAACTGTAGGTCTAAGGACATGTGAATCTTCAGCTGGGATTTAAAAAAGAGAGAAAGAGAGAGAGAGCTTAGAAGATTTAAGCACAGAACTTCCATCACTCTCAAGATGAACCATAGGCTAAACCTCCTAGCCCACCTTGAAAATCTCAGCCCATATGCAGACCTCAAGGAATACATCAATCTGTTTGGAACCTGGCGTCAGTAGAATAACGCTGACAGTACATGCGTGCTCCCCAAGCAGCACAAAGTGAAGGATGTGGATGTAAGGCTGAGCAACTAGTTTGGTGTTGGCAGGATCCCTACCTCTATAGGTCAAGGACGGGAAGGGAAGAATGAGGACTGCTACTCTTTCACAAGAAATCACACACACACAAATAATGCCCACTATCAAACCACTATGAAATATTTCCAGCATTATATCCCATCAGTAGCCCCACTACTCGATGATGATGGCGAAGTCTCGTGGCCACAAGGCTAATAGTGTTACGTCACACCCTGGTTACTTTGTGCATCAGGGAACAGAGCCAGAGAAGAAGTGCCTATCAGCTTTTTAAGTACCCATGCCTAGGCCATTATGCCTTACTTTGTTAGGATAAATCTAACTACCTAATCTTGAACCTTCTGTTCTATTTATTCTTCACAAAAACCTCTTCATTCAATAGTTGACACAAGCTTAAATTTGATCACAAAAATTAACATTAAGTTCCTTTCACCCCCTCCTTCTTCTTCGTCTATCTTAGATCATCTTAAAGCCCATTATCATGGTATCTGAGCACTTCATGCTCATTAATGCATCCATCCTCACAAGCCTCCTGTGAGATAGGGTTATGCTGCTGTCCCCATTACACCAACAGAGATCTGGGCCACAGGAGAGACCCAGGGACTTGTTTCGGTCACAGAAGGAGCCTGTGGCACAACCAGTCTCAGATCCCTGGCTAGTACCCTAACCGTCTTCCTCACTTGCCTTCTGACCGAGCTAGCTAGATTTTACCAGTGCGTCCATTTGTGTGGTATTTGGGTACCAACATATTCATATTTTTATAGGGTAGTGATTAGGGGCGGGGGACCCACCATTTACTGACCTCCTTTCATTTTGTGTTATTGTTCCATTCTCCAGCTTTTTAACAGTGGATGCTAAAACTTTGTTGGCATCATTGGCAAAATCCAAGTCTCTGACCTCAGATAGGGGAACTGACACGATGGCAAAAGCTTCCTTGTCTTCTTTTGTTTGGCAAGTCCCAATCTGAAACAGTAAATTCTTTGTTAAACAGTTCTTTTTAATTTCACTTAATTTTGGTGAGCAATCCTCAGACTTCCTCTTTATTATGACTGATCTTAATCATCCAAGAAATTAAATCATTCACAGCCGATGATAGGGATGATTTTGGAAAGCTAGTTGATTTGTATCAATATTTACCTTCAACATCACTGGCCTCTCTTCCTCAGTATCGATAGGAATACTAGTGCTGGTCACCCAAGTATTAGTGCATAGGTGCCTCAACCGGACATAAGAGTTCCTAAAGACAAGCACAGGAAAATGAGATGTCTGGAGAAAAAGTGACAGAAGCTACACACTTCATTTTTGTGCAGAACATTGAGAGAGAATGTGAAGGAGCGGACACAAACTTTCAGCAAGGTCAGGGTTTGGTTGTGCCAGGACAAAGAGATGTGCATGGAATGTGATTAGTTCTCATCAAATGGAAAGAAAAGGCTGTGATAGCAGGGACAGTTGTACTCCAGAATGACCACTGAGGAGCAGCAAGCACCACCGCCCTTGGGAGCAGCAAACAGGTTGCATGACCCCAGGGAGAAGCTGGCAGGAAGGCCATGAAGCCACTGCCACCCCACGGAGCAGCCTCTGGTCACCTCTACCCCATTCCCTTAGCCCCTCACACCTCCCACCCCGTCTGACTCCTGCACCCCCTTCCTTGGTTACCTCCTCACCCCCAACCTTGACTTCTGTGCCCCTCACACCCTCAGCTTCCTACGCTGAGCCCCCCACACTTTGTCCTGACTCCTACACTCCCCACAGCTTGAGCCCACTGCCCTGAGAGGACCTGAACAATGCTGGGTAAGTCTTCTAATAATTCCATAAATTTCAAAGTATGAAAAAACATGTTTTGTTTTTTATGTGAACAGTCTTCTGCAGAAATGACTGTTCAAATAAACAGCAACACATTAACAGTCTAATCTAATAGCTGGATCCTGCAAACACTTGCTCACATAAGTAAGCTAGACTTCAGTAAGATTGCTCACATGAGCAATGACTTACAATATCAGTCATAAGCTGAGACTCAAGTGCACAAACAGCATAAGTTAGATTATTTTTTAATTCTTTCTGTTTGCGGTAGTGTTAGGAACTAGAGATGAGCAATTAATGCAAAAAATTGTCAGTGATTATTCATTCTACTTTTTTATATTAATTTACTTTGGCCAAGTTTGCAGTCTTCCTTTTTGTGTTCACAGTCTGTAAATATTCATGCAAGTGAATTGTGCTAGGGAAAATGAGCACATAAAACAAATTTCAAAGCTGCATACACAAATATCATCACAAGCCACGCTTTAAACTGACACAGGAGAATTTGCCCCCAAATGACTTCATGTTCATTCAATCACAGAACTGAAAAAAACACTCACCTTGTAACTTATCTGACCCAATGCAATTAAGTGACATTGCTCAGATCTCAAATACTGGTAATTCATTCCTGAGGTAAGATCTTAAACTATTTATCCAAGGTATTTGAACAACAAAGACACTCCCAAGAAAGTGATCTGCATTGGCAATACATGCATGAAAAAGAAGGCAAAATTCACAGCCAAAGGACTCCTCAGATTTAGTAACAGTACATTTTTTTTCAAATATCGGGTCTAATCCTATTCTCCATTACACATGTGCAAATTTACCCCACTGTTCCCGTACCTTCACAATCTCCCTTCTAAGAGTCACTTGTTTTATTCTTATAATTATTTTATCCCATCACAGCAGCAGGATCATGTTTTATACATCTCTTGTTCATCTATAAATGCGCCTCGATTTCAACTGGAGAATAACAGTAGAATATGTTTGATTTTTCTACTTTACTCGCCAGCATAATGCTAGAGAGAAAACCTTGTCAATGCGGCATTTATTTATTTTTATTTTTTTACCTTGGAACCAGGCAATCAGCTCTCTGAAGAGTGGTGGCATCTAGTTCAAAGAGAGATGCGATGTCATTTCCATGTGGTACAGAGACCAAAGTATACATAATCTTCTCCCCTGCCTGGCGTTTCTTCTTTGAAGCAGGAAGGTCACCGTCTCTCTGTTGATTAGGCACAAGGGTTATTTGCTTGCACTGGGCCCTATTATAAATTCTCCAATTATCTTGTGGACAAGTGATGCATCCGGATTTTGCTTTTACATCCCAGTGAGGGTGTGTCAGGGCCAGCTTCGGAGCAAGTAACACAGAGGATGCAATCTGCCCCATAGACACAGGGTCTCAGACAGTCATTATAACAGAAGCAGGTCACACACTACTGAGAGACGACAATACCAGGTACACTATTACATGACACCAGCACTTCAGAAGCCTACTGTAGTTGCAGACCCTTGCCTCCTACCCAATGTAATTACACTGCACTGGTTTGCAGGGGGCAAAGATAAAAGCAAAGGAAGGATGGGGGAAAAGAAATGTATAGAAAGAAAGATTAGTTCAATTGGTGTTTAGAGTGTTCTCTTTTCCCATTAGCAGTCATAATCATAGCACTACACCTGTTAAGAGTGGCCAAGGCAGCTGCTCCGTTCACAACCTGACACTGCAAGAAGTGGTAGTGGCACAGCCAGACAGCTGGACCCTATTCAAATGCTCAGTGTAAACAGACAACATGTTAGGGCCTCCAGCCTGCCTGATGCTGAGTGTTCTCAAATCCTATTGATGCCCATAGCTAAGGCTATGTCTAGACTGAAGAGCTTTTCTGGAATACTGGAGGTTTCCCAGAAAAGCTCTGCTGCATCCAGGGAACATGTCCGCTTTTTCAGAACAGTTTCCAAAAAAGCAGACGTGTTCTTTCAGCATTCCTGTATTCCTCTCAGCGAGAGGAATAAAGGATGTTTTGAAAGAGGAGGTTTTTTCCAAAATTTGGCCTAGTATAGCCGGGCCAAATTTCGGAAAAGCCTTTTTCAGAAAAAAAATACGCAAATTGTGGTTTGCAATTTGCATATTTTTTCCAACTTTTCTCTGCAGCGTAGACACAGCCTTACAGAAACAGGCCCTAGAATCAATGGGCAGGGTCCAGCTGCCTCAATCCCCATACCCCTGCCTGTGTCTCTTCTATCCCATAACCCCAGTCCCAGCCCCAAGGGAAGGGGACGCAAACAGAAGTAATGGGCAACACAAGGTAAACATCACTGTACAATCCCCAGCAATGGAGATTTTAAGACAGACTCCCTTGGTAATCAATTCCAGAGCTTTTAACTACACTTATAGTTAACAGCTTCCCTGAATTGCCTTTGCAGCAGATTTCAATCATTACCCTGGGTTATGTACAAGATAGGGACTGTAGGTTTGCTCTTAAGTTGAATCTGTATGTAAGTCGGAACTGGCGTCCAGATTCAGCCACTGCTGAAACTGACCAGCGGCTGACTACAGGAAGCCGAGGCAGAGTTGCTCTGCCCCGGGCTTCCTGGAATCAGCCGCTGATCAGTTTCAACAGCGGCTGAATCTGGACGCCAGTTCCGACTTACATACAGATTCAACTTAAGAATCCCAGGCATCCCCAAGTCAGCTGCTGCTGAAACTGTTTCAGCAGCGGCTGACTTGGGGACGCCTGGGGCAGAGCAGCTGGGGTGCTGCTGGGTTGCTCCAGTAGTGCCGCTCCTCGGCGCTACTGGACCAACCCAGCAGCACCCCAGCTGCTCTGCCCCAGGCGTCCTGATTCAGCCGCTGCTGAAACGGACCAACCGGCAGCGCCCCAGCTGCTCTACCACAGGCGTCCCGCGAAAAGCCTGGTCTGCTGGGGGGGGGGGGGACGCACTAGCTGCGCCCCTCTCCCCAGCAGACCAGGGAGATGCGGGCAGCGGGACCGAGACACGCCGCGGTCCCGCTGCCTGGGTCCTCCGCGTCTCCCTGGTCTGCTCGGGCCCACCCCAGATGCGCCGTGGTCCCGCGGGCCGGGTCCTCCGCGGCTTTGCTCCGTGTCTCCCTGGTCTGCTGAGGGGGGTCCCCCCCAGCAGACCAGGGAGACGCGGAGCAGCTTTTTTCGCCCCGGAGGACACGGGCGGCGGGACCGCAGCGCGTCTGGGCGGTCCCGCCGCCCGCATCCTTCAGGGCAAGAAAAGCCCCTTTCGTAAGTACGGATCCGACATAAGTCGGATCCGCGTAACCCAGGGACTGCCTGTACTTCAAGACTATACATGCCCAGGTTTTTTAAGTGATGGAACTTAGGCACCTATACCCCACTACGTGCCTATCTGCACCTTTGTAAATGTGGCCCCAAATGCTAAGTTCCCAGGGCCTGGGCCTGCAAATTCTTTCTGAAAGGGGAAATCTACAGTTAACACCTCTAGCCTCATAGAAGTCAATGGGGCTTCTAGAGTGTGTAAAGATTACTATTCCAGTTAAGGATGCAGTTTCAAGCCTTTACGTTTCATATATTATCGAAGATATTCAATCCACTTCAAATTAACAATTCCTGGCACATTGTGCACACAATATATGGTGAGAAAGAACAGAGCCAAGAATGCCAAAAAAAATTAGACAGTGTGGATCCGAAATGTGATTAAGATGATTTATAGCGTGTCACTAAGCAAGGAATGTGCTAAGCAACATAAAAAGGATACACTTGTTTTGCATCCATTATTTGATAAAAACCTATGCTATGGGAGATAATCCAGGCAGTGCTTTGATTACTGACGTAGCCTGTTGATTAGCCATCACAATTAGCGAATAATTTAACTAGTTCAGATAAAATTAGCTCCCCTTCATAGCCCAGTGCAGAAGAAAATTTTCAAATGCTTGCTAAATATTCACTTCTTCTCTCAAGCCTGAGAACTCACACCTCACCCCATTACTTTAAACAAGGAAAAGAGGCCATGGGAACAAGCAGAAATCTTCCGGTAACTACACATTGCTCAGAGGCACCCAGTACCTGCTGTGTTGTCAGGGGGTTATCAATCAGTGCAGATATGGCATTTCATGCACAAGGAGCAGCCCGGAAGAAGGCATTTTATCTGGTTTGTACGAGTGAGAAATTGGCAAATAAGTAGATGAAGTGGTCATCGCTGCAATGAAAGACAAGTGAACAGGTAGGGAGGGGCAGAATTGTGAAGGGCCTTCAAAGTCAGGATACAAAGCTCAATCTAAATGCAATGAAAAGAGGGAGAGGAAGATGGGATGCAGAGAGGGTAGGGATGTGATCAGAGGGACAGGCCTGGAAGGTGATCTTACCATCTCTGTTTTAAAAGGATTGGAGGTGAGGTGGTGGTGAAATGTGTAGGGAGAAACAGAAGACAATACCGAAGATATAAAATGGCTAGAATCTGCAGCAGGCTCTGGAGAAAAGGGCGTGGACCTGAGAAAGAAACAGTGGCAGCCTGGATAAGTAAGAATATAAACAGGGGTGGTTGGAGGCACGTCCCCAGCCCTACCCCTTCTGCTGAGGCTCTGACCCCAACAGGAGACAAGCTGCCTCCCTGACCCACTCTCCCCCACGGGGAAGTGGGGCAGTGTGCCAACCACCCTCCACCACCATGCGAAGAGGAGGAAGGCAGGTGGATGCGCATGCCCCAGACTCCCCATCCCAGAGCATAAGGAATGTGGGCGTTGGATGCGCATGTCCCCAGCCTTCCCGGCCCCAGAGTATGGGGAGGGAGGAGAGCGTCAGCCCCAGCTTCTCCAGCCCTGGAGCATGGGGGGGGGGGTGGGCACTGGGAGTAGCAACATGCTGCCCCCAGAATGCCTACAGCAGGGGCCTGGCCAGCTGTTTGGGAAGGCTGTCACTTCCCCGCCTAGCATACTGGATGCCCATGATAAAGGATATTTAAAGAGTCACTAGCAGGAGTGATCCGAGTTAGCCAGACAGATGGGTAAGAGAGAGGAAATCCATGTAGCGTGCCATTCAAAAGCAGACAGTGATTGGAAAATTGAGGGAACGTAAGCATCAAATGGGGAGTAAGAAAAGCTCAACACCTTGCTAGGGTGTTTTTAGTTTGCTTGTTTGTTTTTTAAAAGTGTGGTGTGAGGTGTGAGACAAGAGAGCAGCTTCCGAGGCAGCATCTGAGGGGATCCAAGTTTCACTGAGTACAGAGCGACGGGAGGAGTGAAAGATGAGGAGGTCATGGATGGCAAGGAGTTTGTGCTCCTAACCAATGGACAACACTGTCATGCATGCAATCTGAAAAAAAGCAGCAGCACAAAACCTAGATGACATGTACATGTCAGCAAATCACACATAAATCAAATACCCTAGATAATGCAGAACATTTCATAGCTAATGGACTACCATCATTGGCACGACACATCATACTATATAGGAAGGAATTTCCTAAAACATGCAATGTCTGTTTCTGTTGTGAGGTTGAAGTTTAATGTAAACTGGAGCTGTAGTCTAGCCAGAGATAATATAAATCAGGCAAAAAATCAGACTCGTCCTTCCCAATGCCTAGATATTTCCAAGTGCTCACTAGACTACTCTACATCACAGCCACTAGCATAGTTTGCTAGTAACTATGAGCCACCCCGGGTCTTGAGAGTTCCCACTGTTCAATTACATCCTATCTCCAGAGCCTATTATACCAGAAATTCAGAAAACCTGCATGTGGCTTTACTTATGGTGAGCCATTCATTTTAACTGCACAGAACAGTGTAAAAAATGGGACAGACCTGGAAGATCATTTCTTTCAAAATGCAAACCCACTCTCCAATTCCGATTGGTAAAGCCACCTCCTGTGGCATAGAGGCAGACAGGGATGATGCCCTATTCCTGGATGAATACCCTACAGACTTCAGTAGAAATTCAATTTAACAGCCAGATTTCTGAAAATGGCTGTTAAATCCAGCACAACAAAGGATCTCAATGTGTTAACCCAGTTTAGCAGGTTCTTCTAAAACTAGCATTTTCATACGGCAGTCATGTGACCAGAACTCTTTAGGTTAGAAGAGTTAAAAAATTCCATATGAAAAACGAGTAGAGTAAATTAATGGCCACCCTTGCGCCTGCATTTTACTGAACCCGGGCACACAGCACAGCAGTTAGCCTCCTATAACACCTTCGCTATTGACTCATTTGTGAGTCATCCCATTTTCAGCAGAGACATCACGTTGCAATTCGGTTGTTAGGAGCCAGAGACATTCTGTAAGAAACAATGTATGCGTTTTCAGAGCTGATTCAGACCTGTGTGCAACAGCAGAATAATAATAAAGTGCTGGCATCCATGTGTGTTTCTCTTTCTCTCTCTCTCTCTCACGGCGAGTGCAAAACCTCTCAAGTGGTCTGACTGCTGGCTTTACAGACGCACACAGACACTACCATTTTAAAGCTGAAGACACTCATTTTTAAATTGTGCTTTTTGGATTATTTATTACCAAATTAATTCCTAGCTGAGCCTTTGAAAATACTGCTCCACTTGTTTAAGCCAGACAACTTGCATTGCACATAATGAAATTTTAATTAAGAGTATTTTTTAAACAAGCTTGGTTGCTGGAAGCCAAAAAGAAAAAGCCTTTAGTGCCGCAGTATTTTTTTAAAAAGTCCACCTGGGAATTATGTATGAAAGAAAACACTCTGTGGGTCGGATCCTCAACTGATGTAGAGCCAAACTACACAAGCTGAGCATCTGGCCTTCTGGTCCCATAGCAGCAATGCCCTGTTTATTCAAGCAAAATGTAAATAAATATTTATCACCTCCAAGAAGTCACAACAACAGTAAATGCCAGTTAGCACTAACCCTAAGTATTTGGTATCTCAAAGGTTCATTTGTGAGAGAGGGAGGCTACCCTTCCAAAGGCAGCAGCCTTTTAAGGGGAAGTAATTAATGAATGCCAGGTTCCCAGCTGTTCCTGACATTTTCCCCAATGTTTATGGTGTCCCTGTGGATGCTGCACATTTGTGGGATTGGAAATAACAGACTTTTTTGCAGCACAATACACCAATTGTGAATTGAAATGGGAGCTATTAACATACAGCATTGAGTTTTTGATGGACTAGACATTATAATCTTCTAATCTTCAAACGCTAGAGAAGGCAGCATTTAACAAAGGCTTTTAAATTACAGGTAGGCCTTCATGTTAAACAGTCTCTTGGGATTTGGAGGGGAAAATATGTAACAAACATTGACCTATTTATTGTACGGCCAAATATTACCAAAAACTAAAACAGGGTTTGTAAACCCCTCTTTCACTAGGCAAATTTAGCAGGATATTCAAAAGAGACTACAGGTAAATTTTTAGAAAATGACCCAAATCCCATTTCAAAAGTGAATTCAGCCCTTAAGAGACTAAATCCTACTGTAATACTTACACTCTTAAGTGCCAGGTTCACTTTTTGAAAAATGGGACTTAAGACGCCTAAGTGTCTTAGGGTATGTCTACACTACCCTCCTAATTCAAAATAGGAGGGTAATGTAGGCATACCGCAATTGCAAATGAAGCCCGGGATTTGAATTTCCCGGGCTTCATTTGCATAAAGCCGGCCGGCGCCATTTTTAAATGCCGGCAGTTCGAACCCCGTGCCGCGCGGCTACACGCGGCACGGAGTAGCTAGTTCGGATTAGGCTTCCCGAGGAGTACAGCTTCCCGAGGAGTACAGCTAGTTCGGATTAGGAAACCTAATCCGAACTAGCTACTCCGTGCCGCGTGTAGCCGCGCGGCACGGGGTTCGAACTGCCGGCATTTAAAAATGGCGCCGGCCGGCTTTATGCAAATGAAGCCCGGGAAATTCAAATCCCGGGCTTCATTTGCAATTGCGGTATGCCTACATTACCCTCCTATTTTGAATTAGAAGGGTAGTGTAGACATACCCTTAGAAAATTTTATCTTAAGACAGGGGTCGGCAACCTATTGCTAGCAAGCCATATATGGCTCACTTAGGAGCCTGACCCCAAAAAGGTTCCCCACCCCTGCCATAAATAAAGACAATGTTGAAACCTTTTGTGTTGGACATAACATTTTACTTTATTTAAAAATTAAGCCTGGCCAACAAGCCCCAAATTGGGGCTCAGCCCCCATCTTGCAGCAGCATCATAACACTCCTGAACCCCCTGCACACACCCTACCCCATAGCCCCCTCCCTGAGCCTCTCAGAAACCCCAACCCAGACTTCTGTACCTCATATCCTAAGTCTGTCATAACACTCCTGCACCCTCTCCCCCCCACACACACACATCCCAACCCTGTGCCCTGAGCCCATCATATACCCCAACACAGACTCCTGCACCCCCACACATCCCAATCTTGTGCCGAGCACATCAAATACCCAAACACCCTGCCATGAGCCTATCCTATACCCCAGCTCAGACTCCTGCACCCCTACATCCCTACACCCTGCCCTAAGATTGACAGAAGACAGACTGAATGCATGCATGATGTTGGATTTGACCAGTTATAATGTAAACTTTGAAGAACTGTGTGAAAAGATGCAGCAGCAGAAGTCCCATTAAATAAAGTCTGGGAGTACAATGTTTCATTTGTGTTCTCATTAATCATTATGTCAATTATCAATACTATTAACTTATATATTTTCAGTCATGCAAATGGGTATTCTTATATAGCTCTTTGTTGACTATTTGTTCTGAATTTTGATGTAGTTTGGCTCTTTGATTTGAAATGGTTGCCGACCCGTCTTAAGAAAAATATGTGCCCAGTTCCATTGGAT
Source organism: Pelodiscus sinensis (assembly GCF_052426305.1). Lineage (NCBI taxonomy): Eukaryota > Metazoa > Chordata > Testudines > Trionychidae > Pelodiscus > Pelodiscus sinensis. The sequence continues at coordinate 121,483,553 of NC_143052.1, forward strand.
TTCAATGGGAATGAGGTGTCTACTTTGCAAAGGAAGTGTTAATTTGTCACAAGTGTAGAGCTCTAGCTATCGGAGCACTGGAAACATTCAATGGAAAATGAACCCCAATATTGCATGGAACGGGGAGTGAATTAATTCTTGGGTGTTTTTTATACACATTGGAACAAGCTTCCAAACTGACAACCCTGCACACCACAGACGTCTAACTTTATTTAAGAAGCTACAGCCTGGGAAGCAACAGAGCAGGCACCCCCGTGCCAACTTCATCAATAGCAAGCACTAAAAAAATCATGACCCAAACCCAAAAAGTAATGATGTTTGCTTAAAAAACATGAGATTTTGTTTTTTTAAAAATGGAGTTCTTTTTATTAGGCTATGTCTACACCACAGGGTTTTTGCACAATAATAGCTTTTTCTGTGCAAAAACTTGTGGTGCGTCTACACTGCATGTGCGTTCTTGCGCAAGTAAATTTACAGTAAAACGTCGGAACAGAGGGCTTTTTGCACAAGAGTTATTCCTCTCCTCACAAGGATTAAGCCCTCTTGCGCAAGAGGGCAGTGTGGACAGGCAATAGGGGTTTCTTGCGCAAGAAACCCCTATGGCTAAAATGGCCATCAGAGCTTTCTTGTGCAAGAAAGCATCCACACTGCCAAAGATGCTCTTGCGCAAAAGCACATAGCAGTGTGGACGCGCTCTTGTGCAAGACCTTTTGCACAAGACCTCTTGCGCAAAACAGTTCTTGAGCAAGAAGCTTGCAGTGTAGACGTAGCCCTAGGGTTTTGTGCATTTAGGGTATACTTGGTTCACATTTTAGGCTTTTCACAAAAAGGAAGGTTGCTTTTGTTTTAATAAACTTCTCAACTGCAGGAGTTATGGCTTTGAAAAAACACTAATCACAGGATTCAGAATAAAATCATGAGAATCGACAATACTATTCCTCTGTAACTGGATAGCATAATGGAAAATCTTGCACATTAGTCTCTTAAGTAACAGTAGCTTGTTAGCATCCTGCACTAAAATTAAAAGAAGTTACTTCTAAATCAGGTTAGCAGAATGGGGGCAACTAGCTCCAACTTATATATAAAAGGAAGGGAATTAGGACAGAGGAGGTCCTGGAAGAAAATCCTAGGAGTGATTATAGGTTGAGGTTTATGTCTGATTAGTATATCAATCCTGACAGCTTTTGATATTAAACACGCCAGCTCCTGGAGTCATGTGATTTCGTGAGACCTTCAACAATTGTTCTTAAAAGTTTCTATGGAAAAAGAAAGCTTGAAAAAAAACCATCCCTAAAGGCTTAAAAAGTAGGGGGCAAATAAAAAGATCCCCATATCTATTTTTAGAAGTCTGCAGTTTAATTCAGTCACATGATTTGGAGCAGAGGAGCAGAACAGAACTGACTTACTATTTTGAATATTTGGCTGGTTGGTAACAAAGATTCTCAATAGGCTTTAACTCCACCTCCTTGGCATGTGCCAACATACAACTTGCTTTGCCTTGATTAGAGTTTTAGAAGTTGTTGTTCAGCTTGAACTAGCTAACTGATGTGTCACAGCTTTAAATTCCAGGCAAGAGTAGGCCGCAGCAGGTATGTCTACACTGCAATTAAAAACCCACAGCTGGCCCGCGTCAACTAACTTGGGTTCATGGATCTCCAACCAAGGAGCTATTTAACTGTGATGTAACTGTTTGGGCTTGGACAGCTGCCTGAACCCTGGGAGCTTCCTAGAGCCCGGACACCAACCCAAGGACCTACACCACAATTGAACAGACACTAAGCCCCTGTCCTGTGAGACCAAGTCATCTGGAATGATCAACCAAAAGTATAGGATTGCAGTATAGACATTGTCTGTGTGTGGTTCTTTGGCCGGGGTAGGACTATTGACACTCTCTCATGTGCCTTTACTATGATCTAAAGAAAAATCTCTAGGGCTGCCAAAGTAGCTCAGACCCGTTGCTCCATGTAGTAGCTTATAAGCCCCTTTCTAAGGGTCCAACCCTGCAAACGCTTTTGGGAGTAAACACTTACTGCTATGAACAGCTGCACTGACTTTGTCATTCATGCACTGGATTAAGTGTTTCACTGTCGGCTCTTTCTGGACAGGAACATTGTACCCAGAGCTGTACAGATCACAGAACAGACATATTCCAAACTTGACAAATACCAACTTTATTTTGTCCTTGATCTCTCTGCTGAAGAGCCCAGTGCTAAAGAGCAATGTAGAAATCTGTCTACTTTAAGAAGAATTTAGACAACCAATTAATGTCACATATGCAACCACCAGACAGTATCGACTGGTTAAAACCAATTACCAGCTGGTACATGCCGTTGTGACACATGATTTAGCCAAGCAATTTAGACATAAAACACTCTGTAGATCCATTACCAATCCCTGAAGAACTCAGTCCCCAATATAATATAGAGATGTAACAGTATTCCAGTAGTGATTTGCAAACATACATATTTTCTCTTAAGAAAGGGTGTGTCTACACTGCACCATTATTTTGAGATAATGTGAGCATCTACACAGCCATTCCATTATTTCAAAATAATTTCAAAATAAGACGGCTTATTCCAAAATCTGTAAACCTCATTCTATGAGGCATAATGCCGTTTCCAAAATAAGGCATGTGTAGTCGCTCCACTGCTGTTATTTCGAAATAGCCCTTTTCCAGGGCCATTCTAAGTTATTCCTCCCCAGTACCTACTGGGGCTCTAAATAGAGATAGCACGTCTACATTATGGAAGCCTACCTTGGACTAATTTTGAGGCTTCCCTGCAGTGTAGATGTGCTATTTCAAAATAAGCTATTTTGGAATAACCATTCTAGAATAGCTCATTTCAAAATAAGCGTGCAGTATAGACATACCCTGTGGGTACATCTAGATTACATCCCTTTCAACAGAGGGATGTAAATTAGGCACTTCAAAATTGCAAATGAAGCTGGGATTTGAATGTCCTGCACTTCATTTGCATAATCACATTATGGCGCTCTTTTGAAAAAGCACTATTTTGGAAGTAAAACCCTGGTCTAGACAGGGTTCTTTCAAAAAGGTTTTTCAAAAGATCCTGTAAACCTCAGGTTTAGAGCACGGTTTTACTTTCGAAATAGCACTTTTTCGAAAGAGTGCCATAACATGATTATGCAAATGAAGCATGAGAAATTCAAATCCCAGCTTCGTTTGCCATTTCAAAGTGCCTAATTCACATCCCTCTGTCGAAAGAGGGATGTAATCTAGACACAGCTTAAGAGAAAACTTTACCTAACAATATTTCTTGGTGGTAGCAGAATTCAAAGCAGCAGGAAAGCTACCCTAATAGAGACTATAGTAATCAAAAGTGCTGATAAGTTCTTTCCAGCACTCTGTGACCCTCTTCTTCTCTTTTTCCCTTCCTGCCTACTTTATGGACAACTGAAACAATATCGTGGCCTTAAAGAAAAGGTGAATAGACAAATACCACCACCACTTCCCGCAGTTCTTTCTATAGGACTTTCCACTCAAAGATTTCAAAGCACTTCATGATCTTTAATGAATTACACCACCTAGCACCCTGATGGGCTATCACGAGACATTAAGAGTATGCATAATTTGTGTTTTATATGCAAGTAAAATAAAAATGTTCCTTCTACCCAGGCCTGACACTTTGTATTAATTGATACTACAACAAAACATCCTGAAATACATTTAAAGGAAGCATTCCACTTACCATGACCTTTCCTTCAGCACTGCCATCTGGATAATGTGGATTAAGCTGAAAAATAAACCATTTATTAGAAAACTTTGTTTAATCATATTTAGACTGATTTTATGCTTAGCAAGTTTTGGCTCAGTTACCCATTAAATATATTGGTCTATGACCAACCAAGCAAGGCTCAGTGGTTGAAGCTAGCATCTGCAAACCAAAATTTCAGGATTCAGTTCCACTAGCTGCATCTTCACTGCAAAAAAAGTGGTGTTTTTCCATTGAATCAGTACTAACTATCCTGAGTTGACTTTGTAAAATCCTAGTGGAGACAAAGCACAGGTAATTTTTATCGCCATATAGTTAGTCAAAGTCAACACTTCATCTTCCATTTGGGGTTGCCCTTGACTAACTCCACTGAGATAATACTATAGTGCATTGCCTCCATTAGGATTTTACAGAGAGAGCAAAACACATAGCGAAGACACAGCCAAGTGCACAAGGGTTTAACTGCTATGTAACTCAGATTATCCATTAATATTGGAGATTGAAAACACTTACTGACATCACTGTAGGGCCATCAGACTTAATGCATTAAACTATTACAAAGTGGTGCAAGAAGCTTGGGTGTACAGTGATACCATCTGTTTTGATATTTTGTCCTGAGGGGGGTTACTCACATTCTGAGCCACACCAGATAAAGTAAAAACAGTGGATCCAAGTTAATTCGCTCACATTTACTCCAAATCAAATGTTAAAGAACAATTACTTATTGTTCGTATTGTGGTAGAGGCTAGAAGCCCAGTCAGCGACCAGGACTCCACTGTGCTAGATGTTGTACAAACACAGAATGATAAGATGGTTGCTGCCCCCCAAGGAGCTCAAAATAAGATTATTTAAGAATGTTTAAATGCCAGTTATGAAAACACAACCTGATTCCCAAGGTCAAGATACATTCCCCCTGCTTGATCCACTTCAAGGATCAATATATGCTCTCAAGCCACATTCTGCTTTGATACACCCAGGCAAACTCCATGGTCTTCAATAGAAGTGCACAGGTATAACTGGGGGCAGAATTTGATCCTACAATCAGAACTTAAGTTAACAGCTCTGCTGATAACACAAAAAAAGAAAAGCCAAGTAGTGCCAACAAATAGTATCTTATTGATATTTATTGGGCTCCCCATGGGTGTAGTAGTAGACCATGCTGCAGGATTGTGGCCTTCAATTTTGCCATTTTTGAGTTACTTCTGCACAGAAAAATTAGGCATTTATAGAAACAATAAAGCCTAGTAAATTATTTCCCTACTTATTTTGTTCAAAATAACTGAATGGGTTATGTTTAACTGTTCAAAATAATTCATTTTGGGACTAAACAAAGACAAAAGACTTGAAAAAAAATGAGGGGCTTTCTTAAATTATAGTATTCTTACCACTACCAGAAATAACAATCGCCACAAAAATATATTCAGATAAAGTCTTAATGCTTCACATTCCTCTTTCCAATTTACATAAAACACTTTCACAGTTCCTCAAACAATAGGAATATTGTATATAGAATGCTAATAAAAATACTTCATTATTTTAGAAATCCAGACTATCTGTGGAAATATTTAGACTATAAATATGAAAACAGAAATAAAATGGATCCTACTTGTGCTAAGTCATCCTTCAGGCTTTTTCAGGTCAACGGATTTGTTAGAGTTGCAGTGTTATTTTAGCATCCAGCACTGGATTTCAACCAAACAGCCAGCACAAGGAGGAATACGCAGCCAATATACAGTATGACAACCATGGATTGTGAATTTACCTAGCTCAGATCAGAGGGGCTGAACAAATCATTATTATAACAGCTTCACTGTGTGCTACTTTTTAAGAGTAGATGTAGTATGTTTCCAACAATTCCTTCTCTAAGACAGAAAACTCAACCATACCAGGCCACCACTGCTTCTATTTCAACAAATTGAGATTTGGGCATTTTTAGCTAATGGCAGGTGGGTGGCAGGGTGGAGGACAGGGGAGAGTTTCACAAAGTAACAGTCCAGACTTCAAACCTCCAATTATTGAAAAGCTGGTTAAGAGAGTCTAGAGAACATGTTTTATTATGTGGCATGCTTTATGCCACCTCAATTCCATATGTAAACACTGACCCAGCCAATGCACAAGTAACTACGGAGCAGTCATCTTATAAGGGCATATCCTGGTTCCCATTCCACACTCGAATGAAGAGGTTAACCAAGCAACCATAAGGAAAGCTGCAGTGTACAGCGACTCCTGCAAGCTCAGAGCTAGTGGAATCACCATGTATGTTATGCACACACACGGGGCAGATTCTGCATGTTGGCAAGCAATCGCATTTTCACCAGGCCCATCCGTACACAACACCTAGCCCACCTGTCATCACCAGATTCTCATGCAGTGGATGAAGTACAGCTGTATCATTTCTAGTTCACCAGGAAGCTGAAACTGCAGGGAGATGAGAGCTTTGAGGGTGGTTAGTGGATGAAAATCAAAAGGAAAAGAGAGGGTGTGTATGCTCTGCACCCCATAAAGACTCTCATCAACTCACAGACCATACAATTTAAAAGGAATTTCACTGAAGCAGAATTCACTAGATCAGTATCTGGTGAAGTGTCCTCCACTGAGCGTTAAGTATGCAGACTGAGACTTTTGTATGTCTTACGTAACATGCTGGCTAAGTGTGACAAGTCTCACTCTAGTGGCTAGTCCATGTAAAGAATGGGAGCTTAGCTCCAGTTGAAAAGAGCTGTATGTTGATGCTGAAGTTTCCATGTTTGACTCTTGTTGATAGCCTATACTAGCACACGCTTTCACAAAGTGACAGCCTATCCGAGGGCTTATCATTCGTGTTGTGGGAGCACCTTGGGCTCCAGATGAGATCGGAGCTGCTGTACTAGGCACTGTTACAAACGCACAGTAAGAGACCATTCCTGCCCAAAAAGCCTTACATTCTGAATAGGTAAGACAGATCGAGAAAGGAAAGGAAAAGGGAAAGGGTGTTATTAGACCCATTTTACAAATGGAGAACTGAATCAGAAACAATGCGTCTTAAAGTGACACGCCCAAGATCACAGAGGAAGTCTGTTTCAGAGTCAGGAATTGATATTCTGAATTCCAACCCAGAACCTTAACCACATGATCATTTTCCTGCACACTTCATCTGCTCAGAAAAACATCTAATACTATGCCCAAGCATGTTGTATAAGACCTATAGGGGCTTCTCCATAGAAAGGAAAAGATCTTCTCTCTGTCATAACATAGATTTTACATGCAGCAATTTAAATTACATCATTCAATTTATATTGTGGATGAATCGCTTGGAATTTTCACATTAAGAAAATAAGTTGCTTTTAAAGATCAGAGAATATAGTACAAATGCCTGAAAAGGCTATTTTTAGATGCTTCTTAATTAAAGAGAAGATAAAAAGCCGTACTGGTTTTAACTAAATTTTGTTTCAAAAGCAAAGAACATTTAAAATGTCTATCCAGGAAAAAAAAAGTCACCAAATTTCAACTCAAAGAGCATTTTAATGGCTGGGTGAAAAACAGGCTTTTTAATGGAAACACTGACAGACAAAATATAAAAGGAGATAATTCAAACATAAAGCAGTTTCCATTTGATTAGATCTCAAACTCGTTAATACTGTACCCAAGCAACAGGAGCAACATGCTAAAAATACAAAAAAAATGCACTTCCCAAATCTTTCATCCTCATTAGTTTTGCTTTGCTCTCTGTTAACAGTACACTGATTAGATTTCAATAAATCCAAAGGACTTTTGCACACATTCAACAGGACTTTTGCTATTATATGAACTTGCTGGACAACTGTTGGTTGTGTGTATATACCTAAACAGATTCATGCAACATCCTTGAAGTGTTTGGCAATAGTTCCTGACTGATCACCAATAAATACGACACTCTAGACAATCTTCCTTGGAAGTAGGTTTAAATTCTTAAAGCCTTTTATTTTAGAGGGTTGTTTTTTTTTAAATGAGCCTTCGTTTCTCTTCCTGGCTGAAGGAGAACTGGATTGAAGGCACTCCTTAGAAAAGACGTTGAACAGATCAGGATAGTGTCCAGGGGGAAAACACCACTGTCCAAGCTATTTTGTGAAGCATAAGTGGCATTAAATGGATGGGGACATTCGGTGGAGAATTTCTCTGGGGCAGATAAACAACAGGCTAGTGGAAAACTGGAGACAGAATTAGCTCCAACTCAGCCTGTCATAGGTGACTCGTGGTAACACTTGGGAGGTACACTGCTCCCATTCCCAAATTTTAATTGCTAAATGGGGTGCCCCCGCATGGCTCCTGCCTGCCACTCTGAATAGCCTTCCCTGTACTCTCTCCCCACACAGGCACCAGTTGCCACTGCATCCTGTGCCAGTTCTTCTCCAATCCCTGGTGCAAGAAGAAAGGAGGCGGCACACCAGGGGCATTTCAGGAAAAAAAGGGGAAGCAGCAACGCCAGAGGCATCAGTTACTATGAAGGTCTGATTTGTTCCAGCAGCAGCCTAGTTGAGGACCAGGGGACCACAAATGGTTCCATACGGTCCCCACCATCCTCCAGTCAAACTTGGGCATGGTGAAAAGCCTGTCCCACACCCCAAATTCTGATTCTCAGCTCCACCCAAGCTTCGCTGAGTGCAAGATGCGAGAGGGAGGAAAAGGAAGCTTTACGCTCCCCTTGCACTTTCCTGCACATGAGAGTAGGACCCCCAGGATAAGGTAGGACAACCTCATGCTGTTTAGCCTCAATATTGATCATATGGGGAAAAAACAGTCACCTCTTTGTGGGGTGAAGATCTCACAATAAAAATCCTTTATACTTTCCTGTTGTTGTTCAACAGAACTAGGAAAGATCAAGTTTGATATTACAGATATTTCTATAATGAAAAACACATAAAACCCTTAAAAAACCAAGCCACCTCTCAAATCCTTCCTCTTACATCACAAGGAAGGAAAAGTACAACTGTTTTGGAAAAAAAAATCCTCAGGTCAGCTGTTGCAAACAAAAAGATTGGTTACATTCTTTCTGTCTGGGAAATGAAGCAGAATGCCAGACAGGAAAGGAGAAAAACGACAAATAACCACTTCCGTTCATGAAAATAAGTTGTTAAATAACAAACAATCAAAATAATATTTTCTGCATCTACAATGCCTTCCATCCTCCAGCATACACATATGTACAAGCACCACTGATTGACAGCCAACACTAGGATGAATGGAAATTACCTGGTAGGAAACTACACTATAGAAAACATGGACAAAGCCTTTGCTCCTAGGGCCAGATTTTCAAAGATACTTGGGCAGTGAAAGATGCAGAGAAGGTGCCTAGTGGGATTTTCAGAAAAGACCCAAATCAGGCAAGGCGCTTCATTTACATGGATTTAAATGAGCGTTAGGTGCCTCGTCTGCTTAGGTGCTCCTATAAATCTCATTCAGCACCTGTTGGCATGTTTAGGTGCTTAAATATCTTAGGAAAACTGGTCCTTAGTAATATGGGATCTTGAATGTCCATGCTGGGCAGCAGGCCTCTCCCTCTTCCCTCCCTTATACAAGTTAGAATTAACAGAGACTAAAATGCAACCAGCAAAGTAGTTTCTAACACTGTCACTTTAAAGAGCTATAGTCAAGCATGAATGAGATCACAGAACAGGTCAGAGTGCCTCTGTAAATCAGTAATCCATTCTCACTTCTCTGTACTTCTTTCATCTTTATGTGCATACCTAAATTATTCTTCATTTCTTATACACCGCAGTTTGTTACAAAAATCTGTAACAGTGAACAGTTTAAAAAAAAATACCCTGCAGCATGTTGGATTCACTCTAATTCTGGCACTCCCTTTGATCATACAGCCCAACTGACAAATTTATCGGACATTATATTTACTTATAACAAGGACATAACAAAGTGACTGTCTTAATAAAGAACAGATTTTGAAGCACTCTTCGAGTTTTACAGTGTTCTATCAGGAAGCTAATTTAAAAAAAAAATTTTCAATGTCCCAGCTGTCTGAGAAATTAAGGACTGAGCATGTACTGCCATCTGGTGGTGGTTTCTCCTGTTTGCAAATAATTAATAGGTTTCCTAAGAAAAGGGATCTAGACCAGTGGTCTCCAATCTTTTTTTTTTTTTTTTTTTTAAACACAAGATCACTTGTTGAATTTCAGTCAATTCAGCATCTTCCTCAAACCAAAATACCTTGCCCTGCCCCACCCCTTCTTTGAATCCCCTCGCTGCTCGTTCGGTGAGGATGGAGTACAGGGACAGAGGAGAGGAACACCCTGGTGGTGTCTGCGCTCCTCTCCTCTACCTCCCCCACTTTGCACAGCATGCAGGAAGCTCCCAGGGGCAGGTCCAAGACAGAGGGCAGGGGCAGAAGGCAGAGTAGGGGATGAGGGGGGAGAAGCAGCTGAATTACCAAAACTTAATAGCCTCCTGGCCAAACCAGTCAGGATCATCTGTCAGAGGCTTCAGGATCTACCCATAGATCCCTATCTCCTGATTGGTGAGTGGCCACTGATCTATAGTGTCATGCTCAAACAAAGCGATTCATCTCAAGTTATTTGCTTCATTGTTTCTTGTGAGATAAGGGCCTTTGCAGAATTCACTACTCATCATTATGGCAAATCCCAAGGAGACATGGCATCCTTGTTGATTGTGCACCACCTGGATTAATCTCCAATGAGGTCTCCAACCAGTGCTCTGTTTGGCTATTTAGCTGATGTCCAGCCCAGGCAACCTCACTGTGTCATTGAAACTTTTGTTACCCACAGGATTGCGGGTCTTGTAGCGGCATTCCTTAGTGCACAGGCTTTGGAATTTGTGGATCTTCAATTGTAGTATGTCAATACCAAGAAAGCAGCCAAAACCCAACGAGGGCTGATTGGGGTGGTTGCTTCAAATATCCTTGTTTTTTATCTTGTCCTGTCATTTAATATGGAGCAGCTGACAAAGACAGTAAGAATCAGAAACGTCAACCCAGTCTTCTCCAGACCTTCTCAATGCCCATGTTTCATTTCCATGCAATCTAGTTGGCATAACTGTGGTTCTGTGCCTCTGTATTTTGTGGCAAGCTTCACGTCACAATGTCCACATATGCCTAAGTCTCCATTATTAATTGCATCCACTTAACAGACATATAAGCATATCTACCATTACCCCAGTATCCAAAGGCTGATACTTACATGGTGCCTTAAGGAGTGGGTAAAGGGGGAATGTGGCAGGCAAAAACCAGCCTCTCCTTTGGCATCTTGTGGTTAAAGATCCCTGACAAATTCAAACTCCCCTCATCAAAAACTGAATAAGAAGCCAAAGCCAATGCACTTTGCATGCCCTTATTATATGAGAATTGCTTTAATGGACTGGGTCGTCTGGTATCCTGTTTCCAAAATGACCAGCAGTAGGTGCTTCAGAAGAAGGTGCAAGAAAACCTTTTACTGATTAACCTGCATTTGGGAATCATTTCTTCATTATTCCAGGAAATTAATCTTTGCTTATGTCCTAAAGCATGAGGACTAATATCCCTTACATTTTTATCCTAGCTAATATTTACGGTGGTAGATCTCACTCATACAAATATCTAGCTCTTTTCCTAATCCTATTACATTTCCCGGTACTTTGTAGCAGTGGATTTCATGGGCTAATTAAGTGTTGTTGGACTCTGGGAACATATCTTCTATCAGCTTTAATTTTAAGTTGAATTGGCCTAAAAACTCTGCCCTGGTACAAATCTACTTACTTAAAATCAAATACACCAAGATTCTTTGACCCTGACCATCCACATAATAACCATTTGTTTGGTTATTTATTGTATAATATGGTTTACTGAAGCTTTTTTTTTTTTTTTTTAACTGAGACATAATATGAACCAGAATAAGTTTTAATAGATGTAGTAAAGCAGTTCTAAAATTATTTTCAAGAGAAAAAAGAACTTTTATCAACTTCTCTCAAACATCTTTGACACAATCTTCCATATAGACATTGAGAAGTAGTGAATGGGGGGGGGGGGTGGAATTACCTGGTAAATAAAATATAATTCATATAACTTGTAGTGACTTCTGAAGTAAGGGATGCTCACAAGTAGTGTAGAACAGTTGTGAAATTGAAAGAGATACACCAAACAAGCCCCAAAACCCAAACCTTAGACACTGCCAAAACCCACACTTCTCTTTGGACAAGGGCTGAACCTGACCTTTTCAAGAAATGTATGCACATGAAAGTTGAACCATGACCCCTCAAAACTGAGCATGTTCTGTGGAATTTGGTACTTCTAGTGAACAATTCCTCCAGCTGGACTAGGGATATTAAATATTGGTTAATTGAATAGTTGATTAACTTCATGAGTTCTTATCTGTTACTCCACTATTCTATAGTCCTCAGGGTGTGGCCAGCAGCCAGTGCACTCCGGCCCCACACCAAAGATATAGAGGCAGCAGCGTGGGGTTGCAGCAGCCTCTGTCCAGGGGGTGAGTGAGCTCCTAGACCTAGCACTAGCCAAAACTGAGCCAGGCTGCCTGCCCACCTGGCTCTTAATAAACTTTAAATGCAGAGCTGCAGCAGGGATAGGTCCTGGACCCTGTGCAAGCCAGGACTGAGCTGGGCTGTCAGCCAGCCTGGTAAAAAAATTTACTAGCAGGGGAGGGGAGCAGAACGCACGTTGTCTATAGCATTAACCGATAAGCTTTTGGTGGTGATTAACCGATTATACTATTACATCCCTAAGCTAGACTGTGGCTCATAACAGAACTCTAACTCTTGGATTGTTCTAATCCAAGGCTCATATCCTGACACTCTGAGAAGCCTATGAAAAATTCCACTGAAGTCATTAAAATTTCACATGGGCACATAGGTCTTCACTGGTGTATCGGATGGCAGGATCCAAGCCTAAGTCTGTACTGCATGAGAAATAACAGGCCAGGTTCATTGCTGGTGCACTTCCACTGATGGAAGGAAATATTCTGGTGTGCCTAAGAGCAGGATTTGGCTCTGGATACTTAAATTACTTTGTCACAAGGATGCTGGAAACACAAGAAAAGCATGGGAAGGTATAAGAGTGTTGGACTTCAACATGAAAACAGCAATATCAATGAAGGGATAATAAATTGTATTTATGGGACACTCAGACTTTACAGCATCCAAGTACATAAAGTATCTCAAACAATAAAAAACTGCCCAAGAAGATCAAAAAGGTAACATCCCAATAATCAGATCTAAAACATCGTAAGATATGCCTCAATAACCCACCAAACCAATCACAAAACACACACCTCTTCTAGGAGGAACAGAGGTATCATATATGCTATTTATAGGTACAAATTTTAAGCAATCTTTTGTGGCCAATATCAAGGCTTCAATCCTATGGTCTTCATACAAAACTCCTACTGAAGTCAATGGGATTTTTGCATGAGTGAAGACCCCAGTCATATGAATTTAATACCCGATGAGTCCTCTACCCCCATAAGCATGGGCTTAAGTCCCACTGACATCAAAGATACTCACAGACTTAAAGGCCTTGCTCAGTCAGTTGTCATGGCACTGGACAGGGAGTCCAGAGATCTGGATTCAGCTCCTAGCTCTACTACTGACCTTTATGCAGGTCGTTTCTCCTCTGTTCCCCTTCTAGCCCTTTGTCCTGTCTCTTTACACTATACGCTCTTCAGTGTATGGGCTGTCTCTTACTACAAGTTTGTACACCAAGCACAGTGGAGGCCTGATTACAGCTGAGGCCTCTAGGTGCTACTAGAACAGAATTAAAACAATAATCTGACAACAGCACCCTGCATTTGCAGGGGAAAGGTTAATGATCTAGCAGGTTGTTCCTATTTCCAATTGCTAAGATCCTATAAAATTCAAAGTTGCCAATTTAACTCCTTCATCTTAACTCAATCAGACTATAGCAACAGCAGAGTAAGAGGGACCGCTACTGCCAGAACTGGCAATGGCTCCAAAAGTCCCACCCTATTTGACAAAATAAAAGAATTATCATGGACTGTGCTAACAAATTCCATACTGTCTTGTGATTTTTGTCTGTCACCGTTGTATTCTGGTTGCCTATCCAGAGGTCTCTGAACAAACTAGGATTTGAAATTCCTACATGTACTTTTCTTTGTTTTAGTGCAGTGACGCATGAATCCCACTGGAGAACTTAAATATGAAAAGATAATATTAACCCTGAATTGCTTGCTTTTATGGCTCGGTGCATTTAAAGTCCTCAAATACCAAATGTTGGTACATTTTCCAATAAAGATTTCCCAGTTTTATAATCACATAAGTAGTGGCCCACACACGCGCCAAGGGAGTATAAGAGGTGTGTGTTTTAGCTTAGCACAATCAATCAGCTGCCATCCAGTTCAAAGAGACTTTTATCCTGGTGATTAGAACACTGAAAAGGTTAGCTTTGGTCATGAGAAAGACACAGCTGCTTGGGACCCAACCCGCAGCATCTGAAATGCTGTTCCTGGAGCTGGCAGCTCCAAGCCAGCAGAGACAAATTCAGGAGCATTTTACACTGGATACACTGAAAGAACTAAAAAAAGTGGGAAATACATTGATGTTTTGCAGCACCACAATTTTTCACTCAATCCTACAAATCATCAGGAGGCAGAGAAGGGTGTCAAGATGTCCTGATATTATCAGGCCTATCCTGATATTAGCAGTCTACAATATAGGCAACCTATTCCCTCTTATCTGACTTTTGCCATCTAGTCACCTGGTGGGAAGGTGGATGGGGAGGGGGATTTAAAAACAACTTGCAGAATCTTTGCTGGGTCCAGTGTTAGAAAAGAACATTTGAATCTAATGACTCTATGAGAACAGAAAAAACTGCATAGTGCTAGAATTAAGGGTGCAGGGAAGTGGTGCTGCAGCATCCCCTAGCCTGAAGTGGTTTCCATTATATACAGAGTTTACATTTGGTTCACTGTTTCTCAGCACCCCAGTACACAAATTGTTCCAGAACCCCTGAAAAATTGTGAGCTGGCTCTTAACAGATATACATTTGCCTAGAGACACTGACTTCAGAGGACAATTTGGGTCAGTTCTTTGGGGATGAAATCCTGCTTCGACTGAAGTCAAAGGCAAAATTCCCCTTGACATCAGTGGACTCAGAAACTCGCACTTACAGTTTTCCAGCAGGGAATTTAGATAAGGGCTGCTTTCTGATGTCACTGTTTGGGGAGTGTTTATGCCTGAGGGAGCAGAGTTCCAAACACTGATCACTTGGGAGCCATCTCCACTCACCTTCTAAGGCAGAGCCCTTCCAGGGATGTACTATGCGGACGTACTGAAAGATGCACCAAGTAAACACCTGCTATGAAATACAATTTACAGTAGCTCAACTGTGACAGAACGTGTACCATTACACGGGGAGGGAAGTCTAGTTATTCATGAATTTCTGTTCCGTTTGCATTTATTATTCCACACCAGATATCTTAAACAAAAACAAGTGATGCCCATGTGAGACATGGTTAATAAATCACACCATGAGTAATCTCACTCCACTGCAGGAATGCAGACAAGTGCTCAGTAAGCCTTGCTCAACTGATCTAAAGTCACCTCACACACATTAGATGTCTGCCTCTTTATAAATCTTTAGCATGGCTGGCTGGCTGAGGTGCCCTGCCTGACATGTGAACTGTACAGAAAATGGTTCACAAGCTTTTATGACAGCTTTCCCTTTAAACATCTCCACCAGCATGTTTTCCACACTTCAGAGATGCAGTAATTAATTGCATCTCTCAAGGCGCAGCACATAACCATTGTTCAACCTGAACTCTTTCCCAGCTTTATTGCACTGTGCCTATGCTGCTCTCCATATTGAAAACCTCCTTGCCAGTTATTTCCTCAGGAAACCTGGTGCAGAGGTTTAAAGATTCTAAACTACGATTCCGCACACATGGCAGCACACCCCTACTGACCTGCAGATTTAGGATGCCCTTGTTAAAACCTTTGTTCAGATGAAGTCTGACTTGGATGAAAGCAGAGCCAGCCAGTACTCCTCAAGGTGAACTTGGAAATCGCCCACTTCAGACCTCCCCCTCCCTAAAGGGCAATGAAGAGAGATCTTTTCCTCTACTCTAGTCTTGTCTATTTAGCCTGCAAGCTCTTTACGGTAGGTCTGTCTCTTGTAACGTGCATAGCACCTGGCACAACAGGGCTCTGATCTCAGTTAGGGGCACTAGCCACTACTATAACAGAATTAAAACACACAGAATAGAGCCAGCTGGTTTTAGACAAACTGGGAGCACACCACAGCAATGCAGTGAAGTGAGGCTGGCCAGCGAACTATAAAGGGATTGTCACAGTTCCAGTGTTAACTGCACCTTTGACCTCCCTCCTGGCTTTCCTTGGGGGCACCTGCATAAGGTTTCGGAATTTCAGAATTCACCTCTGTTCGGCAGACACACACGCATACTTTTGCACTTCATTGTGATTTCCTCACCGGTCATACTGGGGCCCAACACCTTTGAGTTATCCTCTCTTCAGGGGGTTACAACTGTGCATACCAGTTACCAAGTAGCTTTCACAAAGCATTACATGTTTATTATTTCAGGCAAAAGCAGTATGGAGAACACTTGAAAAAGCATTCCGATTCTGGTGCGAAAAGCTTGCCAGGTCACCCTTCGGTCTTATGAGGCCTTTGTAAGCCAAAGCTCTCCCAACCTTTCTGTAAAGATTGCCGCCCCCCCGCTCATTCAGAGAGAGAGGATCCTGTCAGTGTGCTGAATCAAAAGAAAGCCCCATGTTGATTTAACTCAGCCTTTTTATACCAAAAGCCCCTTCTTTATCGGCAGGTTGCAAGAAGGCCTAGTTTGAACAAGTTCCAGTTAGCCAACTAAGGGGTACCACGCCAAAGGCGTTTGAAGTTTCAGCAACTAGCGGTAAACATCATTGCACAAAGGATAAGGGAAGGCTCGAAATAGCACGGTATATCAAAATTTGGTGCTGTGTAGATACGCCAAATTTCAAAATAAGCTATTTAGAAATAGATTTGAGATAAGAGTCACAAATTGTGTACCTTACTTCAAGTTTAGGGTGCTGTGGAGATGCGCCCCCTATTATTGGGACAGGAGTAATAAAGCTTTGTTATTCTTCTGTGAATCCAGGGCAACAGAACTGCACTTGGCATTTCCCAAATGAGGGACTTGCCCTCAACTAAACAGCACTCACTAGGCAGAGGACATGAGTTCCAAAGCCCACTGAGTAGAGAGAGGATGGGGAACAGGTAGGGGGGGAAGCTATGCTTAAGTGCTTTAGACACCGTTTGACCTGTCCTCGCTCCACTGTGAAATAAGAAAGCTAATTTGGACTCAGTTGAGAGTCTTGTGATGTGCTACAGAGCTGAAATCACTAAAGCCTAAGTATTAGACCTGCTATGGGACAGTGTCTCTGGTGAAAGAGACTACACAACATACAGCAGCAGTGACGTTCCCCCCCCCCCCCCCCAGTGACAACTGAAGTCACTGAGAGCTAAAAAATCACTGAGAGCTGTGTTAAAGTGAGAGGCCTGAAGACATTTCAGTGAGCTGGCAGAGAGGGCCAGAGCACAGCTCTGCAGAAAAGTGCAGGGGCCAACTGGTCGGGTGGCTGGCCACGACGGGCTGCAAGTGAGGGCCAAGCAGCAGAGCGAGTAATGTGCCTCCTTTCCACCCAGGGTGGGAGGTGAACTCTGCAGATGGCACTTTGAATCCTGAGTTTACACTGACCAAGGACAGCAATTGTGAGTGGGGTGCAGGGAAGGGATGGGCATGTTAAAGGGACTTTTGGGTTGCTGGACTGAAGACCCTAAGGGGAAAAGGACACTACCCAACCTATTTGAGTATGTGTCTTTTGCTCATGGTTTATGTTTAAGAACTCTGCTTGTGGTATTTTCCCAAATTAATGCAGTTACTTCCCTCCTCGTGTTAAAAGCTTTTGCTACTCTCAGACTATGTGCTTGCAAGACAGGAAGTATTGGCTCTTAGAAGCACCCACAATGTGGTGTGTAATTGTCCCAGGTCACTGGGTGGGGACTTCAGCTGCTTTTGTGCTGTACTGTTTAAAAGGAACCCCTAGCTCCTGAACCTATCCCAATTGCTGCCAACTCTGACTGGCAGAATGATTGTATTCAATCAAACTATGGCAATTCACATCAGAAGGATATGCACTGGTGCAACTAGGGACAAAATCTGATCCAACAGTGAATGGGACAATTGAAAAGAAAAAGACAGAAGTTGTCCTAGATCTACTTATGTTTGTCCTGTAATATAAAAAAAAAAACACTCCAACAGCTATGAATTAGAAGAATGTACAGCACAGTGTTGTCTGGTGCGAGGGAATCACACCCAGTTTTGTTACATGGTACCTCTTCTTATTTAGATGCTGTTTTTACCTCTGCAGCTAAGTAGTTTCCAGTTGCTAGATGTTTAAATCTGAACAGGCTATTCCATTGTCCTGCCCCTCCACGGCACGGATCATGATGTACAACCTATATACAGAAATACAGATTATCAGTCATACCAATCAACCATGCGAATCACACACAGATAAAACAGTGCATTCAGAGACACTGCTGTCTTCATTACACTAAAATACTAATTCTACTATAGTGAACGTTGTCAATATTTTGCACAATATGAATTCCATGATAATAAAATATTTTATACAGTGTGAAATTCTGTGCTTAACCTAAATCTGCCATAGATCATATGTAGACAAGCCAAATTTCAGAAAAGCCTCTTCCAACAAAACTATCGGAAAAAGGTACACAAGTTGTGGAGCATAATTTGTGTACCTTTATCCAATAAAAAGTGGCAGTGTAGACATAGCCTTGGTCTCTCATATCCTGGGACCAACATGACTACACCATCAATACAAACATTAAAAGTGTCACAGCCCTTTTTGCTAAGTATATATGATGACATCAGGATAATTATATTCTGACTGGCCAAATATTCCCACTGTCATTGGAACAGGCTAACGTATTCTTTTCTTTATGTCTTCAACTGTTTTGTAGTGTTACTTCCTGCGTTCCAGTTTGGTGGTGTCTTTTTCTAAGTAACAAGTCAAGTGGTACATAGATATACAGGGCCCACTCCTGCAGTTCCCTATCCAGGCAAAAATGTAGGTTTGCCCAACTAAGAAGCCTTTTGTTTTCAAAATGTCTAGCAGTTTGGGATCCATGGATAGGGAGGAAGTAAAGGTTCTAAGATCCATCAACTGGTCCATTTTCTTCTTATGAGAACAAAACCTGCTAATCTTCTAAGATACACTATTCCCGTTCAGCAAAGCACATGTCTAATTTTAAGAACATTCTCTGTAGAAGAGAAATGAACTCAATTAGTTTGCTAAATTGGCGCTCTGATCTATTGCCATATACCTTTGTAGCAAATACATGTCTCACCTGAGATTCTATGTATGCCTATCTTGGACCAGATTTATGCTAGGTTTCAATTTGGCCCTTTGCTTCTATGCAACTATATAAAGCAAGAGAACATCCTCTCCCCTCACAATTGTAGTAATAAAGCATCTCTTAAGCATTCATCCTACACAAACTGCTTCATACAAATATTGTTTACTGGGAGGTATATGGTGATACCAAATGATCAGGCATGATGCATAATGATGCATTTTTACTCAGTGCTGCATTTGCATCCTAAAATATTTATAATGGGCAAAAAATACCTCTATTTCCCATAGTGCTTTAGAACTTGTTGCAGAAGTGGCTGACTGGCGCAATGTTGTGCGAAGGAAGATATGTTGCTTCTTCTCATATTCATCACAGGTCAGAAACTTCTCTTGCTCTGCGTGGAACAGTCTAACAACGTCCCCCTAAAGAAACAGAGGAAGGAAGTAGAAGACAAAGCAAGTGGAAACTCTGAGCAAGAGTCTAAGGCTCTAAGCCATATGAATCCAACAGAGTCCACATGATTTTCACTGGTGTACATGGGACCTATCACTTTATTTTCTATTGCTGGGAACTCATGCAAAACAGAGAAAGCATCACGGTTTACAGGACAGACAGGCTAGGAGTTTAAAGTCTGTTCTTAAATAAACCCTGTGAAAGGTTAACGAAAATAAAATCTGCTTTGAAAGCATGACACTGAAAAGATGACGACAGTCAACGTTGGGATGACTTAAGTTTAAGGAATTTTTCAACTGGTTTTCTATTTTGGAATAAGCATAGTTAGTGCTTGATGAAAATGAGCAGCTGACAGCACGCTCTAGAAGTGTGCATAAGGCATAATATAGCCAAGGGTTGTGCAAGCTTCCCCTCCACACAGTTCTGACAATGTACCTCACCGTGGAGAGCAATACCTAGTTATTCCTGTCCTAGGCTTTTTCTAACAGATTCCTAAAAATACCAAACTGAGCGTTGGTGCTGTGATGATAGAGAGTCAGGTTCACTTATGAGCCAAACCATAAGACCTCAACCCAATCCTCATTTACCTTAAGATCTCAGATGCTTTTGACCCTACTTGTCAGATCCTTCCTTCTTGATCTGTCATCCTTTGCTTTTGCGACTCGATCCTCTCACTTCACCTTTTGCTTATCAAAGGTCTCTTTCCAGAAAGCCTTCTCCTTCTCCCCTATCACTTCCTGGTGCTGAAGGGCAGACTCGGTCCTCTTCTCCTCTCCCCACTTTTTCTTAAGAGGATCTCATTGGCTCACCTGGCTTCAATTGCCATCTTTATGCTCCATTCCTGACCTGTCCTCCACTCATCCCAGCATCTCTCTCTCTCCTCAATGTTTCCTCCTAACTGTCTTACCATCCATTGGAATGAAATCTGACTAAAGCTGAACTTCGGGTCCATTCTCCACTGTCTTATCTTTTGGGTGGTCACTTACACCTCTGCTAGATGGGTCTGAAATACTAAACATTCTGATTTGGCATCATGTCAAGTTTCCTGGGAACAAGCATAAGTTACAGCATAAGTTTCCAGGGCAGGGGAGGATCAGAACCTTAGTCTCTGTCCCCCAAACTTTACACACTCCCTGAGTTTTCTCTGTCCTCCCTGCTGCTCGGTGTTATCTTTGGCTCCTTCCTCTCTCTTGCCCCACACACTGAAGCTGGATTCAAGTCACACTACTCCTTCCTCCATCTCCTCAACATTTTAAAGCTCCCACCTTCTCCCTCTCCCCATCCAACTTCAGGTTTTATTTCAGCCTCACCACTAAAGCATCCTCCTCTCTGCTTTCCCTGGCATCTGCATTTACCTTCACCTCTCTAGACCAATGTCCTTGCCTGCAGTAACCCCCCGCACTCCGAATCCCTCCAGTGGTTTCCCCCTTTTCCTCTGCATCAGACTCAAGCTTCTTACCCACACTTCACAAGTTAACCCCCCCTCCTTCTCTGTTCCTGTCTGTTAGCACACGGCTCCTGCACACTGCCCCGTCTGCTCTACTAACAATGCCAGTCCCCACCACCTGTTTCTTCCACAGGCACCTTCCTGCTGTCTTCCATCTCACCCCTAAGTATGCAACACCCTCCCCAAACTGCCGTTTAAAGCACCCGGCCTGTCTTCCTCCACTTTCCTCCTCAAAACCCATTGCTACCATGAAATTGCCAGGTGATACCAGCTAGTGAAGGAGCACCGGAGGACTGCGTGTAATTTTAAATAAATGAACAAGTGCAGCAGAGCCCTTGAGTTGTGCACATGATTCATTTTTACAGCAGCAGCATCTAATTGCTGGTGCTCGCACCCTCCAACTGCTTGTTATACTTCTTATAGTTTTAGCCAAGATGCAGAAAGAGAGTGTAAGTTGTTCAAGGCAGAGACTTCCTCATATGTTTGTACCACATCTTGCCCTGCAGCAAGCCAGTTTCTTCCTTTGCATTATTATACATGGACTGGTATAGAGCACTGGAGAAGTATTCTTGGTAATGCAAGATAGCTCTGGCTGTTCCAGTAAGATGGTTTTCTATTTCTACTTCTTTGTAATATTTCCCCTAGATGCAATTAACCTCATCATGGTTACACATCCTGAAATTCAGTACAGACAAGATAACAAATAGGTGACTCATACTTACTCCTTTAAGAACGTCTTCTCGGTAGCAACTGTATTTCATGAATAAAGTTATTTTCCAGCTTGTGTTGCAATTAACAGCATTTACCTGTCAAAAATATATACATATCTATAGGTTGAGGATTTGCTGGTTCGTTTAATGCTGATTTAGTCTTTAATACACAAAAGGGTACAGTAAGATCTTTTTGTTCTTGGTAATGGGGTTCCCATCTCATACAGTTACACTGATAAATAAGGATGGGTGACAATGATAAGGATGGATCTAGAGTGGGCCAAATGTTTAACTAGTTTAGTGCTTTCTAATGGGAGACCCTAAAGGCCTGAGCCTGAGAGAAGCTGAATGACTATCTGAGTGACTATTGCAAGAGAATCAGGTACTCAACTCCCAGGAAGCTGTCAGGGCCTTGTAGAATCAGGCCTGAAATAAATACATTTTGTTTTGCCTTTAGGTTGCCAAGTAACTGGGCCATTCTCTCATGGGCAGTAGCAGCAGAGGTAGAGATGATGTATGCTGCTGACTGGAACCGAGGATACCACCTATGCAGAGAGCATGCACATTCTGAACTGCCAGCTACTCCTCCTCTGCTCAACTCACCTCTTTGCAGCCTGGATTATCTAGAAGCTCTATATTGCTGGCATGGAGAGGCTGTCCTGCGTTGACTGGCATCAGCACCACTTTGTCTCCCACAACTATCTGAACGCCAGAAATAAACGACAATTTAGTCGCAGGTAATCAGCCACGAAGCAACGCTACACGTAGGGCTCAGCTCAGCAGATGCTCTTGGACCTTCACGTAGCCAACGACCTCCAAGGACAATTCAGAAACCACAGAATTAAGTCCCAGCCAGAGCAAGCACAGCTCTCAAGTGAGCAGTACAACTTCAAAACTGCACCCCAACAAGTCTCAGTGACCTTGCTACTAGATCCAGGCAGGATATGTTGGTGAAAAAGGTGGTCCTATGGCCCTATCAATTCCAGGTCTGTAAAAACAAACCAATCCAGATAAAAACTGAATTAAGTGCCCTTCGTTCCCTTGCACTGCCAGCCAAGTGGTAGGTAAAATTTGAAAGAAAAAAAAAAAAGTCCAGAGTTTGTGAAAAGGATCCCTCTGCAGTTCTTGCTAATAGTCTCCATCCTTTTGTCTTTGATTTCCCAAAAGCCTTAGAGGCTTCAGGCCAGATTTGTATTTGTTTGTTTTATCAAGTTCAAATCAGCCTAGATGGGAGACTGAAGCCCAATGTGTGAATCCCCATGTTTGGACTGGTCTGAGTTAGAACAGCTTAAGGAGGGCTCTATTTTACTCCAGCTGGCTTTGCTCTCTAAGGCTATGTCTAGACTACATTCCTCTTTCGAAAGAGGAATGTAAATGAAGCAAATCGAAAGTGCAAATGAAGCACAGATTTAAATACCCCACACTTCATTTGCGTATTCACATCTCAGCACTTTTTTAAAAGTGAAAGTGCAGTCTAGATGCAGTTCTTTCAGGGGGAAAAAAAACCTTTTTTGAAAGAACCCATACTCCTCATTTTTTCAGGAGTACGGGTTCTTTCAAAAAAGGGTTTTTTTTTTTCTAAAACTGCATCGAGACTGAGCTTTCACTTTCAAAAAAAGTGCTTGGATGCAAATGAAGCACGGGATATTTAAATCCACACTTCGTTTGCACTTTCGATTTGCCTCATTTACATTCCTCTTTCAACAGAGGAATGTAGTTTAGACGTGCCCTAAAAGATCACATACCATCTGTGAATCAAAGTGCAAGCATGCTCTGCCCCCTTTCCTGAAATGCACCTATACAATGGGTGATGGATGCCACAGGTGCCTGTCATGCCAACTGAAAGATCCCTCCCTACTGGAGAAATTGCCAGCCAGCCAGCTATAGCCAGATTCCAGCTCTTGTGCACTGCCTGAGCTGCACGAGAAGGACAGTTCTGGAGAAAACAACATGTCACATGGTCTCTCCACCTAGAAAATAACAACAGATTCATGTGACAAGAATTCAGCTCACACCTAACAAAGGGAATATCTTAATATCTAATAAGAATAACAGTATTAGCCCTGCTCCAGCTTTGGTGTTGATGCTCTGATTTAGTTACGATGTTCACAGCAAGTCTAGAAGCACACAGACAGAGGAAAACAAGGAAGTGACTTCTAAAAACTGTGCTCCATGTCATGAGAAATGCTGTGAGAGCCATGCTTTTTTGGAACACAAACACAAAGTTGATTTCTGCATTTGCTAACAATGCAATTAATAAACACATTGGGTCAAATTCATCCCGCGTGTTGAAATCAATGCCAATGAAGTTGGCACATTAAGAGTTAAATCAATTCTGGTACGAAAATAAGGTTTCATCATGCTCAGAATACATGTCAAAATCCCAACAGATCCAAAACCAGGAAGTTTATTAAGGGACTCCAACACAATGATGAAAATGTGTCTGTAAGGTGCATTACTTATGCAATACATTCCTGCATGCCATGCTTCACACAGACTTTACTTACAGCCATGTAAGAAGTTAAGATCAGACAATTCATTAACCAAAATAAACCATCAGTCTTGTATCCTGCAGAATTGAATCAGGACTTCAAAATCCATTGAAAGTACAGCTAGATTATAACAATAACAAAAATTACTGAGAACACATAACCAAGCATCCCATTTTAAAAAAGGAATTATCCAATGAGAGTTAAAATCTAAGACTGTACCTGGGGGATGGGGGGCAGAAGTAAGGAATACAACACAGCAGTGTGGATCCAGACACAGATCTGGGAAGGAACTCTGACTCCTACAGACATCTGAACCGGTTTAATTTTATTTCTCGCTCTCACTTTGTGGAAGTAATTAATTAATACGTCTCTGGTCTAGGAACTTTCACTTTCCAACCCAACTAGATATTTTCTAAGGTATGATGCAATTTACCATTAAATCAATGAGAATCTATCCATTGACTTTAGTGAGAGCCTAACCATAACCCTAAAATCTCTGGGCCACATCACAGGGTGCAAACGCTACGGAAAGCTAATTTAACAGGGCATCTGGCAATTCCTCTTGCAAAGAGCAACCACCAAGGCCACACAACCATCTTCTACTCAATCCCCTAGTATAGTGGCAGAAGCCATGGCCAGAACACACTGTACTCTGGCAATCCAGGGCCAGAAAAATGGCCCCTAGGAAGCCCTTGTGACTGGTAATTTAGAGCAACCCTGAAGTCCAATATGAATTTGGAGTAACTTCATCTACTGCAGTGTTTCTTAAACTTTTTAAGACAGATGAACACCAAATAATGTTTTTATAAGGAACACCAAGGATTTTTTTTTTTTGAGGGGGGGGAAAAAAATTCAAGGGAGGAAAAGGGTCGGGGAAAAGTTATTAAGCAAAAAAAAAATCACCCGCCCTTGCCCCTTTAAGGGTGGCCATTTTGAATTCTGTTCTCCACGGCACACCCCTGACTGTCTCGCGGCACACCAGTGTACCACGGAGCAGTTTAAGAAACACTGATCTACTGAGATACTTCTATGATTACATTACACAGCAGGTTTAGGCTACTATTCTGCAGGCTGCTGAGTAGCTCCTATGAGTGGCTGACTAAATTCATCTCCCGTGGCATATCAAAATACCAGATACAAAGCAAGTTTAATGCTCACTTCAATTGGAACAGTTTCTGGCCTTCCCAACCAAATCTTCTATGGAAATCAAATGGAGATTTATTTGATGGAGGACTGAAGAATTGGGACAAAATTACTATCAGTTGCTAGAACGTCTAACTGGATATTAATACTTAATCCGGACTCGACTGCTAGAATATATTAGGTAATATTGTTCAATCACTGTGACAAATGTCTATTGAAGTTCTCCAAAGAAGGCAGTGTAAGATCAAATTTAAAAAAATCTTTTTATTAATATTTTTAAAAGACAAATCTCACAATGGTAAGCCGTGAGGATAATGTTTACTTATGCTAACTGAATTTACATTGAAATGCAAGGAGGGTGTAGGATTTTAGGCTTCATATTAGCAAAAGTTAAGTTTTGTTAGTGAGTGAAGAAGAACTATAAATAGAAGGGACTCGAGGCATAATCTTGGGTCATGCACTAAATATGTTTTTGTTTTATCTGGTTTCTGCAAGTATTTTAAGGGAAAAGGTGGATGTTCTATAATACCGATAACTGCAGAAATGTGCACTGATGCAAATGATAATTAGAATGTTTGATATTAATAGCCAATAAAGTAGAAGATATTTCAGTTCTGGGGTGTGGATAGTTAAATATGGCAGTTGAAGAAACATTAAATCCATCTTTTTACCACATTAAAATTTACTATAAACAGGGTAGCTCCCAATTTATGGAGAGTTCCACACACGTTCATACAGAGCTTAAAAGACGGATCCAATACCCATTCTTGGGAATGTGAGAATAAAGTTAAATTGTTAGTCCATAAATTCATTAGTGCCCGCTTGCTTTAGTTTTATCGTATAATAAAATATGGATTTTATCCTTACTGTGTCTCTCAAAATTCCTAAACTGAATTTAAATGCATTAAATGTGACCCATGAGACAAATCCCATTCATTCTAACAACTCCCTCCAGCATACTTGATAAACACTTTCCTCCAGTGCATTTTCATAAGAAGCCATTGCATTTTCTTTGGTGAGCTCATAAGACAGTGCTACTGCACATGGCTACTGCAGGGGAGAGATTTGCTGAGCACTTCACAACTGACAAGTCTGCCTAGGAGTCCCAGGTCCGGTCTGCAAAATAAAGCTGCCAGACCTAGAAATTTGCCAGTTCGGATCCATTGCTTACAGGACCTAGTGGATGTGAAACCATGATTTAAAGACTGAGTTTCAAGCTTAGGGCACAGTTCTTTTATCCCTCCCATCATGATCTCTTCTTACATTCTATCTTGAGCTAATATGCAAGACTCACCTGAACTAAATAGGAAACATACCAGTTAGAGATGGAAAAGACCCACCAGATTAACAAATCTAATCCCCTCTCAGAGTTGGGCATAGTATTCCTGAGAGGATATGAAGAGTTCAGTGCATGGAAAAAGCGCAGCATATTCGCCAGAGACCTGCTCTATGGACCTGACAACACAATTTTCCCCTTTTTGCTGAATGTTCTTGCTTTTTGTGAATTGATTTCAGAATCCAAGAGCTCTTTTCCTACATCCTGCCCCTCAAATGTACAATGATACGGGTTCACAGGTGTTGTAAATCAGTGTAGCACTACTGATGTCATCATTATTACACCCATTTCCACCAGCTGACCCTCTTTCCACTGTGCAACACCAGTGTAGAATCAAACCCTGGATGTTATCTTCTCTCTGTAATTTGAGGAAGCATTATATATTTATGTACTATATATTCGGCAAAGACATTGTTTAGAAATAACTGTGCTTTTTGAGTCCTGATTTATGACAATAACTAAGAAATTCTTCCTCATGCCTCCCTTTGCTTTCACAATAAGCAACTTTGTTGAGAGTCAGTATTTTCACCTACATTGTCACCTTCACTCCTCAGCTTCCAAAACGGTTGGATGTAAAACCAGGACCCCTCATTCCCTGCAGCATCCAGAGACACCCGCATAGCATTCTTCTCCAAGAGAGCTGGTAACCTCTTATTGACAGTGAGATATTTGTTGCTTTTTATGTGCAGCAGCTGTCAATAAAACCAAAAGTTAGGATCCTTCCGACTTTCTGTCAGGGGGTTATTTAAAAGCTTTTGGCAATTTTTCATGGACTAATAAATGAAGGCAAAAATCAAACCTGAAAAGAGACCAAAGGGAATAAATCAAGCAAACAGTTACTGCACAAGAGCCTACTGGCATCAAAAGAAAATAGTGTAGTGATCAGACACCACATAGACACCAGGCTCCTTCTGGGCAGTGCAAACCAAGACCAATGAGAAATAAAGTCATCACCCTCCCCTTGCAAACCTAAATGCCTCACAATGCCTTGCTGCTGTAGCTCCCAACTGGGGCCGCTCACCAGCAGCCTACCAGCATACAGGCCGCATGTTGGACATTGTGTGCTAGACAACCCTGCTTCAGAAGTTCTAATCTCAGCAGCCTCCAACCCCCATCAGCTTTGGTTACAACCAGCAAGGGGACTCCAAACACATTGCCGAGGCCATATTTATTTCACCAAACCACATACTCTGCAATGACCAGCTCTCTACTGGACAGGTCAGAGAAATAATATAGTTCATTTGTTCTTCTAAAAACACATCAAGGTTTATTAACTTAACTGATGTGAACACACACTTCCCTTCAAACATGGCACGGAGTTGGTTTGTAATACAATAAAACAAATGTATTAACATTAAGATATAGGTTAAATCGGGGTGGGCAAACTATCTGGCCCGAGACATGCACCTCCATATGGAAATTACATGGTGGGCCATGAATGCTCATGAAATTGGGAGTTGGGATGTGGGAGCTGAGTGAAGGCCCCAGCGAGGGATTAGGAGTATGGGGTGCAGAAGGGTGCTCTATGCTGAGAAGAAGGGGTTTGCAGGATGGGAGGAAGATCAGGGCTGGTGCTGGGAATGAGGCACGAAAAGGGGCCTCAGGAATCCAGGCTGCAGGCAGTGCTTACCGCAAGTAGCTCCCGCAAGCAACAGCATGTCCCCCCTCCCGGCTTCTATATTAAGGTCCTGCCCCATCAACATCTCCCACAGGCTGCAGTTCCCAGTCAGAGAGAGCTGCAGAGCTGGCATGGGGAGGGGCGGGGGGAAGGTAGCATGCTCAGAACACATGGCTGCATGGAGCCCCAGCATGCTCCTAGATGAAAGTTCTTTGCCTAAGCAGGTATCGTGCCTCTATGCAGTTCTAGAGACCTCATCCCCGCACAAACATGGTTGAAGGGCTTATCCTTCTCAGCTTGCAAGAGCTCTGGCTTCTTGTGTCTATCTAGTGATGGATGCCTAAAACAGCTTTCCGTCCTGTGTGCCCAGCCTGCTGTCCCCCCTGACTCCCAATCAGGAAGCTGGACCTACCTCATTCTTTTCTTCCATTCCTGTGGGCTTCCCCCAGTACATAAATGGGGCTGTCATTGTTTTGATCCTACCATGCGTAAATTTACATAGAAAACAGATAAACTGCTTTCCTCCGATCTTTCCTCCCCACATATACACACTTGACCACTTCTGTCTCGGCAGGAACTATTCGTCCCCTCCACACACTTGAAAACACAGTATCAATACCAATAATTCCTAGTACATTTTACAATTATATTAATTACCAATGTGTTACAGGCATTGAAGGGCTTACATGATACACAAATATTAAATCAGCCAATTCAATTGTTTATTATTTGAGTTTTAGAGTCTCCTCCCTCCCATCTTGATGGCTCAAATAATGTTTCTCCTCCCTGCTGGGGCGTAGCCAGGCGGTCTTTTTCCCCATTTGTTAGCTGGATAGCTGAGTTTATCTGATATGTAAATACAAATTAATGGTCTTTCAAAATACTTTAGAAATAACTGCCCAGTGGTGAAACCACAATCCTTTGTTTAGGGTGGGGTAACTCTTGTTGAGTGGAAAACACATTTTATTAATTATTTCAGTTTATGTCTATAACTTCGCATCAGTTGTGTGCGCCTGAATTACACAGTGACATGAACAACTGAGTTATGAGCTTTCCGATGACATGTTACACTACACGTCTTAGATCCAGTTTATAATCATGGTCAAGTAAGTTGAAACTCACAGCTTAATATCTGGGTGCCCCTTGCCCTCTTCCCTTGGACTGTTTTTAACGGCACTACCCTTTTAATGAGATTATTCATCTATAGGCCTGTTGGCTGTGTCTACATTGGCATCCCTTTCCGGAAAAGGGATGCTAATGTAGCACTTTGGAATAGGCAAATCCGCGGGGGATTTAAATATCCCCCGCGGCATTTGCATTAACATGGCTGCCGCTTTTTTCCGGCTTGGAGATAAGCCGGAGAAAAGCGCCAGTCTAGACGTGATTCTCCGGAAAATAAAGCCTTTCAAAGTAGGAATAAGAGATCCTCCGGAAAAGGCTTTATTTTCCGGAGAATCACGTCTAGACTGGTGCTTTTCTCCGGCTTATCTCCAAGCCGGAAAAAAGCGGCAGCCATGTTAATGCATATTTAAATCCCCCGCGGATTTGCTTATTCCAAAGTGCTACATTAGCATCCCTTTTCCGAAAGGGAGGCCAGTGTAGACACAGCCTTTATGTTAATAAAAGTTTTACTGAGCTTGGGAATATGACAAAAACATGACAGATAAGGAGGAAGAATGACTCCTGTGATATATGATGTTTTGCAACTTCATCTAAATCATGGATATGTATATTTACTTCCAAAACAACATCATACTGAAAAATACTACTCTGGCACATCATTAGAAAAAGAATACACAGTACTTCTGGTATTCTTTTAAAATGAAAGAAAAATACAGTATAATTGTTTTTACTACATTTTGTTTACCTGCTCAGTGACAGCCAGAATTGCAACATTCAGTTTCATATTCCCAATAACCCTTGAAATGAAACATCTGTTTCCCTTTCAGCTCTGAGAAAACGCACAAGCAGCTCAGTGGCTTACCTGTATGACATTGCTATATTTTACGATGTCACCCAACAACTTTCTGTTCTCGCATTCATTCTGCTTCTGTTCCAGTTCTGCTGCATGCTACAAAAGAATCAGTTACTTAAATAGGAAATCAATACCAGGGTTCAGCTATTGGAATGGCTAGGAAGCATAAGAAATAGTATCATATTAAAAATGTCTTCTTCAATGTACAGCTCTTACTACACTATTGATAAAAAAAACATTTAGCACCAGTCTCTTGCTGCTTCTGAATTCTGTGTACTACAAACATACAGCTACCAGAGGGTCATTCAGGGTTTATATTCCCCAAACTAAAAACAATTCACGATTTATGGATCATGGCCTAGCTGCATGCTATTTTAGAAGTTCAGTAAGAAGAAAAGTATTTCCTGGTGCTTTGTGTCATCCCAAATTTTGGGGAAAAAACAGTTCCACCCTCTCCTTTATTATTTAAAAAAAAGAAGATACATGGACATTCTAAACCAAAACACTTCTAGTTATCTCAGAGGTAACTTGCAGGAAAAAGAATTGCACAATGATTCCACTTTTATAGTACTTTCGTACAAGAATCTCAAATTTTAGAAATGTTTAGAGTACCGTGTCACTTAGTGAGTGATTTTATAGATGCCCCAACCTAGGGATATAAAAATGTGTTTAAAAAAGTAACAGTGTAACCTCCAAAAATCATAGTGTAAGCATAATACTGTAGAGTCCACAGCAAAGCCACCTCACCAGGAGCAGGGCCAACAAGGGCGGCTGGCTCCACTACTGGGAAGGCTTCACTGTGGCTCTGCAGCCAGTTCCCTGGCTCTGCAGCAGCCCCTTCCAGCCTTGCCCCTGGGGGAGCCTGCATGGAACCTGCGGATGGGGGGGCCATGCCCACTACTGACAGCGGCTGCTCTGGTGGGCCCTGTGGGACGAAAGCAGCCTCCTGCCTGCGGTGGGCATGAAGCTGCTCCAGCCCCTACCAATTAACCAGAACCAGTAAACTGCACCCAACCCTGCAATGAATGGCATGTGGGAAGGCTGCTGTACCTACACAGACACAGTCCCCACCCCCACCCCAATGACTTTACTGGGACTCTCTGCTCAGAGTTTAAAGTGATTTGCTCAAACAGTCTGTCAGTGGCCAAGGACTCTTCTCTCACATCCACTGTGTCTGATGCAAAGGAGGGGAGTGCATGGTGTTCAATAATGATGAGGTCCCAAAGAGCCCCCACTTAGACTGAATGCAATAAAAACAGCCTTGTTGGAGGTATTTCAGGCTGAAGGTGTGCAAAAAGGCTCTCCATGTCCCTTGCCAGACTCCTAGAATTCAGACCTGAAACGACCCACTAAATTAAAAAGAAAGCTCTTATTAAGTCAGATATTTGAAAAATGAACATTATGCCATAGGAATCACCTGTGCTTCACACACAGAGAGTCAAGAAACACTCCCTATCACAAAGAGCTGATAATCTAAGGCAGGGCAGACAGGTAACATGCCAGTCATGGAGGTTGGAGGAAGGAGTACATAAAGAGGTTTGCTATGGTGGTCTGATATTCAGCATGGCAATTCTTTAGACATTTGTTATGGTTATTTCATTATACTGTAATTCTACCACTGGACTACAGATTTAGGTAACATGGCTCTTACCTGTAGTTTCTTAAGCAAAGCTGCTTCTGTATGGTTTCCTTGTTTGGCTTGTTTGGCTTTCCAGTACTGCTTCTGTGCAGAATATCTGTTCATAGGACACACCTTGAAAAGGCAATCTGCAGAAAATTTGAAAAAAAATCCTATAAAAAGGGATGTTAAAAGATGCTTCCCTTATTTGTTTGGCTGGGGTTCTTCTGTTTTGTTTTTTCAGCAATGCCTAGATACCACAACGCTGAGTCGTAGATTAGATAGAAAACATTGGGACAGTAATGAAACCATAAATGTGGAGGAAATAGCTGAGTCAACCATAAATCTTTCAATAACTATTACTCTCCCACTTAGCACAGGCTCTCTGAATACCTAGTTTAGGGCTCTAAGCCATAAGCTTGCAAGTAGTATGTAAAACTGCATTTTTTTCACCCTTTAGTCTTCTTTGCTCTCACGTAGCCTTATACATGTATTGCCTGAAAGCATATGACTTCCGAAAGCCTGAGAATAAGTGTCCTACTTTTTGGCTTCAGAGATCTACTCCCCCTATTCTCTTGACAGTGGTAAAAAATAAATATTATGACCATTCAGACGCAAGGATTTTAGGAATTTTTAACACCATGTTCAGCTCCAGGTTTGCTTTCTCCCAAGGCTGGTTAACAAAAACAGTAACCAAGTTGTTCTCCAGTCTCATTTCTTAGCACCCAGTGGAAATGGAATGTTACATTGAAAAGTTGCAAATGGTCTCCACTCATTTCTCCAGAGTAGCAGGGTTGGTTACAGGGAGTTCTGCTACACTAGACAAAATGGAAAATGTACGCTTTGCACTACAATACCACTGTCACATAGATGACAAACTTTTTTTCCTTTTACTGACCTCAGCAATGACCTGTTCTACACAGCCTCTCTAACAATAGGATCTGAGTACGTTGGAACCTTTGCTGTATTTTTCCTCACAAGATCCCTGAGAGATAGATAACTATCCGGCATTAGCCCCATTTCACAGATGGGACGCTAAGGGAGAGAGGGAGTAAGTGAGTGGTCTGAGGTCATACAGAAAGTCTGTGGTGGAGCAGACAATTCAACTCTGACCTCTATAGACCCCAGTTAGTGGAATAGCACAGCCAACGTCACACAGCAGAATGTATTCTCTGATACATTATAGTACAGCTTCTAGGCCTCAATCAAGAAGAGATCGTCTTTATACTAGGTGCTATACAAACCCATAATAGGAGATATTTTTAGTAGGATGTACATCCTGTTTCATCACTGGAAGTGTGTAGGTGACATCCAAGAGTCAAATTCATAACTGATCTCTAAGCTCTACTACATATAGATGTGAATACCACTCTCGGTTTTACTACTGTGAGCTCAGTGTAGTCCACCACCAGGGGGAAACAAGAACAGAATCTGGTTCACTGTTCACATCTTCTCACACACTGTAAGTGAACAGTTAGCAAAACTGAGACACAGCAAGAAGTCCAAGGACAGCATGAACACAAGGGGGGAGGAGAGCATGGGTCAGGCAGAGCTCTGGGCCCTTTATAGCACTGCTGGAGCCCCCTGGAGGAGGTGCAACGTGGTCTGGGTGGCACTGAGGGCTGGCTGGGAGAGGCATGGTGTGGTAGAGGTGGTGCTGAGGGCTAGCTGCCCTTAATCTACCCCCTCTACCCAAGGCCCGCCCCTTCTGAGGGATGGGACCGAGCCCCCTACCCAACATTGCCCAAGGCCAGGTGACGTCTGTCACCAGTTCAGTAGGGAAGCAAAATATGTTCTTATTTATTTATATTTTTTAAAATATAGATACTTCTGTGATGTTTTGGGGCCCTGACAGTCACCACGTCACTCATCTACAGTACATCTCAACTGACACTATTTCTCCAATACATTTGCGGCCCACTTACGCACACCCTTCCATGCTGGATGCCTAGCTTGTAAGAGTGTTACATTGCTGACTAAGCCTGACTCTTTACTTTGAGTTCTAAAAGCACGCACGGCCACCTCTGAATATCCTGGGCTCAGTTCCTGATATACTGATCAGCATGGCAGCCATCATGATATATTCAATTTAGTCTGTCATTGAAACCTCTCTTTTCCCTTTACCTCACAGCAACAGGTCCTGCTTGGGCATTCAAGGCTCAAAAATTGTATTTATATTCAATACCAATAGTGGTGCGTTCCTTGGCATTTACCCAACAGCCTCGCTGTTTTGCTATCTAATCTCAATTCTGTGCGGCTGCTCCTTAAAAGAAAGTTACTAGGCATTAGCAAAGCAAACCCTGCCACCTTGCAGCAATGTTTGCTTTAGTTTGAAGTAGGAATATTTACATTAAAAACCACAATATATAAACTAGG
Source organism: Pelodiscus sinensis (assembly GCF_052426305.1). Classification (NCBI taxonomy): domain Eukaryota; kingdom Metazoa; phylum Chordata; order Testudines; family Trionychidae; genus Pelodiscus; species Pelodiscus sinensis. The sequence continues at coordinate 121,517,819 of NC_143052.1, forward strand.
GTGTATGATAGCTGTTTGCAGAACTTTTACAATACTTTGATTGAACTCTGAGAAGGAAAAAACATACAGTAGGTTAAAAACTAAACTAAGTTTGAGTATCCAGGGGCTTACTCTCTAGGTCAAAATCAGCTATAATTTTCCATAATTTTTTTAGAATATAAATTCTAAAAAATTATATTCTAAAAATTATCAACTCACAATCTCACAATCTCTCTCATATCCTTGATGCCTGGTATTTTCTGAACAAATACTATCTTGTATGATCTGCTACCAGGCCCCCTTCCATAGCCGATAGTTGAGTAAACACACAATTCCCCATCTCCATGCAATGTCTCCACTACAATGTACAGTCTTTCCTATTATATAGCACAGAAACCTGTCATCTTAATGTGAAATCAATTTTTACTGACCATTATGGCAGCTTTTATCCTCCCAAGAGAAAACTGCAAAGAGTGACTTAAAAAAAAGCCAAATTATTTGACACCAGAGATCAGATAACATTTAGCTCTTTAAATTCATGGAAATCAAAGATTCCTGGGGAAACTTTTCTCCCAGCCTTGTATTACCTTGAAAAGGTGGCATGCCAAATGGTACTTGGCAGCACTAGTATTCTGAACTCTCAAGTTCAGAAAGTATTATTTTACAATGCAAAGACATACTCTGCAGATCTCCACAAAAATTGCACGAACATGAATAAATCTTGCACACATCATTCTCTCTCAATAGTGCAATTTAAATACTACTGCAAGATTTGACACAACTCTATAGGTGAAAAGAGAAAGAGCATTGCAAGGTTCTGTGATGTCTATCAATAGCATCAAATGCAAAAATGCTGCAGTGTCACACCATTTTCTTACGAAACACAGATATTTGTCATCCAACTAGAATTTGTTTCACAGTTAAATACCCTCCTATTCTGACTGTCGACACTTGGTGTTAAGTGTATTTTAATCTGAACAAACGTGCTTTGTCTTAATTATTCAGCAATCAAGATGAAAAAAAAATTAACCCTTGCAGATGGAAATATTTGCAATGTAGTGCACAGATAAATTAAATGAGAAAAGATAATATGAGAACCCCATCTCAACGTTACAGCCCCTTTTTCCACAGTAGCAGGGCTCTTCCAAAATATTAATGAACTTCTCTGTCCAATACCCTCTGTTCTCTTCCCCTTTCCTCCCACCCCACACTGGGAAATTCTTATTTTCTCCCTGGTAAGGGGAGGAGGAACTAGGTAAATTGCTTAAGGCCACACGGAAAAGGCTGCAGTGAGCTGCAAATTGAATGTGATTCTCCTTAGTCCCAAGTCTGTGCCTTAACGGTGACCAATAAAAAGTGGTTTTTTTTTTCATTTAAATTAGTTTTGTGCCCTTGTTTTGCTTTTGGATAGAGCAAGGATGGCCAACTCGAGGCTCGCGAGATGCAAAGTTGCAGCTCCTGACGGAACTGGGACAGAACCCGGAACCGCTCAGGTCAGCCGCTCTCATGGCTGGGCTCTTGTGAGCCACAAGCGTGCTCACGGCCTGCGCCGTTCCACTCCCGGCCCCCAGTGCACTGCGTCATATCCTGCACATGCAGGCCGGGTCACACAGCATCCCAGCCTGCCTATGCTAGCAGCCGGCCGCTGAGCACAGGCTGCGGCTCTGGGACCTGGGCATAATGGGGGGGGGGGGGAATTAGGTTAGAGCGGGGAAGAGATGCCTGGCTCTGGAGAAGGGGAGAGGAGGGAGATCGGGTGAGGGGGGCGGTGCACATGCAGTGCAGCGGCTCTGGCTCCAGGACTAGGGTTGCCAGGTGTCCAGTATTGTACCGGAAAGTCTGGTATTTGCACGCTCTGTCCAGTAAAAAAAAAAAAATCAGAAAATACCAGACATGTGCAATGTCCGGTATTTTCTGATTTTTCCGGCTGCACACCGGACAGAAGCCTGGAGTGGGTGGGGGAAGCGGCTGGGAGTCCTGGCTGGGAGGCGGGGCCGTGATTGCGGCTGGGAGCCCTCAGTCGGTTGAGTGTGAGGAGAGGGGGAAGCCTCCTCCTTGCTCGTGCATCGCCGGGAGCCTGCGCGGGACAGGCAGCAGGTGCCCAGGTCAGTCCCGCTCCCCGCCGGCCAATTTGCTCACCCCTCCCCTTCCCGGCCAGCTGGTTCTCCCCCATTTCTCCTCCGGATCTCTCCCGCCCCCCCGCCCCCCAGCTCTGCTTCCCGCTGGCCCGTTCCTCTTCCTGATCTCCCGGCCAGCACAACTGCACCCCCTCCGCCAGCTCCGCTTCCCGCTCCCCCATTCCTCCCGGCCACCCTAGCAGCCCCCAATCCCCCCCAGCTGTGCTTCCCGCCACCCCTTACTCCCGGCCAGCCCTGCCCCCTCCCAGCTGGTCCCCCCTCCCCCAATATCCCACGGCCAGCCCCCTTCTGCCCAACTCCCACCACCACCACCACCACGACCAGCCCTGCTTCCCGTTGGCCTCCCCATCTCTCCCGGGCAGCCCCGTTGCCCCCCCCCCCATTAGCTGTTTCCAGGCCCCCCCCCCCTTTCCTGCCCAGCACCACTCCCTTCCTGGCCAGTCCCCCCCCCTCCCCATGAAGCATGTCAGGGTTTTGGGGTTTTTCTTTTTTAAAACCCCTACCAGTGATCCAGGTTCTTGGAGTCTTTTTTTTTCTTCCCCTCAACTACTTTGGTCCCCCTCCTCCCCCCCTTTTTTTTTCGTTCAACGAAATTTTTCCCGGTGTTTTTTTTTCGGTGGGGGAGGTGTTCGGTATTTTTGTTTCAGTCACCTGGCGACCCTATCTGGGACCTAAGCATAAGATTCCGGGGGGGGAGGGGAAATGGGTTACAGCAGGGAGAGGAGGTGTCTCGCTCTGGGGAGGGGAGAGGGATTGGGTTGCACACGACGTCCCGGCCAGCTCATGTTCAAAGTCGGCCACTCAGCGCATGTGCCTCAGCGTCTGGAGGGGGATGCGCGGCTGTAGCGGCAGTGGTTCCAGGACCCGAGAATTAGGTTAGAGCAGGGGGGAGGGAGGATTGGGTTAGATCAGGGTGGGTGTGCTTGGCTCTGGGGAAGGGGAGGAGAGAGGGATTGGGTTGGGGGGGTGCCTGGCTTTGGGGAAGAGGAGGAGAGGGGGACTGCAGTAGAGTGGGGTTGGGTGCCTGGCTCTGGGGAAGGGCAGAGGGACTGGCTTAAAGCAGGCTGCTCTTCCCCTTCCCGGCACAGCTGGTGCGCTTCCTGAAATGCCAGGTCTGTTGCACCACCAGGCCCTTTTCCCCCTCCTGCCTGCCTGCGAGGTGAAAAGATGGGAGGGACTAGGAGTTTGACATAAGCCATACCCTGGGACTGTACCAGCACCTATTTTCCCGCAGCACAGGTTTTTGGGGTTTTTTTTTGTTTGTTTGGGGGCTCAATAACTTTGCCCCAGCTCTTCACGCGGTCTCCACTGCTACTGTGGCTCTTCATCTGGAACAGGTTGGCCATCCCTGGGATAGAGTATTGAAATGCCCTGGATGGTTTCGGTTGGTTAAGTTTCTCCTGGCTTATTTCTTACATTATAAAAAAAGGTGAAAGTGTCAACTCTGGTCTTGCCTGTGTAATACACAATAATATTTAATATTTGTATTTTGGCAGTGGCTAGAAATCCCAACTAAGATTGGCACCACCCTGCTTAATAGCACAAACACATAGTAAGAGACACTGCCCATCCCACAGAGTTTACCATCGGAACAGTCAAAACAGACCTAGGGCAGGAAGGGAAACAGTGTCACACAAAAATGTACTGATTTGCCCAAGATCACACAGCAGGCCAGCAGCAGACCAAGAAACACAACCTAGCTCTCCTAATGACTACTGATCTATTGCTCTACCCACTAGACAACACAGTCTCTTCTCTCCTGCTTTTGTTAGATGACCTCTGGGCACTTTCAGGGTTGTTTATTGCAAACTCTTATTAAGCTATTTGAAAAAGTGGGAGACAATTCTAATAAAAGCTTCCTTTATTTAAAAGGTCAGTGAGTCACAGAAGTTGAACAGGTCTTAACACAAAACAGCCACAGAACTTTAAACAGTACAGTTATAAAACCCATCCCATTTCAACTGAACTTCCACTTGTTTCACTCTTGTGGTATCACTATTTCACTACTTCTTGAGCCATCATGGAAATCTTCCAGCCTAGTCATAATCAGAATTTTTGAACTAAAAATTAGCAGACCATCTTTTCTCAAGAAACATACACATGCATGCACACATGCTCACTTCCAAAAAGGGCACAAGCCAATTGTCCTTTTCCTTTGTGCGTCACCTTTAAAAATCTAGGCTCACTATAGATCTAACCACCTCTTCTACAATTCTCCTGAAACAATGATTTGCAAAAGATACTTTAGGAGGCCTTTTAGAAAACAGGTGCAAGGTAACTGGGTGAAACTGAATGTGAAGGCTACTTCTGAGGAAATTATGTGTCACTCCACAATGCAGAATTTTGTAGAAATTAATAAGTTTTTGCACAGAATTTTCTTCTCCCCCCCCCCCCATTGAAATGGGGGGAGATGTATGGAGAGCTGTGTAGCTGGGCTCAGGAGAAGGATTGGGGGGAGGGCAGGTACCAAGCTGGGGGGGGGGGGAGGAGAGGGTTGTGGTTCAGTTCTGGGGGGAAGGGGACAGAGAAAGGGAAACTGGATTGATTTAAGTTTGTGTGAGAGTGGGGGAAGACGCTGTATTGTGGTTACAGACATACTTGCTGAGAGGAATTTTGAAATAAATTACCATGATTATGTAGTGTTATTTTGACTAATGAAATCTGCTGAATTTTTCAGAGTTTTGAAATTTTGTGTGCGGAACTTTCAAGTTTTGGCACAGAAGAACCCTTGGAGTAGAAGGTGCCTGACAAGGCGAAATGGGATAAGGTAATTTTAGGTAGTCACAGTAAATAATTTGTATTTAAATACTTGCGTAGATTTATTTTATTTGCACAAGAAATAGCCATTTATTAGACAGACATCAAGAGTTGGAAATACCCACTTATAATACAGAGCCCATTTCCCAGCAGCTGCAGGGTAGAGTCCTCAGAGGATGCAACAAATATCACTTGATAGTCCATGTGACCCCTGAGAAAATTTGACAGCCCAGAAGCTCAGATACAGCAGACAATGTTACCTGAGCAAGCTAGTGAGAGAGATTCCAGGCTCATTCAGCCATTAGGAGAACCAGAAAGGAAAAAGAAATCTCTCATGCCTTTATGCTTCTATATGTTTGTAAAGGTTTGTTTTTTCCCTGCTCATTTTTACACGAGAAATTCAGCCCAGGAAAATTCTACAGTGATTGGAGAACTGGTGAAATCATCATAAGGCATTACACGAGGCTGAGCAATTGGGAAGATAAGACTGCTTAAAAAAATCTTTGAGTTCTCAAGGGAGGAAAGACAGCAGCAGAGGAGAGGGGACAACTATTAAATTAAGGGAGGGATGACACAGCATGGGCGGCGAGTTATATGGGCTCGTGTTGCCCAGACTCCTGCAATATTTAGAGCCGGGGTCCCTGCTCCACCAATATGGGTCTCTCCCACGGCTCTGAATACTGCCCGTCCCCTGCAAGAAGACACCGGTGGCATCAGAAGCTGCGCAGCCTGGCACGCCTCGGTGCTGTTGCGCATGCTCCAGCGGCCCCGGGCACTTCAAAAGCCGGGGCCGCACACCATGAAGCCAGTGGAGGACTTGGGAGGCCTTTGGGTGAGCGCGGCCCCTCCCCACCGCCCATGTGCCCCCTGCAGCCGGCTACGCCCTCCCGTGTGCACCCCCGCAACTCCCCCTCCCCGCCCATGTACCGCTATCGCTGGCCACCATCTCCAGTGCGGCTCTGGTAACAGCAGAGGAGCCGCTCACAGGCAGAGGGGGGCGGCCAGGCTCCCTGCCTCGCCAGCGCCACTCGCCCGCCTGAGCCCCGGCGGCCGATCGTGTGCTCTGAGCCCAAGAGCCTCCCGCTCGGTGCTGGGGCCCCGGAGTCTCGCCACTGGCCGTGCCGTGCCAGAAGGAGTGAGTCTTGGCTGGTAAGTCTTGCCCACATGCTCAGGGTTTAGCTGATCGCCATATTTGGGGTCAGGAAGGAATGTTCCTCCAGGGTAGATTGGCAGAGGCCCTAAAGGTTTTTCGCCTTCCTCTGTAGCATGGGGTACAGATCACAGCTGGAGGAGTCTCTGCATCTTGGGGTCTTCAAAGTATTTGAAGGCTTCAATATCTGAGATATAGGTGAGAGGATTATTCTGGGAGGGGTGGGTGAGATTCTGTGGCCTGCACTGTGCAGGGGGTCAGACTAGATGATCAAAATGGTCCCTTCTGACCTTAAACTCTATGAGTGCCTGGCTGGGCAGGGCTGCAGCAGCCGTTCCTTGCGCACTGGGCTCAGCCCCGAGCTGGGCTGCTCGCAGCCAGGCTACGGAGCTGCCCACATGGTGGGGGCCCGCTGCTCAGAGCCCATCCAGGGAAAAAAATATCGGGAGGGAGGAGGGGCAGGGCTGTCCGGGAGGGGCAGAGCAGAGCGGGGCAAGCAGGTGGGGGCAGTGTAGCTATCCTAGGGAGATGAAGGGAGGAGCAGTGTGGCTGGCTGGAGGAGATGGGGGCTGACCAGGGGAGATTGGGAAGAGGAGAACTGGGCAGCAGGGGTGGCTGGGAGCGTGTCGTGGGCACCAGTGCTGGTTGGGAAAGGGTTGGGGAAAGCAGGGGAAGGGGAGTAAATCGACCGGCGGGAGCAGGACTGACCCCAGTATATGCTGATCTTGGGACACTCAGTCCTGCACATGGTCCTGGTGAAGCGCAAGTGAGTCCAGCTGCAACTCCACAACACACTCAGGGGATGGGACAGGGATTCTCCTCCACCCCCAAGGCATCAGACTCAACCAGGAGTCACCAATTCAGCCCCACACAGCTTGCTCTGGGGAGCTACACTTCCCGGGCAGGTGGGATGTTGAACCTGGAGGATAAATGTGGCTTCCGGTGCCTCCATGTGCGGGTCCTGCTCAGAGCGTTGGGGCTCTGTGGTTACTACGGTCTCATGTGTCTCTTGGAGACCTTCCGCCTGGCTCTAGGCCAGCAGTTGGAGCGACTCCACAGACTCCAACCCCGTAAACTGGAAGGCAGAAGGTTGGGGAGGGGAAGGGGAAAAATAGGAAGGAAGGGGCTTGTGCTGAGGGATGGGGAGGGCAGGGCAGGAGAAGAAAGGGGAAGGCACCAAGGCACAGGGTAGAGGGGAGACAAATGCCAGGGGACCAAGGGCAGGAGGGGAGGTGTCAGTGCGAGGGGGACAGAATGATGCTAGGAGAGGAGAGGGTAAGGGCACTGGGAGTTAGGGGGGTAGGGAGAGGTGCTGGGAGAAGGCTTGAAAGAAGGAGCGGGCATGAGGAAGGTGGTGATGGAGCAAGTCATGTGTGAGGGCAGAGGGTAGTGAGGGGAACGAGGGCAGAGGGTGGTGAGGGGGTGGACATCAGGGAAAAAGGGGGCGGGGCAGTGAAGGAAGGGGAAGGCATCAGGAAGGTGCAAGGGTAAGGGAAGGTGCAGGTGCCAGAGGATTCTGGGGGTGAAGCATAAGGGCAGACACCTGCAGGGGAGGGATCAGCACCAGAGAGAGGCAGGGCAGGTGTAGAGAGTGAGGTGTTAGGAGAGGAGATGAGGAGGGTTAGCTCACATGATCAGAGTGGAGCTACTGGAGGAGTGGGCACAGGGGGGAGAGATGGGCTGATGGAGTGGGGGCATGTCACAGGAAGGTTGAGGGCAGTGAGAAGGGCAGGAGTCAGGACAGCAGAGTATGGTGGGGGGGGGCAGCAGGTACCAGGGGAGCTGATGGAACAAGGACAGGAGACATGGTAGCAGAGAGAAAATACAAAGGTTTAAAAATATTTATTAATAAACTTGGGTGCCACAGTGGCACATCCAAACAAGCCACATGAACTCAGTACGGGTGCACAACACAAAATTCATTCTGCTCATGGGAGGAAACTCTTAGGCTATGTCTACACTGGCGGTTTCTTGCGCAAGGGTTCTTGTGCAAGGAGTCTTGCGCAAGAGCATGTCCACACTGCCATGTGTGAGATGTGCTTTTGCGCAAGAGCATCTATGGCAGTGTGGATGTTCTCTTGCCCAAGAAAGCTCCAATGGCCATTTTAGCCATAGGGGTTTCTTGCCCAAGAAATCCCTGCAGAGCATCCACACTGTCCTCTTGTGCAAGAGAGCTTACACCTGTTAGAAAAGAGCATAGCTCTTGTGCAAGATGCCCTCTCTTACCACGCCATACTGTAAATTTCCTTGCGCAAGAGCAGGCAGGCAGTGTGGCTGCTCTATGGGTTCTTGCACAAGAACGGCTGTACTTGCACAAGAAGCCACAAGTGTAGACATAGCCTTAGAAGGAACACTTCCCCCAGCTCTCTGCCCCTGAGTTAATGTCACACACATTGGGTTAATGCAACTGCAGGATAGCTGCATGCGGGGGGGGGGGGGGGTTGGGGGGCCAAACTAATCCCTGTTGGTAGGAGGATGGAGGGAAAAGCCCTTGGAGAGGAGTGACATGACACCTTTTACTTCTGGTCATGTGTCCATCTTGCCCCAAGCAAGTTACCTCCAGAGGCGTGGCTAACGGGGGAGGGGACATGGCTAACAGGGGCCGGGGGGGGGGGGGGGGAGGGGGTGGTGGCGGCTAATGGGGCACCACCAAAAATTATACTAACCTGCAGCCCATGTGAGACAGTGAGACTATTGTGGAAAAATGATGGGAATGAAGGAAGGAAGAACTGAGGAGGGTGATGCAGGAAGCAGTAGGGAGATTGAGAGAAAGTGGAAATGAGAGGAGTGAAAAGGAGAATGATGAAGGGAGAGAAAGATGGAGAGCAAAAGGAAAGGGGTCAGTGCTGGACAAGAAAAGAGAATCAGGATAAACAGAAGGGATTCTAAAGGAAGGAAGAGAGCACTCTGAAGGAAAGAACAAAGAGAAAGAAATGAAAAACTAAGAATATCAAAAGAGGCGTGGACAAAGTAAGACAAGCAGTTTAGGTTTACTCATAAATGTAGCACCTATTTTAAATGTCTCTTGGGTGAAGGAGATACAAACCAAGAGAAAAGTCAATTTAAGTATCTACACATGCAAGTACTTTGGAGCACAGAATTAGGATTCAAAACCATCATTACTATTAGAAAACTGGTCTGAAACCAGCAAGATGAAACGCAATAAATACACAAAATATTACACAAGGAAAAAAAATCAAATGCACACATACAAAATGGATAGAACCTGACTCGGTGATAGTACTGCTGAAAAAGGTCTGGAGGTTATAGAAGATCACAAATTGAACAGAAATTGACAACTTGATGAAGTTGCAAAAAAAGGCGAATATATTGTGGGCTGCATCAACAGGAGTTTCATAGCAAAATGCAAGAGATAACATTCCTGTTCTACTTGGCATTGGGGAGACCTCAGCTGGAGAACTTTGTCCAATTTGGGGCACCACACTTAAAATATGTGAATAAACTGGAGAGAGTACAGATGGGAGCAACAAAAATGACAAGGTTTAGAAACCCTTTCCTCATAGTTTTAAAAAAAAATGGGCATTTTAGTCTTGACACACAAAGACTGAGATTAAGGGCTATTATACGAGGTTTGACTGTTCTCCGTGTCCACCCAAGGTAGGACAAGAAGCAAGGGAGATTTAAGTCAGCTATTAGGAAAATTTTTATAACTCTAAGGGTAGTTAAGCCCTGAAACTGGCCTCCAAGGGAAGTTGTGGAATCCCCATCACTGGAGAATTTTAACAACAGTTTGGACGAACACCTTTCAGAGATGATCTGGGTTTATTTGGTCCTGATTCTGTGAAGTGGGCTGGTCTTGGCCTTGATGACTGAGACCCCTTCTGGCCCTACATTTCTATGCTTCTATGATACATGTGAAGGGCTTTGTTCTCTTCAGATGTGCCTGGTTTATTCTGTGTTTTTAATGACAATCTATTGCATATATTTCATACTGTGTGTATTGAAGGCTAAAAGTATTTCCCAATGGAGACAAACACACTAACTAATTGAACATGTAGCTGAGGTTGCAGTTTAAGCAATCTTGCCCTTATACTGCTCACACTGTACCTAGTCTGTGGACAAACAGAGGACTTTTGGGCTGGCAATCCACCACCATTCATAACCACTAGGGGTATGTCTAGACCAGTGGTTCCCAAACTTTTCAGCATCACGCCCTTTTTTTGATTTTTGAGAAACCCTCACGCCCCCCTTCCCCATAGCAGCATGCCCCCCAGTTTGGAAACCCATGGTCTAGACCAGGGGTCTCCAAACTTTTCAGCCCGAGGGCCGCATTAACTATCAAACAGCAGTTCGGGGGCCGACTACACACTTGAGGTCCAAATAAAAAACAATCAAAACATGGATGTTGTTTTTAATTATTTATTTAATATTATTTTATTCAGTTATTATTTAATAACACATTCATACACTACACATGAACACCTGTATTAGTGTGAATGGTGAAATTGTTTCCTGGATGCCAAAATAGCAGACATTTCTGGCTTTAGATTTGTTGTCCCTAACATCAACAGTGACCTGAGATTATCATCGGACAAGTTTGTTCTCAAATTGTTCTTCACGTATTTCATTCTTGAAAATGTTTGTTCACACAGGTATGTTGTTCCAAAGATTGAAAGGTACCTTGATGCAAAGTTTTGACATTAGGAAAGTCTTCCTTGGGCAAAAACTGGTAAAAACCCACCAGTCCTATTTTGAACTTGTCCCTAGGAGGTCATTTGCTTGCAACTCAATGACTTCCAGCTGCAGTTCATCTGGGAAACTGGCCACATCTGCTTCAAATGGGTTTTGAAACAATCTCACTTCTTCTGCCTTTGAATCCAAAAAGGTCTCCACGGGCCGGATGAGAGGGCCTCGCGGGCCGCATCCGGCCCCCGGGCCGTAGTTTGGAGACCCCTGGTCTAGACTATAAGCCTCTTTCAAAAGAGAGCATCTAGACTTTCTTTCAAAAAAGCGAGCCACTATTTCGAAAGAGTACTCAGGCAGTCTGGATGCTCTCTTTCAAAAAGCACTGTTTGCATTCAAGAATGCCTTTTTCAAAAGAGCACTTTAGGGGAAAAAAAAAAAAAAAAGGCGTTCTTCCTCGTAAAATGAGGTTTACCACAGTCGAAAAAACCGCCACGTTCTTTCAATTTAATGTCAAAAGAAGGCGGCAGCAGTTTAGACGCAGGGGAAGTTTAAAAAAAAAAAAGAGCCACTTTAAAAAAAAAAAAAAAGCTGCACACAACAACAACCCTGTAGTCTAGACACACCCTAGGAGGCTAATCATGTAAGGCTGAGCACCTCAGTCAAGGTGTTGTATCCCCTTCACTACTCTTTCACTTCAATGGGAAATGAGAACTCACCGCACCTTACATAATTGGGCATCATTCTACCGCAAGTTACTAAAAGCACTCTTAACTAGACAACAGACTACAGGAAACTCCTGTAGGGGCAAGACCAAATCCTGATCTCATTCATGCTGGTGTGAGTCTAGAGATACTCCACTGAGGTCAGTGGATTTACTCCCGCTTCACACTGCTGTGACTGAGAGCAGATTTGGCACATGGTGTCTTTAAATAGCCCCAAAAGGAAAGGCAACCACAGCTTTGTTTAACTGAACAATAATGAACCCAAGGTGATCTGAAACAGAAACATAATGCAGCCAGCTACCACCCACTTTAAAAGAGAAAGTAAAAACACGCGCACACATGAAACAGTACACTATTTTGAGATGTGTTTTCAACTCAGGCCTCTAGCTCAGTACTCAGCTTTGATCTGTGCTAACTCCACTGGAGAAGCACTTACAGGAAGACAGAAAGACACAACTTGTTAACTGCAAACTGAGCAAAACTGAGTAGCCATCACTGAGAAACCATCACGGTCCCCCATGATACTTTCGATTAGAAACATGCCTCTCTCATGCTTCCTTGTCTCTTAAAAATCCATCCCATGACAACAGTGCAGCCAGTGCAAGCAGCACTACTTGCAGTTCAAGTTGCCCAACACATCATGTGATTAGACCCTGTTGTCAGTTGCTTGTAACTTTGCCAAAAATTTAACCCTTAAGACTTAAGTTTTCATGTCAAGTGTCTGCTGAAGGTTGATTTAGTTATTTACTTTAAGCTTCTGTTAAAATGGTTCAGCCATGTATGAGAATGAGGTTGGGAAGAAACACGTGGTTGCACATGTTAAGAAGAGATATAAGAGCTCAGTGGCTACATTTTGTCTTCACCGGGCAAAGATTCCCTCTTCTGGGAGCATACACAGGCCTCTCTCAGCTCCTCGGGCTTATCAGGCTCCACATACGCCATCCTTGCACAGCCACTGAGCACATTTCATCCTAGGGATGGCTGCAGATCGCTGTGGTTGCCAAGTACTGGAACTGAGAGCAGGAGACTCTCCTGTGCTTTCAATGCTCCCTCCTGCTGGGCCCAGGCAGGAAGAAACAGCTAACTTAGAATGCAGGAGGTGAAAAATGGGGGGTGGGGACAGCTGTAGGAGCCAAAAGGGGGAGGAAGTGAGGGAGCAGGGGAACATTGCCAGAAGGGAATCTGAAACAGTAATGGTTCACAAAAGCCAGTGAGGGGAAGAATAAAAGAGGATGGGGGCAGCATCTGGGAGGAGAGATTGGAGAGGAGAGAGGGGTAGAAAAATGTGGCAGGAGTCTTGGTTGTGGGTTAGGAAGGGAACAGGACAGAGTAAGGTAGGCAGGTGCCCCAATATAAAACCATCCTAATCATTGGGACAATCACGATATTAGGGGCTTTGTCTTTGGAACTCTGCAAATCCACAGATATCCCCAGCTATTTGCATCTGCAATGTGAATATCCATGGTTCATTTTTGCAATTTAAATGAAAATTAACACTTCTCCCCATGTTTTCCAACTGCTAATGTTCTCTACCTTTCTGTTTTGTACATTTTTCATTTATACTCCAACTTCAGGAGTCGGTGGCCTAGTCTTATAGGCAATTTTGGAGACTTCCATTGTACAGGAATGCAAATCTTTGCTCAAGAGAGGAGAATGTGAGTAAGTTTCATAAACTACAGATTCAGCAGTAGCCCCAATGTGTGAAATAAAAGCTACCCTCAGGTTCTCAGATAGATAATTACCTCTGAACTTCTTCGGGGGGTTGGCAAGGTCACCTGCATCTGGCTGCACCACACATCTGTCATCCACTAACCTAGAAAAACAAACATGTTTAATATTGTTATTTTGATTTAATATTGTTATGGCTACGTCTACACAAATGTGCATACAACACCTAAGGTAACAGGGTTCTCACATTACCATTTCAAGTCAATAACATGGAAAACACCACACAACCTCTTCTACGTCAGCACAATGAAGAAAAATATCAGTGCACTCCCTGGGTATAAGAGGGTTTCTTTTATGGCACTCATTCAAATCAGCTATTTCAGTTCCCACTTCATTTACAGCAGGTTAAAGTCCCTTTCAGTGCAATGTGCATGTTGATATGTGCAAAATTCTTAACTTTCATTTGCAATGGTACATTAACCCTGAATAATAAACAGTCTCTCTCAGAGCAGCTCTCAGATTCTCATAGACGAGCTCCCAAGGTGAATCCAAAGCACACTGAAGTCTATAGGAAGATTCCCACTGATTTCACTGGGCTCTGGATTAGCCTTGAAGAGGCAGGCTGAGGCCCCTATGTTTGCAGCATGAAGAAAAGGATTTAAAGTGCCCCATTCCAACGTGCTAACCTTGGCCTCACTTCTGCAAGCAGCTCCATGCAAGCCAATCTCTACATCTTTGGAGTCAGCAACTGCAGTGGGGCTCCTTGCTGACACAGGAGTTCATCCAGGAGGCTCAGTTTAATGACAGATGTATGCATTGTGGCAACTTGTTGCTGCCCAATACTTCTTCCAAATGCTCACAGAGGAAGTGACGAAGAAGCTTTCTTCCAATCAACTCACAGGATAGTGAAATGTTGGATAGACTGTTTACAGCCCTTTACAAAAGTAACAGTTTCTAGTACAATGTTTCATGTAACCTGCAGGCTGTACCTATTTAAAGGCCAAATGACAACCAACTCAAGAATGGCTGATAGACCAACCACTAGAAGCAGGGTAGAGGGCGTACCCATACTAGATTATCACAGTGAGAGCACCTAAATGGAGGTGTCATACAAATGAGAATCCATTATTTTACTCCTAGGGGAATTTTGCACCACTGAGCATGCAGAGAATTCATGTCCACCATAGGTGTCTTCGCTTCTCAGCATAAAAATGACACTTTGCTTTCTCCACAAAGAGAAGCCACAAGAGTGGCATGCCACCCTCCCCAGCAATATGTTTTGGGTGCCCAAGGCAGCCAGCAGAGAGGTAAATTGCTGTGGGAGAGGCGGTGGGACTGGGGTAAACCCAGCTGGTGACTTTTACTCCATGCTGGACTCAATTACTAGTCCCAACTGGGCTGAGGAAGACTGGATTTCCTCTTCCCCAGATCCAAGCCCAAATTTCTCCTACAGACGCAGGAAGCTCTGCAAAAAACTCTCTTCCCCCAGCTTCCTTCATCCACTGCTCCTCAGCTGCAGGGGAAGGGATCCCTATACAAAGAGTGGCTCAGCCATCTGCCCAATTCTCATGCATCCTGACCCCCTCATACCTACATCCTCCTGCCAAGTCCCACTTCCCCTGCACCACGTCAATGAACTACCCAACCTTGGATCTTCACCCCACTGTGCCCTAACCAGTTGCACCTGGATTACTACTAGGGGTGTTAAAATTAGTTTAATACGGTAACCGTGCATCCACTAAATGTCTTAGCGGTTACACACACTGCAAGCACCCTCAGTGAAGCATCCCCAGGAGCAGAGCCACCAGCCCCTGCAGGCCTGGCTCCCAGGGAGGAGCTGGCAGCTCTTGCCCACCCATCTCCCAGCCTCAGCAAAACCACCTCCCTGGAAGCCACCTGAGTGTAACCAATAAGCATGAGCTTACCAGTTAAAAACGGTATTCGGCTACACTCTAACCACTAATTACTACTCTCTAGAGACCCGTTCTCACAGCATCTGGACCCCCTCATTGACCTCTCCACACACAGACTCTAAGCCCCAACCACCTTCACCTGTATCCCCTGCAGAGTCTCATTCACTGCATCCAGTGCCTCCCTCAACAAGCTCCTGTGCATCCAGATCCCTTCTGCACCCAGACCCCCCACAGTGCAGCACACACAACTCTCTCAAGTCACACCTGGATTCCCCTACACACTCACTCTCCACACTTGGATCCTGCCAGGCTGAGCCTGCTTGCCCACACCTGGTGCAGCTGGCTGCAAGAGGCAAAGCCACAGGGTATTGCTGAGACAGCCCCACTGCTGCATCTGTGTTCCGGAGGGAGGGAGAGATGCAGAGTGTCACCTCTTTGCAGCCAGTGGCCTGTGCTCCCCAATGCTGGACTCTCCCCATTTGGCAAAGGAAATTTGCAGAAATGTAAAATACTGTGGGCAGAATGTGTATTGTTGCGGTGCAGAATACCCTCAAATATTATTTGTCCAAAACCAATAGACACTATTCACACCTGCTTAACTACCCAACCATATTGTCTTGTACATTGTAATAGGGACGGAATCCAGATCTGTGAAGAGAAACTGAATGAGTCTCTCACAGAATTAGCCGCAAGGCATTTTTAAAACAATAGGAATGACTTGTAAAATATAGAGTTAAAACATCAGCTTTTCAAAATAAACAGGAGTCTTTTTAAAAGCTATAATAATTCTGTAGTGCCTCTTCACACTGGGTAGGCTCTCAGAGGTACCCGGGGTATGTGAATTTCCCAGGCTACTGGGTGGGGGCTCAAGCTGGTTCTGTGTGAGATGGAACCCGAGATATTGAACCCAGCCCTGGTTGCTGCCGAGCCTACCCAGTGGAAGGATTACACATATATGCAAGAGCTCTCAGTGGCCAGAAACCTGCAGCCCCTTATTTGTCCAGTCAGCCACTTCTCTGAATTTAAGTTGCTTTAAACCATCTTTATAAAGGAGTGAGTCAGCAACCAGAGAGCTTGCTAACAGGGGCTGTTAAACAGGGAGTTTGGAGAGAGAGAGTTCTCCAGATAAAGGAGGAAGCTAATACAGGAGCCTTGAGGGAAGTGGCTGTCTGTACTGTGTGTTTGTGTTTGGGGTTTTCTTGCTGTGGGCTGAGCTTGTGTTTGGGGTGGGTTTATCCCCCCTTCTTCTCCCCCCACCCCTCATGGAGTGAGTGCTGTGGCCGGCAGGTGGAAGCGGAGCTTCTAATCAGGGTTTGAAATCTAGATGCCTCTGCTCATTGGTTGAGCCTTAATCAGCAGGAGAGACTATCAGGCAGTCCAGGGCTTTATAAACGAGTGAGTCAGTGACCAGGGAGCTTGTGAACAGGGACTTTTAACAGGGAGTTTGGAGAAGGAGTTCAGAAGGGGAGTGGGAAGGGGGTGAGATACACTCGCCGTTCTTTAAAATCTTCTCACTACACTCCTGCCCTTCAAAGACACATTTAATAACTGAGGAATCTCTCAGAAGGAAGCCAGGTACGGATGGGGATAGGTCTGCTGTTATCTGCACAGCATGTGCCATGTTTGTCTTCCTCCCAGAAGGGATTTCATCTGCACTAAGTGCAAGCTGGTCACCATTTTGGAAGAAAAAATTAGAGGACTTGAGGGCCAAGTATTGCCCCTACGTTCTATCAGAGAGGACAAAGCTGCCTCGACAGAAGGCAGCATGTAATCCTGCAGGCACAGCAGGCTGAAGGGCCAGTCAGGGCACTACAGGATAAAGAAGAGAACTGGCAGCATGTAACCTCTAGAAGAAGAAGGAGGCCAACTCAGGTATCCTCCATCCCTGTAGACTGGTAAATAACCGCTATCAGGCTCTCTCCACAGGCACTGCAGTGGAGAATGCTTTGGCAGGGACCTCTCTGGCTAGACTGTTGGGCTCAACGGGTAGTGATGAACGATGTCAGGATGGCGGTCGGTTTCTAGCGGAGTGCCCCAAGGATCTGTTCTTGGACCGGTTTTGTTCAACATCTTTATTAATGACCTGGATGAGGGGATGAATTGCACCCTCAGCAAGTTTGCAGATGACACTAAGCTAGGAGGAGAAGTAGATATGCTGGAGGGCAGAGATAGGGTCTAGAGTGACCTGGACAGATTAGAGGATTGGGCCAAAAGAAATCTGATGAGGTTCAACAAGGACAAGTGTGGAGTCCTGCACTTGGGACAGAAGAATCCCAAGCATTGTTACAGGATGGGGACCGAATGGCTAAGTAGCAGTTCTGCAGAAAAGGACCTGCAGATTACAGTGCATGAGAAGCTGGATATGAGTCAACAGTGTGCCCTTGTAGCCAAGGCGGCTAATGGCATATTGTGGTGCATTAGGAGGATCAGTGCCAACAGATCCAGAGAAGTGATTATTCCCCTTTATTCGGCTCTAGTGAGACCCCATCTAGAATATTGTGTCTGGTTCTGGGCCCCCCACTATAGAAAGGATGTGGACACGTTGAAGAGGGTCCAGCAGAGGGCAACCAAAATGATTAGGGGGCTGGAGTGCATGATCTATGAGGAGAGACTGAGGGATTTGGGTTTGTTTAGTCTGCAAAAAAAAGTGACGGGGGATTTGATAGCCTTCAACTTCCTGAAGGGAGGTTCCAAAGTGGATGGAGAGGCTGTTCACAGTACCCCAAGCTCCCTTCAGGAAGTCTAGTATAATTTAAAACAATTACACGGGAAAATCATATTTAAGTAAACTCTTCTACTCTATCAGTAGCTGATTTGTTCCTTCGCGAAGGAACAAGACAAAGCAATACCAGTTGGCTTGGTAGAATTCATAATTCTTTCCTTCTCCTTTTGATAATTAATACCTGCACTTCTACCTTTAAAAATAAAAACCAATAAAAACCTGAAGATTTTAAACTGTTTTGTTTTGACAGTTCTTGGACATTACGGTGGGAAAGGAGAGGGTTAGAGTGGCATTGACAGTGAGGATGCAGGGGCAATTTGACAGTAGGGCCCAGACTACACTTAAAAGATTTCCTTTTAATAGCTGCGTTGGTTAGGAGTACTCATACTGAAAACCTATAAAGGCCTGTCAGACTCATGTTAGCGGGACTTGAGCTAGTCCACTAAGGCCTAGTCTATACTTACCAGGTGATCATTGTTCCAGGATTTGATTTAGCAGGTCTAGTAAGGACCCACTAAATGGAATGCTGATGGTGCCTCGTCGACCCCGGTACTCAACTAAATCACAAGGAGTGAGGAAAGTCAATGAGAGAGTTTCTCCTATCCACCTCCCACAGTGGGGCCACTGCAGAAATTTGATTTAATGTGCGTTGACTTCTAGCTAGAGTTGTGTATCGTAAGTCTCATTTCTCCCCCCAGTGTAGACCTAGCCTCAGAACAGCAGTGGGGATGTTTCAGCACTAGTGGAGGCTAGGGCTAGCCACACAAGCTGAAACCCGCCCTTTGCCTCCACTGGTTCTGAGCTTGGCTGGCTAGATCAAGTCTTCACGGGCACTGCAACATCCACGCTTATCTTTAGTGTGCTAGTTCACGTCCCGTGCAGTGCAGGGAGCTCCCAGAGTTTAAGGCCTCCTCTGCTGCAAAATGTCTCCTGCTGTAGCATAGGACCATCACTAGATTCCTCTGCTCACTGACTGATAAAGGGGGAGAGGAACTTTATAATGGTTTATTCTATACACATTCTACTATCTCTGTCCTTTTAAATGACTTGTAGGAGCCAATGTCCAAATCTACCTATGTGCAAATGTTGTGGGATTAAGTGAATTCAGAACAGAAGCCCAGAAACATTAGACTACAGTAGACTCAGCATTACAAACTGATTGGTCAATCACACCTCTCCTTTAAAATCAGAAATCCACAATCAGGCAGCAGCAGAGACAAAAAATAAAGAAAATACAATGTAGCACTATGTTAAATGTAAACTACTAGGAAAAAAAAGTGGGAAAGTTAAAAGATTTGATAAGGCATGGGAATTCTCTCTCTTCTTGTCTCACTTATGGTTAAAAGCAGCATTTTTCTTATACTGCATTGAAATTTTTCAATGCACTATTAAGTCAATGTTTTGTTGTAAACTTTTAAAAGCACTGTTTAATTTGTTTTGTTCAGAGTTCTGAACAACCTCCATTCTTAAGGTGTTTGTAACTTTGAGGTTCTACTGTATTTGTAAAAATGTTTAAAGAAGCCATTTCAAAATGTTTTAGTTTCAAAATTAATCCAACAGTTTTCTCCATGGTTTTCAGAACTAGCACCATAAGTAGAAGATTTGGGGTATCATTTTAGGGATGCTCATCTCATAAGACCCCCAACTGTTGCCTTAGTTACAGAGAGAATGTTACCTTCTCTGTTACAGAGTCATACAGTAATTCCTCATTTAATACTATAGATGTGCTTCTGAAAATGTTTGTGCTAAGCGAAAACGTGCTATGCGATGTCAATTTTCCCATTAAAAATAATGGAAAAGGTGAGGGTTACGTTTCAGATGGTGGTGGCAAAGTCAATTTTTTGTTGGAGATGGGTTCGCAACGTCAGCATTAAATATCTAGCAACACATGTCGCCGCGGTTTGTTAAAACACAAACAAACACGTGAGTGAGCGAGCGGAGGAATGCTGTGACCACATGTATTCATCCGTGCATGTGTATTACCACTGTTTTCACCAACTTATACTGCCGCGCGAAGTAATCCCCCACTTGATTATTTTCGTGTTATTTCGGGGACAGTCGTGTTATTTGAAAAACGTTCCCTAAAAATAAAATCGTGCTATTGCGAAAATGTGTTAAGCGGGCACGTGTTAAATGAGTAATTACTATATTACAGCACCATAACACATGCAGCTAAGGGCTAGATCCTGCAGGTGCTGAGTACTTCTTACCAGATGCCAAGCACCTTTTTAGCCATTTGCTAAAGGGGCTGTTGGCACTTCTTGCAATCCAAGCACTGAAACTTAATAGAAAAGTAAACTTACTATTAGTCACTTTCTTTTGTATGTTCTGTGAAGGCATAGAGATAAATGCCATAAAGTTATATTATAGTAATTAGTGACCACAATCAGCCCTAATGTAAATGGATTTGCACCAAGGATTAATTGGCCCTCAAGCTACATACAAGATTTCTCAATTACACATGCATTACTCTTGGTCCTGCAGCTCAATTCCCACATTTAATGCAATTTTAGTTTGATAGTGTACAGGATACAATAGGCAGGCAGCTCTCCATTCCAATATAATGCAAACTGTTTTTAATAGAATGATTTCTGAAAACAGAAATCTCTTTTAGATCTCCTAGCCGGGGAGGCCCAGTCCTCAGGAATGAAGATGCTTGAGCACTACCTATGCCAGACATGGATTCAAGTGCCTCAACCTCCCCAAACCAGGAAAGGAGAGAATAGATGGTCAAATGATGAAGGAACCAGCCTGAGTCCCAGGTTCCAGCTCTAACTCAATCTTGAGCAAGCCCATTTAGTCTCCCCCCAACTCTCTTGTCTACTTACACTGTAAGCTCTTCAGAACCTTGGTTCCCCATTTGTACAATGGGAATAGCAGGATTTTCCTTCCTTGCAGGGGTGTTGTGAGGATAACTATATTACAGATTTTAAGATGCAAAGAGGATATGCTAATGGAGGCCACAGAAAAGTACGTAGAGTGGATGGTACAGCATCCATGAAAGGAGATAGAGGGACTGCAGAGAAAACCTCTAGATCAGTGTTTCCCAAACTGCTGCAGGAAAAAAATACCGGGCCTCAGTGTGGTTGTGGGCTCCCCGAGTGCCCATGTGGCACCGGGTCTGCAAAGCCCTTGGCCAGCCTGGGCATAACCTGCAGCCCGATGTTCCAGCTCCCAGCAGAGGCGTGTCTAGGGGAGGTCGGGAGCTGGGCGGGGGGGGGGGAGGCATTTCTCCTAGCTTGTCTTTTCCATATGTTCACATTTGCATAATTGATTTCCATCCCAAACCTCAGGGACCTTTATTTATTAGATTACCTAGTGGCCCCACTTCTAATCAGGGCCTCAACAAGTGCTATACATAGACAGAAAGAAAATGTCCTTTGTCATGATGGGCTTAGGGATTAAACTGACTGGAGAGATACAGGGTAGGAAACAGAGAGTGTTATCAGACCCATTTTACAGAAGGGACATTGAGGCATGAAAAGATTAAGTGACCAGCTCAAGGTGACACAGAAGTCTGTAGCACAGCTGAGAAATAAAACCATATCGGATGAATCTCAGCCCAGTGCTTTAACCACTGACTGCTTCATCTCTTGCAAAACATCTTATACCACACAAAACCTGGACTAAGTTCAAATTTGTCCACAAAATATGGTAATTTTGCTACATCTTTAGTCCCAAAGAATGTTCACCTATCTGTAAATTCACTTGCTTATTGAATTATGAATATACTGATCATGCCTCCTTAGTCAAAATATATATTTCCCAAACTTACATCACTTAGTGAGCAAAGGATGAGTATTCCCTGCCTACATTTCATCAATAAAAAGATTAAAAAAAAGCATCTGCTGGCTTGTTATTCCTAAAAGATTCTGAAACTTGTTAGATAGTTGCATTGGGTTTAACAAATTGTGTTTTGTGCACTTGCAAAAACTAATTTAAAAGGCATGAAGTTAATAATAGGCCTGACTGAACCAATAGAAGGTGTGGTTGTTATTTCAGGGTCAGAGCTTTTTAACTCCTTCAGGCATATGATCTGATTTTTTTTTTTAAAAAAAGGTCACATGTGTTTGCAATTTTGTTTTATAGTGCAAGCATCACAAATTTAAGAATCCTGACATAGGGAGAACTAGATCTCTACATTATGCAATATACGGAACTCACTGTTTAAAATAAAGACCTAAGTTATAAACCAACCATTTTAGCAATTATATCAAAGAAGTTTTGGCAAGCTTAAAAAAGCTTAATAGCTTTAATCTTTTGCTCACTGGAAGTGGACAATACTGCATTGTACTGTATATTGTAACATCGTACATAGCAGGTACAACATGATTCCATTTCAGTTCTGCACATGTTGGATACTTAAAGGAAACAAAAGGAATTTTCTGCATGATTATGGCATGATTTTTATTTGTGCAAGTCCTCTTAGAACATAATAAATGTCTGTGGTTTAATGTACAATGCCTATGAATGAATGCTGTACAACCATTTTTAACTATAATCATTACGTTGCATAGTAATACACTACAGCTTAAAATATACTCTCATGCTCTGGAAGACAACAGTTACAACATTGGACCACTATGGAATTAGATTCTGAAAGCAACAATATTATTGGGAATCTCTTATCCGGGTTCCCAGTCCTGCTCCCACTGAAATCAACAGAAGTTTTCCTGTTTATTTCAGCGGAAAACTCTTTTGAGAAAGTGGTGAATTTCAGTACAATTGGTATCTATTGCCTTCCTGTACCCCATACTACTGTGTACAATACAGGCTACACAAAGATGAACACTTAGGCCTATAAATAATTATTTTCAATGAAGAAACAACATGCTCCTTGCTATTTGTAAGGTAGGAAAGTCTAGGCCAGTTCCTCTTCCATTTCCAATCATTCTGCCTTCCTTGGCTTTAGGGAGGTGGTGGAGATTTGTAGGAACATTTATTTTATTTACTTTATTTTCCATACTGAATTAGAGCCCTCATCTATCTAGCCTAGTATTTTGTCTTACCAATGGCCAGTACCAAATGCTTCAGATGAAGTTTCAAAAAGCCCTGCAGCAGGCAGTTAAAGAATAACCTGCCCACAGGGAAAGTCCCTTCATAACCATCATTAGTGAGTGCTTGGCTTATGCCCTGAAGAATCTCTCCCCCAAATATTTGTTTCAAACCTTTCTAACATAACTTTCGATGTTCTCATTATCCACCTGTAGCCATGTCTACACTAGGAGCACTTTATTAATATAGAAATACTGGTACACCATATCGGCAAAGCGCTTCTCGCATGAGCACAACTTATACTGGCAAAACTACATTGGAGGCTTTTGCCAGCAGCTACACTGATCTAAGTTCACATCTCTTCACAGCCTGGACTGACGTCACTATGCCACAGAAATGTACCGCATAGATATGGCTCACATGTCAAATGCTACCTTGAATGCTACTAAGCTCTTGACCTGAATGACATTGTGTGGCAATGAATCCCACCAGTTAACTGTACAGTGTGGAAAAAAATATTTCCTTTTAGCAGTTTTACATTTTCAAAAGTTCACTGAATGTCCTGCCATTATTTTACTATGAGAAGAGATGAAGAGAAATGCTCCATCTGCTGTAATACCATTCATTGCTTCAAATGCCTTTATTATAACCCTTCTTATTCATTTCCTAGCAAACAGCCCCCATCTTCAACCCCAGCCCCACCATGCATCTCTTTTTCCCCTGGAATTCTGACACACGCCAGGAGTGAAATCCCCCATCTCTCTATAGAAAGAAGTGGCAAATGGGGCAGTGGGAGGTTTTCAGCAGGGATATACAAAGGGAGGAATTTTAAAAGAGGTGGGGTCTGAAGCAGCAGCAGGAGTATGGGAACACTAGGGTGAGAGTATATGCATATGGGGCAGCAAAAGTGAGGAGGTATATGTGAGAGGGCAAGGATGGGTGGTACGTAGAGCAGAAATGGTTAAGCAGGAGAGGAGAAGGTTGGCTGGGGGTAAGAAATACTTGCTGGGAAAGTGGCCGTTCTTTCGGGAACTACAAAAATGCACAGGGCCATTTATGCCCCGTTTGTTGACTGTAGGCACATCCTTAAAATAAACATATCTGACACTTTAAGAAACTTACAGATAGAGCCCTATGCAGAGACAAATTTTCTATCTGCATCTGCAAAAATCATCTACAGATATCCACTTTCACATCTGCGGATGCAGGTACCTACGGCTCTAACACGGATATCCACAGATTTGCAGGGCTCTACTTATGGATGATGTGAAAGGGCCAAGGAATTTTTTTGCAACCATGGAGTTTATCAAAACTACTATTCTCACACACACACACACACACACACACACACACACACACACACACACACACAGATATATTCTGGGAGACATAAAGCTGCTAAAAACAGGAGACATGAAAAGATTAGACAAAAAAAAGAAAATGATGACAATTTATTTCATGAATTGCAGAAACATCTCATATGTCAAATCATCTCTGAAGTTACAGATTTGACCTCCACTCTTTGCTTTTAACAATACAAAATTCAGCAAAGATTCAACTATCATAACTCCATCTTATTTTGTGTTAGGTCAACAAAATGAGTAAGGATCAGAAACAATATGTTACTATTAAAATTACCAGAAATATGCATAGATTCAGGCTTGATACTTTTACTTATTCTGAGTAGTAATCTTACGCCTCAAAAAAACTGGGTAAAAAAAGATGTCGACATGTAGTCAACTACATGATTCACCAATAAGTCTGCGCTTGTTGGTTAATCTTGTTGACTATATGCTATATCAGAGGCAGCAAGGTGGGGGGGAGCGGGAGCCAGTGTCTGTAAGCAACTGGCTTTAAGCAGTCTCTCCACAAGCACTGGATCCGCCTGTCTCTCCCTCTCCGCCCTGCCCCCAGCCCCGTGCTGCTTCCTCTAATAGAGGGGCAGTAGCGCAGAGGTGAGAAGAGCAGGCGGAAGCCAATACGTGCAGGGAGTTGGCTTTCAAGCAGGCTCCCCACACATGCCAGCTCTGTGGACCCACCTGTCCCCCCTTTGCTGCCTCCTACAGATGCTGCGGGTGGGGGCAAGGGCGAGAGACGGGAGCCAGTGCTGGGGGTAGCCTGCTTAAAAGCTGGTTCTCCCTAACACCTGCTCCACAGTGCCGCCTGCCCCCACCCTACCTCACCCCCATGTCGCTGCATCTATTTTGTGATTTTTGGTGTAAATTAAGGATATCAAGTTGCAGTTAACTGACTAGTTGAGTAGTCGATGGAATTTCAATTAGCTACTCAACTAGTCAATAGGCATTTGTACATTTCAAAGGAGGAATGAGGAACTTAGTGTACAACCTGGGGCCAGCGGGATCTGGGCCGCATGCAGGCATGCCTGCTTTGAAATATACAAGAGTTCTCAGCAGAGGCTTTGTACATTTCAAAGTCATGGAGTCTGGGGTCAGCAGGGACTCTCCAGCTGATCCAGGGCTCTAAGTGGCATTTCAGCAAAACCCAGGATCAGCTGGAGAGTCCCCAGCTGATCCCAAGTTCCCCACAGCATTTCTCCAGAACCCAGGGTCAGTCCCCAGCTGACCCAGGGCTCCACCGCACTTCGGCATTTTAAAGGGGCAGCCCCGCACAGCTGAGCGGCGGCTGCCTCTTGGAAACGCCGCCTTCAGGTTCCAAAGCAGCAATTCCACACAGCTGATCCCTGCCTCAGCTGTGCAGTGGCGCCACTTTGAAGTACCCCTTCTTCCCCTCCCCCTTTGCTGCCTCTATCTGATAGAGGCAGCAAGTGGGAGGTCAATTGACTAGTCAATTTCCTATCCAATAAGCATTTGCTTATCGGATAGTCGACTGGTCCTTAACATCCTTAGTGTAAATAACCATTTATAACAAACAACAAGAAGTCCTGTGGCACCTTATAAACTAACAGATTTATTAGAGCATAAGCTTTCATGGGCAAAGATCCACTTCGTCAGACGCATGACGAAAGCATATGCTCCAATAAATCTGTTAGTCTATAAAGTGCCACAGGACTTCTTGTTTTTTTAGCAGATTCAGACTAACACAGCTATCCCTCTGATATCTGACATTTATAGCATGGTCCATCTTGCCCAAGTGGCAAACTAGATTAGAGTGTCTCAACGGGCTACCCGTTCCTCCATAAGACTCTCATAGAATTTTGGAAGTTCACATTTGGTACTGGGTTAGTGATGTTTAATAACAATTCAGGGCATCTGCTCTGTTTTTGTCAGTCTTCTGACGTAGTCTATGTCTACACTACTGAACAAAGTCGACCAGATGTATGCAACTCCAGCTACATGAATAATCTGATTAACGTAGCTGGAAACAAGGTACCTTAAGTCACATTACCATCAGGGTAGAGTACTAGGGTCAACTGCAGAGCAATCTGCAATTGATGTGGCAGGTCTTCACTAGATCCGCTAAATCAACTGCTGGTGGATAGGTCTCAGGATGTCAATCCATGCTATAGTGTAGGTGTAGCTTCCATGTAGGCTCTCACAGTCGTGAGCTACTTCAGACAGTGAGAGAATATGGTCTACATGTCTAAGTAAAACTACACAAGAATAAGGCTACAGGACCAGATTTAGTAGGTCTAGCTGGCTCCTACTTCAATAATTTTATCCCATTTATTTTGGAATCATTTTTAAAACTATTACAAATACAAATTTATTGCAGCCCAGATTGCAATATGCTATTAAAGAAATGTCAGCTCTTCATAGAAAGTTCTACACCCCTAATATCCTGCACCTGTCAAAGTGGTGATCATCAAATAGCCTGAGGAAACTCAGCTTATTTAGTCTACAGAAGAGAAGAGCGAGGAGGGAATTCGATAACAGCCTTCAGCTACCTGAAGGGGGATTCCAAAAAGAATGAAGCCAGGTTATTCTCAGTGGTGACAGATAACAGAATGAGGAGCAATGGTCTCAAGCTGCAGTGGGGGAAGTCTAGGTTGGATAATAAGAAAAACTATTTCACTAGAAGGTTGGTGAAGCACTGGAATGGGTTACCAAGGGAGGTGGTAGCATCTCTGTCCTTAGAGATTTTTAAGACCAGGCTTGACAAAGTCCTAGCTGGGATGATTTAGTTGGGGTTGGTCCTGCTTTTAGCAGGGGGTTGGACTAGATGACCATCAGAGGTCTCTTCCAACCCTGATCTATGATCATTATGCACATACCTCTTGCTATATAAAAGAGCAATACAAGTATAGCGTATGTGCAATTTAGATAACAGCATTTACCATGCTGAGACATGCTTTTGCCGATCACTTTGCATTGAAGGAGACAAGAAGGCAGAAACAGAAAATGTGGGAAAGAGCAAAAGTAGCCAGTGTTAGAAGCTTTTTTCTTATTTGGCTATGCTTGTAAAATTTAAATATCCTTGTTACTAGCCACTCTTCCTGTAAACCTGCATACCAAAGTAAAAGCAGGATGTTTCACTTGTTCCGTGAAATATTCCAGCTGTAACATCCTAAAGCTGTTCTGTTGTTTTGTGTTGTGCTGTACCCACCAATGCTTTTAGACTGTAAAATGTTCAAGTATAAGAAACAAATCACTGATCTAATTTTGGCACCATGAATATTTGTAACATTACATAAATGAATACTGTAATATCAATTAAATTAATAGGATAATCCTTTGCAATATTCCTAGATTCTAACCCTAAATCTGCCATTGACTTGCTATGACAACGTGAGTAAACCACTTAAACTCTTTCCTCATATGTGCAAGAGAATCATGATACCTGTCTATTACAGGGCTCTGTAGATTCATTTGTGTTGGTACAACATTTCAAAACCCTTACACTAAAGGAACCACACACACACTAAATTCATATTAAGCAGCCAATTTCAGTGTTGCAGAATCTACCTATTGTACTATGTACTGAAGCCAAATAATGTTCCTGTAACACAAAGAAGAATT
The DNA here is from genome assembly GCF_052426305.1 of Pelodiscus sinensis. Classification (NCBI taxonomy): domain Eukaryota; kingdom Metazoa; phylum Chordata; order Testudines; family Trionychidae; genus Pelodiscus; species Pelodiscus sinensis. Next base: position 121,545,447 of record NC_143052.1, read on the forward strand.
CTTATTTTTTTTTTAAATATAAAGGACAAAATCCTGCTCTATTAGAAGGGCATAAATAACCTACAAATATCTGAAGGGTCTACACAGCACATAATTTCATAACAAAATATTTTTATGAGACATTTAGAAATTACAAAATTGAAGGTTTAAGATGCATACCAAGAAATGTATTAGCTTTTTGAGTGGTCTCCCAAAAGAAGCTGTAGAAGTCCCATCACTTGGGATATTTAAACTAGACAGGACAAGACACTATTAAGTGTAGATCAGAACAATCCTGCATTGGACAGAAGATTGATATCTCAAACAATGTACCATTTCATTAGTACAATCCTGGCCCCACTGAAGTCAACGATACAACTCCCCCTTGAGTCTAACTCACCAAAAGGTGCACTCTGGAAGAAAGTGTAGCTGAAGTGATGAGAAGGGAGTCTGGGAGGCACCCAGCTGTGTGGCTGCACTTAACCTAAAAGCTACTAAAGAAACAGACCGGCTGCCAAATGCAGCCTACATGCAGATGGGACCGAGTGCCTGCATACAACTTCAAACTGTCAGACCACGTCCTCTTGGGACTGTGGGGCACCAAAAAGCCCATTAGTAAGCCCTTTTCCCAGCTTTAACAAGAGTGCTGGCAGCTTACCCTGTGCCGTGAAATCTGTGTATGCTGGACATGGAAGAGAATACGAGGAACTTCTCCCCCACCATCTGCACCTCTGTGTAGCGCCGAGCAGGACTAGACTGATAACACTATGCTCTGAAACAGCACCGTCGTCACTCAGATTTGCAATAATTAAAAAAAAAAAAAAAAAAAAAAACATGCATATTAACGTGCTTACAGCTGGAAAACACATCCCTCAAAGCAAAGCTGCTAAATCCTCCCTGACAACAAATCCAATATATGTCTCAATGTATGGCCATATTCCTTAGCTGAAATGGTTTGTTTCAAAAGATATCAATATAATACCAAGCAAAAACCTCTCCGTTAACTTTAGGTTAATTTGATAAACTATTCCTGGCTTACAGCAAGAGCTATGAGGTATTGTTATAGTTTAACTAAGCAAGATCTTGGACATCTGCCATAAAGACTGCCCAAAAATGTTAATTCTCATTAACTTACAGTTAAACTCAGAAAAGGAGTAATTCCAAGCCAACTTTATAAAACGGGATCTTTATACAGTCCTTCTGCATTGCATTACTGAAATACATCGTAGCTCAATGAACATATAAATTGTGCACGTAAAAGTCAATACACGTTATCTACTCATGAGCTGTGTCTACATGACTTATTCAGTTTGAACCATTGTCCCAGATACAGTATATCACAGAAGGTATAAGCTCTTCAAGGCAGATACCTTATATTTTATATCCATTTGGCAAAGCATCATACACACCTGTGGTGCTCTACAAATCTTTTCTCTATTTGTCATTTTTAAGGCACCCTTGCAAAGATCTCTGACCTAACAGTTGTTACACAAGCAAGATCCCTATTGATTACAAGAACGGTTTAAAACTGAAGGATTTGGCTGTCTGTTGACAGTGTTAAGAGCGCTTAGGAAATCATGGAAGGAGCTGGAAATTAGACAATCAAGATTGAAAACCCTTAACTTTGCGTCTTTACAGCTACTGAGGATAATTTTGCAATTCTAACTGGCAAGTTGTGACAATCCGAACCCTGTTCATTCAGTATGATGGAGTTACTGAAGATGCAGTTACTTTAAGATTGTGACCACTGTGAATTACTGGCTGGATTTTGAAGTCCCTAAGTGATTAAGGAACACAGATTATCCATGGGACTTATGCTCTTAAAGGACATAGGAGCTTTTTTAAAAATCCCACCCTAAATCTTGTTTCATAGCTAACCATTCAGATTGCAAGGAGAACCCGGGTGTAGAGAGAATGTAGGTATAATTGGAAGAAGATTCCAAGGCCAGCCCAGACAATAACACCAGGAGGATTAATGACATCTAATAGGCCTTTCCTGAAGTTTTAGGCCTGTAACTGCTAAACACCTACTCCAGAGTCAAACAAATTGCTTTGAAGTATTTCAGTTTCTTCCAGTTAACATTCATGGCTGTGATTCATTAAATAGCGTTCACAATGCCAAACTATATAAAAAAGGTCTGGAAAATAAACCTACTCAAAAGGTCCTGTTGAGAAATACCATAATCTGCTCACTGATCAAAAAAGTGACCTCATATGGTAATTAAGGCATTCATACTTAAACATCATAAAGTCAACCCATAATATAAAAAAGGAGGCATGCGCCAAGAGAGAGGAACAATAGGAAAGCTTTTCACTGACACAAAGGTGCGTCACAAAGCCAGGGATGCCATTGCGTAAGTACTCTGTTGCTTAAAGTCAAAGCCTAAATCACACAAAACAACTCTATTATAAGCATCTCTTGGGGTCCTCTGTTGTGCTCAGTGATTTCTACAACAAATCAATACAGACAGACAAAGCAAAATAAACTTTATGCTTTCGCCCCTTTTAGTGTCAGACCTGCAAACTCAATCTGGAATCTACAAATCGAACCTCTCTAAACCGGGACACTCTGGTCCAGCAAGACCACAGATGTTCCAGGACCAGAGAGCCCCAGGGAGGGGACTGCCTGGCAGGACCGGGAGTTCGATGCACCACCGTGGGACTGCCCAATAAGGCCGGGAGCTGGACTGCGTGGCATGGCTGGGATGGGAGGAATCTGCAGGGTGGGCAGGCCGGATATGACCTCCCCTGGTCTGTCAAAATCCCTTATCTGGGACTGGTCAGGTCCCAGGCGTGCCGGACAAGGGAGATCTAACCTATAGTATGATGCAAATTCCCAAGAGTCAATCTAGGTTCCTTCTTTATTTTCCATCACCACCAGTAATAAAAGTTCTGCAGACCAGATTATAGAATCTGTAGTATTAAAATAAATATTTTTTTCATGTTTAAAAATTTAATTCCACCTCTAGAACAAGCAACACTGAATATATGTAAAGGACACGACTCTTTGGTGACTTGCAATGAGTGGATTTTTCAGAGAACTATCCACAATAGCTCCAAGATCTGTTTTTTGCGTGTTAGCTAATTTAGACCCCCTTGTTTTATGTGTGTAGGTGGAATTATATTTTCTAATATGCATGACTTTGCATTTATCAACACTGAGCTTCATCTGCCATTTTGTTGCCCAGTCACCCAATTTCGTGAGATCCCTTTGTAACTCTATGTTGTCTACTTTGGATTTAAATATCTTGAATAACTCTGTACCATTTGCAAACTTTACCACCTCACTGCTCAATATGCAGCAGCAGTTTAATAAAACAGCTAACACAATGTTAGGAATCATTAAAAAAAGAATATATAATTACATAGAGCCATGGTACGCCTACACCTCAAATACTGCATACAGCACCAGCTCAAAGAAGGTATATTATAAAAAGGAAAGGTACAGAGAGAAAGGCAACAATAATGATTAAGGGTATGGAACAGCTCCCTTATGCAGAAAGATTAAAAAGATTAATTTGGAAAAGAGATTAAGTGGGGAGAAGACAGAGGTCTATATAATCATAAATGATGTAGAGAAAAAAAAATGGATCAAGTGTTATTTACCCCTTCACATACCAAGGTCATCTAATGAAATTAATAGGCAGCAGGTTTAAAACGAACAAAAGGAAGTACTACTACTTCCATACACAGTAAACCTGTGGAACTTGTCCTAGAAAGAATTCAAGAAAGAATTAGGTAAATTTATGGAGGATTGGTCCATCAATGATTATTAACCAAGATGGTCAGGAATGCTCTGGTTCAGGGGTCTCCAACCGATGGCTCTACTGCAGAGGTTGGCAACCTTTTCAAAACAAAGAGCCAAACTACATCAAAATTCAGAACAAGTGGTCAACAAAGAGCCATATAAGAATGCCCATTTGCATGACTGAAAATAGGCAACTTAATATTGTTGATACTTGACAATGATTAATAGCAGAAATGCAACATTGTACTCACAGTCTTTATTTAATGGGACTTCTGCGGATGCATCCTTTTGCACATTTCTTTGAAGTTTACATCATAACTGGTCAAATCCAGCATCACGCATGCATTCAGTCTGTCTTCTGTCACTTTTATGGCAGGGGGCTGGAGGTGTGGGGATGCAGAGTCGGGGTTGGGGTGTATGATGGACTCAGGGCACAAGGTTGGGGTGTATGGAGGTGCAGGAGTGCTATGGCAGCAGACTGGGGGTGCAGGAGGCCAGGGATGTGGGCATATGAGGGGCTCAAGGCAAGGGGTTCAGGTGTATGATGGGCTCAGGGTTGATGGGGGAGGTATGCAGGAGTGTTATGATGCTGTGGCCCAATGAGGGCTGGGCCCCAATTAGGGGGTTATTTTACTTATGTCCAACACAAAAGGCTTCAACGTTGTCTTTATTTATGGCAGACGTGGAGAACCTTTTTTGAGTCAGGGGCCACTGACCCACAGAAAAATCAACTGGGGACCACATAAATGAAAAGCAAAAAAACTTCTCCACATCCCCCCACAACCTTCACTGATGTGACCCCCCCCCCCCAACTTAAACACCTGGGGTGCTCCAGCCCCATAGTCGGGGGAAGGAGAAGGACGACTGAGGTTCAAGACCTCAGGCCAGATTTACTCTTCTGGGGTTCCAGGATTAATAGATTTTGTGACCCCCCTCCCCCCCGCAGGGTCTGGTTGGAGGCAAAAGTGAGGCATGAAGTGTGTGGGACAGGGCTACAAGTGAATGGGATAGGAATGAGAGTACAGGATCTCAGCAGGAGATGGGTTATAGGAGGGGGTGAGGGTGCAGGGTTTAACCAGGGGGCAGGCTGCCTGGCCAGGGGGCAGAGGACGGGGGGGATTTGAGCCAGGGGAGAGGCTGACAGGGCAGGGGTGTCTGGCCAGGGGCAGATGGCAGGGGGGGATTTTGAACAGAGGAGTGGGAGCAGGCTGTCTGGCTGAGGGAGTAAGTGCAGAGGTGGGGGGGGATCTAGGCATGAGGAGTTGGGGGGGGCGCTTGTTTTCGTGCCACACAGCAAGCACAGTGTAACACACCCCCTGCTTCTCCCATTCACCAGCAGGAAGCCTCCGGGAAGGAGTGGTAGGGGAGGAAGTGTCGCCTGAGAGAACAAATTAGTCATACGCAAGGATCCATCTGTGGTTTCTGGTTTCCCACACACCAGGGGGAAGGAAAATGCTGTCACACTGAGCCAAGTTTAGCCTGCTTGTTCCCCACATGCCGGATCCAGTGGGGAGCCTAGGGGCTCTCTTTCCCCTTCCCTCCCCCCGCCCCCCCCCTCCCCCTCCCCCCCCACTGGCTTTCCAGTCTTGCAGGGGCCGTAAGGCTGAAGCACCAGTGCTGACTCCCTGCTGCAGGAATAGCTGGGGGTGGGGGGCCCGAGTTGGAGCTTAAGGAGAGCCATATCTGGCTCCCTAGAGAGCGATATTTGACTCGCAAGCCATAGGTTGCTGACTCCTGCTCTAGAGCCAAATATGGATCTTTTGTCAGTCCCAAAATACACATTTAAATTAAAATGAAAACATTAAAAATTAAAAAAAATTCAATTACTTTGTGGGCTCATACAGCAGTGGTCCCCAATGTGGTACCCGTGGGCGCCGCGGTGTCTGCAGGCACCATGGCGCCTGCTGGGGCTTTTATGTGCACCCGCCGAGTGATCAGGGCCGACCTCAGCCCTGTGCAGACGGTGTGCAGGCGACCCCGGCCCCGGGGCAAATGGGCACCCAGCAACCCCAAAAGGTTGGGGACCACTATCATACAGCATTATTCAAGAGGGGAAGCCTTTCACTGACCAAGTTTACGTGAAGAGATGCATGCAAAAAAATTGGTCATGAACTATTTGATGAGTTTTACAAGGACAAAATCTTACAGAAAATTCAAGACATGCCATTATCCGCGAAAATAGTTCATGACAGAGCTGTGAAAATGGCCCATCAAATCAACAAGGAACAGATGCAAAATTTGAGTACAGCGACTTACTTTTCATTTGCTTTGGACAAGACAACGGACACATGTGATGTTAATCAGTTGTGTATTCAGGGACAATATATTTGCGGAAATGCTGTACACGAAGAAGTTTTTGAGATATTACCAATGGAAAAAAAACACAACAAGGAAGGGGTGAAGGCATCCTTAAAGCTGTGATGGACTTTGTAAGTGAGGAAAGAAATATGGTTGGATAATCTTGTCCATATGCGTATGGACGCTTCACCTAGCATAGTCAGCAAATACAGGGGATTCTTTACTCCTGTCAGAATAGCTGACTAGCTCACTTTTGAACTTTCATTGCATTATGCATCAGGAGGCACTCTGATGAGTAATCTTGTGGAAGTAAACTTGGAAATGTAATGGGACTGGTCATTTACATTGTTAGTTGGATTCTTGCCCAAGCCCTTAATCACCATGAATTTCAGTCACTGCTCAAGGAAGTAGATTCTGAATACCTCTATCTAGTAATGCACAGCGTTTGCTGGTTATCTCATGGCAAAGTTTTGTTTTGCTACCTGCATTAATGAGATTAAGCCATTTTAGGATATGAAGGGTGTCAAATACACCGAGCTTTCAGACTGACTAGTTGTTCAAATTTTACTATCTCGTCGACATTACCTGTCATTTGAATTAGTTGAACCTTAAGCTACAAGGGCAAGGAAATACAGCCCTGACTCCATGGCAGGCAGTGTTTGGATTTGAGTCAAAACTGACTGTTTTCATCAAAGATATCGAGATGGGTAGACTGACATTTTGAAAGAAAGATTATGAATGTTTTGTGATTCGTATCAGAGAGAAAATCCAAATAACAGCCTTGATTTGCAGCAGCTTGCCAAGTTTGTTTCTGAGCTTCTGATGGCATTCAAGTCTCGTTTTGTTGACTTTTCCAAACACTCTTTTTAAGTTTATGATTTGTCCACATAAATCATCTGTTGAAGAACTGGATTTTAAAGTCATTCCAGGCATCTCAGGGATTTGGAAATGGAAATAGCAGACTTCAAGGAGCTGGATATCTGGATGGAAAAATTTGTCACGCTGAACTCTGATGCAGAATGCCTTGCTCAACAGCGTGCAGAATTGACAAAATTGCACAAATGGGCTGACATGGAGAAATTGGAGCACAATGATAATCTGATGCCGCGAACTTGGAAAGAACTTCCTGCCACACACACCACTATGAAGAATGTCAGCTTGGGCTTCCTTTCAATGTTTGGCTCCACCTATCTGTGTGAGCAGGCTCTCTCTCATTTGAATCGCATCAAAATAAATTTGCGCTCAAGACTGACAGAAGACAGCCTGAATGCGTGCATGAAGCTGGATTTGACCAGTTATATCAACTTCAAAGAAACATGCAAAAAGATGCAGCAGCAAACGTCCCATTAAATAAAGTCCTTGAGTACAAAGTTTCATTTATGCTATTATTAATCATCATGTCAATTATCAATAATAATAATATTAAGTTGTTTAGTTTCAGTTATGCAAATGGGCATTCTTATACTGGCCCTTTTGTTGACCACTTGTTCTGAATTTTGGTGTAGTTTAGCTCTTTGGTTTGAAAAGGTACCAACTCCTGCTCTGGTTGGTCGTAAGCTTCTGACTGCCAGAAGTTGGGACTGGATAATTGCCCTGTTCTATACATTCCATTTGCAGCACCTGGCATTGGCCACTGTCAGAAGACAGGATACTGGGCTAGATGCACCACTGAGCTGTCCTAGTGTGGCCATTCCTGTGTTCACCCAACTTCTGAATTGGTGCCTAATACACCCGAGTGCCTTTGAAAAATCTTGTGCACAAGTTAAAACGAATGTGCTACTTTTCCTTCTTATAACAGTATCTCAGAACAAAATGCCTGCTACGTCCCAGTGTTAAAAACCGGGCTGGTAAAGTGCCTTTGCATAATTTGTAAAAATTTGCTTTAACTCTATTATGGTTTCATTTCTCTTATTTGGTCAGAATAGCACGTTGTGCCAGGAATGGGGAAGAGCTAAACTGGGCCTTAGCACTTGACACAAGATCCTCACCCACGTCACATTGTTATATTGACCTAGGTGCTGGTACAGAGAATGAGACAGGTTCTTGAGTATGGCCAGGGGAGCCAACAGCCACACAGGGCCCTAGGCAAGGCAGGGTGTTCTGTGCTCCCAGAAGGTGGTGCCTCAGATGAAAGGGGCAGGGTCAAGGGCAGCCAGCCCTCAGCATCACCTGAACTGCAGCTCCACCCAGCACTGCCTGGAGCATGCTGTACAGCGCCTCCACCTCCCCAGGAAGTCCTAAGAGCTCCAGCAGCAAACCCCAGCCCCCTTCAAATTACTGGGCCCCCGGGCAGTTGTCCCTCTCCCCCCGCACCCTGTTGGTGGATCGAAGTTTGGCAGTTTGTTTCAGCCAGCCTGGATTTCTGATGAATTAGACAACCTACAATATAACCTCACTGCAGCCTCAAAAGCTGTACGAGACCTGTAGCTAGATTTCTGGTTTCACCATTTGTTTCCGCCTCTGGGGCAATGACTTGCTTTGCAAGAATCCATGGAAAGAGATCTATTTACCCTTTCACACGTGCCCAGCTGTTGCAGATGGGAATGGGATTCACGTACACTTATCAAAGCCCCAAACATGAACAAGTTTCAGTTGCCTAAACAAGACTTAAAATTTTGCCTTACAATGACAAACGTTTAAAACATTTAAAGGCTGTGCCAAGTAGCTTGCAGAGTCTCTTTGCTCTCCATCTTTTGCGTCAGAACAAAAATTGCCTTCGAGAGGAAAACAGTAGAGAAGTTACATAGACTTTGTTTACTTGTTCTTGAATTAAGGTGAACCTGCTTCCTACTGGCAGATCATTCTGGGAGTTGTTCCAGATCATTTTCAGAGTTGCTCTCCCATTAACTAGGTCAATTTCTCAAAGATCCCTACTCCACAGATTGTCTCTCTTTCCCTGATTATTGAACATTGATCTGAAGGTATAACAGAGAAAGGATGGTCTTGTTATTCAAGCTGTGGGGACTTAGAAAAATCTGGGCTCAAATCCAGCTTCTGCAACAGATTTCCTGTGTAACTCAGGGCAAGTCACTTAACATTTTGGTGCTCTAATTCTCCAACTGTAAAAACTGAGATAAAAATCCTCCCTCCCTCCCACTAATTCACCTTTCATCTGTCTTATCTATTTAAACTGCAATCTCTGTGGGCCAGGGACTGTCTCTTATATTTATGGGGCTTAGCACAACAGAACCTCTAATCACTGAGGGAATGCATAATAAATAATCACAGCAAACATTTCACAAATCTTAGTTTAGCCTCAGAACTCCCTGTGAGGCTAATTTACTGAAAGCCATGCACACAGTATGTCAGAGGCAGGAACATATCCCAAAAGCCAGAACTTCTACTCTGCCTGCTCTAGACAAACAGCCCCTCTTGGTAACACAGACACAATCTTCATATGAAGGTGTCTAGCCTCCTTCTACCCTGAGTGGAAGACTAAAATATGCATGTGGAGAAATTCACACCACACAATGAACACGTGAACTTAAGAAAAAAGCCCTTCCGAGTTTTCACCAATCCCTAGTCATTAAAAGTGTGAAGTCACCAGCCACAGTAACCCTGTGGAGCAGCTCCCAACTATGGGGACACCATAATTTCCAAAATCATATTTCTGCCAGGTTTATATATAAAAAAAGTGTAGCCCTGTTTTACAGGTAAACCTTAGGATAGTTGCAACAAAATTAGTGGGGGGAGGGGTGCTACATCTGGCAGCTGCCAGAGTTTTAAACACTTAGCCTATGTGTACACTACAGCCTGGACTGGTGCTCTGAGATTGAGCCACCAGTGATAAATTGATCAGGTCTAATTAAGAACTGCCAAATCAACCACAGATTGCTCTCCAGTCAACCCTATTACTCTACCCTGGACAGAAAAGTAAGGGAAGTTGACAAGAGTGTTTCTCCTATTGACTCCCCACCATGTAGGCCCCATGGAAACATGACCTAAGATAAGTCAACTCCCACTATTATTCATGAAGTAAGAACTGCGTAGCTTAGGCTGACTTTCTGCCGTAGCGTAGATGTAGCTTACGTCCTCTAGATCTACTCTCAGCTGCCTACACCAAGGCAGTGATTTTTAAACATAGGTACAGGTTCCCCTCGGTATGCGCAGAGCTAGTCTAGGGGGTGGAATCCACTCATCTAGATATTTGCCTACTTCTGCAATGAACTACATATAAAAAAAACCCACACTCAAAGTCTGTCTGCATGAAAATTGTTGTGTGACTTATTGTCCTCTAGTACATTGACATGTAAGTACAACTGTTATATTCAAACTGATTTTATAATTCTATAGGAAAAATGAAAAAGTAAGAAATTTCTAAGTAATAGTGCACAGCAACAAGTCTATTTTTATTTCTGATTTTTTTAAGCAATTACTTGTTTATATGGACGTGTAACTGAAGAAAAACCAGATTTCTGAAAGGGGTACAGTAGTCTGAAAAAGTTGAGAAATGCACCCAGTGGCAAATACAAGGAGAAAGAATAAAGTTTTAGTGGCTACTTGGCTTAGTTAATCAGTCTCTGCTGTTGTTTGTATGCATCTGTGTCACAGCAACTGGGGAGACAAAACATTTTTGAAAGTAGGAAAATGTATATCGACATATTGGCAGGTTTCATAATAAATACGGATTACAACTAATTTCTTAAACTAATCAGATTCCAAGTGTGGCTTTCAGAACTGTAGGCAATTCTCCCTCCAGTGGTTTAGCAGTTCCTCTTATGCTGGCAATGACGACAGCATTAGCGTTGACTGAGTGCGGGCATTTTTACTGCCAGGTAGCATGCCAACGGCTCCGTGTTAACGGTGTAGAACACTGATACTGTGGCTGTGCTGTCAGTTCTCCAAAAACAAAAGCTCCTAAGGCGTAGCTGCACTATAACCTGTGTTACACAGGGCCCCTTGTTTTTAAAGGCTCACTCGCTTCCCAGCATTCTTTTGACTCAACCCAAAACAACTATCAGACCTCTCCACAACTGTTTATACTGACCTCCTATGAAACTGCAGATGACTGCAAATATCACTTCCTACCTGGAGTTATTTAATAGTTCATTGCAAATTGGGGTGGGGAAGATTAACCAATGAGAAAGTAAAATGGTATCTGTATTTCAATGATACAATAAATAGGTAAATGGAGTCTACTTTATTATTGCTGCTATGTATATTACTGTTATCGATATGTTGCCTCTTGAAAACAGTTATTTTTAAACATTCAATGACTAATTGCACACAGTCCAATTAAATTATGCCAATTAAAATGTATTATAAATCAAAGGAAAATGAACTTTAGGTGAGCTCCCATGAGGCCCTAAGTCAATGGGAGAAAGCCCTAGGAAAATGTACGAAAAAAACCCCCACAAATGGGCAGTGTTACTTACTCTTGTGACTTTATTGCAAGTTTTGTGATATGTGGCATCTTTGTTAATGCTCTAACTTCTGGAGCCAAGTGAATATGTAAGAATTTCAGTATTAATCTTTAAAGAAAGATTTTTAACTCTACTACTTGTGCAGAAAAGCATGGAAATGCTCAACAAATACAAAAAGGGCAATGAAAGGAACTCAATTATTTATTATTTTTAAATCCCATGATTTTTAAACCAATCTCATAACTTTCATGGTTCTGACAAAGCTTCCGTACAAGCAGCACCGGATACATGGACAATGTCGAGAAAGAAAAAAAAAAGCATTTTCCTCCCATTTCTACACAACATTGCTCCTGGCCACTTTCTTATTCCCACACCCTCAGCAGCAAGCAGTCTGCTGCTCAGATTGGCTCTTGTCTGCCAAGGGCGAGGGCACAACAGGAACATAGCTCCCCTCCCCTTGCTTAGCACAAAGCAAAAGTTTCCTCTTCCTTTCACCAACTTGGCTGAGCAGGGCTCAATAGAGCTCCCGCTCCTCACTGGCTAGTGAATCAAGAGCTTTCCATCAATCTACTTTAAGCAAGGGCAACAGGAGGAAGAAGACAGGAAGGGACACATGTCCCCTCCCTCCCCACCATGGAGCAGGAAGGGCAAGGGACCAGCAGCTGGTGGCACCAGAGCCTCTCCTCTTCCGGCCAAGCTGTCTGGCTGCTGCACTCACCCAGGCAGCCTACGGCCACACTGCCCGCGAGGAGATGCTGACTGGGACGCTGCTTGCTGCCATCCAACTGGATGGACACCCCACTCCCACACACACTGCAGGTAACGGGATGGGGAAGGGACTGGATGGAGAAAGCATGTGGGCCTCAAGCTAGGGGTGGTGCAGGGAGGAGTCATATGGGGTTGGGGAGACCACGTGGCCCCTTTTCTGTCCCTCCCCACTAGTCAAGCACTGCAGCAGCCTGAGGCACTTGGAGGAGGATGTGATGCTCACAGGCCCCTCATCTGACACTGAGCACTAGGTCCCCGCCACTGTAGTGGAGAAACTAGAGCCTCAAACAGTTGGCAGCAAAACAAGCAAGCTGTCACCAAGCCAAACTCCAACGTGAACGTTCTCAGTGTTTCCTAAGGAATTAGTAATCAGCACAGGTCTTCTAAAAAGGACTTGGAACACAGGAACAGGATGAAAAAAAAATTGTTACAAGGTAATGCGCTGGGAAAGCTTTTAATTTCGCTCTGTATACCACAATGTGTCCTTTTATTACATGCATGGAAATAAGCACATTTCCCACCCTCCATTTGCCTCTGCTACCGCTAAGGCACTGCCCAGCATATTTTGGGCCAGCAGGAAGTTTTCTAGACACTGAGGAGCAGGGATAATGTATTCTTATTCCCTACGCACAGCCCTAGCTGTCCCTGCAAGGAGTCATCTGCTTTCCTAGCCTGGCCTGCCACACTGAACTACCCGTGAGCAACAGCTGGTGCGCACATGCTCTTAGGTTGGAAACTAGTAGGGAGAGAATGGGCCAAGAACGGGCTCACTGGGAAAAAGCCCTGAAGCACTCAGCAGCAGAGGAGGCAGAAGGGTGGAAGGCTCATCACCTGCTGGGAGAAGGAAGGATGGTAGTGATCAGAATATAGGACAGGTAAGGAATGAGGAAGAGCTCACCAAAAGGAGAGAGATGGACTTGGTTTGCAGAGGGCCACAGGATCACCACAAGAAAGGAAAGAGGAACAGAAGGCAAGGACTGGGTTAACAACTGTCATTACTAATATTACAATAGCATTTAGGAACTCAAATAATAGACCAGGCCCATAGGCAGTGTCAGCAACAGCATCTCCCCCAAGGAATTTCCAGTCTCTTAGAGTTGGTCAAAAGAGGTCAATATTCAGAATTCTTAAATGAAAAAAAGTTAAGGGATATATTTTTGGGAAACGCTCCCCAAGAATTCATTCCACTTTTCAATTGAGTCTAGTTAACGCAGCTCCTCCGTTCCAATGGGTACTCCTAAAGGCAATTACGTTTAACCTTACGAATCAAAGAGTGAAATCCACAGCCTTATGGTTTCCATTGTCTCATCTAATGGTGCTAGGTGACTGCAGAATTACTGGAGCCTTTCTCTACAAAGCGAGGCCAAGGGAGCATACCAAAGCTTAAATTTAGTTTCTAGTTAAGCTACATAAATGTACACAACCCCTTCCAGCTTGCAAAAGTCAATCAAACATTGCAGAATGTTCAAAAGTGTAAGACTATAACAATCATTTCCTTACCATTCTACACCTCTTTCTGGATTGCTAGATACCATTGTAAGTGGCTGTATCATGGCCAGAAGAATGGAGATTAAAAGCCTTCTAATCATTGTGGTTAGAATTCCTAAGCCATTCATGCGTGCCAAAACCTGCCCCCCTATTTTGTACTCTCTCTTCAGTACAGATAGAGTCACCCTACGCTGTATCAGCTCCAATTTTTTAATCGCTTTTCCAAATTTCATTGTGTAATCAAAAGTCATTCATCCCTCTCGCGCCATCCTTATGAATTCTGGTGCCCTGCACAGCTCGAGCAGCTGCACCCCCATCCTGCACCGGGGTGTGGGGCAATACCTCTGCAGAGGGTGTGGTGTGCTCAGAGCTACAGGGTCCGGGAGGCAGGTGGAAGGGGGACAGGGCCTGGGAGGTGGTCAGGAGGCTGGGGAATTTGCGCTACCAAGGACAGGCAGCAGGATGGAAAGGGGCCAAGGAGTTCGGGCTGGCAGGATGGGGCAGAGGAGCAGTGGCCAAGGGGCATTGGGGAATTGGGCCACCTGGGCTGGGACTGCTCGAGTTTTCTGGCACTAGACATACGCAGCATAGGGTACTACTACATTTGGGACAGAGTGATGCCTGAAATTTAGTGGTGCCATATGCAGTTGCTTACTCTGCATATGCCCAAGGATGGCCCTGCAGCCCTCTCTGCAGCAGAGCTTTGCATACTGATTACAGAAGCTTTTCTTCCCTTAAAGAAATATTTCTATCAGATTCTGCTGTGCCCTGGTCTTGAAATGATTTCTCATCATACGCAGGGTTTATAGTTTGGTTCAAGGTCTCTTGGAAATCCCCTCAACCTCCCCCATTAAAACTGTTCCAATGCCCAAGCAATATGTTGCCTTGAATACTCTCATACAGCAGTTTGGTGACTAAATTATTTTCTGCCACCCTGGTCAGAGGCCCCATGTCAGTCAACCTGAAATATCCCAAGGTTTGGCCCCCCCTACTAAGAAAGTCCCCTCAAATAGTTACTCCATTATCAGCCAGATTCAAATGCTCCTCGCTGAGAAGGGGACTGAAAAGGTGGTCGCCAACATATTTCAAACAATGTAGAATCTCCAAACTCCTCTGCTTCGGCTGCCAGCCTCAGTATAGCATTGATACACCATTTGGTGTTTGCAGGCTATATGGCCAGCTCTCAGCAATGATTCTGAGACATATTTACATACTAATGTCTGACTTGTAAGTTACCTTTGATAACGCTACCTGAGAGATCTTGTTGGCCTGACAGAATAAAATATCTTTCACAAACGCTCATGACCTAATAAACGTGTTAGTCTCTAAGGTGCCATAGGACTGCTTGTTATTCATCAAGAGCTGAGGCCAGATCAGGGCGGCTGACAGACTTTGCCAGGCCCTCACCAAAGGGGGCTCCTGCGGAAGGGACAGGACCTTGGGTGCAAGTGATGGGACTAGGAGGCTCGTCATTCAGCATCACCCTGGGTTCCAGTAGCAAATTTACAGTGAGCAGGGCCCTGGCCACTATAGCAGCAAAGGCAGTGCCCAGAGCCCCAGGTGCTTTTGCCAGGCCCCATAGCATTTGTGCCCTTAGACAGACAGACACACACACTCCTCCTGTCAGCAGAGCCGGCCTAATAAGCGCTAATGCCATAATTCCATCCATTGAGTGTAATGCCCTAAACAGGCCGCTCGGAGATTAATCCTGTCTTGATAGAACTGAAATTGATGAAACCCAAATTACCAACAATTCTGGAAGGCCAGGAAGCAAGACTCACTAAGAGGGAGGCATGTTTGGCTTTCTATCTCCAAGGATGTTGATTTTTGGGGTCTTGCAATCCAATACTGAATGCTTGTTTTCACTGTCATGTTAAGTTTATCTGGTTTGCACCAGCTTGTGTTAGCAAGTGTAAGAATTAGGGATAAGATAGGAATTTTGTTTTTTACGCACGCACTTGCATACACACACACACACACACACACACACACACACACACACACACACACAGAGTATTTTTTTAATTTTGCATTCGGATTTAAATTTATGGCAGTGGACAATTTTTTAAAGCATCATCTAAAGGGAACCAAAATAATATTTATATAGAAGTGCCATCATGTCAGTTTTTTATGTCCTTACAGTCCCACAACATGAAATATACTGTAATATTTATGCGCTCTAATTCTGTGCTTAAATGACTGGAAACAAAATTAAGAAGATTCTCTCAAGAATTCAGTACAAGTCCTCTTCTGCATTTCTCTGGTACTGCCAAGGGACCAGAAAGCAGCTTGATCTAACCAGCTGAGAATTCTCCCAAGGGGAAGGAGCTCTCAGATGCCCTGGTGCAAGTTCCCCCACCTGTCTGCAAAGGGCGGGGAGAAGCTAGACCCCAGTGCACTTCAGCAAGCCCCAGCAGATACAGTCACTTGGGCAGTGGGTACTATCAATAGCTGATGTATCTTAGAGCAACCTCAAAGCTGATGTAACCTCTTTTGGGATTGGTACAGATCAGCACAGAGAAATCATAGACATAAATGGCTCCCAGAGGCCACTTCTCCACCCCCAATCAGACATGAGAACAGAAGAGAAGGTAAACTTTCATAGCCAGGCCTGAAGCCTACTACACCACACAGACAGCGAGAAAAGTCTTCAATTGGCCAGCCGTGATTTCATTTGGATAGAAAACCAGGGCTTGCCTACATCACTGAGACATCATTGAAAGATAGAACTCACAGGACACTCCACATGTCAGAAGCCAAGAGACGTCACAATGTACCAGACAAAAGGAAGAGAGTAGAGTGTAGCCTAAAGAGGTTAAGGACTAGTCGACTATCCGATAAGCATTTGCTTATCGGATAGTTGAGTCGATTCCCCCCGTCGAAGAGAGGCAGCAAAGGGTGGGGGAAAATGGGTACTCCGCACGGAGCCTATACTTGGGCTCCGTGCAGCACTGCTGCTTTGAAACGCTGCCGCAGCATTTGCATGGAGCCAGGAGTCAGCTGGGGAGTCCCCAGCTGATCCTGGGTTCCAGCGCAGCGCACAGAGCCTGGGGTCAGCTGGGGAGTACCCAGGCTCCACATGGAATTTCATAGCAGCAGTGCAGCATGGAGTCCGTGGTCAGTGGGAGATTGAGTCCCCAGCTGACCCCAGGCTCCATGAGGGCGCTTCTGCTTTGAAAGGCGCAAGAGCCCCCACTAGGGACTCTTGTACATTTCAAAGCTGGTACCCGAGTGCAGTCCAGAGTCAGTAGGACTTCCCACTGGCTCCAGGCTGCACACAGAGTTCCACATTCCTCCTTTGAAATGTACAAGAGCCACAACAGGGACTCTTGTACATTTCAAAGGAGGAATGCGGAAGTGCCTATCGAAATTCCATCGACTACTCCACTAGCAAATTACTTGATATTTAACATCCTTAATGTAATCTTGCTCCCCTTTAGCTGCAGAAGACTTTCCATCCCAGAAACAGAAAGTACATTCCATATGCTCTGAGCAGTAAAGGATAAGAGGAACCTAGGATAGCTAGAGGTGTGTAGACCTTTACACATGGCAATTTTGTCAACTTTGTGGATGAACTTACAGAGCTGCCACCTATCACAATACCGGAAACCCCCACGCCTTTCCATAGATAATCTCAATGATACTGTACGGGTTGGACCAATCTGGTCCAGCACCGTCGGGACCTGACCGGTCCCAAATGCGGGAATTTGCTGGACCAGAGGAGGTCCCCTACTACCGGCTACCCAGACCATCTTGCCTCCCTGCTGCCTGCCCCAGCTGCTCCCCTGCCAGGCTGCTGTGGCCCTGGCAGCCTGGACTGCTGTGGCCCCAGCCCCACTCCCACTATCGGGGCTGCCATGTGTCCCTGGCTCCGGCCCCACTACCACGGCTGCCGCAACTGCCACATCCCCAGCCCTGATACTGGGGCTGCTACCCCCACCAGGCTCTGAGCCACCAGCCCTCTTGGCGCTAGGGCTCCCAGCCAAGACTCCCTGGTCCTGGAATACCTATGGTCCTACTGGACCATGGATGTTGCTGGATGAGGGAGTTCTGGTTTTGGGAGGTTCAACCGATAATACCTCATCTCACAGCTTTTCCCAAGCAGTCTCTGAACCTACACATGTAGCCAGGACCCAGGCTGGATCTATTTTAAGTCAACAAAAGTTGTGTGCAATGTGCAGGATTGAGGCCTTAGTTATATAGTCGTAATGCAAAAACACAGAAAGAGCTCTTTCGGAAAAAGGCATGTCTGGATGGGGCAGAGAGAGTTCTTTCGAAAGAAGAAGAGGAGAGAGGAAAAAGCACAGGTGCCCTGGTGACCACTCTATCCATAGTAATCACAGTTTAAATGCGAGATAGCATCCACACTGAATGGATGCTACCTTTCGAAAAAGCAGATCGCTTTTTCGATGCACTTCGGCAGTGTGGACGCTCTCTTTAGGAAGAAGTTTTTTCAGAAGATCTCTTCCGGAAAAGCTTCTTCCAAAATAAGCCTGCAGTCTAAATGTAGCCTGAAACTAAACTAGAATGAGAAACATGTACTATGTCTTCAATTTATTGCTAGAGAAACCAGCTTTACATTTAAAATTGACCTGTCGAGAACCATATTTGACCTGAAGAGCACTAGACTCAATTTTTCTACTCTCACTTACAAATTTCTCAAGTGGCCCCTGGCAAAAAATTATTGCCTATCCCTGGTTTAAGAGATACTTGCTCTCCTATGCATTTATTTCTTAGCTCCCCTTAATACACGTGTTAGATGGGAGTACCAAGTGGAGGGAAGGGGGAAACTTATTGTTTCAATGTCAAATAAGCCATTAAAGGAAAACCAAGGTAAGAATTCCAAACATACCTTCTTACCAACTTTCTATACTTTGTGATTCACAATCGTTGTCTAGTTTTAGTTTTATTAATGTGACAACGATTTTATCTGCTAGGAGGTCAAAGACCAAAAGTCAATTTCTATTTGTACAGAGTAGAGCTACAATAAATCCATTTCGATATGATAAATACTGAAAATCACATTTGGACATGTTTTTATAGTTTGCTTCTGATTCAAAAATATTTGCACCTCAGTTTCAATGGTGTGGTATTTGTCACTTGGTGGCCATCAAACTAAAGGAAGTTCATGCAAACCTATCTATCATAAACTCTCTTATATAGTGACTACAACAGCTTCCCTCACTATACAATCCTGATTCATCCCCAGCACATTATCCACCCTACATACTCAATGAGGCAAAGGTTCGATGGAAAAATTGTATGTGATTGTGTAATTAAAGACTGTCATAATCCACATGAACAAGGGCGAAAGTTAAGGTTACATGGGCTACCTTATTGTTGGCATTTCCTACCTTTTAACAGCTTCATTTTGCAACCTTAACATTTTTTCAAGGTAGGGGTTTTTAAATGTAATTTCCAAATAATAAAAAGGCCTTAAAAAAAACCCAAAAATTCATCTTGAACCCCCAATTTGGGTCATCAGCTGGATTTGGTCCTTTACATCCTCTATGTGGATGGACTAATAGTGCATTTCATCCCCTTTCACACTTTGCCAATGGGTTAACTATTTGTTGACAGCAGAGCATTTATGTAGATCTCCCAGTTCCTCCTCCTCTTTCCTCTGCTCTTATCCAACCACTGGCTCCCTGCTGCTCTGTTCCCTATTCATCTCACACACATTGACCCCTGACTCTTCTCCCCCTGCTCCACTACTATCCTCCTCCACAGACCAACTGTCACCTGCCCTCTGACTCTTGCAACTAGGGGTGTGTCTAGACTACATGCCTCCTTCGACGGAGGCATGTAGATTAGCCAGATCGGAAGAGGGAAATGAAGCCGCGATTAAAATAATCGCGGCTTCATTTAAATTTAAATAGCTGCCCCGATCTGCCGATCAGCTGTTTGTCGGCAGATCGGGGGAGTCTGGACGCGATGCCCCGACAAAGAAGCCTTTCTTCATCGACACAGGTAAGCCTCGTGAAACCAGGCTTACCTGTGTCGATGAAGAAAGGCTTCTTTGTCGGGGCATCGCGTCCAGACTCCCCCGATCTGCCGACAAACAGCTGATCGGCAGATCGGGGCAGCCATTTAAATTTAAATGAAGCCGCGATTATTTTAATCGCGGCTTCATTTCCCTCTTCCGATCTGGCTAATCTACATGCCTCCGTCGAAGGAGGCATGTAGTCTAGACACACCCTTGGGCTGTCAATTAATTGCAATTAACTCACACAATTAACTTAAAAAGTAACTGCAATTAATCAATTTTAATTGCACTGTTAAACAACAGAATTCCAATTTAAGTGTATGGAATATTTTGGATGTTTTTCTACATTTTCATATATATTCTATGTTGTAACTGAAATCAAAGTGTATATTTATTACAAATATTTTCACTAACACTCATGAATGGTGTTTTTCGATTCACCTCATACAAATACTGTATCAAAATATAATAATCTCTTTGTGGTAAAAAGTGCAATTTAAAAGTGCAGATTTTTTTGTTAGATAACTTCTCTCAAAAAAGCAAAACAATACAACACTGCAGAGTCTACAAATCTGCTCAGTCCTACTACTTGTTCAGCCAATTACTAAGTCAAGTAAATGTAAACAAACCTGCAAGTGATAATGCTGATCTGAGGGTATGTGTACACTACATTCCATTTTCAAGAGAGGAATGCAAATGCAGGTGAGCAAAATTTCAAATGAAGCACAGATTTGAATTTCCCGTGCTTCATTTACATAATTGCAGTCGGCTGCTTTTTTGAAATACCCTATGTTGAGAAAAAAAAAAAGAAAAACACCACACACCACGGTCCAAACGGGGTTATTTCAAAAAGAAACCCTTCCTTTGAAATAACTCTTAAACCTCATTTTTTAAGGAGTAAGAGTTATTTTGAAGGAAGGGTTTCTTTTTTAAATAACCCTGGTTTCCCCCCCCCCCCCCCAAATACGCTATTTTGGAAAAGCAGCCAGCTGGGATTATGCAAATGAAGCACAAGAAATTCAAATCCACACTTCATTTGCAATTTCGTTTGTCTGCATTTTCATTCTTCTCTCGAAGGAGGAATGCAATGTGGACATACCCTTATTTACAATGTCATCAGAAAGTGACATCAGGCATATGTATGGCATCTCTGTAGCTGGTATTACAAGCTATTTATATGCCAGAGATGCTAAACATATGTATGCCTCTTCATGCTATCGCCACTTGTGGAAAAAAAAAAAAAAGTCTGTTAGTTTTCTGACTGAACACGTTGGGGGATAATTTTGTCTTCTGCTCTGTTTTATCAATCTTTTGCCTTATATTTCAAGATACAGCAGTCTCAGTTGATGACCCAGTACATATTGTTCATTTTAAGAACACTTTCACTGCGGATTTCACAAAACGTAAAGGCGGCAGCAATGTGAGATTTCTAAAGATAGTTCGATCATTTGACTCCAGGTTTAAGAATCTTAAGTGTCTTCCAAAATCTGAGAGGGACAAGGTATGGACCCTGCTTTCAGAAGTATTAAAAGATTTCCAATGTGGGAACTACAAAACCCAAACCATCAAAAAAGAAAATCAGTCTTCTGCTGGTGGCATCCAACTCTGATGAGGAAAATTAATGTGTGTTGGTCTGCACTGCTTTGGACCATTATCGACCAGAACCAGTCATCAGCATGGGTCGTGGCTTCTGGAATGGTGGTTAAAGCATGAAGGGCCATATGAATCTTTAGCACATCTGGCATGTAAATATCTTGTGACACAAGATTACAACAGTGCCATGGTCATGCACGTTCTCACTCTCAGGTGACATTGTAAACAAGTAGCAGGCAGCATTATTTCCTGCAGGCTCTACAATGTTACAGTGTATTCAAGAATAAAACAATTTTTTGTACACACAGTAAATTTTCCTTGTAAGTTCAATTTTCATGATGGAGATTGCATTATGGTACTTGTATTAAGTGAATTGAAAAATACTATTTTTATAGTGCAAATTCTTTTAAATAAAATATGAAATGAGTACTCTATCCTTTGTAGTTGGTGTTGTAATAATTGAAATCAATATAACTGAAAATGTTGAAAAACATCCAAAAGTATTTAAATAAATGGTATTTTATTATTGTTTAGAAAAATCAGTTGAGATTAATTGCACTGCTGATTGCTTGACAGCCCTCCTTGCAACCTTTTGTCCCTCCTACCACACAAACGCCTTGGCATTCCATTGTGACTACCTTCTTTTCCTACTTCCTACCTAGACTCAGCCGGGGGAAGCAAAGAGAGCACAAGAACTTGAGACAGTCTCTCTTCTCAGTTCCAATATCAAACACCACAGTGGCCCTCCCAGGGTATGTCTAGACTGCAGGCTTCTTTCAAAAAAAGCTTTTTTGGAAGAAATTTTCCAAAAAAAATCTTCCAAAAAAGAGAATCCACACTTCAAAAGCGCATCAAAAAAGCGA
Organism: Pelodiscus sinensis; assembly: GCF_052426305.1. Lineage (NCBI taxonomy): Eukaryota > Metazoa > Chordata > Testudines > Trionychidae > Pelodiscus > Pelodiscus sinensis. The sequence goes on from NC_143052.1 coordinate 121,567,533, forward strand.
CCTGTTTTTTTCTAAAGAGAGCATCCACATTCATTGGACAGTCTCGTATGTAAGCTGTGATTACTATGGACGGAGTGGCCACTAGGGCACCTGTGCTTTTTCCTGGAGGCCTCTTCTTTTGAAAAAACTCCCTCTACTGCATCCACGCATGCCTTTTTCCAAAAGAGCTCTTTCAGAAAAGGTGTTCTTCCTCATAGGATGAGGTTTACCAATGTCGGAAAAAATCTGCGTTCTTCCGATTTTCTTTTTTCTGAAAAAAACATGTAGTCAGTGAGGAGCAATGGCAGGGAAAGTCAGTCTCTATCCCTTTAACCCCAGCAATGAAGTATGCTTATTTGTTCTGTAGGGATGAAACATGCTGTCTGGTAAGCATCTAGAAGCTTTGAGTGATTGGAGCATATACACCAGACAGAATCTTTGGTGAATTCAGCAGGCAAATTCTAAGAAGTATCTATGTGCAAACTGAAGTTTGTCAAAGACTCATAACTTGACCATCTATTCATGGGGATACCAAAAGGGCCATCTCCAACTCTAGGACAACACCTCAGCCAATTTCAAGACTCCGCTCCAAAAGTATGGTAGCAAAAGAGCTTCTAAAGAACATGGTTGCCCACGTTAATAAGAACAAGAGGTGTAAGCCCTCTTGCGCAGGAGCTCTTGCACAAGAGGGCAGTGCGGTCGCTCGGCAGGGATTTCTTGCGCAAGAAAGCCCTATGGCTAAAATGGCCATCAGAGCTTTCTTGCGCAAGAGAGCATCCACACTGCCATGGGAGCTCTTGCGCAAAAGCACAGCGCACACATGGCAGTGAGGACGTTTTCTTGCGCAAGACTTCTTGCACAAGAACCCTTGCACAAGATGTTCTTGCGCAAGAAGCCACGAGTATAGACAGAGCCTAAGTGTTTCTGGTCCTTAACTAACATCCTACTTTTGTGGCAATACAAGGAGTGATATTTATATAAACAATCTGTTTCACCCCCTCCCCCAAGAAATAAATTAACTCTACAAAGCAGATGTAATTTTCTGCGCAAAGTGTTCCATATCTCCCCATCTGTGACAAACCCACAGAGGGCAGAACACTAACAGATTCCAGTGATAAGAACGGCTCTGACTCAACAACATGTCAAGACTCATCCTTTCTTCACTACAAGTCAGTGGGTCAATCTCTGCTCTCAACCACAATGGCTGCTGCAACACAAACTTCTATATAACAAGGCAACTGGAAAAAATTGCACCTAAGGATTTTAAATCCTTACAGTTAGCTGATGAGTCCCACATTGAGAAGTAGATTTTGGTTTGTAATTTACCCATCCCTCTATGGGTAGAGCCTTGCACGGATACAAAACTGGTATAAACATCCGCAAAAGCGACCATAGGTATCCGCATCCATACCAATGGATGAAGATACCCGCAGACATCTGCAAATCAATAGGGTTCTAGATACAAAATTTGTATCCATGTCTGCAAAAATGAATCATGGATATCCACATGCACATATGCAAATACTGGCAGATATAAAGCAGGTAACCATAGATTTGCAGATCTTCTACAGATCACCTTCTGACTCCCAATGAAGTCAGTACATGCAAGTAGCGCTGTTGGAGAGAGAGTACCTAGGAAAGTAAAAAGTGTTTTTTATATAAAAATCTCTTCCCTGTGTGTGGGAAAGAAAGAGACACAACGCAGTGAGGTCCTGATTTTTAAAAGTATTTAGGCAATGACTGTCAAACGGATTCTGGCTTCTAAATCCTTTAGGAAACAGGACTTAGGCTCTTAAATCAATTACACATTGCAACATGTAACATAGCAACAATTAATTTTAGATATTAGTGACTTCTTCCTAAGGCTAAGGAGAGAATAATTATGCTCTCCCCTCCCCATCTCCTGCAACCCTACTGTGAATTTTCAGTATTAGCAAGGCCCCTCCTCTTGTCCTCATTAAGTTCCTCTTCACCGTATCCATTCTGCTTTACAGGTTGAAGCTCTAAAATCTGGGACTCTCTGGCCTGGCAACATTTGTGATCCAGCAGGACCACAGATATTGCTGGACCAGAGAGACCGGCTAGTCAGGTTCTGAATCATAGCCCAGGCAGTGGGGAGCCCAGCCCCAGAGGGGCCAGTATGGGGGAGAGCACAGCCCTAGCCAGGGCTGATGGCAAGGAGAGTAGCCCTAGCCAGGACTGGAGGTAGCGGGGCCGGCGGCCAGGACCACAGCCCCAGTAAGGGCTGGCACTGTGAGAAGCACATGCTCATCCAGGTCTGGCATGGTGGGAAGCACCTCAGTTGGAGCTGGCATGGTGCAGGAGTGCAGTCCCAGCTGGGGGTGGGGGGAGGGAGGGGAGAAGAGAGAGAGTTCAGCCCCGCCAGTTGGAGCTGGCATTGTGCAGGAGTGCAGTCCCAGCTGGGGGTGGGGTGAGGGAGGGGAGAAGAGAGAGAGTTCAGCCCCGCCAGGGCTAGAATCAGCTAGGCACACAGCCCGGACCAGCACTGCAGCAGGGGAGTTGGGAAGGCGCAGCCATTGCCGGGGCTGGCATGGTGTGGGACTGGAGGCAGCAGCAAGGAGCACAGCCCCACCCGGTAGCAGAACCTACAGCCGGGTAGGGAGCCTTGACCTCCCCTTGGCTGGCAAACACCACTGTTTGGAACCACTCAAGTTCCGAGGGTGCCGGACAAGGGAGGTCCGACCTGTAGCTATTTGAGTCAACTAGTGTATAAAAGTCAATTGCCTTTTTTCTCCCTCCTTCCCCTACAGTCTGTATACTTGTCTGTCTGTCCTTAGATGGTGAGCTCCTCAGAGTCGGGACAGTACTACTTAAATATTCAGAAAGTACCCACACATAGTGAATGCTCTCACAAATAAAATTGTTTGAAACTGATACTGTACTTTGCTCCTGTATGTTGAAAGCGTATGCTCTGCTACCAAAAAGCAAAAGCCTCTGATCTAGACATTTCAGCTCTGGAGTTCATCACATAAAGCTCTCTCATGACAGCTGAGCAGGTGAAGCCTTTTGTTACAGTTTAACTAAAGATGGCACCACCAATAAAACATTTCAGATAGGCATAAGCGATTAGCTTAGGAACAAAGCTGAGTGTCTTGAAAACACGTATTTAGCAGCATGTTGTACGGATGTGAGAAAGATTTGAAGAGAAAGATATTGGCATTCGAGAGGAGCTGTTATAGAAAGATCCTGAGAATAGGATGGATGCAGAAAGTCACCAATGAGGAATTATATAGGAAGATACAGCCAAAAGAGAACTTACTGCAGAAGGTTATACAATGGAAGATACAGCTTTTCAGGTATCTCTGCAGAATGAACGTTGAGCGAAAAGTTAAGACCCTGGTGTTTGGCATAGTGGATGGCCCGAGTAGGAGAAGCAGACCCCACAGAGAATGGGTAGATGATATAGTAGATTAGTTTCTGTAGACTAGCTCAGCACCAAGCTACTCCACACTGGACAGGGAAAGAAATAGTGAGGGAGGCATCAGACACCAACGGGTGTTGAGCCCATGGTTGTTAATGATGATGAAGTTAGAGTATTCTATAGCTGTTACTGTGAGTGGGAGCATTAACATGGATATAGGGCTTTGATTAACACATCATATTGCAGGGAATGGAAGCCACAGAGTTTTATTTATACATTTACCCTCTGTGAATTTTGTGGTTATTCTACTAGCTATCTGTATTGATTTTACAATATACATTAGGGGCTGTGTTTAAGCGGGAATAGCTATTTGTCAGAAATGCAATTTACCACGTAGCTGAAAAAATAAATACTTGATCGACCAAATTCTATTCTCAGTTACATGGTGTAAATTTAGAGTAACTGCACTGATCGAAGCAGAATTTGAGCTAGTCATTTTATGATACAGAGACCTACAGTGCAACAAAGTTCTTGAACTTTTAATACCTCAGCGAGACAAAAGCTCTTCAACAAGCATCTGCATCACCCTCAAAACCAGCACGCTCATTCACACTTAGCATGGCAGACCACAACTGACAGGATCTGGAGAATAAAATACCCTCTGACTCCAGACTCGTGTTCTCAGCAGGATTGAGGCTTAGCCTTCTTTTTGGTTGCTGTTTGCCTTGATCAAATTGTGCCTGCAAAGTAAATTAGGGGTGCAATACTGAGTATCTGTACCACTTGTGATACTGGCAGACAAGGTGTCAGCCTCTGCCAAGGCCCTAGGCCTCACTAAATACTGAAAGGCATAGCTGGAAACCAGTTTGGCTCACCTGTGTCTCTTAATATTGTTAAAATAGATACATGAGTTATAAAAAAGTGTTTAGACATTAATACATGCAGCATCCTGTAAGCATTTCATACTCTTATTTGCAATATCAGTATCTTGTAAGGCAATATTTAAGTGTTTGCTCTGCAACCATCTAAAATGTTTGCTGAGACTGTAAACCAAAAAGCCTGACCTAGTGCGAAATACTACTTTACCACAACTGGTGTCACCTCCCCAACAAAAGGCCTGCAGACACCAGTAAAATCATTGTGAAGCATCACTGAATGAGACTTTGTTGGCTGCTTCCCCCACACCTGTGAGGGATACGTGTGAAAGCCCTCATCCCATCACAGTTTGAAAGCTGGGGGAAGGAAATAAAAAAATCGCTCGAAGAGAAATAGTTAGCACTACACTGCGTGGGGTTTGGAGAGAGAAGTGTTTCTAAATCTGAGCAAGGGAACCTTACGCTACTTGTCTTGGGTTGACCCTAAAAAACACACACAGCTTGCATATCATAGAAGCTACTTCAATCTTGTTGTATTATAAACTGTATTTCATTTGTGTTGTTTTTGTTTACCTGCTTTAACCTTGTAAACAAATCTTACTTCTTTTTTTTAGGGCAAGTCTACTGTAGGGGTTCAGTAAAGACACTAAGCCAAGCCAATAGGAGAGCTTCTCCCATTGGTGTAGCAGTTTATCCACCTCTGCAAGAGGCGATAGCTACATCGAGGGAAGACACTCCCCCATGTAAATAGTGCTGTCTACTCTGGGAGTTCAATTGGTATAAATGCATCACTCAGGGGTATAGATTTTTCACACCCTGAGCAACAGAGTAAGACTGATGCAAGTTAATAAAGCAGACCTGACCTTAGTTAATAAATTATTACATAGTATTATATGATTGGCTACAAGCATTGTCTCTGGTTTGACATCTGAAGTGTAATTGACCTGAGATACATGACTGGTCCTTTGGCACAGTGAGTAACCTAAAGAGTGCTGACATTTTGTTGTAAGTAACCAACCACGAAGGCAGACTTGCCTGGTGGCAACATAAACCGCGGTGCCCAAGGGAACAGACTCTGATTCCACATTAAGGTTGTTATGATCCTTGTGGAATTCACACCTGATGTTCAGCTGGTGAAACTCACGTATAGCTCTCACAACCAGTTTGAATCCTGTTTCTCGACAGCTTGAGTTAGATTCCCAGACCTGAGGAAGCATTCAGTGTACATGTCAGAGCTTGTGTCTCTCACCAGCAGAAGCTGACGCAATAAAAGATCTTCTCGCCCACTTTGGCACTCACGCTCATGAGCCACTCCAGACAGCTTGACTGCACTAATTTCCAGACTCAAGCTATGTCTACATGACAAAGAAAAGCCCAAAAAAGATATGCAAATTGTGAATCTTTTTCCGCTTTTCTTCCAAAAGAGGCTTTTCCGACATTTGGTCCGTCTACACAGGGTCAAATGTCAGCAAAAACCCTCTTTCGGAACATTCCTTCTTACTCATGAAATGAAGTTAAAAGGGATGCCGACAAAACATCTGCTTTTCCAACATTTTTTTTTTCAGAAAAGCAGATACTGATTAGAAACTGATACTGATTTCTCGCTCATCCAACATTAATTAATTTAAAAAAAAAAGGAGTCAGTGCACCATGTGTCTTACCAATCGCTCACATTTTCAGGCATTGTGAAATTAAGCAGCCACTGAAAACCTCCATTCCTCAAACAAGCTTACTTGGACATCACTCTTTACGGAACTGAATGATTCATTTACATGACAGACCTCCCTGCTAAGAGAGGCATTCTGCACATTTGTCTTATTTATAAATCTGCTTCACTTGTATGTTGAGTAAGGAACAGTTAGCCTTTGGCAGCTTACAACAAAACAAAATCAAGTCTCTTCTTTACTATCACAACTTGAGCTGGAATTAAAATTACTGCAACTGGGACAGGCTACTTGGAGGACTAAATAATAATTAATATGCCAAGTGACAATATAGTTTATCTCCCTCTCCTCGCACCTCTGAAAATTTAGGGGTACATGGCTACCATTTGCTATGCAGTCAGGGTGGTAGCAAAATGTGGAAATGAGAACCCAAATCAGCCAGGTGATGAGAGCAGCAGTTCCACTGCCTACTCCAGGCTTTCTCCAGACACATAAGCACCTGCATATGAAAGATGCTCTCGATAATGGAAAAAAGATCTGGGAGAATGTAGGGGAAGGAACTCAGGGACAACCACACACCACAACATGCTCCCCTTTCAGCTGGGCAGATTTCCTAGCAGAATTCTTACCAGATCTTACTCCTTATGAAACCATTCCTGTGTGGCTGCTATCAACCCTTAGAAAATAGATCGCAAACATTGGCACATATTTTTAAAGGTACGATGCTATAACACTCCCAGGTCTGCTCAACATCCTACATAATATTCCAATGCCACTTACTCAAATTTGGCCCGGCTCCTTCCCCATCAAATCTCCCACAGCAACCCACCTTTTTGAAAACTCTGCTTTATTAAAGTCATACACTGAAAAAATTATCCTACCTGTGACATTTTTACTACTGACAAACCTGCAGCCCCAGCAATACAACAAGCCCATCAACAAGAGATCCTAACTTGAAAGAAATATAATGTTTCCAACAATAGGGAGAAAGATCCCATTACAGTATTTGAAGGTGCACAAAACAAGAGGTTTTGAGTTGGGATTTAAAATTCCAAGTGGTCAGCAAAACAGAGACCTGAAATGAATACCAAAGAGTTATAAGTGGAAGCAGAAAAACATTAAATTTAGGCAGAGGAATACATCATGGAAAGACGTTTGCAAGCAGAAGAAGAGAGTGAACAGGAAATAAGATGAAAGGTATGAACACCAACTGCTTTCCAATACCCTTAAAGTTCTAAGTGACAGACAGAAAACAGAGAAATTCATTTTTAGTGCTTCCATTCTGTCTTTACTATACCCCAACACTTCCTGATGTAAGAGAAGTCTTAGAATATAAGCAATCTTACTGATGTTCTGCAATGCTTAGGCACAACTGGGCTAAATAGCAGAGGATGAAGTCACAAACTCAACAGCAAATTTTGTTACCTTCCACTGGTACAGATTAGACCTTAACTATTAACTTGAATATAGTTCTCGGTGTATAATAGTTGCTGTTTAAAAAACAACCCAAGCTGGAACTCTTAGTTTTGGAGCTACTCTGTTTCCAATATGTGCCAATAGAATCACTGTGGTTCACAGAAATATCTTCTGGCTTGTAACAACAGATCATTAAAGACACATTTGCTTCGGACTTGCTACAAAAATCACTGACACTGTTTTAACTCTCCCGCTGACATCCGTGGGGACTACTACTCTGGACATTTCCCTATAACAATGATAGTTTTATAATAATGTATTGTCTGTAGAATTTTTCCGTGCTGGATCTTTTTAAAAATAAAACTGAAAGGATGATTCAAAAAAGTCAGGTGAATGACAACTTCTGAAGTAGCTTTTCTTCAGGGAGTCATTTTTGAGAGACAGGAAGACAAGAGACAATAATCCACAGGAAATTAAATGTCTGATCAATGTTAAAAACAGATATGACCCTGGGCAAATCAAATCCACCACCAAATGGATAAACAAAAGTAACACTAGACAAGTGCAGCTAAAGCATTTTTAAGAAGCTGGCTAAAAAGGGGAGCAAGAAATTCAAAGTTTTCACCACTGCATGCCTTTAGCAGCAGTTAAAAAATAATGAATATAAATATATTCCCTTTTCCTAATGTATTTGTTTAAAGAATTGTATTTCTCTGTGAATTAAGTTCTTGCAAAATGTGCAACTGCAAGTTGAGGAGAGGGAGTTAAATACAGTCATAAAGCGCCCTCCTTCTACACCCCTCCTTAGAGAAGGGTGCAATTTTGGGGCACACGTTGTAGCTGTGAGACAAAATTTCAGCTAGATTAAACAGAAGTCGTAAGTGCTCAGCACCATCCAAAAGGAGGTCCTCAGATCATCATTCTGCAAACACTAACACACATGTTTAACTTTAAACAACTGAAAGAGTTTCACTGAAATTCCTGGGTCTACTCAGGTGCCTAATATTAAGCAGTAAACGAATGTATGCAAGAGCAGAGCCACGTATACCCAACTTGATACACGTGATAATGGCATTACTTATTAGGAGATATCAGAAAACACACAATTTCTATATTTTGTGATGCCTACATTAATATTTTAAGCATAAGGTTTTAATAAGAAATTATTCTTTTCCATTTCTCAATAGAACATGAACACTCAAACTGTTAGAATTTAGAAGGTAGGACTTCTTCTGTTCACACTACTAAGTTATCTAACTTCTTCACGGTGCTCTCAGAAGTGGGTCTACATTCTCCAAATCCAGGGTTTATGAGGTTCAGTGGGTCTAGGATTTTATCCTGTGCCTAATAAAGTCCACGGGAGTTTTGCCATGTTCTGTGGATCCAGTGTTTCACTCACATCAGCTAAAACCAAGCAGGTTCTAAATGCTTTTTGGTTTTCAAATCCTGGAGACTTTTACATCTGTGGTGTGCAACCAGTTCTGAAGCAGTTGCCACTACAGTGGCTACTACTATAGTGAACTAAACACACTCAACTGGCCAAATAGCCACATGTGGTTAGTGTGCTGGACACCATGGCTCTACATGATGGTAAACTATCACCAGCCCCAAAATATTTAGACATAACAGTGTTGGATTTCAAGCACTGATGGCTTAATTATTAAAAGGATGACAAACAGCTGCACGAGGATACATCTTCCAGACATCTTAATGCTTCCAAGATTGGCCAAATGTATGTGATTAGCAAGTCTGACTCAGTAACAGTCTCAAGAAGGATATGCTGCTTTTTTAAAAGAATAGGCCTAGCTTGGTTTTGTTGCTGTTGTTTTTTAAAATCCATGGAAAGTTCTTCTTTCCCTGTATTGATTCGGGAGTGTAAAGAGGGCTAACTGTATTCCATAACCTAATCAGTTTGGGCTGGAGCTAGTAAATCGAGAGAAGGGCTGGTGAGGGAATAAATAAGAGACAGTGTCGATGGGTAACGAGCTTTTACCAGCAAAGCTGCTACTGGGCTCCACTTCCCCAGGCCTTTTCGAGAACTGTTTTTTTTTTAAATCACTTCCTACTTTTATCTCTCTCGATACAGAAGGTTGTGAAGTTGCTGCTGCTGCTGGCGCTACCCAGCCGCACATCCCCGCTGTTTCCTGTGCTGCAATGTTTTAATGCGCTCTCCGCGGGTCTGTCCCGCAGCCAGAAGTCACAGTCTGACATTGACTGGCGGGGGGGGGGAGGAGAGAAGTGTCCCACAAACCAGCCACATGCCCGGCCCCGAGCGAGCAGCCTCACGCACCGACCCCCCCCCAGCCCTACAGCCCCAGCCCTTGGCTTACCCCAGGGTGCTGATGAAGCCGTTGACTGAGCCCTCCGCGTAGAGGGACACGATGTCCCCGATGTACAGAAAACTGGACATTTTGTCAGACATTTTTGCTCATTTTCAGCCCGGCCCCCTGGTCACAGAACAGCCCCGAGGGCAGGAAGGGGGGGGCGCACGCGAGCGGGCGGCCCCCTCGGCAGCGATCCGAGCTTGTTTGCAAAGCTGCTGGCGAAGCAGGAGCCGAGGGGGAAGCGGTGGCAGCAGCTGCCTCCCCCCGGCCGGAGCCTGGCATGAGCCGCCGCCGCTGCAATGCCCGGCTCCCCGCTCCGCTGGGCAGGTCTGGCTTCCTCTAGCACCGTCCTTCGGGCAACCTGCGCCGCCTGACTCGTGCCCTGCTCCCCCCTGGCGCCCGCCCGCCCGCCCGCCTCTCCCCGGCCGCCCCAGCGGCTCTGCTCTCCCCCTGAACTTTTGCAAAGGCTCCTTCCCATTGAGCGCCCGGGAGGAGGGGTTCTCGCGGGCCTGCCCGCCAATCAGCGCGCGGCAGCGCTGGGCCAGGAGAGGGGGAAAGGGCAAGGAGCCCCGGGCAGCAAGGTGTGAGCCCCAGTAGCGGGGGCTGGCCGCTGTGAGCGGCAGGAGCTCTCCGGGCCTGGCATAGCGGGTGCAGAGCTGTGTTTGGTGCGCTGCCCTTGCCGCCCGCCGTCCCTTGCTTCTCAATGGCCTGCGCCGGCTGGGAGCGGATTTCCCCTTTTCTCTACAGATGCGTCTCTGGTTTACAGCGTGTGCACGCTCTTTATTTGTAAGCCTCAGCTTCACCCAGTCATCCTTCGCATCCCCTACCCACAGTGCTTTCCCGAGGCAGAACTTTACCCGTGAGCATAGACGACTCCTGGGAGCATTCACATACTAACACTGCTCCTCTATGGCCCTGCCAACATTTTAATTGATCAGTGGGGTGCCCCCACATACCCTCTCCCTGCCCCTATGGGTGTCCTGCCCTGCACCCCCGCATGCACCAGTACCCGTTGCTAGTGAGTCACTTGGCAAGGTGGCTTCCTATTGTTTGAAACCACACTCCTAATTGTAGAACGTGTCAGGCTGGGGAAGGGAGGAGAAAGAATTCCAAATTTACTCTATGTGTAATTCTCCTACTCTGCTTTTTCAATGGGTTTCATTCTCTTTCAGGCGCTTCCAGCCTTTCCAAAATGTTTCATTTAACCTTCCATTTAACATGTTGCAGACCTCAAGCACCAAATCACTTTTATTGAAAATAACTTCTCTTGGTCACACAAGAAACCATTGCAGACTTTTGCAGTAGCAGTTCCTACTGCTTATAGTTATGCTCTCGCTCTCTCGCTCTTTTTTTTTAATGTAGTCACTTTAATAATTGGTGCCCTATATTACCTTTAGAGGTTCTGGGTTGTTTGGTGCCACGATTTACTAATAATTAAAACTGAATGTTGTGATGTATATGCTATTTCCATGTTGTTTATGTATGTTTTGATGTGTTTGTGTTTTTTATAAAAACAATAAAAATAAGTTTTCTTTCAAAAGAAAATAATTTCTACCCTTCTTTCTGACCACTAGGTATTACAATTCCTAACTCTAGCAAGTTGCCACTGATGTAATAAGGATGGTCAAAATTCTGATTGAGAAATAGGAGGTCCAGAAAGATCTATATCAAAACAAAATATTAATTTAAGGCCTAGTCATATTGTCTCCACTCAGACAAAAATGCTCAATAGGCATTTAAGAAGCAGGGCACAAGGCCTCAAAATTGTGTTATTTTGCCATTGCTATTGATAGTATAAAGCACAAACCTCTTCAAAGCAAGCTGTAAGGTGCACCCTAGTGGTCAAATGAATAAGATGACCTACTGCATACTTTAAAGCGGTGAGAAAACCCAACTGCGAGAGAGAGGCTTCAACCTTTTGAGAATGAGTAACAAACTGAAAGTATGCCAGCTTTATTTTTCATTCATTTAACTTCCCACCCTCACAAAAGCCCAATGTTTTCTCATTGTTTGTTAATGTACATGTTGACGTCTGAAAATGCAGAATTTTTATTATGAGGGAACGAGAAAGCTTTACTCCTTTAGCATTTTAAAAAATTGATTCTGTAACATTGCACATTCCTCCTCCTGAAATTTTTTCACTACATTTTCTCATTTTGTGTCTTTTTAGCGTTATGTACTTACTTAAAAGCCATCATCACAAATTGGCATTTGCAGTTTGTGCGTGCACACATGCACACACATGCAATTTGAACAGAGTAGACAGAAGCACTACAGAGTTTAGTTGGAAAAACTGCTGTTTTTCCAACAAAACTTGAGTTACGTCCACATTGCAAGCGTGTTCTTTCAAGAGTAAATTGAAAGAGAGAGCTCTTTCACAAAAAGGCATGTGTGGACGGGAAGAGGGAGTTTTTTTGGAAGAAGGGGGGGAAGAGGAAAAAGCACAGGTGCCCTGGGAGCCATTCTGTCAATAGCAATCACTGCTTACATGCGAGATAGCATCCAGGCAGTCTGGACACTAACTTTCGAAAAAGCGCATTGCTTTTTCTATGCGCTTTTGCAGTATGGATGCTCTCTTGCACAATAAGTTTTTTCAGAAGACCTATTCCATAAAAAGCTACTTGCGCAAGAAGCCTGTAGTCTAGACATAGCCTAAAGGATCAAATCTACAGTTTAAGGGCTTGAAACTAGTCTAGAATAAGAAACAAATAGGAGCAGTTATGAGAAATATGAGCCCAAATTCTCATGTAATGGAACTTTAAGATGTTAAATTGCTTTATGGAACCTACCTTACACCAAAGGTATTTTTTTAAAACAAAAGATAATGGGATTGATCTTCAGCTAGTATAAATTGCTTTCATTCCCTCTAAAGTTATCACAAGTTCTATCAGCTGACGATCTTCCCCAATACATACAATCCTTAGAGAAAAGACAAGAAAATGTTGGAAATGTTCACAGACAGTAAGCTCATTATGTCACATAACTGGGGACTGATGAGACTTATGATATACATGCAAGGTGCTTAAAAGTACAATGTGCTCAAATAAAATATTTGTGCACTCAAATTTGCAAATCCAGAGCCCACTCCTGCCACAGGAGTCTGCATGGTTTGGTTTGCAACTATAGAGAGCCCTTATGAAGAAAATAGGACTTTGTACCAACAGAGGGGTGCATCAAACACCAAGCCAACTGCAGGTTCAAAAAGCTTTTTGTTAGAGAGATGATGATTGGGTTCAGGGCTCTCCTTACTTATACACAGAATATACAGTTCAAAGGGCACCTCCAGATCAGTGGCACAGCCATGGGTACCCGCATGGCCCCACAGTATGCTAATATCTTTATGGCTGACCTAGAACAATGTTTCCTCAACTCCCGTCCCCTTTTACCCCTTCTCTACTTACGCCACATCGATGACATCTTTATGATCTGGACGTGTGGCCAAGAAACATTGGAGACATTCCACAGAGATTTTAACAACCAACACCCCACCATCAATCTCAGCCTGGACCATACTACATGAGTGATCCATTTCCTGGACACCACAGTACAAATCAGCAATGGAAAATTAGACACCACTCTCTACAGAAAACCCACTGACTCATACAGTTACCTACATGCTTCCAGCTCCCATCCAGAACACACCATATGATCCATCGTCTATAGCCAAGCCCTTCGATACAACCACATCTGCTCTAATCCCACTGACAGAGACCAGAAACTTCAGGATCTCTACCAAGCATTTATAAACCTCAACTACCCACCTGGAGAAATAAAAAAGAAAATTGAAAGAGCCAGACGAATACCTAGAAACCATCTATTTCAAGACAGACCCAAGAAAACCAACAATAGAACACCACTTGTCATCACCTATAGCCCCCAACTTAAACCTGTCCAACACATTATCAATAAACTACAACCTATACTGAGACAGGATACTAAACTCCGAGAGGCTCTGGGAGACAGACCCATAGTCTCCTATAGACAACCACCTAACCTCAAGATGATTCTTACCAACAACCATAGGACATACCACACTAATACCAACCTTCCCTTGCAACAAACCCCGTTGCCAGCTTTGTCCACATATTCACTCTCTCAGCTGTCATCGGGCATAGCAACACCAGTTTAATAGTACTATCTAGGGCCTCATAAATCCTATGGACATTCCTGATTGGGATACTGTTTTAGGAGTAGTGAGGAAAGTGATAGAAACCACAGGGAAAGAAGACAGAACAGTAAAATATGGAGGTTAAAATTGTATAGGGAATCAGGATGGGGGAAGAACAAGTGAAAGAGATACATAGGTGAAACAAAATTATGTAGAAATTCCTTCAGAATTGGATAGACTTCACTGTGGAAATGACTACTAAGATGGAAGAGTGGAGATATGGAGGATCTTCTAAATGAGCAAAATAAAATTATGAATCCTGATATGAACAATGTTGAATTACACACTACTGAAGCTGGCTTGTCATCAACTCAAAATTCAGCTACAAGTGAAATATTAGTGCATTTTTGATTGGATTATAAACTCCCCAGGATAGGGATTGTGTTTTCTATATTCTCAGAGTGACATGTACATAAATGGCCCTGCATCAGTGTTTATTAATAGAAGAGGAAATTCTGAAGTTCAAGTCAATGGGAGTTTTTCCTGAATAAAAACTTTAGAATTTGGCCTGGCCTCAACTACTGTTCATCCTGGTCTAAAAATTTGTCATATGATGGTCCTGGGAGTAAATTGCCCTTTTACAGTGTTTATATACACTGTATCCTGTTATTTTGAGTTCAAGAATTCCAAGAGAGAGGGTTAACTAAGATTATATTCTTTTTTAAATACTAAAGAAAATGGGGGCAGAGACAAGGCTGATAGGACAGAAATGGTGCCACCTGCTGTGATTTGTTTTGCATAATATAGGAGCACATTGCATTGTCTCTTTCAACAAGAAAGCCAATGCATGTGTCCCAACTCATTTAATTCTAAGCCAAACGTTCACATCTGGCCTGGTAGGTGGCAGCATCTAGAACTTGTTACCATCTCATGGCAACTTTGGGACATATGTGAAATGAAGTGGCAGTCTCCACCCATTTCCTCAACACTTATCACTAATTCTGAGTGCCCCTAACACTAACTCACTCAGCTAAAACGGTGCTAACAAAAGAGTTCAGGATATACCCTGAGTGATTAGTAGAGTTGCCAATTTTGGCTGGATGAATTCCAGAAGGTTTCATCACATGACATTTTTAATTAAAGATTAATGTTCAATTCTTGGGGACTCCAGGACAATCCTGGAGGGCTGGCAACATTAGCGCATAGACTCACTGAAGTCACTGGACTACTCATGTTCAAAGTTACCTACAAATTCAAGTGCTTTGCTGGATTAGGTGGATTCTCTCCAAAATAGGGTCAAATCTGTTGGTCAATGGGTGGACTGAGGAAAATAATCTAAGGGGCGTTGGTATTGCTAATGCCTGTGTATAGCTAGAAAACTTCAGATTTGAGGGTTGCTAATATGGCACCATTAATAAACATTAGTCCTCTTCTAAAAATGGTTGATCATCTTTGAATGTTAAATATTTGAAGATAGTGGCTGAAAAATATAATTGAGACTTTTTTTCATAAAAAGCTTATTCTCCTCCCCCCCCCCCCCCCCCCCAAAAAAAGTACAATATGATCCAAGAGGATGATGGAATTTTGTCATTGGATCACTTGGTAATTACCTGTTG
This sequence comes from Pelodiscus sinensis, assembly GCF_052426305.1. NCBI lineage: Eukaryota > Metazoa > Chordata > Testudines > Trionychidae > Pelodiscus > Pelodiscus sinensis. The sequence continues at coordinate 121,582,897 of NC_143052.1, forward strand.
TGTTCATTCCCCTCTGAAGTACCTGGCACTGGTCACAGTCTGAAGACAGGATACCGGGTTAGATGGACCATGGTTCTGATCCAGTATGGCCGTTCTTATCCCTACATCATTCTCTGGAATGAAAGTTAAGCAAAACTTGTTGATAAAATAGGAGTAAAAGAAGGTTTATTTTTGTGGTTTTTTAACCTTGCAATCAAGCTCAAGGTGAGGGTGAGGCTGCTGAGTCAATAGACAGAACAAGTTTCCCTTTTTTCATCTTTGCTAATCCTTTGTTGCAAAAATACACACCTCTCTGTTAAATTGTGCTCAGATGCAAAAAAAAGTCACCAGTTAGTGTTGATAAACTGTGCTTCAGTGAACAAATACCCTGCATTGTGTAAGGCAGAGTCTTGTCCTGCTCAAATTTCTTTCAAACTTCGTTATTTATTTTCATACAAAGAGCAGTTTTCAATTAAATTTAGAGGGACATCTAATATGAAATCTGGGGAAAGAAAAGGCAATATCAGGGATCCAATTTTGCCATAGGGAAGTTTGAATGTAATCTCCAAATCCCAGATCTGGATGCTCAAATCAGCTTTTAGGCATATGCATTGAATTGCCTAAATGTCAATAATAGCATCCAAATAAAAAATTAGGTGCAAAAATGTGCAAGATCGGCTTTAAATTTTTATTTTTAAATTCTATACAACAGACTGTAAGTTTGCTGATATCACATTCTAACTCCTTTTCCAAAATCTCATTCTTAGATAGATGCTTGCTCTTCCTTCCCCTCTTGTATAAAGTGAAAAGTTCCTGAGAGAAGCATGGTATTTCATTGCTATGCAAAACACTTAATTCAAAAGACTTTCATCCTGCACCTACACAATGCACCTCTTGTTTAAAACTATAGATACACAGCATTCCAGTGACAGCAGACCAGGGCAAATAGAGGCTTTTACAATAAGTAGCATTGATGTTTGTTTTAATGGAAGCAGGGTATATTGCTTTCCAGTTGCAAGAGTAAAGTTGGAAAGGAATGCTGCTGAAGCAACACCTAGAGATGCGACAAGACCAAAATCCTGATTCCCAACACCCATGAACTTTGAAAGGGAGGTGGAGCACAGTTTAGATTCTGGACCCTATCTATTGGTGCTACTTCCTGTCTCTATAATGAGTCAGAATCAGAGGTGAAAGTAAGTGGGTGCACTGTAGTACACAACTCTAGCCAAGAGCTGACTAAGCAGCAAGCAAAATCCAGGAGGAAGCTATTTAATACTGTTCTATTGCAAACTGGAGCTGGCAGGAACCCTGTTTGCAATAGAACAGTACTTGTAAGAAATTTTAAGTTACTGTCACTGCTGGTCAGACTAAAACCAGACACTGAACATTCAACAACATTTTGATATTTGAAATCCAGATCTGAATTTTGTAGCATGGGCCAAGCTGTCACTATTATTTTTCCATATATTTATCTCATACTGTGTATGATTAAGGATGATTTAAGATAAGATGGTCTTAGTTTTTAGGGGTAAGCAATTATGACTTCCTATATGACCACATAGGCTATGTCTAGACTGCAAGCCTCTTTCGAAAGAGGCTTTTTCGAAAGATACTTTTGAAAGAGCCTCTTTCGAAAGAGAGCGTCTAGACTGCACGTTGAACTTTCGAAAAAGCGGCTTGCTTTTTCGAAAGAAAGCATCCAGTGAGTCTGGATGCTCTCTTTCGAAGAAGCCCTATTTACATTGAAGAACGCCTTCTTTCGAAAGAGGAACTTTCGAAAGAAGGCGTTCTTCCTCGTGAAATGAGGTTTACCGCCATCGAAAGAAAAGCCGCGTTCTTTCAATTTAATTTCAAAAGAACGCGGCTTGAGTCTGGACGCAGGTGAGGTTTTTTCGAAAAAAGGCTACTTTTTTCGAAAAAACCCCTGAGTCTGGACACAGCCATACTGATTACCTTTCTGTGGATGTTACCATACAACTAATCTGTGTCCTTGATTATGATGATGCTACAGAATTTTTGGATGCACAAATAAAAGAAAGTGATGACCAATATGACCTGTTTTAAGAATGGGTCAGATAAAGATGTGATAGATTATTCAGCACTACCTTCATGAATAGATTTATTATTGGCAATGCTTTGTTTTATTCTGTTTACAGCTAATATCGGAATACAACTCTGCATGACTTCTTGATTTATAAATTTTAAAAATAGCTATGTGGGTTAATTTTTATCTCTTTCTCCTTTTGGGGTTAACTTGTCTTTTTTTAGCACTGAAAATTATGATTAAAGAGATTCATTCCCCCAAAAATATTTTAACACAGTAAATGTGATTTTTTATAAGCCTAGTCCATTAAGAAACTGCTGGAACACATAAGTTTTACAGTGATTGTTATTTGGAAATAACTCAGGTCAAGAAAGAGATACAAATGGAATATAAAATCTTTCACCTCTAGTTTGTCAGTTTATAGCCAATCCATTTTGGAGGGACACACTATTAGGTAGCCATACTTATAATCTCTAGTTATGATCTGTAGGTCTCAAAACTCTTTACAAGGAAGTCAGTATCATTATCCCCATTTTCTAGATGGGAAACTGAGGCACAGAGGGGCAAAATGGCTTGCTCATGCTCACCCAGCAGGCAGAATAAGAAATGTAAGGAACCCAGATCTCCTGAGACCCGGTCCAGTGCTTTCTAATTCTGTTATCTGTATAAATTGACTTTGGAGGGCTCAATCTAAAGTTCCTACCACAACTGAGGCTCTCTGGTGTCATAGTAATAAATGGCTATGGAAAATGAATAACCTTCTCAACTCTGAAGCTGAAGAAAGTGTGGGGTAGTGTTCCCTGTAAGCGGGACACTTATGTGGACTTCCAGGAGAAATTCAAATGCCGCCAAGCTGATTAGCAGAGCACCCACCACTAGGTTTTTTGTTTCTATTGATGCCTTGGTGCACATACAAAAATTATTCTCCACCAGGATGGAAAAGATTAGAGGGAACATTGTGTGGGGGGAGTTTATCTATGCTCAGTAGTTGCCTAAATTAGAACATCTATGCAATATATGGGATAGATTCACTTGCTATTTTCAACATTGAATCTAGACATTCTGAACTTTACATTTAAGTTTGTTGTTTTGCTGTAATATTTTCTTGAAAAGAAGAAACCTAGAAACAATGAAAAATGCTGCTGAGTGTCTAAATAGAAACACAAAACAAAATTAAAACCTTTCAAATAGCATAACTAAGTAATAGTTATATAAATAATCTGTCAGCTGCTCTAACCCATTCAAGAGGAAATATACTTCAGTGCAATAAATTTAAACCTGCTAAAATATTTTTCTACTTTTTAACTAACTTTGTTCATCCAAAGAACCAACATAAACATCTCTCAAAGCAGAAAACACAATGTTCCCTTTCTTAAAAAGCATCTGTGCAGAAAGCATGCTTTATTCAGAGGATTCAGGAAGTAGAAACATTGCCTTCTATCAGCTCACAACCACAGGGCTAGCATCAGGAAACAAACAAAAATGAGGTTATTATCCCCTTGTAGAATAAGAGCCAAAAGTAACATTAATTTTGCATTGTGACACTCAAGTCACAAGAGGATGGTTAATAAATAGGGTTAGGGTTCCCCCTTTCCCCCCGCTGGGTTTTCTTGCCTCTCAACTATATGGAATGAACTACTTTTCTTTATAGGATATAGATATACAGACATTGTTTTCATTTTCCTTTTTATGAGCATTTTAGAAACCTTCAGTGTGGGAGCTACCACATACGGGGTTTAACTCTTAGAACAAAGGCAACAAACAGAATCCCCCTCAGTGAAGGGAGTGTAAAAGAACACCCTTGTTTTTTCAGCTTCTCATTCTAAGGGTACCACTCTCCTCTCTGGCTTGGATCCATCCCAACCATCACTTGCACACACAAAAATAGCCTGCATCGCTTTGACTGTAATTACTTTATAATGCCTATAATTAATAAATTAATAGAAGAAAATTTAACTATGACAGTGATTAACTGCATTACATCTACACTGTAATTTACTTCCCAAAAATAAAATTATCTATTGCACATAACAAAAAGGGGGCAATAATTCTGGTTAAAATTTCCCAAATTTTGAGTCTTTTCTCTTAATCTTAATATTTTAATGAAAGAGGACAAACTGTGCATACAAAAATTCCCATATTTGCATCAGTTCTAGCAATAATGAGTTCCACAATGTAATTAACGTTCCTATTATATGAATCAGTGATCATTAGTTTTCAAAAAAACCAAAACAATCACAAGAGGGGTGTAAAATCACTGAAATTCAAACGCAACTGCTGTGCAATTAAAGCTGGTATCTTATATGACAGTGTTTCTCAACCAGGGACACGTGAAGGCTGGGGGATATGCAGATGTCTTCCAGGGAGTACATAAACTCATCTTGATGTTTGCCTCATTTAAAACATACTACATAAAAAAGCACTAGAGAAGTCAGGACAAACTAAAATCTCATACAGAAAATGATTTGTTTATACTGCTGTGTACAGTGCATTGAAATGTAAGTACCATATTTCTATTCTAATTAGTTTATTTTATAATTTTATGGTAAAAATTAGAAAATAACACTATTCAGTAATATGTGCTGTGACATTTTTGTATTTTTATGTCTGATTTTGTAAGCAAGTCGTTTTGTGTCAGGTGAAACTTGGGAGTATGCAAGACAAATCAAACTACTGAAAAGTACAATAGTCTGGAAAGGTTGAGAGCCAATAAGATGCAAACAGAGAACTCTCCTTACTTACTCTCTGTTCATCACATTGAAAATTATTAAGGCCTCTTCAGCCCAACCTAGGCCTGGGTGAAAATGTTCAAACTCTTTTTAAAACTGAAAACTGAGATTTTGACAAAACAAAAGCTTTCACAGAACATTTGTCCTCAATATTTTGTGTCGGAAAAACTGAAAACCTAGAAACTTAAAATTCAGGGCAATGGAGTGGAGGTTGGTGGGCAGAAAATGAAAACTTTGAGGGGATGGAGTTTTATTTTGGGGACAAAAAGTTGAAATTTTCTGTGGGCGGAAAAAAATATTTTCTGATCAGCTTTACCAAAGGTCCCTACACATCTCTCAAACAATGATGTAACTCTGCTGCTTTTCATGGAGCCTCCTAGCTTCTGCATTAAATGTGCCCCTTAGCTTGCTTTGAGAGAATACTTGCTGATAAATTAGCTTTAGCAAATGGGAGTAGGTTCCAGTAATGGGAAGGCAGGAAAAGACAGACTTTTACCGATATTCCCAACCCAATATCTTTCAACATCCTGAAAACTTTCGTCCTAGTTAGCACAGTGGGGGAGGAGGGAGGGTAAATGGAAACATAGATCCCAGCACTTCACTTAGTCCTGGATATCAGCTAACTTCTAAATGGTTAAATTGACTGAAAACAGTGTGCTATTAGTTGACAATGGACTTTTATCCTATTCAAACCAAAGTTATTTTAGCACCTTCCCTTTCTTTCCTCCAGAGGCAGATTAAGGAAGTCTGTGGCCTTGGGTTCAGTAAAAGAAAGGCTCTATTGTCCCTCCAAAATAAGAAAGACCCAGAACTGCTTCAGAACTGGGCAGAGGAGGGAAACAGAAGGGCCCGATAAGCATAATTTTATATGGATTTCTGTACATAGAAATTTAAAGGCTACATGAAAGGGAAGTCCAAGAAGAACTCCTCTGGACACATCAGCCAAAGTAGATCCTGGGTTGAACCTTATCCTGAATCTAGTGTTGAAACTGGGATAAACTCCTGAATGCGAATCTTTACTTCAGTTCATCTGGTCCTGGCCTGGAAAATGTTAGGGATACTTTCCTAGGAATTACAGAGTAATTTACTTACATTTCTATCATTATTTAGAAGTAGTGATGAATGGAGATGGTTGGGTTGAGTGTTACTTCTAGACCTAGTATGAGCTAAAGCATTAGTTCAACAACTCCAACATCTCGTAAGCTGATTTTAGCCCCAAATGGAGGAAATGTCATCCGATCAACTGGATCTCAATGGATTTCTGCCATCTTGGGCCAGCTGAGTCTTTACAACTTGGCTACATATGAACTTGAAAAAACAGGCTTTTCCCAAATTAGCATACTGTCCATCACTGAATTAGCTGGGCTGTTTTAGATACAGGGATTTGAATCTAACCTCAAAAGAATTTCTGATTGGCTACAGCCACCTGTCTTTGAAACTTACAGAACGCTGGATACTTACTTTTAACACTACTCCATTATGAGGCATGTTGCATTTACCTTCATGGAACAATCTTAACATTTGATATTTTGCTATTGAGATAGACAGGGTAACGGCTAATCACGAAAGCAAGGTTACAAAAACAGTGTGTGTGAGAAATTAATCCCACATCTGTTTCAAGCTCTTTAGAAACATTCCTCCTTTTGGTGTCTTCACTGGTGTAACACATTTGAACCCTGGCAGACTGAGACGTATATGCTCATCTCCTTTAGCTGCAAAATATTTCAATGTCTAAATGAGATTTGCACTTAATGAATTAAAGAAGCAAACCACTCTTTCAATATTAACTTAACTTTTCTGCATATATCTTGCAAAAATGCTTTGAATTTTATTTTGGAAGTTTTATATAATTACACAGCACACGTAAGTAACTCTAAAATAGCATCATTTAAAATAATCATCACTCATCAATTTCTCTTTTAATCAAGATCAAGCAAGAATCAGCAGTGGAGGTGATAAATTACTGCAAATAATCCTCATTCTGATGTATCTGAATCCAGGTAGGAGTTGGAATCATCACCTTTTTCTCAATACAGAAGGCAATATTCACACCTGGGTAGAAAGCAAAGCACATTAAATAGTCAATGATGATAGTAAAGACTTTCAGTTATCTGCATATGGAAAAATCTGTATCAGCTTCTAGGAGGAAAACAACAAGAGACAGGTATCTAGACATATCCTGAGTATTGGAACTTTACGTTTCCTGATCAGTGCTACATTCAATTTAATATTAAGATTACACATGACAGCACTTAGGAAATGTAAGACCCAGTGGCTCACCACACTAGCCTTGTAAGTCTGTGTGACTATTTCACTATTGGGTCTGACTGTGGCCAGTGTATGACTTTTTCAGTGACTGCATCATAGTTTTACACCCAGAACTTCACTTAAGATGTGATTTAACTTGTGTCACATACTCTTAATACCTGCAGCTATATTTTACACCAAGATACAATGCTCTCAGTAAATCTCATATGCTAAGCAAGGGCTAGGCTGTGTCAGAACCCAGGCTACTTGGGAGACTATTTCCAGAAGTGCATGGGAGAAAACTAATTTCTAAGGGAAAACAGGAACGTCAAGACAAGTTGAATTTTCCTGTTTAAAGCTATCTCTATCCTCCCCACACTACAATTTCCTCTCTGAGAGCCAAGAGAAAGATAAGAAACAAACATACTTAAGATGTAGATTCATGAAGAGGTTTCCCATAGCAACGGTATGCTTCTGGAAACTCTCAGAACATCCCCTTCCCAATTTGGTGGCTCTCCAATAATGCATTGGAGGGATAAGCAATTATCGGTTTGAACAAAACATCACAGAAGGGAGTCAAGCAATTGCTAAAACACCTCCATTGTTGTTGAAGCAGTGGACACTCTGGTTCATAAAGGGCTTGATTGTAATTAGAGGAACTTTGTATGCACTGGAATAAAAACCAACCAAGCCTGTTTTTATTGCAGCCAAAGGAAGGTGAAGCTATTGCCATGGTCAGAGCCTTGTATATTCCTCAATTATGAGGCTGTGGAATTTGTTGCAGAATTGTTGCAGAATTGTGCTCTTCCTTAGCTACCGCACGTCCACCCATTGCCACCGCTAGAACTAACGCCCTTTTGGAGCTGCAGGGCCACTTGATAATTCTACTGCAGGAAGCCTGTGTCCCCAGATGCTGCTGAGTCTCATTTCCTCCCTCCCAACACTACTTGAAGTAGAAGGAGGGTCGTTCATGGGTGGAGGAGGCACCTTCTACCCAGGACAGGGGAGGAAAGAGGATTCCTAGCCTGGTTGGAGAGGAGAAAACCTGCTTCCAGGAGCCATAGACCCTCAGGGCACTTCTTCACAGCCCAGACAGGCATACACACACTAACCCTGCTTGAGCTAGCATCTAAAAATAGCAGTGTGGTGACTCAGGCTAGCCATGGATGTATGTATCAAACAGGATTGTATTGAGGCAGCTAGCCTAAGCCACTATAGTTACATGGCTATTTTTAGGCATTACCTGGAGCAGAACTAATACATATACAGCTACCCAAGCTACCAATCATACTCCCCAGCTGCCATGTAGAGGTATCCTTAATGATCCGTAGGTAGTAAAAGAGAGCACTATCTGCAAGATCCTACAGTAAAGTGGGCCACGCCAGTATCTGAGCATCTCACAATTAATGTCAATGCCTCTCTGATGTAGAAAAGTACTATTACAGTGTGTGTGTGCGCGTGTACTCACACGTGTAGCTAGCTAACTTGCTAGCAAACACACGTACAGAGACAGAGAACTGAGACACAGAGAGACTAAGGACCAGATTTTCAAAGATAGTTGCCTAGTAGGACTCCCACCAGTGCACAGGCTGGTTAGATGCTTAACTCTTATCTAAGTCAATGGGACTTAGGCACTCAGCTTGCTTAGGCTCTTTGAAAGGTGGGATTATCTAATCTGTAAATGCTTAAATACCTTTGAAAATCTGATCCTCGGACATTATCTGTGCCTAATTCACTTAGGAGCCTAAGTGTCATTTTCAAGTGATTGAGACACTTAGGCTCCTAAGTCCCATTGACTTTAACTGGGACATGTTCCTGGCTGCCTACCTCACTTTTGAAAGTAAGACTGAAGATGCATATTGTTCTTCTAAAAGAGTTGACGTAGGAATAGTTCTGGGGGAAGTTCTGTGGCCAGTTTCATGCCCGAAGATAGATGAACATACTGGTCCTTTCTGGCCTTGTAAGCTATTCAATGAAGTCATTTAGGTGGTAGAGTGCTAAGTGGGACAATACTTAATTACCTTTAAAAATCTGAGCCTTAATGATTTGCCCAAATTCACATGAAATCTATGGTGGGACATGAATTGGATATAGGCCACCTAGTCCCTGGGTGATGGTCTACCCATTGGACCATCCTTCCTCTCAGCTGGGCAATCAACAGGTTGTAACACTGTAACATTCCAGTATTTTAAGGGTTCATTTTTAAAATCCCTGCTTCCAGAAAATGGGGACGGGACTGGTGGGTGCAGTTCTCTGTGCCCAGAATCCAATTTTTGCCATCACCTATTCCTTGACAAGCAGCAAAAGAGCCTCCTTGTCACTCATTACATTGTGGAAAACTTATCTCAGATGCTTCTTTCACCTATTCATCATACAGCAAATTGTGGAATTAGACTGTGAGGGGTCAAGGATTTAAAAAAAGACAGGGTTTGCAATGAAAAAAATAAGTTACACGTTGCAAGAAAATTAAAACTATCACCTACCAAAAGGCACAAACTTAATAATCATGACTATTATTGATTTGTATTGCTATAGTGCCTTGCAGTGTTAGACTTGGAGCAGGCCCTCAGGCACCATATGACTGAGCAAAAAGATGTCCCAGCCTCCAAAAAGCTTGCAGTGTAACATTTTAACATATATTCCTTCCTGATACTATGAAATAATCAGAGGAAATTGGAAGTATCGTCCTGAGGCCTGACCCCCGCCCGCTTCGCCCCCCGAAAAAACCTGACATTTTTCCATTAGCTTCAGTGGGCTTTGAATCAGCCCCCTAGTGCGGTTATATCACCTGAACACCTCCACACAGATACACAGCTGCACTGGTGCCAGCATGAGAAAGTTGCATGTTGAGCATTCTCCCATTGATGCAATTACTCTGCCTCAATGAGAGGCAGAAGCTATGTTGGTGAGAGAAAGTCTCCTGCCAACATAGCGTGGCGTAGACAGCAATGTACCTTACGTCACTCAGGAGAATTTTTTTCCCCCCACACTCCTGGGTGACCTAAATGACATCAAGTTAAGTGGTAGCACAGATTTTCCCACCATCTCATCTGCTGAGAGATTTTTCTAGCCCTGACTTCAGAACACAAAGTTCCTTAGTTACCCATCATAACAAGAACAATGTAAATGCCCTTGGCCAGGTAACAGCTTGGTGTGAGGTTTTTACGATGTTGTTCAATATTCAGTTTCTGACCCACAGCAAAAGAATTTTTATGATTGTAACATACAATGAGGATTAGTATAAAAAACAGACAGCTCCAAAAATGAAAAGCAGGATTCAAATCATAGTGAACTGAACTCCCAGCAAGCGCAGGAAAGCAATAAATTTGTTTCTAAAAGTTAAAGATTAATCAGAACAGCCATAAACAGGAGAGGTTCAGAAGCATGCACATTTTGTTTTACAGTTGTGCAAAACTAGCTGGTTGTTCGGTGCATGAAGCATTAACAGGGAATGAAAAAACGCTAGATATATCAGCGTATATCTTTTAGCAATAGCTCCCCTGCTGAATAATTCAATACTTCATGCTAATGCTTGTAGACAGAGATGTAGCCCAGTTATTTCTAACACTGAACTAAGCACTTCTTGTACCCAAATGACAAACAAATAATTGATTACACAGAGCGATAACATGCCTATGTGATTTACATCTGTGTAGCTGCAGATCAAGTTATATAATTACACATTGTTACACCTCTGAAACAGAGGGACCTAAACCAGAATTCCACAGACAAACACGCTCAGGGTTAGAAACTGTCCAACATAAGAATACCAGGGTGTTTTTGGCTATTTTTGAAAATATAAAATCTTTTAGGTGAGTGAGAAAACTTGGAGTTTGATTTTCAAACCAGGAATAAGCCCCACTCTCTAGCTTTTCTCAATCACATTTCGTTCTTACACAATATTTATCATTTGTTGATCTGAGAGTGCTTTACACATGATTATCCCCAGTTTGCAGATGAGAAAATGGAGGCACATGGAGGTACAGTAATTTGCCCAAGGTTACACAGCAGGCCAATGGCAGCACCAGGACTCCTGAGGCTTTGTTTAGGCCCCCTACACTGAGCCACATTCTTCAAAACAAATTCTCTTATGTGCAATTATAACCAGTCTTACTCTTTATGCATTATCAGAGTTGGAACTTGGCACCTTCAGCTTTGCAGCACAGACTCTCCACCACTTCAGAGCAACTTCCAGCTATGCTGTTGGAGGTTTTCAACTGTAGGGAACTGGTGGAAGGTAATGGGGCAGACAGGAGTGGACAGCACTCCAAAATCCTGTCCTAATTAAGTGGCAAACAAGATACGAACTATGGGAACCTCCCTTCCACTAATAGTTACAATAGTGTTCAAAGTACAGCTCTATTGGGCATTATACATTAACCCTTCCACAATTCTGCTGAGTGGGTATCACAGGAAAATGGACTCCACTAGTCCTTTATGTGGGACCTGAAGAGGAAAATATTTTGGTTTGTGCCTGTAAAAGAGTCTCGACTAGCTCTCCCCCGAAAGGGCTGCTGATGCCCGTGTTTATTGTTCACCCCGGCCAGTCCAGTATCTCTCACCACAATCCGCAGCGAAAACCCAGCCACTCCCCAGTCCTTCTTGTATGCTGAATGCCCGAGGATGCCTTTCCGGCCAACGGAGTAGGAGGGTTCGGGCCCACCCCCTCTCCGAACCCCAGCCCAGGGCCCTGAAGGTAGGGACTCACAGTCCCTCCCTAGCGAATGGGGGAAGTGCCCCAAAACACACCCGCTCACGAGCTACACGACCCCGTCCTCGGCCACTTCCTACTCCGCCCTTCCTAAGGGCCAGGCCCTTCCACATGTCCCGGCCTCACCTCACCTCTCCTTCCTCCTCCTCCTCGGCTCCCTGTTCTCCCTTTCCTCCTTCCGCGGCACCGGACCCGGTTTTAAATCCCCCGCCGGCCCTGGCCCCGCCCGTCATCTCCTCCACGCCGCCCGGCAACCCCCCTTCCTCCGTGACGTCAGACGCCGGTGCCTCTCTAGCCCCTCCTCTCTGGGCCTCGCCCGGAGGCGCTCCTTGCCACCCGTCGCTCGCCGCACCGAGCCCCTGACCAGCAGCTCGGCCCGCCGTCCCTGCGGCGCGTCGACTCTCCACCCCCCAGCGCGTCCTCCCGCCCTCACCCCAGACACCCTGAATGCGGGGCGGGAGCACCCCGTCACAGTGCCAAATAAATGATCTTATTTATTTAAGATCATTCAAGATCAAAGTGGGTCTTGTGTATTTCCGATTGCTTCAAAAGCATTCCTCAGAAAATGAAAATAAAAATAAATCAAAATATTGTCTTCCACCCTTTGGACTCAACCTTCTCCATTCAGCATTGCATCCAGAGAGTGAGTCTTGCCGCTAAAGATGCCCAGACACAGTTCTCTCCGGAGCTAACCATTGCCAACCCGAGTCAGCTAGAGAGGATGACAGAACGTGGCAAAGGGTCCTCCTTCCTGCAAAGAGTGCAGCTTTCCAGCCTCTTAATGGCCAGGGAACAAGGGGCTGAGAGTTTGAATCCCACATTCAGATACCCTGCACTGCTATCATTGCACAAGTCCACTGTGGTTTTTAAAGTGCCATACACCACAAGTAATCCTCAGTTCTGTAATCAAGGACAAGGCAAGTAGAGCCTTGCCTGGAGGCCCTACAAGTGTCCTTGTGGAGCGCACAGAGAATATTACTAATATAGACAAGGCCCACATTATTTTGTTTCTCACTGCAGCCTTTGTTTTTCTGCCACAAGATTAGCTGATGGAATCCATATACAGTATAAGCAAAAGTAAGTGTTTAGAGAACCATCTTGTATGAACAACTCCATCAACTGCTTCATTAACCCCAGCAAAAAACATACTGGTTTGCCTCTTGCCTACACAAAATTGCAGGCAGATGCTTCTAGAAGCTGGATGTCTTTTTCTCCTCTTTATTTCACTTGGCATGAAGCCACCTACAATACTCTGATTCCAATCCTAATCCCATTAAAGTTAATAGCAAAACTCCCATTTATTTAAACAAGGGCAGGATCAGATCCTAATTGTCTTTTAATTTGAGAAGGCAGACTGAGCTTGTGAAGTGTAACACAGTGAACTGGAGAAAGCGTAGCATGCAGCTGCAAAGCAAAATTAACAATTATCTGTAGCCAACATCTTCTGTTTCAACTTATCTGGAAAAAATATCAGTAACTCTTGCTTGAATATACTTGTTGCTATAAATAGCTTTTACAGTTGTTTTCAGTAGTCAGTTACCACTAATCCTTACTAGAAAAGCTGATCGAATTCTCCAACATCTATTGAAGACCTTTCATTCAGAAAGTTTCCAAGCTAGTTTGGTCCAAATTCTACTCTACATTACACCAGTGCTATCCTGGTTATGTTGGCCTATGCTAACTGAAAATCGATTTTCACTAGGTCTACACAGGGATCCCTCACTGAGGTCTAAATCTGTAGCCATTCTGTTCTAGGAAAAACCAGTGTGTAGATGTTGGAGAAGTCTATTTTGTTGTCCCATAATGTCCCAAGTGACATCAGAAGACTGTAAATTGAAAGCAGCCAAACAAGTTGGAACCCCAAGTCATGGCTTGGAAGATCAGAACCAGAGAAGAGAAAACCAATACACAGAAATGGAAGAGCACTGAAAATATCGCCATCTGGTTCAACCCCTACAGACCTGAACCAGGAAGAACTCTTGCAGTTATTTCTATTGCCATTTTGCCTGAGTGAGGACTGGTTTCTTGTTTTTTGCATAAAAGAAATATTGGGATTATCTAGCAGGGCAAGCTAACCCACCCTGGCTGCTACTCTGCCTTCGGAACTAGCTTTAGAACGTGGTGGAGATTTACAACTAAAACATTGGAAGCATTTAGCTTAGCCACTACAATTTTTCCTTCAAACTAGACCTTTGCTGTAGTCATCTTCAAGGATTTGGGCTTCACTGTCTTCTCACATCAGCAGCCATTGGGTTCACTCTACTGCACGTAGTTATTTGGACTCAGAAATCAGTTATGAAGCTGGTTATTCTAAAGTCCTGTGATCATTGAACCTCAATGAGTTTTTTTTTTTAAAGTAGCACTTATGTGGCACACATTTTTGACACTTGGCCAATCTAAGTTTGGTCTAAGTAAAGAACACAGAATTTACACTAAAGTGACTACATAGAAACAGAATGTTATTAAGCAGGGACATTCTAGTACTATCATGCTTCTTACTGTTTAATAACAAAGGGTTAAGCTGTGCCTCTTAGGTCTCTGTTGTGCTGTGGGGGACAAGGTGAAGAGTACGTTTCTACTCCTTTTAAGAATTGCAGCGAACTCCTTCTGTGTGGCTCGCCAGCTCTGACATGGCTTTGCCTACTATCCTTTTCTCCAAGGGTTCCCTAAACTACAGGCTTTTTTTGACAGAGGCTTTGTCGACAGATACTGTCAACAAAACCTCTGTCGAAAAAGAGCGTCTAGACTACAGCCAGTTCTGTCGACAAAGCAAGCCACTTTTTCGACAGAGAGTCTAGATGCTCTCTTTTGAAAAAGCACAGTGTGGATACAATAATGTCTTTTTTCGACATAACTCTGTCGAAAAAAGGCATTATTCCTCATAGAATGAGGTTTACCACCATCAACAAAGCTGCCGTGTTCTGTCAACTTACTGTTGACAGAACTCGGTGGTAGTGTAGACACAGGTATAGTTTTGTCGACAAAAGTCCACTTTTGTCAACAAAACCCTGTAGTCTAGAAACACCCTAAGACAAAGAACAATGATACTGGGCAGTTCTTATATTGGTCATGGGGGGGAGGGGGAAATAGGGTCTTCGTAGTCCTAGTCTTGCCATTCTTCTACCACATATAGGCTGGCTATACCAGTTGTGCTTACCTATTTACACTCAGATAACATGGTGAGAACGCCACAAAAACACAGATAAACAAATCTAGAATTTAACCACAAAATATACAGTGTCATTCAAAACCACAAATGTAATACACAGCAACATAAATATGAACCGGATATCACTTATAATTAGGGATGGGAGGGAACCTTGTGGAAGCCAAGCTTTTGCAAACCTTTCAGGCCATTTTGAGTTTAAAAATAAAAGAGTATAATTTTACAAAACTTTCTCCCCTTTTTCCCTTCCCCTTATACTCCAACTATCTAAAAGCAATTTTTTTGCAGCAGTAACTCCTCAGTTAGGCTACGTCTACACTACAGGCTTCTTGCGCAACAGCATGTCCACACCTCAAAGCACATCGCGATGCACTTTTTGAGCAAGAGAGCATCCACACTGCATGGACGCTCTTGCACAAGAAAGTTCTGATTGCCATTCACAGAATGGCCATCAGAGCACCTGTGCTTTTTGTGATAGGCTCTTTTTGTGCACGAAACACCTGTTGAGTGTCCACACACAACTTTTTGTGCAAGAACTCTTGCACAAAAAGGAGTTATTCCTCATAGAGAGAGGTATACCTACATCACAAAAAGCCCTCTGTTCTGCCGTTTCACTGTAAATTTTCTTGTGCAAAAATGCGCTTGAGGTATGGACACTCTGTGGGTTTTTGTGAAAAAAATGGCTGTTTCTGTGCAAAAAACCCCATAGTGTAGACATAGCCTTAAAGTGTTTTCTTCCTCACTCCACCCACCCACCCCCATACTAGGGATAGAAAAACCTTCCTAGAGCTAGGCTGGCATTACAGCTAGTGTATATACTAAATTGACTGTCTCATTATCAAATTGTATTCTCCCCATCCATCGGTGCTGGAACTAGGGTGCAGCCACAACCTGCTGGCTTGAGCTAGATTCTGTCACATACAGGGTTTACAATTTGGTTCAATGGCTCTCTGCACCCCCACTATAAAAACTGTTCCAGGCCAGCAACCCAATCCCATCTCTGTTTTTCACTCTCTCTCTACGTTATTCCCATCCTGCCTCTTCATTTGCCTGTTTCCCATCCTGTGTTTTCACTGGACTCTTCTCCCTCTCTCTTCCCTGCTCCATTTCTCGGTTTCTTTTAAACAAAATGCAAACTCCATTCTGGTCCAGTTGAACATCTGAACCCTCAGCATTCAAATTGGTTTGAAGTTAAGCCAAACCAGTTTTCCTGTGCACCACATACATCCAAGGAAATGCCCTGTCATTTTTACATACTACACTTCCTCATAATATGCCAGTCACAAAACAAAGACATTTTGAATAATTTAATCTGATCACAAGCCTAAATTAAATATTATGCTTGCAATTTTTTAAAATAAGTTCCTATTCAGAGATCCATATTGTCAAACATTATTGGGTGAAATATACTCTCAGTACAAAGCCGGTACACTTCCTAAGTTCTCAAAATAGGGATCCAAGCTTTGTGGCTAGTCAGTCTCTTTCTACAGAGCCATATAAGATTGTGGATATGGAGAGTCCCAAATTTTAAAAAAGTCTGGATCCCAACTATGCATCTAAGACCAACTGCACCCCTATATTGACACCTTACAAAGCAATGTAATAATCTTTGTATGCAATATTCCTTGTGAGGTATCATTTTCCATGACATTGTGGTAAAAAGTGTGCAGTAACATGATATATAAAGTTGTGAACTTAAGCTGAAAACATGACTTAAGTGTGTTTACCAGACAAGTCTACGGAGTGGGCAGACCTGTTTCTCAAAGCCAGAAGACAAAGCAGACACCTCTAATCAGGTGTCAAAGTTGATGGGCAATCGCCTGTCAAGTGGCCATTCCTTGGCAAGGAAGGCAGGCAGGAGCAAATACACATATCTTAGCAAACAACAGCATGATGCATCTTTCACCACAAGATGGTTTATCTTTGGCCTGGCTGCAGGAATGCACTTTACCTAAGGATAACCTTCAGGAAAATTCATTTCAAAGGATCACTGAACTACAAAAGTGTGGTACAAAACCAGTCCAAGGAATCTCTCCCTACCCCTCTAACCATGTCTCGCTCTTTCACCGAAGATGAAATCAGCCTGTTTGATTATGAGGAGAGATCCTGGCCTGAAGTCTGGGCAGCCCTGCTGCTGGCAGCATAAGGTGAGAACTTCACTTTGAACCAGGTCTAGCTGTGTAAGTTTAGTCCTAGGAAATGTTTTGTCTTAATTTCTCTTGTAACCACTTCTGACTAATACTTTACACTCACTTAAAAACTTTCTACTTGAAGTTAAACAAACTTGTTTTATTCTTTAATTAAAACTAATATAGTGCTGTCTTAAGACTGAACTGTGTGAGTAATTCCACTCATGGAAGCAAACTGTTGTTAACTGATCTCCTTAGAAAGGCAAAGAACCTAAAATATCCAAGAACATCTACAGAACACAAATGTTAGGGGGAAATATAGGACAGGGAGTGAATTTGAGGCTATCCTGCAAGTGGTAACCAAGGCTGCTGGAAGCCAGAGTGTGGCTGATGTTTACTAACAGGCTGCTGGGGACAGAGTTGTTGGACCAGGGCTGTGGCTATATACAGACACTCGGGGTGTGATCTGCAGGTTTTTGGTGAAGGGCCAGATGGAAGCTGCAGCAGCAAAGCATTGTGAGGCACCCCAAGTTGCAGGGCAGGTGGTGACACAGCCCTTCACTGGCCTGAATTGCAACCCAGAATGTCAGTCTCCTAGGCCCAACTCCAGTAGTTTTCTCAACTGCATATCTAGCAGTGGTGACTGGTGCGGAAGGACACGGGAGGAGAGGGCACTGGCCACGTGATCAGCCATCTAGCCTGGGGAAGAGCCAGGATAACCCATCTCCACCCCATGCTCCACCTCGCCCTGCCGCCTCCTCACCCAGTCCTCCTACTCCGTCTTTTCCCTATCTTTGTTCTGCCCCCACTCTGTGTCTTCCTCCCAGACACACACACACACCCCACCCCAACAGTGCTGCTTGGGAGACTAGTCAAGGTCTGACATTGACAGCAGAGGGTCAGCCCGCCTGCCCTCATCAGCAGCATTGGGACCAGGGAAACAGAGTGATGCAGCTACCGCCTGCTCCACTCCTACAGCTGCTGGCTGTGTCGCTCTGCTTCCTGCTGGTGAGTGAGGGGTGGTCCCCCAACCTCTCCCTCTGAGCGAGGCGGCCGTCAGCCAGGGGAGCAGAGCTGCATTGCTCCACTTTATCCCACCACTGCCAATGAGTGCAGAGGGGCCCAACTCCTGCTGCAGGTGCCAGGCCCTCTTGTTAGTCCCCTGGACTGCCCGGAGGCTCTGGCCCCTTTTCCCTCCTGCCCATGGTGTTTGGAGGGGGCCATGTGCCCCCCTTATGTCACCTCTGATATCCAGTGTCTATATGCTTCTTTCTCCACCACAGCCATCATAGCCAACTCCTTGTCAAAGAGTTAACACCTCACACCAGATAATGCCATGGAAACCCTTTTAAAACACAAAACAAACCACAGCCTTCAGTTATTCACAAGGGTCATTGCTACCCCCACACCATTCACTGAAGCCCCTTTCCTTTCACACCACAAGTCCTACATCAGAATCCCAAACCCACTGCTGCCAAAATCAGTTTACAACTCAGCCTGCACACTTCTGACGTAAGCCCCAAGTGGCCCCAGACTAGAGGTTGCGATTCCCAGATAACACACTTATTTAGAAGCTTCAGAGGAGTAGCCGAGTTAGTCTGTAACTGGGAAAACTTAAAAAACACCAAATAGTCTAGCCATTTTGTTAGTCTTTAAGGTGCTGCTAGACACTTATTTAGGTTAATCTCATAAGAGCTACCCTCTTACAGAAGGCCAAACTACACAGCAGAAATTAAGAACAACCCACTCTATCAAGTCAACACATGGAACACAGAGCTAGCTGCGTTGCTCTTCAGGATATGACTGTCTGGTAACAAATGTAAGTGTTAGTGTTGCTGTGACCACTGACTGAGGAAATGGAGGATGAAAAAGTACTTTAAACAGCAACATAAATGAAAGGCTGTTTATAAAAGTACTCAAATATTTGTATTGTAACCACCTACAATGGCGCTCTGTAGCTACCAAAAGCCTGTTATTAAAAAAAAAACCAGCACTGAGGGGAAAATTATCAGCAGGAATTCTGTTAATTGTCACTGAAAGCCTTTTGCTAAATCATTTCCTGTCTTCTGAATCCAGCTGGAAGTGTTAGCCAAGCAAGAAGTCAGCTGCATAATCACAAAGCCTGATCAGTCACTGCCAGACAAACAGAGGAAACTGTGTGCCGTCATAAATCTGTCAGTCATGCCCCAAGTGAGTATCGTGAGCAAAGGAGGTTAGGTCTTTTTGTCAAACAGAAGCACAGTTTGGGGATATTTAAGATATATTATAGATACTTCCAATGACCTGAGCTTGCAAATTTAGCCTTTTGCATGATTAATCCATAGCCCTACATGAGGCAGAGTGATTCACTGGATAAGTCATTAAATGGGGACTCAGGAGACCTGGATTCTGTTTTTGGCTCTGCTACTGGCCTGTAGGGTGACCTGTGGTTGGTCACTTCACTTCCCAGTGCCTCAATTTACACATTTTTAAAGTGAGAATAATAATGACCTCCTTTGTAAAGCACTTGAAGATCTCCTGGTGAAGAGCCCTCAGGCTATGTCTACACTACAGGGTTTTTGCTTTATATATATATAAAAAAAAGGCTAGGCCACCACAGTAGGCACTGTGAGAGTTTTGCTGTCCCTGGAAGAGGTAGGCAAGCACACAGCAGAAGCAGAGAAACAGCTGTCCAGGGGGGTCCCTTTAAGCGCATGTCTCTGCAAGGCTCTGGCACCAGCAATGGGAAGCAACTGGTGACCTAAAGCCCTGGCTGACGTGGTTCTAGGTGGCCATTTATGCGAGAGCGCGTCCAGTTAGTCTGCACCTTCTCTTTCGAAAACAGCATCACTTTTTCCATGTGCTATTTTGTGTGGACGCTCTCTTTTGGAAGAAGTTTTTTTGGAAGATCTCTTCTGAAAGAAGCCTGCAGTCTAGATGTAGTCTTAGATCAACCATGTTGAAATCATATTCATACAAAAGTTCAGCAAAAACATCTGTTCCTTACAATATTTTTTTCTTTAAAGAAAACCTAAAAATGATTTTTTAAACTGAGCTTGTGCTTCTTTAATTATAAAGACAGACTGAGATGTTTGTTTTGTTATAAAGTTTTTAATATCAGGCTTATCAAATTTCAACCAGGGATGTGTGTACCCCTAGGTATATACAGAGGTTTTCAAGAGAGTACATAAATCCATCTAGGTATTTACCTAGTCTTACAATAGGCTTCAGAAAAAGCACTAGTGAAGTCAGTACAAATTAAAATTTCATACAATGAGTCGTGTATACTGCTGTATATACTATAAACTGAAATGTAAGTACAATATTTATATTCCAAATGACTAATTCTATAATTAGATGGAAAAAAACAAGAAAGTCAGCAATTTTTCCAATAATACTGTGCTGTGATACTTTTGTGTTTTTATGTCTGATTTTGTAAGCAAGCAGTTTTAATTGAGGTGAAACTTGGGACTACATAAGATGAGTTAGACTCTTGAAACAGGTGCAGTAGGCTGCAAAAGTTGAGCATCACTGTGCTAGAGGATCTATGAAGCAAAGAGTTTTATTAATTGAACCTGTGTCTTAATTGAATGGACCTTTAAGGCTTCCTTCATCTAAAATTAGTGACTGAATTAGTTAAATTAGTGATTGAATAAACACACTAATCAAACCATACAAAAATAAAGTTACTTAACGAATTCAGCTGAAAATACCTTCCCCAACCCTTCTTCTGAACATTCTTTCTCATGTCTTTAGGGATGTTACAGTTTAACTAAACTCTTCCGATGCCAAAAAAACTGAACTTGTAATGTAAGAAAACCAGAGGATATTAAAAAAAACCTCTTTCAGGACTTTATTATACATCTTAAAGAAGCAATTGCAGGTCATCTCTACAGTGGTATTTCAGCTACTGAGCTGCTTTGTGCAAACCTGGCACTTTTTGGAAAATGTTTGATATTTATGTTGCTCATGGTTTTCAGAAATTGTCTAGAATCCATCCAGAAGTAGCATTGTTCAGCAGAAAGGTCTGCAAACAACAGCTCATGGGAAATGTGATTTCACTTCCTCCCAGTAGGGGAGATAGGAACTGTCAAAATGAAAATGGAACCATGGCACAGGCAAGAGTAACAGCTTCTACATCTCAGGAGAAAAAAAATTACAGCTTTGAATTTAGGAGTGGGGTGGAAAAAGTTTCTTAAAATTACACAAAATGTTTGGCGCTAAATTCAGACCTGGTGCCAGTGGGTGGAACACCATCCAATGGAGTCACATCTTCTAAAACCAGGGCTAAAATTGGCACATCAACTGAGACAGAAACGTAACTAGGATATTACAACAACCAGTTTGAAAGTCTGCAGTGGGAAGCCAGAAACCCCAAATGAATATAAAGCAAAGTCCTGTCACAGCAAGCACTATAAATAAGGATCTGCCAGCAAATCCATTATAAGCCCTGTTTCAGTTGCATTGTACACAACCTACCCATTCGAAAAAATCATATAAGGCGGAAACTTGGCACACAGGTTCCCATTCTGTCGTAGTGTTTATACAAACCTCCATATAGTTCAGACCTCTGCACTTCACAAAGTGGCAAATGAAGAAGGGTGGTGTGTTGCTAAAACCTTGCAGATATTTGCCATAAAGGCCTACTCAGAACAAATGTAAATATATTAAAAAAAAATACAAAAGCAATGAGGAGTCCACCTTAAAGACTAACAGATTTATTTGGGCATAAACTTTTGTGGGTAAAAAACACTTTGTGAGTTTTAGTCTGAACATCCTTTCTCCCTGTTATAGATAGGGACAAATTTAAAGTTTGCAGCAATACAATAAAACATTTCCCAACATTGTGTACTTCTCCCATATCAGACACACTTTAGTAAGCCATATGATCAATAAAGATCCTAATCAAGAGAATGCCACATGGCTCAGCTCCCAAATTTCTAGGCTGGTTGAAATTTTATCATCAAAATTTTTTATACCAAAAATGGGGCTTAGTCTAAAAATTAAATTTTGCATGAAAAAAATTGTTTTGTTTTTCAAAAAAATTGAAATTGAAAAAAATAGACATTTTTGAAAAAAGAAATCATGTCAAAACATTGGAAAAATCCCAAACTACTCTCCATTTTTAAATCCTTCCCCTTTATTTGCCCCACTGGAAAGAGTGTCGGGGTGGAGGAACAGTTTAAGAAAAAAGGTAAAAATGAGAAAGTGTTACCAATTATATCAGTTTAATTATATAGGCGTAGGTAAAATGATGTTGTAATAAATGGCCTGATTCCTCTTTGGATGCTTTTAGTTCAGAATAAGAGACATTTTTATCAGCTCTATTAAATGCTTCTGAAACTGAATAAGGAAAACTAAAGTAAAAAGACATTCTACTATCAGAGTAAGCATCGACATGATGCTGAGAGTTAATTTCAGAGTTTCAGTTCAAATTCAGACCTAGCTTATATAATTATTCATACAAGAGTTGAGCTTTCATATGTAGACTAGTCCTTAGAGCAGTAGTTCTCAGTTGAGGAACAGAACCCTTGAAGGTACTCAGAGGTCTTCCAGAGGTTATGTCAACTCATCTAGATATTTGCCTAGTTTTGCAACAGGCTACATAAAAAGCACTCATAAAGTCAATCCAAACTAAAATTTCATGCAATGATTGCTTATACTGCTCTACATACTATGCACTGAAATGCAAGTACAATTATATCCCAATTGGTTATTTATAATTACATAATAAAATGAGAAGATCAGCAATTTTTAAGCAATAGTGTGCTGTGACACTTCAGTATTTTTCTATTTGACTAGAAGATTTACCTGACATTGCTCAAGTTAATTCATTTTGGAGTTTTGGAAAATAAAATGAAAAAGTATGTGCTTCATTTGAGTCACTGTTCTGGGGTGGGGCTGGGGAGGAGGGGTTCAGGATGCAGCCTACCCCAGGGAAAGAGGACTACCCCAACCCTCTTTCAACACAGCAGCTTGGGGCCAGGTGAGAAGTGCCTCTCCAGGATTGCTGCAGCTCCAGCAGGCACAGACCAGGGAGGGGTGCATGTTCCCTGCCTGGGGCAGATCCAGGTTCATCTGCCTCCTGCACTCCCCAAGCTGAGTGAAGAATGTTGCAAACTGCACACTTGCCCTGGCTCCCTGGCAAAAGGGAACAGCTAGCAATGTTTCCATATGAATCAGGGGGTGGGACTCTTTCAGCTCCCCCCACCCTCCCTAAAGGGCACCTAGGGGTGGGAGGCTTGGGGCTGGGGCCGTCCCAAAGGGGAGGATCCCCCAACCAGCTCTTTTCACATGCCTGGTGACTCTGTCTGTTTTCTGTATGGTTTTCTGAGAAGCAATCCTGTTCCAAGCACATCCCGTTTTCCTAGCACAGCCAAACCCTGACCTTGCTTTAAGTTATGATAAGAGGAAGTTGCATACTGAATGTGGTGGTCCTAGCTCTTACTGTTTGGAAGAAGTTCTAGAACAGACAGACAGACACACAAACTCTCTCAAATATACAGTAGATTTTGTAAGGAAATAGTTTGTAAGTGAGGTGAAACTCGAGGTACACAAAGACAAATCTGACCCCTGAAAGGAGTACAGCAGTCTGGAAAGGATGAGCTGCACTGATCTAAATCATATCCAACCAGCAGAAATTGTAAAAGTAAAAACTTTCAATGAGACTGAGGCAGAGCAAAATTAACTGGAAGATGAAAGGTATATAGTGCCCTGAAGGTTCCTGTACTTGCATTATAGGGTGTGTTGACTAAGACTAGTTCTGGCTAGCCTATAAACACTGAGAACACCATCTAATTTAAAAAACAAAAGAAAATCTTCAGTACACTGACCCACATTTTTCCAGTGTTACTATGTTTGTGTTTTACAGGATTATGTTTATCGCAACAGCTCAAACAAAACCGTGTCTGATATTTTTCACAGGAATTAGCATGCTGAGAAATGTCTTGCAATGAGAGAACCAACCTGTAGGTATCTTTGTATATGTTACCAAGCAACTCAAGCACAGAGGCCTCTCCCAGAACACACTGAAAGTAAAAAGGAACAGAGAGCACGAACATTTCCAGTCTTTCTATGCAGTGCAATTCATCCAATAGAGTATTGTTAATGGTGTTCTCAAATGTCCCATCGATGCGAAGCCATTTGAAATGGCTAGCCTCTTTATCAAGTTCTTGGAGAGTGGCTATCAGTTTTGCCAAGCTGAAGAACTTCAAAATCATGAGTCAGTCCCACCTTTTTTTTAAATAATACACTTTGAATTCTTTTCTTTTTTTCTGGTTTCTGAAAATTCGGGGTATATGAGCTTCACAGTTTCAAGCTTTTCTCTGTACTGTGAGGAGAAATTATGATGTAGTTTGAGTATACTTGATAGGTTTTCACTAGGGATGCAGCTCTCCACCTCAGAATCATACACAGAAAAATGTGCAGCCAACCCTTAGGAAAACAGCTCATACTCTTTTCTAGAAATGGTGCAGTGGGTTTGCCCAGTTTTTTTTAACACAATTATTTCACTGCAAGCACTTATAGGTGTTTCAGTTTGGTTCAGGTCAGTACCCAGAGCTTTGAATTAAAATTGTCCGTTAGTATCTAAACTACCTGAGCCAGCTGAGTCTGCAAAATTGGACAGTACATCTTGCGAGAACAGGGTTATTCCATGAGGTTTCCAATATTAGCCATTTGGACTGTAAATAACTTGCTTCTGATAAAGCCAGTTTCAACTGAGACATTTTGGTCACTTCTGGGCTTGGATGGAGACGGTGCAAACAGAAATGAATTTTTTTCCCCTTTTGTATTTGACAGCACTTTGTACAAGTTGTTTTCTGCTTTATCAAATGGCATTGACCTAATTCAGGCCTATATGCCACTGTTACAATTTAAGTGTAAAATGAAATATGAGCTAACCAAGCTCATTGTTTATACTGCAGTACGAATTCCAGGCAGCCTCCTGGAGATTTGATTGTCTTTTAAACTTCCTTATCACCTTCATACAAAGGTACTGGCATATTTGCCTTTGGAGTATTGCCTTTGGTAACATGTGGTATGGGTAAATATGTCTATACATTTCTGGGTGAATGGATCTGTAGCATCTGAAACCACAAAAAAAGCCAATAGAGAATAGTAATAGAAATATAGCCGTGATGGTCTGGTGTAGCTGAAGCAAAATACAGGACTATGTAGCACTTTAAAGACTAACAAGATGGTTTATTAGATGATGAGCTTTCGTGGGCCAGACCCACTTCCTCAGATCAAATAGTGGAAGAAAATAGTCACAACCATATATACCAAAGGATACAATTTAAAAAAATGAACACATATGAAAAGGACAAATCACATTTCAGAACAGGAGAGGAATGCGGGGGGGGGGGGGGGGGGAGGCGAGGAAGGAAGGTAAGTGTCTGTGAATTAATTATATTAGAGGTGGGGAGAGTTAGATGTCTGTGAGCTAATAGAGAATAAGCATTATTGTCTACAGGCAGCGCTATAGGGTCATAGGGGATGTCCGGGTGAAGTGTCCAACCGTGGTTTTGTAAGAGGAGGTCGCGATGTGGAGGGAAGGGATACGGGTCTGTTACCATCATCTTGAGGAGGTAAGGGTACCATGTTCGTCTGGGCCAAGCAGGTGCCACCAGAATCACCCGTGCCTGGCTCGATCTGATCTTGTCCAGGACTCTGTATAGGAGTGGGAGAGGGGGAAAGGCGTAGAGGAGGGAGGCGTCCCATGCGATGGAAAAGGCGTCTCCGAGGGAACTTCTGCCCAGGGCTCCCCTGGAGCAGTAGAGGTGGCACTTTCGATTGTTCTTTGTGGCAAAGAGGTTGACTTCTGGTTGGCCCCAGTGAAGAAAGATAGGAGTGAGGGCGTGTCTGTCGATCTCCCACTCGTGCTGGTCCATGAACATGCAACTTAGGGCGTCTGCTGTGACGTTGAGTATTCTGGGAAGATATACAGCGGAAGGGGTGACCCCATGTGAGAGGCACCAGGTCCAGAATTTGGCGGCTTCCGAGCATAAGGAAGGGGAACGGGAGCCACCCTGACGGTTGATGTAGTACATGCAGGTGGTATTGTCCGTCATAATGGTGATGGTCTTGTTGGCTATATGGTGAATGAAGTATTGGCATGCATATCTGACTGCCCGTAACTCAAGCAGGTTGATGTAGAGTGTTTGCTCCACAAATGACCATTTGCCTTGGGCTGTGATGCTTCCCAAATGGGCTCCCCATCCCATGAGTGAGGCATCTGTTATAAGCGTGAGAGTGGAAGTTGGACGTTGAAAGGGGACGCCGTGTAGCATGTTTTGAGGAATTGTCCACCAGAGCATGGAATTAATAATGCGTGGTGGGATAGCGACGTACTTGGAGATTTGGTCCCTGGAGGGTCTGTACACCGTAGCGAGCCAGGACTGAAGAGGTCTCATGTGGCATCTGGCCAACCTGACGACGTACGTCGTGGTGGCCATGTGTCTGAGAATTTTGAGGCAGTGGCGGACCGTGACAGTAGGTACCGCTTGTGTTGCTCGGACAAGGTCGCATATTATCGCAAACCTGTGTTCGGGAAGAGTGGCCCTTGCTGCAATTGTATCGAGGAGGGCGCCTATGAACTCCAGTCTTTGTGTTGGGCGTAAAGTGGATTTTGCGTAATTTACGTGAAACCCGAGACTGAGTAAAAGGGCTACTGTGGTGTCTGTCATGGCCTTCGTTTCGTTGAAAGACGCAGCTTTTATGAGGCAATCGTCCAGGTATGGGAATATTATGATGCCTTGGCGTCGAAGAAAGGCCATTACTACCGATAGGGTTTTGGAAAATACCCTGGGGGCCGTAGAGAGGCCAAACGGGAGCACCCTGTATTGGTAGTGTTGGGTACCCACTGTAAATCGGAGGAAGCGTCTGTGAGCAGGATGAATTGTAATATGGAAATATGCGTCCTGAAGGTCGAGAGCCAAAAGCCAATTGTGTTGGTCGAGTGCAGGAATGATAGTTGAGAGGGTAACCATCTTGAAACAGTGGTATGCAATGTATTTGTTGAGGCGCCTGAGGTCTAAGATGGGGCGCCAACCTCCTGTCTTCTTCTGGGTCAGGAAGTACGTTGAGTAGAATCCCCGGCCTCGGAATTGTGTTGGTACGTGTTCTACTGCGCCCAGTTGAATGAGGTGTGAAACCTCCTGCAGGAGTACGGCTTCGTGAGAGGGGTCCCTGAAAAGGGATGGGGTAGGAGGGTGGTTGGGTGGGGTAGAAGTAAAGGGGATGACGTAGCCCGATTGGACTAGGTTCAAAACCCACTTGTCTGAGGTAATGAGGGACCATTGGTGGAAAAACGCTTGGAGGGGGTGGTGGAACTGAAGGGTAGCAGTTGGGAGGGTCGGCGGATTGGCTTCCTGGCTCTCGACCAGGCCTTCAAACCTGCTGCTTGCCGGCTGGGGGATGAGGTGTGGCATGTTGTTGGCGTTGTGGTCTACGACGCTGGGATCTCTGGTTACGGAAATCATATTTGGGTTGTTGGCGGAACGGTTCTCTCGGTCATTGGTAAGGCTGGTATCTGGTCCTTCTAAATGGAGGAGTATACATTCCTAGGGTCCTAAGGGTTGTACGGGAGTCCTTCATAGAATGCAACACCTCATCGATCTTGGTTGCAAATAGGTTGGTCCGATCGAAGGGTAAATCCTCGACCTTTTGCTGGAGGTCCCTAGGTACGCCGGAGGCTTGTAGCCATGACATTCGGCGGAGCACTATCGCCGAGGCCGTGATTCGAGCCGCGGTGTCAGCCACGTCCATAGCGGACTGCAAAGCTGTGCGGGAAATGGTGAGGCCTTCCTGCATAATACTAAGCAGGGTTGGCCGTTTATGCTCCGGAAGATGTAGGAGGAGGTCCTGGAGCTTTGAGTAATTGGCATTATCATAGTCTGCGAGCATAGCCGTGTAATTGGCTGCCCTAAGGAGCAATGTGGACGAAGAATAAACCTTTCGGCCCATAATGTCCACCTTTTTGTGGTCCCTGTCTTGTGGGGTTGTTCTTAGGTTAGGTTGTTTACCCTTGTGACGTACAGAATCCACTACTAGGGAGTTAGGGGGTGGGTGGGTGAAAAGAAAGTCCATATCCTTTGGAGCGATGAAGTATTTGCGGTCTGCTCTCTTATTTGTTGGAGGGATGGATGCTGGGGTCTGCCAAATATTGCCAGCTGGGTCCATAATGGCCTCATCCATAGGGATGGCAATTCTGGAAGCAGTTGGAGGTTAAAGCATGCGAAGGAGTCGATATTGTTTGACCTGCAGCTCTTGAAGTACTTTTTCCTGCGCTACGGCAACTCTTTTAAACAACTCTTGAAACTTTTTTGTATCGTCTCCCGACGGTGGGGTATCAGTGGTGACCGCTTCGTCTGGGGAGGAGGAGGAATTGTGTAGCGGAGATCTGGTCTCGCCCTCAGAAAGGGAGTCATGGCCACCTGAAGGAGCTGGAGAATTCGGCTCTGTGGCCGATGTGGTGGCAGGAGGAGAGGCTGGAGGTGGCCTGGAAGCGATAGAAGAGGGTCGATGGTGAGACCTCTTTGGATGTGAGTTCCACGGTTGCCATTGGGTGGCATATGGCGGGGGGGATAGGCATACTGGTGTGGATACCACGGATGCGGAGGGGGAGGGTATGCATATTGAACCGCAGGCATTTGCCAGGATGGAGGTCTGTGAGCCGGGCTAGAATGTTGCGACGAGAACCTGCTTCTGGGTTCGGTGCCGATGTCTCTAGCTGAACGAGAAGCGGCCGAGGAATGGTGCGATCTCGCTGAGTGGATAGCGGAACCCGGGGACGGCGGTGCCGAAGAGGTGTGGCTCCGCACCGGGGATCGGTACCGGCTTCGGCTTTGAGACAGTGCCGAGCGGTGTGGTCTCGGTGGAGATGAAGGTGCCGACGTGCATCCCAGCACCGAAGTGCTAAGAGGTAGATTATTGGTACGGGCCTTTTTCAGTGCCGAGCCCGGTGCCGTTTGGTGGTGCTTCGGTGCCGAGCGCTCTCTAGGTGGCGCTGTCAGTGCCGAGGACAGCTTAGGTGCCGTAGCGGTCGGTGCCGCTGATTTTTGTTTTGGCTCAGAATGACCTCTCTTGTGCGGTGCCTGAGTCTTAGATCGTGGCGCACCAGAGGTTCCCGGCGTATCCTCAGTGCTCACCCGCGATGCTGAGGGTGCCGAGGATATAGCTGGAGCCGGAGAGAGTGCGGTTTTTGACACCGCAGAGGAAGAGTGGGTAGGGGGTTGGTCTTTTTCCATACCCTTAGTCGGCTGAGGCGGAGGCGAGTCCTCTGAGGAGGAACGGAGCGACTTCTCATACAAGAGAGTCGTCAGTCTATTGGCTCTGTCACGGCGCGCCCTCGCTGTCAATTTAGAGCAATGCAGGCACTTTTGCATCTAGTGTGCCTCCCCAAGACACTTAATACAGGCGGAATGTCCATCGGATGCCGGCATGGCATCCCGAAATGTCTCGCAATGTTTGAAGCCCAGCGAGCCGGGTATGAAGGGTTGGGGAACAAGCGGCAAGCCGCAACGAGAGAAAAAAAATCTTTTTTTTTTTTTTTTTTTTAAAGAACTAGTTGGGGGGGGGTTTGAAAACTTGGTTGATGAGGTACCTAGGGGGTAAAACGAAGAATTTAACTGTTTTTTTTCCAGAGGAATAAGGCAAAGAGAGGGCTCCGTCTACTGCCGAGGACGGTAGAGAAGGAACTGAGGAGCCGCGTGCGCATAGGCGCCCTTCAGTCCCAACGACACTAGAGGGCGCCACGGCGCCTGCGTGCCGCAGCAGAAACAGCTAGAAAAAGTCTCCGGTCGCCGGCGCGAGGACGCACCAGCACCTAGAGTGGAGCACCCACGGGGACCACTCGAAGGAGAATTTTATGTTCAGAACCCCAGCCCAGAGAGGCAGAATTATCATGGTAAAAGGGGGTCCAACAAATTTCCCACCATTTGAGAGAGTACAGATAACCATTACATAATGATTACTAAACACTCAGGAGCCAAATCAGTTAAGAAAGGAGGCACATCACTTTTATGCAACAGCCAAGATACAGTTCATCCTGTGTCTATTGAGGCATCTGGAAATATCTGGTTCACAACGGGGCACTTTCAGGCAGTGTTGTCTTCAGGTCATCATTGTCAAGTCCAAGTCGAGTCTCAAGTCACTACAGTTCAAGTCTCAAGTCGAGTCTTGAGTCCCTAAAGTCACTTTCGAGTCAAGTCCCAAGTTGAATCTCAAGTCTTAATTTAAAAAATGTCAAGTCACTTTTGTACAAACCATCAATATCGGCATTTTCGGACAAGTTTTTCACCAAGTCGATTTAACAAAATTAGCAAGTCTCAAGTCAAGTCTCAAGTCACAAACAATGAAACCAAGTCGAGTCTCAAGTCAAGTCACCTAGGCGACTTAAGTCGGACTCGAGTTCAAGTCGTGGGACTCGAGTCAACAACTCTGCTTTCAGGATTATATAGGTGTTCACACAGTCATTTTATACTGGTCTGATGACATCTCATTTGCATAGCCACACCCATACTAACACAAAGTCATTGCTATTGTATCCTTTCAATGATAAAATGAGGCATTTAACAAAATTAAGTTTTAAAATATTACAAAGCTAGAGATGCCAAGGAACATTTTTATTCCCGTTCCAAAGAAACGGCATATTTTCCCTAGCAAAGCCTTCAAAGAATCACCAATCCTGCAAACCCCAAACATTTAAAATTCATGTTAGCTCCCTACCTCAGAATCATGAGATAGACTGATGGTTTTAAAACACATTTTTAAGCTCAATACATTTTCAGTTCTTTTTAGTTGCTTTCTATTTTCTGAGACTTTAGGAAATGCTTGCCCCACATTTTCCAGCTATTCTCCCCAATCAGGAGAGCTAGAACATATTTATATAATGGAATCAAATTCTCATGCAATCTCTTGACTGTAGGAGCTGGAATTTAAAGAAAAATCACACCCAATTGCACTAGACTCATTATAAAATTGCAAGACTTACGTGCATGGTTAATTTTCATCCTGCAAGTAGCCCCACTCAGGTCTATGGGAATATTCACATATCAAAAGTTAAGCATGTGCTTAAGTGTTTTGCTGAGTCAGGGCCTCTAGGAGACACCTACTTATGCTATATCTAATTATGAATAAACAGGATTTCAGTTTCCAGACTTGTCAAGCCAGAAACTTTCATAAACACTAAATATTTTGAATAAAAAATTCTCATACTTGACTTGTACTTTCACTCTTCCCGTCCTATCACTTCTAATAAGTACTTTGTTTTAAGGGATTAACAAAGTATGCTACCAAAGGTACATCCCTTTATCGGACTAAGCTATGCAATGTGCACTACACAAATTGCATAGCTTACTCCGAGTCTAGGTTGAAAGAATTTATTTTGAAATTTTGCACTGTGTAGACAGTGTCAGATTTCAAAATAGGCAATATTCCGACAAATCCCTTAACCCTTGTGGAACGAGGGTTACAGGGATGCCGGGATAGTGCGACCGCTATTTCAGGAAATAGTGGGTGCGTCTAAAGACGTGGCATTGCTATTTTAGGATACTTCTGGTATCCCGAAATAGTGCTGCAGTCTAGACATACTCTAAGAGAGACTGACAAAAACAGTGACTTCAGTGCAGTTACTGCTTTTTCAAAGCAATTAACCATAATCATAAAGAACAGAACTTTAGTCATAGATAATCATGGTTTTAACAACAACAACAAAATCTTTGCAGACACCATTTAGTTTGATCATAGATATTTTTTATTCCAAAACAGTCCTATAATTCAACATAGCTGCAGAGGCATAGTGAAGGAGGTACAAAGTGAAGGAGGTACAAAGGGGGGCAATTGCCCCCAGGTGCCACGCTAGGGGGGCGCCGGGCCGGGGTGAGAGTGAGCGCACGCTGCATAGGCTCACCTGACATGTGCAGCAAGTTCTATGGCCAACCTCCCTCCTCCCTCCCCGGGTCCAACCCGTCGCTGCCGTGCACAGCATTCTGTCAGCACCCCCTTGCTGGCACATGCTGAGCATGGCAGGGACAGTCCGGGGCTGGGGCTGGGAGGGACGGCCATAGAACTCGCTGCCCATGCCAGCGTTCAGTCAGCTCCCCCTTGCCTGCGCATGCTGCACAGTGTTTGCAGGTGACCGGGGAGACACCTGGGCATGACGTGACATCACAGCCCAGGACTTTAAAAGTGTTCGATGCTGCTTGGTGCCGGCCTAACTTCCGGTTCGGAGTCCGGGGATTTCTGGGGCCTGAGCACAGACTCCGGACCCGCAAGTGGAAGGCAGAAGGTACGGCAGGGCAGGGGGAAAACTAGGGGGAAGGGGTGGGAGAGGGAGGGGCTCGTGTGGAAAGGGGAGAGGAGAGGAAAGATACAAATGCCAGGGAGCCAAGTGGAGACAGTGAGGGAACGGGTAGGAGGGGAGGTGTCAGTGGGAGGGGGGACAGGGTGATGCTAGGAAAGGAGAGGAGAGGAGAGGGGAAGGACATGGGGGCTAGAGAGGGAGGTGCTGGGAGAAGGCTTGAAAGAAGGGGTGGGCATAAGGAAGGTGGGGATGGAACAAGGCATGTGAGAGGACACAGAGGGGCATCAGGGAAAAAGAGGGCAAAGGGAGCAGGGGCAGTGAGGGAAGGGAGAGGAACCAGGAGGGTGCAGGGCTAAGGGAAAGTGCAGGTGCCAGTGGATTCTGGGGTAAAGCAGGTGGTCAGACACCTGCAGGAGCGGGTCCAGCACCAAAGGAGAGAGGCAGGGCAGGTGTGTAGAGGGAGGTGTTAGAAGAGGGGATGAAGAAGGGTAGCTCACCTGATCAGAGTGGGGCTACTGGAGGAGTGGGCACAGGGCAGAGAGAAGGACGGGTGGAGGGGGACAGGTCACAGGAAGGCTGAGGGCAGTGAGAAGGGCAGGAGTCAGTACAGCAGAGGAGGGTGAGGAGTTGGGGGGCAGCAGGCACCAGGGGAGATGATGGAGCAAGGAGAGGAGACATGGCAGCAGAGAGAAAAAGTAAAGGTTTTAACATATTTATTAATAACTTGGTATGCTGCACACAGACAGTTTGTTTCCGCTCCGCAGTTAAGGTTTATGTGAAGATCAACACGTGGCTGGCGAGTGGGAGCCAAAACAAAAAAGTAGTCAGTGTAATGATCTTCTGTATGCATTTTAGTAGTTAAATTCTTGGACTGTCATTGCTCATGAAAAGTGCTGTCTATGGGTAGAAATCGGATAAATATTGCATTTTATTAATATCAGCAGAGCTGACTTAAATGGGGCCTGTGTGTTGTATAGTCTTGCCTTAATCTTTGTATTCATGCCTGTCAGTGTGAGAGAAGCTATTTGTATATATTTGCTTGCATATGCAACCACACTTAAGTTGAGGCCCTCAGCATGTTCTGTAAGTATCAGTGTGGCCCCTGGGGCTTCCAAAGTTGAGTTGCTCTAGCACATCCCTGACAGGTGTCTGTCTAACCTGGTCTTAAATATCTCCAGTGATGGAGATTCCACAATCTCACTAGGCAATTTATTCCAGTGTTTAACCACCCTGACAGGCAGGAAGTTTTTCCTAATGTCCAACCTAAACCTCCCTTGCTGCAATTTAAGCCCATTGCTTCTCATCCTAACCTCAGAGGCCAAGCAGAACAATTTTTCTTCCTCCTCCTTATGATACTCTTTTAGATACTGGAAAGCTGCTCATGTCCCTTTTCAGTTTTCTCAAGGTAAACAAGGCCAATTCCTTCAGTCTTGCCTCATATCTCATGAGACCTTTCATCATTTGTGTTGATCTTCATTTGTGTTGATCTTCTCTCCAGTTTCTCCACATTTCCTGAAATGTGGTGCCCAGAACTGGACGTGATACAGCTGGGGCCTAATGTAGATGGCTCAGTTCCTGCCTAGGGGATGTGAGACTGGGCGGGTTAATTTCCAATCCTCCTGTTTATTCTTTTCCTAAGCCAGGAGGGCACAGTAGTTCTGAAGGGGGCTCTGCAGGAAGGCAGCCCACACTGCCCCCTGCCTGAAACTTTGTGCAGGTGTTAAACAGCTGTCCAGCCCACCCTAGAGGTGACTGCATTTCAGAGTGCCTGAAGCAACACAGCACCAACAATAGACAGGAGAATGGCTCCCGGGCATGGCTTGCTCATGTCTGCTTCAGTCCCATTGGATGGGCCTCAGCCTCTTTTTTTCCCCTCCCCCACTTTGCAATGGGGCTGTGGACTCTGGGGGGAGAGGGGTGGAGGCAGGCAGAGGTGTCTCCCTGCAGCAGATGTAGACATGTCTCCATTAATTATTCTCTCATTTAAGTTTTTAGCTTTGTATTGAGTCCTTTTACATGGAAACTTTGTATTAAGTCTTGGTAGAATAGTCCCTAGGACAAGTGAGGCAGAGACTGTCCCTGTGGGGTGAACGAGGTGGGAATGTGTAAGGCGGAAGGTGAGCACCTCTGGGCAGTTACAAAGGTTGGAGAGGGGATGGAAGCCAGATCCAAGATCAATGAGCCCTGGGAAGTGGGCACATTGAAAGGAGACTGGACCTTTGGGGGTGGATGCTTTGGGGGCAGCAGCAAGGCCTGCTTGGGAAGCCCCCTCTTTGGAGGTGAATGTGGAAGCACTGAGACACCACCCAGAAGCCGGCGCCACAGACACTAACTGCAGATTCATGGGACGGCTCTCACAGATCTTGCACATGCAGAAGATGATAGATCTTGCAGGAGGGGGGGCAATGGCGTAGGTCAGTTGCCCCTGGGCACCATGCTAGGGAGGCTACAATTTAATCCCATTCTGCTTCCCCCGTTATCCCTTCAGCTCACGTGCTCCTACTCCGCCTGCCACCGGCAGCTGGAGCCTCCTCCCTGCCTCTCTGCTCTGAGCCCGACCCTGCTCCAAGCCCAGCCCTCCCCCATCTCCACCGGCGGGCAGGGGCAGATGACAGTTTTGCAGGGCCCCGGGCAGCGTAATTCCCCGGGGCCTCCTCTTTGCCACGGCGCATGCGCGGGGCTTTTTGAAGCACGGGGCCCGGGGCGGCTGCCCCGTTCGCCCTGCCCTATATCCGCTCCTGCCGGCGGGTTAGTGCTTGCGGGAGCCTGGCCCCAAACTGTAGGGGGTGGGGGAAGATGCAGTACAAGTTCCCCTCAGCTGTGCACCAGGTTCGGGCCGTGCCACATGGCGGCCGGGGGGGGGGAGGGCGCAAATTTTTCCTTTGCCCCTGGGGGCATAACACCCTCGCCACGCCTCTGCATAGCTGTAAGTATGTTCACTGAGCCACATGCAGCTAAGTAACAGGGTAATTAAATATTTCTTTGCTGTGCAGCACACCACCTATAACAAACAGAACAAATTGGGGACTCCAGCGGCTGGGCATCCATTTCCATGTCACAAGATTCTGTGGCCATACTGATGAATTAATATTAATTTATATTTATATGGTAGCTTTCAAATGACCCCCAGAGAATTTCCATTGCTAAACTACAGGCACCTATAAGAGTGGAGGGTGGCAGGAAGGCTGGTAATTAATACAAAGCCCAATGCAAACCCATAACATGTTGGCGAAGACAGCAAGGCACATCAGTGCTCTCATGAAATGTGCCACCGGCTTGGGTACTCACAACAAAATTTTTGGCAGGCTCAGAGTCCGACCATTGGACACTCTGACAAGTCTTCCTAAAGACTTTCCTTATTTTAAATAAAATAAATATGCACAAATACATATCCAAACCAATGTAATTTATTGATGCAGGGTGGGGCTTTTTTTGGGCAGACTCATAATAAAATAATATACAGTTGTATTAGATGCCCCTGGCTCCCACTGCCCCCTTCACCTCGAGGTCCTGCTGCCTCTCCTGCCCACCAGCACCCACTCCATCCCACACGGCCTCTTCCATGGCCTGATACCCCAGGTTCACCCTCCTTGCCTCATGGCATGACATGGAGTAAGGCTGGCCCTGCTGAAGCCCTCCCACCCTGGGGTGAAGCCCAGAGTCAGAGCTGGAGCTAGAGGGGGCCCTGAAGCTGGAAGGCCCACCACCCACTGCAGCAGTTAACATTAGGGGGACTCAAGCACAGAAGCTGCCACCAGAGCCCCCGTGCTGAAGGTGGGGGAGCCTGTTAAGGACATGCCCTTAGCCCCATGACTTAGAGGTAGGGTTACCAGGGAGCCAACTGAGGTAGGCGCCACTTGGCCAGAGACCACACTCTGAACTCCCTGCATCTGGTCAGAACCCTCTTCTGCACCCAAACTCCCTTCCAGCACCCACAACCCACAACCCCTGCTGCACCCCAAGGCCGGGTACCAGCCCTGAGCCCCCTCCCATACCTCAACCCCTCATGCGCTGCACCAGCCCTGAGCCACACCCCTAGCTGGGGGCTCTCCCTCTACTCCCACCCCTTGTCCCAGTGAGGCCTGCCAACAAGGGAGGCGAAGAGGGCAATTGCCCCAAAGCTCATTGATTCCAAGGGGCCCAGGACTCCTGACTGCACCGCTGCTACTGTGGCAGTGACTGGAGCCCCGGGCCCTTTAAATTGCTACTGGAGTGCCACACCAGGTCTTCTGCATAGCTCTCGAATGCGGGGTGGGCACACCATGGTCTGAGTGGCTTTGAGATCTGGCTGTGCCTGGCCCTGCTCCTTCCAGGAGCACAGAGCTACCCCACACATGCCCTGCCCAGGGCCTACAGAGGTTGTTAACCATCAAGAACCCAGCCTTGAGCCTGCTCCTGCACTCCAAACACCTTGGGCCCAGCCTAGAGCCCCCTGATGCATCTCAACCCTCTCATCTCCAGCCCACCTCCTCCCCCGAGCCCTCACTCCTTTCCGACCCCCCGGCCCCAGTGAAACTGAGTCAGGGTGCGGGACAGAAAGTATTGGAGGGAGGGCTGGAGGGAGCGGGGGTGTGGCCTTAGAGAAGGAGTGTGATAGGGCGTGGCAAGAGTATTCTGTTCTAAGCAGTTAGAAAGTTGGCAATCCTGCTTAGCCAGGGTAAGGGTGCCGGGAGGCTCAGACCCACCAGTGGAGTCTCTGGCTGAACCAGGGAAGCCCCATCCCTGCAATCCTACTGCTGAAAACATGGAGGAACTGAATCCCTCCCCTGTAGTCTCTGGGCATTTTAAGGAAGGACCACTACTCTTCCACTCCTCCATCTCTGCCCAGGAGGCCATAGTAGCCACATTAAAGCCCCGCTGGCCACATTCAAGAAACTTTGTGAAGAAGGACGGCTTCTCGGTTTGTGAGACTCCATTCACAAGAATAAAGATCCACATAATAAACCACTTAACTTACCAGAAGTCTCAGGAGGATGAAAGACCGAATCAGCCCAGATAGGATCTAAACCAATGTTTCTGTCCACGTTCCGTCTAAAGGTCTCATCCACACCAGGGAGAAAATGGCATTAATAGACTGTTGTAAACACGTTTCAAGAATGGTGGCTGTCTCCATGTTTTTAATATGATTCACCTGAGCAGTACAACATCTTTTACACACATTCACTGTGGCAGGATGACTCACAGAAATCCCCTTGGGGTGCTCTCCTGGTGTGCTGATCAAGCCACTGATGCCTGCCTTCCTGCCTCCTGGGGGTTCCCCACCACCCTGTCCTGCTGGGGCATAAATTTGGGGATACTGCTCCCCTGCAGAGCAACACAAATGCTGAACCAGCTCAGTTCTGGGAGGGCTCAGATCCCAGGAACACAGCATGCAAAGAGGACCAAACCCCCCAATAAATCCATCTTACCCGCTTATACAGAGAAAGGTAAGGATCTACTCCCTTTAGCAATAAAAGAGAAAGATGCACAGTGGTGACATCCATAGATGTATGAAGGCCTGTTTTTGCTATTGATTGGCCCTCTTATTGTGGACTGGAGCTGAGGCTTTTTTTGCTCAGGGAAATCTTGCAGGAGCTCCTGTAATCTAGTGTAGTTGGCATGGTCATAGTTAGGCAGGAGAGCAGTGTAATTTGATATTCTAAACTGGAGAGTGGCAGGAGACTTTCCTGTCAAACTGCCTGTCCTCCTTCTCATGAGACATGGCCTTGAACTGAGGCTGTCTGGGCCTGTGATGGACAGAGTCTGCGACCAATTAATTCAATGGGACTGTGAAGACAGAAAATCCAACCCCTTGGCTGGGACAAAATATTTCCTATCTGCTCTGCGGTTAGGAGGAGGGACAGAGGCTGGTGTTTGCCAGCGTGCCTCAGATGGTTCCATAATTGCCTCGTTGATTGGTAACACTAGCTTAGAGGATGTCTCTGGTTGGAGTATCTTGAGCAGTTTGTGTTGTTTTTCCTGTACCTCCTGCAGTACAATGTCCTGAGATTGAGCTACACGCTTGAATAAGTCCTGAAATTGCTTCAGATTGTAAGCTGGTGGAAAGGAAGACTAGGGGAAGACAGTTTTGTCTGGAGAAGAGGACTGGGGAACTGTGCAAGTCAGAGTGAGGTAAATCGTCATCTTCATCCACTGCCTCAGCTTGGGTTGTTACTGAAGGTGTGTGGAGGAGGAGATGGTGAGGAGTGTGTAGTGGTGGGTGGAGAGTGCATTACCGTATGTGCTGGTGTGGATACTGATGTCTCGGGTGAATTATGATGGTGGGAGGAATAGGGGCGGTACTGGTTCCATGGCTCCCAAGGTGGCCATTGGGGTAGGAACTGCTAAGGTGGATAAAGCCAAGGCTGATTAAACCATAGAAATGGTGATGGCTGGTGAGCTGCTCAGTGCTGAGTGGAATGCCATGAAATCACTGAGCCTGTTGGGGAGGAATGCTGTGAGAACTTGCTCTCCTGGTCAGTGCCTGGTGACGATGGTGTGGCTGAATAAAAACTAGGTTCCAAAGACTGTCAGTGCGGACTCATTTAATAGATTCTTGGAGAATGTGGTGGTGAAAGGGCACTCAACACCAGCAGAGACAGTGCATGGGGCTGTGGTGCTCAGTACGGTATATGATGTGTATTACGCGAAACTTTCTTTGGCTCTGGTGCTGGAGTGTGCTTTGTTTCTGACTGATGGAAGCCAAAATGTTCACTCAGTGCCAAGGTGTCCGTAAGCGCTGGGGGCTATGGCATGTCCGATTTTGTCAGTGCCAATTGGGGAGCAGCACTTTGACAGAGGAGCTAGACTTCCTCATTTTATAGGGAGTAAGGGTAATTTCGAAAGAAGGGGTTCCTTTCGAAATAACCGCGTCTAGACTGCGTTTCTTTTTTTGAAATAGGATATTTCAAAATAACGCCCTGACGCAATGATGCGCAGGAAATTCAAATCCGTGCTTCATTTGCAATTTCGTTCCTCTGCATTTGCATTCCTCTCTCGAAAGAGGAATGCAGTGTAGACATATCCTTATAGACTAACAGATTTATTGGAGCATAAGCTTTCGTGGGCAAAGACCCACTGCATCTGATGAAGTGGGTCTTTGCCCACAAAAGCTTATGCTCCAATAAATCTGTTAATCTATAAGGTGCCACAGGACTCCTCGTCGCATTAGCCACATAATCTACATCAGCAGGAACTATTTTATACTGGTACTTATAATACTTTACCCCCAATGTTAAAAAGATACCTAAAAACATAATGGATCTAATTCATGTTCACTGCTACTCCAGTAACCTCAGTGGGGTGGCATCGGGGATGAAACTGAAATGACATATTAACCCTTGAACTGCCTCTGGCCCTATGATAATGCCTTTCCCCATTACAATAAAAAAAAGCCTGCCAGATCAGGTTACTGCTCAGTTTCCAGAGGCACTTCTCTAAGCCATATGTTGAAGGCCCCCCTCATGAGGCCCTAGTCTAGTATTTCATCTCCTAGAGACCAGGTGGTCTTCTCTCATGACAGAGGCAGAAATGGGAGCATCGCTCTCTAAAGGCAACCATGTTAAAAAGCATAAGAGGCTGTTTGTGTTTTATGGTGTTTTTCAGGAAAGACTTTTGAGCTGAGCTGAGCAGTAACTGTGAGTATTGTGGCTTTTTCAAGGTAGCTTGACGTCTGTAAGCTAATCATTTTAGTTTAATGCTCACCTAGAATTCAACAAGTCGGTTCTAACTAACACAGTTTAAGTCTTAGGAAGCTTTAAATCTCTCTGTTTTCACACATGCAGCTGACTGACTGTAAACGTGCGGGTTTTTTTCATCCTACAGCTCTGCAATGCAATGAAGCTGCAGCCTCTGATTAGCACACACACACACACACCACACTATGGATGCCTTGAGAATACACACTGGTACTGAGGACAAGTTTCTTGTCTCTGAGTCCCATCTGTCCCTGGAGAGACAAGTTTTACCAACACTACTGCTTCTTGCACTGGTATCTTTCTCAGGATTCATGCCTGCTGTGGTTGCCAAGGACTCAAATAACACATGTGTGGAGATCCAAGTACTTCAAGGCATCCCAGACACAACAGCCATGATGGGGAAAGTATTTTACTACTCAGTACCACCATTTGCCTTTCAGGGAAAGATAACCCACTACAAGGTAATACTGAGTTAAATATACTACTCTGTATAATACATTATTAAGGTAGGTATTTACTCTCGATTTTTGCAATAATTGCTAGTTAATTACAATACCGCTCTGGAGAACCTGCGGGGAGTGGGATTTTTAATAAGACTATTTTAAAACCTGACCTCCTGTAACTTGGATTTCAGCATAACAATTATATTGCTTACATTAATTGTATATTAAAGAAACACCCAAATATTTTTTAGGCACTAAACCAGGGGTGGCCAATCTGTGGCTCTCAAGCCACCTGCGGCTCTTTGCTCAGAGAAATGAGGCTCTTAGGGTTACCATACGTCCGTGTCCTCATTTTTCCGGCTTTTTAAAAACACAAAAAATGTCCTGGATTCAGAGAGGGGGCTCGATTTTCATTCAGAGCCACATACCTGGACTGTTCATGGCTGCTCTGAGCACATGCCCCAATGCCTGGATGGAGAAGTATGTGGCTGCGGCCGCAGCTCTGGTGAGATCCAGGGTGTAACTAAAAGAATAAAAGTTTCAGGCTGCCTGGCTCTGGCAGAGGGGTGGGACATTGGGCTAGAGTGGGGAGGAGGGGGCTGAATTGCCTGGCTCTGGAGGAGGGGGAGGGCATTGGGTGGGAGCTGGGGGTGCCAGGCTCTGGGGGGGGAGGGGGGTAGAGTGAGTGCATTGGGTTGGAGCAGAGGAGAGCTGGGGGTGCCTGGCTCTGGGGGAGGGGTGGATAGCTCTTTGCACTACTATCCACAGCTATTTTGGCTCTTAGCGTCTAACTGGTTGGCCACCCCTGCACTAAACAGTCTTTAGCGTTAAACATGGCTGCTGACTGCAGTCTCAACATTTTTTTTTGTAACAATGTCAGTGTTTCCAGAAATCCTCTGACCTGCTCATTTAATGGTTTAATACAATGTCTACATTAGACAGAAAGATAAAACTTAACTTTTGTTAGGTGCAAGACTTGGTATTACACACTATTGGGAGAAAAAAGTGACTCCTCCTCCAGTGGAACTGTAGTTTAGTAAAATATGGATGGTCCTTGTAATGGAAAAACACCAAGAATGTACACAAGAGATGGGCCAAGACGAGGACAGGTCTTTAGAAATGCGATCACCCTTTTTAGTAGCTTCAGGAGATAGTCGAGTAAGTCTATAAAGTGCTACCAGACCATTTGTTGTTAGTCTGTACAGGATACACTTAAAAAACAACACATGTAGATGGTATCATGAGCTTTCATGAGCACAGCCCACTTCTTCAGATGACCGGAGTTCAGTGAAGAAGTGGGTTGTGCCCATGAAAGCTCGTGATACCATCTACATATTTTGTTAGTCTATACAATTTTACCCTTTTTAGTGTATTTACAGGAGAGTGCCCCAGTCAAAAATGCAGAATCTTTAGCCATTTTTCCTTGAATATTAAACTGGCCCTGAATAAGTAATGTATGATGTAGAACACTGATGTTTTATTGCAACTTAGCCTTAATAAAATCTTGCAAAACAAGACAAAAAAAAATTGCCATGAAATTAAATGAATTATTGATAGCTTCCAGCTATCTTTAAGGATAGCTGCAGCTGGTTCTGTTATAGCTTAGTCTTTTCTTCATAGAACTCTTGATATATATTTTTCAGTTATAAGAGTGATGTCCATGTGCTACTCCTCAAACTCAGTTTATCCTTTGTCCCATTATTGAACAGTTTACTTTGGCCAGTGGTGCAGAATTGCCAAAATGGTTGGAGTATAATCCTAATACAACTACACTGCAAGGACTGCCAGTGAACGAGAAGAGTGGAGAATACCACCTGAATGTAGCTGCCTACGGAGATGTATGCATTCAGAAAACACCAACAGCTAATGTAAATTTCACTCTTCTTGTTCAGGAGAGCATTTTGATCCCAGAAAAGATGAAAGGTTTGAGTCACATGCCCAAGGGTAATATGTAAGTATCTTTAATTTTGGCAACTTAACAAATGCATTTGGCCAAAACCACCAAAAAATATGGATGCATCCACCAGCTGTAGGATTTATTTATTAAGGAAAAGTGAAGTGAAGAAAAGGGTGAGGGAATGCATGTTCAATGGAAGGAGGCAGACACAGGGTCAGATTTACCTTCAAGGGGGAGGAAGGAGGCCACATGACTCCGGCCTGCCAGCGTACCAGGGGAGGGAAGGAGGAAGTAGGGTGGCTGAGGGCAGAGGGAGGGGCTGTGGTACTCAGAGCGATGTGATGACGTCACTCTGTCGTCCCTCAGGAAAAGTTTTTTTTTTTAATATATAGAGAGATATGGGGTGAGGAAAGTAATAAAATGAACATGGGGGAGGGGAAAACTAAGAGGCGCAAGAGAAGAAACACTTTTCAGATTTTCATTTCCCAACAGACAACAGGCAGATGCTAAGTAAAGAGCAAATATATTTGGAAACAAATAGAACCCCCCTCAGTAACTGAATAAGTACCAGACAGTTGACACACCACAAAAGGAGCCAGTTTCTGTTCTGACCCAGAAAAAAAAAAAAAAAAAGACAAGCATGTCTGAAACTGTATATTGTGAGATCAGGATAGGGGATCATGAAGCTAAATCTAAACAACTGTAATTACATTCTAATACTACTTGGATAGACTGGGGACCTGAAATTTATCCAGATAAGAAGGAATTTAGCTAAAAGGGGGAGAGTTACACATGTCAGTGATGTGTGTCAAGGGACATAGCCTAAATTCAAACAGGAATTTTCACATCAAAAGCCGTCTGATAGAAGGGTTTTACCGTCTACATTTCTTTACTTTCAGTATCAGTTCTGAAAGGTGTACAAGGACGGGTTCTGTCACCTCTGCTGAGATCATCATCCACGCGGCAGCTGAATCGCTGGATGTTCAGGAACGCCTATACCTGGTGTGCACCATGGCAGAATATCTCCATCTGGATCCCACTTCATTGGCCCTAAATCCATATCAGGGTTTGGTACACAGAAGCAGGTGGAACCTAACAGTATTGGCTGAAGATACTAGTCACATCAACTTCCTAGAAAGCCATTATATAGGGCTCTATTGGCCTGTTGGATGTGGAATTTTTGCAATGCTCTCAGAACTAGTTCAAGTTCTAAGACACAATGTTGATTCACACCGTCTCTCACAGCTCTTAGGATATGAAATTGCAGGCTGGAGAATAATTAAAAGAGAAGGATTTGAAAGACAACATTCAGGAAGACAACCCAGACAGTTAATGTTTACACCAACACCAACACTGAAAGTGACTGAAATTATTGCAAAACCAACTGAAGAAGAGGTCTTCACTACTTTGCCACCAAAGTCATTATTTTACCTACACACAGAGACTGTGGTCTCCTCTATGCAGAGTTGGTTATTTTTCCATGAACTGAGCACAGCTATCACCAATTACAATGATCTTATTCCACATTTTGAAACAAGCCAACAGAGTTCAGGAGCCTTAGAAATAGACCCATCATGGAATTTTCCAAGTAAAAGAGCAATGTCTAGTACTATTTTTCAAGAGCGCTCTGCTTTTGCTTTTCCTGAACTTTCACCCTCTTTGATAAGTACAGCAACCTCTCTTTCAATAGAATTTAAGGGACTGCAAAATACTGTTTCTAGTATGCCACTCTTATTAGAGCAACCACAATCTCACAAACTAGAGTTGGATCCATTCTTACAGTCTAGTAAATCAGAGCCACTGCAGCACCATTTTCTATCAGTCCTTTCTTTTGACATCACCGAGGCAACTGGTAAAGGTCAGTTTTCAAGACCCATTTACACTTTAATGACAGAAACACGTTATGAATGGCCTCTGATCTGGCCAGAAGTGTCTCGTAGCTCGGCACTTCAAACATGTTTTCTAGAAGAAATATTGACATCAGTTTATAGCCATCCAAAGGACAGCATCTCTGATTATGACCATTTTCCTGAATATGGAATGCCATCTAGTACAACCACCTCTCCAGAAAAGTTGCCTTCAACACCCACATCTACTTCACTACACCTGGCATTATTTGATTTTACACCTTCCATTGATGATATGTTTCTACTTTTGTCAGGAAGTAGTCATTTGAGTCAAGAGGTATTTAATGGCTTTGAATATATGTCTAAGTCTTTTATGAGTATCCCACAGACAGACAGACTTCCATTTACTGAAGAAGAAATCTCCGATTCTTCTATAATCCACATAGGTACAGCGATTTGGGATAGAACATCCAACCCAAGCTCTGTTACCTCAATATTGGATTCTTCTATTTTAAGTAGCACTTTCCCCAGTGATGCTGGAACAGCTCAAGAAACAAGCCTGACAGCTCAGTCCTACCCTAATAACGCTCCACTGCTTTCTCTGCCTACAGATTTTGCTGGCTTTCAAAGCTCTGAGCTGTCCAGACCAATGAAGATATTTGATTCTTATGACAGGAGCAAACTCAGAACATACAATCATTTTCCAAGCATTTTACCTAGTGGCACAAAGGTTTTAAATCCAGACAGATCTCTTGTAACCAGAATAATTTTGCCAAACACCACAGTGTTTACCCTGGAGCCAATTAAAGTGTCAAACATCCCATCCTACACTGCAGAAAC
Organism: Pelodiscus sinensis; assembly: GCF_052426305.1. Lineage (NCBI taxonomy): Eukaryota > Metazoa > Chordata > Testudines > Trionychidae > Pelodiscus > Pelodiscus sinensis. The sequence goes on from NC_143052.1 coordinate 121,627,888, forward strand.
ATCTATGAGGACTATGTTTAATGCTGCTTCTCATCTGCACAATGGACAAGGTATGTTTTAGGTTTGTGGCTTGTCATTCATGGTATTTATTGAAATGCTGACTAATGTGTAGGAGGTTGGTGGATTCTTTGCTTGATTCTAGCAGACATGAGCTCACATCCATCATCAAAATATTAACCTTAGCAATGTAGGAGAGGGGGTAGCAATAGAATGGACTCAAAGACTCAAGTATATCCTTTAATCCTAGAGGTGGTACCTTTCTGAAGCCAGAAGCTTGCACTATTACTGCTCATGCCGCTTACTTTGTGGATAATAGTGTCCCTGCAAAAAAACCAAACTATAAACAATAATTGTAGCAGATCTTAAATACTAGAAAAAGAAAGTTAAGCATTTTGATTGTCAAAATATTTCTATATTTTAGAGTGAATTGGGTACTTGTCAGTCTGGCCATTTTCAGCATACTGCCCCATAACCACACTTTACAAAATCATTTTTGTGAAGTGTGGTTATGGGGCAGTATGCTGAAAATGGCCAGACTGACAAGTACCCAATTCACTCTAAAATATAGAAATATTTTGACAATCAAAATGCTTAACTTTCTTTTGTTTTAATTATTGAGATTCTCAATGTTCAGTCATTTATCAAAGGCTACAGGTGGAGGAGAGAACCCAACCTTAGGAAGATCTCCCCATATTTGAAAGGACATGCCATTTGGTGCTTTTCCAAAGTATCTTTTTAATCCAATAATGACAGTCATTCCAGTGCACGGTTCAGTCAGCAGTGTCTACAAGAAGAGGTGGGGAGGGCATGTGCTATAGAGTCAAGAAAATATTTCATTACTCCCTTCCCATTTGACATTTGGCTATTCTCAGGTTCAACTTGATACCCAAGTGATCTTTAACATCAACTCACTGCATAATAAAGTTAATGTCTCACGTGTATGGATTTACACATTCAACATGCTTTACAAAAATTAATGTATTAACTTAATACTACTGTTGTCACCTGGCATTATCCCCATTTTAAGAATGGGAAATCAAGATGAAGAGATTAAATAACTTGACAAAGATCACACAGTGAATCAATGGCAGAATAAGGTAGAAGCCACTCAAATGAGGAAATTCATATTCTAGTATTCTATGGCTCCTACCTCATTCACTCATTTTTCCCCTCCACTAGATTTTCTCTTTTTGGTAATCACATGGTTAACCCCTCAGCATTAGTAACATTGGAGCAAATCAAAACAAAAGACTAGACTCTCTCTTCTCTAACACTGTAATAAATATTAATCATTTCTTTTTCACAGAGCTGGTACAGATGCCCTCTTCACTGGTCTACCAAGATACAAGCACTTTGCCAATCCCCACATATGAAGCACTGCAATCTACAGAAGTTGCATGGGTTCATCTTCTGTTTTCTGTGTCACAGGTGCTTCACGACATAACTCCAGGTAATACATTGAGCACTGCACATTTGCAGATATTCACTTTATACCCATGGGTATCCATGTTTCCAGATGTCAATGCAGATATCTTCAGTTCAGTTTTGTGAATACAGATGGGGATACAAAGTTTGTATCCACGCAGGACTCTAGTAATACAATTACTTTGGAAAGCACAAGCATAACAAACTTCAGTGTTTCTCAAATGCAGAGTGGCTCCTCCACTATATTCAGAAGTTAGAATATATTTTTCTAATCTTGTAAGATCTCTGATGGCCATTTTAACTATCGGGCTTTCTTGTGCAAGAAATTCATGTTGACTGTCTACACTGGCCTCTTGCGCAAGAACAGTTGCGCAAGAGAGCTTATTCTTCAGCGGGAGCATCATAGTTCTTGCGCAAGAAGCACTGATTTCATACATTAGAACGTCAGTGTTCTTGCACAAGAACTCCCCACCAGTGTAAACAGGCAGAATGTTTTTGCATAAAAGCGTCCGCTTTTGCGCAAGATCGCGCCAATGTAGACACAGCCTTGGAGTATTGTGTCCAGTTCTGGGCACCGCATTTCAAGAAAGATGTGGAGAAATTGGAGAGGGTCCAGAGAAGAGCAACAAGAATGATTAAAGGTCTAGAGAACATGACCTATGAAGGAAGGCTGAAAGAACTGGGTTTGTTTAGTTTAGAAAAGAGAAGACTGAAGGGGGACATGATAGCCGTTTTCAGGTATCTAAAAGGGTGTCATAAGGAGGAGGGAGAAAACTTGTTCATCTTGGCCTCTGAGGATAGAACAAGAAGCAATGGGCTTAAACTGCAGCAGGGGAGGTTTAGGTTGGACATTAGAAAAAAGTTCCTAACTGTCAGGGTGGTCAAACACTGGAATAAATTGCCCAGGGAGGTTGTGGAATCCCCATCTCTGGAGATATTTAAGAATAGGTTATATAAATGTCTATCAGAGGTGATCTAGACATTATTTGGTCCTGCCATAAGGGCGGGGGACTGGACTCGATGATCTCTCGAGGTCCCTTCCATTCCTAGTATTCTATGATTCTATGATCTCTCGGTCTCCCTGGATTTTCCAGGACTCAGTTAGAAGGCTCCTTCCTAGTTCTTCATGCTTCAATTCAAAATCTTGTCCCGCCGCCCTTATTTACTTGTTTTACTATAGTTTGGAGATCAGGGTTCCTTTGTGCTCAGTCCCATACATACAGTGAGACACAGTTGCTGCCGCCAAAAACTGGCCATCTAAATGCACAAAGGACCCTCTGGAGCTCTACACTGCTTTCTACCTCCTCTTCCCTTCTCCTGTTCGTCAGCACCATATGGAAATACCTCATGACCTTTCTACTCATAGCTCGTTGATTTTTTTCATGCCTAACCGTAGGCATGAAAGTGCCAAAATCAAAAGAATCCCACCTAAAATATGTCCCTAGACACCCCACCACAGCTATTGCTTTGACCTGCATACAATACTCTAGTCACGTAAGTGCATTTAAATTAAGTCTGTCTTAAGCAGCAACATGTGAGAACAGCCAAAACTGGTTGCATCATAGAGGCAAAAGTCTTAAAGATCAAACAAAATTGCACTGGAAACCATGGGAATAAAATAATTGCAGAAATGGGGCCTGATATTGGAAATGATCCCTTTTATAGGTTACAATGCAAAGTATATTGCAGCAATACCCTATGAAACCTTTTGTACAAAAACACATTTTATTGTAGTAGTCAGGTAGCAATACTGATTAGAAGAAAGTAACAGTTTATATGTGCATTGTACACCAATGTACAAATTTCTTTATATTTATCTATATAAATGTTACACCCTAAGTGTAGCTACATTTTATAATAGATGTGGTTTTAAAAATACAATACATACACACTGGCTGAAGTACACTACTGACAAAATTTCAGGTGTTAATACAAACTAAAGTTAAAACATCTGTCAAGTGAGGTAGCCCCAGGTTTCTTTGAGAAGTTCCTTAGTCAAAGCTGCCAGTCACTGGTGGTTCATATGCTAATGACAAAAAAAAAGAACAATAAAAGGACACATATCTGTGTTGCCAAGGGGCAATGGTTCTTTCCTTGAAGGATTCGGAGGCAATAAGCACACAAATTGGGTGAAGTTTTAAAGATTTTACTAAGCAAATATCAAGGTAAAGTACAACACTTAATATCAGAGTAAAGTACAATGCTTATTAAGAAAGTCTTAGGATAGGATACAATGCTTACTAAAAAAGTACAATATTTATTAAGCCTAAGCAAACCTCGAAATGCAATGCAATGCATACGTCCCTTCTGCTTTCGGGAACCCCCTGAAGGAGGACAGCGGACAGACCCCAGTGGCCAGTACATAGCACCTCCCGCAGCTTCGGTCTACGCCGAGGTTCCAATGTTAGGAATATCCTTGGCACTTATATACTATCGGATCTATATTACTCACACCAATTGTTTTGAGAACCTGGCAAAATTGCTAATACATCGACTATTTTCCCAGGCCAAATAATTAGCTTTAGCAGGCAGTAAACATTCAACATAGATAGCTATGTGATCTTCCCAGACATTCCCTTCTTCTTGGACCAGGTGGATAGCCTTGAAATGGGTCGTAGAGCCTGTTAAAAGTAAACAGTGCGTTCCTAAGCTGTACCAGCTTAAGCAAGCAGTTAACTCCTTAAGACGAAGAAAATAGTGAGAAGGAAACAGCATAAAGGCTTCGTAGAGCATCCAAGCCTGAAGGGAGATGCAGGTATAAAAGTAACGATTGTTGTACACCACCTAATTGCCTCGATATCACAATCGTCTTCTGCATTTCCACTACAATATCCAAGAAGTAGAACTCAAATGGCCCTGCAAGGTGGTAGTTATACAGTCATTTTAAAAGCATGTATAGCCACCCAATCTAATGCAGATTAAAATATGAAATAGCTTTCTTCCAATTTAAATGGTCTAAAGAACTACTGACACTAGCATAAAAAACTCAAAGATGTAGACAAAAAAAACAAACTTGAAACCAATAAGAAGCAATTAGAGGAGACTCAGAAAAGTAGCTCAATCTGGGGTTAAGATTGGGTACATCTGTCCCAGAATACCCAAACTAAAGCAAAATGAAGGCTCTCTGACTCTCATTAAAGCAATATCACTTTCTGAAACACTCATAGGCTATGAGTGTTGTTTTTGTGCAAAAACCGGCAGAGCGTCCACACTTCAAGTGCATTTTTGCACAAGAAAAATCGACAGAACAGAGGGGTTTTGCCGGTAGAGCTATTCCTCTCCTCAGAGGAATAATTCCTTTTTGCGCTACAGCTCTTGCTCAAGAAGGCAAGTGTGGACGCTTCGGAAGGGTTTTTGCACAAGAAACCCCTATGGGAAAAAGCACGGGAAAAAGCACAGGTGCTCTGATGGCCATTCTGCGAATGGCCATCAGAGCTTTCTTACACAAGCATGTCCATGCAGTGGGGACATTCTCTTGTGCAAAAGCACATCGCTTTGAGGTCTGGATGCACTTTTGCACAAGAACTCTTCCACAAAAGGCTTCTTGCACAAAAACCCTGCAGGGTAGACAAGGCAACAATGTGAGCCAATCTTTATCTAAAGAGTATTTAAAGTTGAATCATACCTTGCTATGTAAGATTAAGTGATTCTCCCAGTTAAGGAGAAGGTAATAGTTATGATTATTATAGAAACACAAGTGCAATGCTATAGTTTCCTAATGAAGCAGGTAAGAGAGAAGTGAATGAAGGGTATCTTCAGCATAGATGCAATATATCTCCTCCAGCATATTTTGCTTGTGGTAGAAGTTACCTATTACAGAAGAAAGAGTAATTTGTGGTGATCGAGAAAGGAAGGAGCAGGGGATGCAATGGAGAAGGGGCAGAACATACTTAACCCAGATAAAAATCTATGAAAAACTGGTTAGTTGCCAAAGGTGTAAAGGTTTCTTTATTATTGTTTTCTGTGAGCCAGCTGTTTGTTTCTTGTAACTTTCCGTCTCCATTTCTTCATCCTTTGTAGGTCAAACAAATACTTCCCCTGAAGTTGTTAACTCCATTAAATTGATAACAGCAACCATTGGATGCAAGTTCGATTTTTCAGTACCCGCTGACACATTTTATGATCAGGAAGATGGCAACACAACTCAGTTGACCCTTCGAATAAACCCAGTCGATGGCTCTCCCTCAGGGCCAGAAAGCTGGCTTCAGTTTAATGCATCTCTTCAAACCATGTCTGGCTATCCACTCAATATTGATTTTCAATATTCACCTCAGGAGTTTGTACTATCTGCCACTGATTCAGGGGGTCTGACTGCTTGGGAACCTCTCACCATTGAACTTTTGAGGCCCATCAGTGTCCCATGCCACATTTATACTATAAGAACAAAAAATAGTTACCACTCTTTCCTGAGAGAGAGAGAAAAGGTTGGTTTATTCCTTGACAAGCTTTCTAAATATTTAAAATCTAGCAGTCTTAAGAGCATCACACTGACTGCCCTCAGACCTGGGTCCACTGTAATTTCGTGGTACAACAGGTCTCTGTGTACAAGCACCAACAGATCCCAGAGTCTGTGCTCAAGAGACAAAATCCAGGAAGTGCTGAAAAAACTTAGAGTACCTGATGGGAATGTCAGCCCACACTTTGCTGAGGCAATGTTGCCAGAATACAAAATTTACATTGTTGAGAATGTTTCACATGAAGGAATCTGCTTGCCCACTCCAGAGCCATTTAATGGATCCTTGATTCTGAACAGTACCTTCCCTACATATAATGAAGAGAACAATTGCCGGATTAAAAATGCCTTGCTAATTAGCTTATGTGCAACCATTGTGATGACTCTGATAATTGTTGCCCACCGTTGCTATAAATATCACAAGATTCTTGAATCACAGTCCATGACTTTTCATGGCAGACCACCAGGCTATGGTGACCTGGAAATGGGCATGCTGAAACCCCGCAAAGCACCTGTTCTTCAACGGGAAGTTTCACCCTCGTCACCACAGTTATGGATACCCGTGCTACCTTCTTCCCAACAGCATACTTGCAGGCCCAGTGTAAGACTGCCCCAGTCTTTACCACCTTTCCAGCCTCCCAGATATCAACTCCCACCTCTTTATGAAGCAGATATTACTAGCCAAAGTGACCAAGGCAATATTCACAGAAGAGATTACCCTAAATCAAGATTACACTAAGAATCGGTCTCAAAAGAGGTATATTTGTCTATTAGGAAGAAAATGCACAGAACAATACGATTCTTAATGTTGTATTCTGTTTTAAATTTGAAAAAAGGTATTAAAACCCTGCAAATTATAAGGTGGTGTCACAATACAGAATTTTGGAATTAACAATTGGTGCAAGTATCAGAGGGGTAGCCGTGTTAGTCTGAATCTGCAAAAGCGATGAGGAGTCCTGTGGCACCTTATAGACTAACTGAAGTGTAGGAGCATAAGCTTTCGTGGGCAAAGACCCACTTCGTCAGATGCAACTGGTGCAAGATGCCAAAAAAAACCCCGATTTAAGTTACAAACCAAAAAGGTTAGGGGTTTGTTTTATAGCAACGGATTGATATAGATGAATTGAAAAGAGGCAAGTACTAATACAACTTAGGCAGTGGTTATATGTCTTAATTTTAATGACCTCTTCAGGTCAAAATAGCACTTCTATTCCCTCTTGGTACGTTTTCCAAATCACCTAAGTGACTTTGGCCCAGATCCTGGAATTTAGGAACCTAAATACCTTTGAAAATCCAGACCTAAGTCTCAATGAGTCAGTAGGATGAAGCCCCTGGATATTTAAGTTATTTTTGAAAATGGGACTTAGCTGGTTTTGAAAATGTCACCTGTCAGTTACTCATCTCAGACTTGGGTATGAGTAAGAGTCACTCCTGTAGACTCTGGATATTTAAACTTATTAAACACACTCACACTCTCACTCCATTTCATCATCTAGAGCAGTGGTCCCCAAGCTTTAGAGGCTCCTGGGCGCTTGGGGGCGGGGCCACTCATGCGCCAGGCGCCCGGGGGGCGGAGCCGCACGTACTGGGGCATGCCAGGGGCGGGGATGCCCTTACACCCGGCGCCGGCATGTCCCCCAGGGCTGGGGCCGGCGCCGCCGCCCGAGCCACGCGCCTGGGGCCGGCACCGGCGCTGCACGCCCGCATGTGCCCCGGGGCTGGGACCGCCCGAGCACCGTGCACCAGGCGCCGGTGCACATCGCGCGCCTGGGCCTCCAGTGCGCCGCGCGCCGGGGGCAGGGCCGGCTCAGGTTGTCGGCGGGCGCACACAAATGCCCTGGCGGGCGCCATGGTGCCCATGGGCACCGCGTTGGGAACCACTGATTTAGAGCAATGCAGACTGCCTAACTACAAAAACAAAGCAGTGTTTTTAAAGCAAGATCACAGGGCAAACATGTAAATGAAAAACTGCACCGACTTACTTTCTTGACTGTAGACCATACCAGCTTAGGAAACTGGAGGTTCCAGTGCCACAGAATATTCAAAGATGCCATAATAGAAAGAATTTCGATGTAAGGTGTATTTGCAACAAACTGGAAGCACACCAGTTTTGTAACCTAACATATAAGATATCTAAATTGTTCATTAATTCACATACTTCTGTAGATTTGTAGAAATTCTCCTTCAAATTAGCATCTCCTTCCATTTTATGCTTTTTGCAATTCCACAGGATCACATGAAAGAGCATTATAGGAAAGATGCATCCATGAAATGCACTCTGCTGCAATGTTGCATCACGTTAAAGAAATAAAGGCAACCCACGGGTGTTATAATGTTGAAAAAGATGTGTCTATCCTTTAAATATACCAACAGCTACAAAGTAAATCCTTGTAGGATAGCTATTTGTTCTCTGCTGATGCTGCACTCTTATAAAAGTAATGATATTTTGCACTTAGAACATACACACACACACAAAAATGGAATGAAAAGAACAATCTTGATAGAGCTATAAAACATGGATAAACAAAACCGGCTTTTCAGCTAATGGAATTTACCCAGACTGACTTGTTCCCCCCCCCCCGCCAAGAGGCACTACAGGTTGAAGCTCTCTAGTCCAGCAACATCTGGGGTGCAGCATGAGTTTAGTTATCCTGTTTGTGACCAAGTTTCCTATGGTCCCATAAAGTTTGCTTAACAGCCACCAGTCCAGACTCTCAGTGTTCTCAGCTACTAGTTTATCCCTGATTGAGCCCCGTAAAGCATTGGTAATATTGTTACACAATATTGACTTATTGTGGTTTAGAAAATTCTCTGGTTCAGCACCAGTCAGGTCCCCAGGGTGCTGGACTAGAGAGGATCAACCTGTACATATAAATGTCCCTTCTTTTTCCACCGGCTTATATATTGTGGAAAGCTCTTGGAAAATGCACTTCCAGACATAACTTCCAAAGACAAACAATAATGTATCATTAATTTATATTGAAGACTATTAGAACAGCGCTACTGTGGACAAAAAACATTGAAATTGTTGACAGTATCACCCTATACGTACCGGTGTTTTTTTCACAATGGCAGTTTGAATCATTGTGAACGTGGCTGCAATAGCCTGGTTTAGAATCAAGGATGATTTGCTGAATGAACTGAGGGCACTAGTTCAGTAGAATAGTGTTGCATCTATCCACAAGCTTCTTCCTCAGGACCATTGCTGACATACCTACAAGAAGCCAACCAATTGGTTACCAGGTTTCCAGTTGATGTAAATAAGAATAGTTCCACTGAAATTAAGAGAGGTATGCCAGAGTGCACCAGCTGAGGATCTGGTCCTCTTGTTTGGTAGGCTGAACAAGATTTGGAAATATTTGATTTTGAGCAACCTGTACCTGAACTTGCACCACTGTAGTGAATGGGAATTTTGCCATTGACTTCAGTGGAGCAGGGTCAAGTCCATAACAAGCCTACTCAGCCACAGGAACTTATTACCCCTCATGCCTGATCTGTCTCATATTCAGTACTCTCACATCTTGTTTCGAATTAGATTGTAAGATCTTCAGAGCCAGGACTATGCACCTGCACATTTGTACTGTATCTGGCACAAAATCCTGATGGGGGCCTGTGGGTGCTACTACAATAGATGCATCTATTTTTGCACAGCTTCAATCATGCTGCCAGCAATCAAATATAGCATTGTGCATAAAACTAGTATTTTTTTAAATTAATGGGCCATCGTTGAAAGATTAAAACATGTTAAATGTGGTAAGGTTGGACAGAAAGTCACCCAAACTTTCAATTTCTGATAAGCCCAAAATGCTGTCTTAGCTGTTTGTTCAGCTCTACGAAAAGATCCAGCTGTTTTAGTGTCCACTTGTTTGACTATCTTGACCCTAAAAGTCCACCTTATACAAGTTTATTAAATCCCTCCAGAGAGGGGCCATGAGTCTTTAAAGATGCTATTGCAGGGGAAGGGTGGGGTTGAGTATGCATCAGAAGGCAAGAAGAAAGATAATTAATATATAACATACAATACATTTAACAAGCTCACTTCACAGGATTGTTGTGAAACTTAAAATGAAATCATCATGGCCCCAACTCAGGAGTAAATGTAAGCATATGCCTCACTTTGAAGTGTATCAAACACCTTATTTACTTCAAAAAGATTGCTTACATCATTAATAATACACATATGCTCAAGTGCCTTAGAGAATCAGGGCTCATTGGTTTGTAAAAGACTTTGAGGAAGGTCTTCTAGAAGAGCAAAGTATTTTTACTGAATCATGTGTAGCTATTTAGGTTGTTTATGTTTTTAATGGAACATGCAGGATTTCTCTTCTTATGATTAAATATTCACGTGAATATTTTAGGTTTGCAGTCTAATATTTATAGAACATCAGGAGTGGAGATAGAGAATGCCCAGATACAAAGGATAAGCACTTCTGCTTGGTGTTTGTTACAAAACAGAAGTAACTAATGCTTAATGTTCACATTGAAGTAGGGATCTGAATGATTAACAGGTAAGCATCACCTGTAATGGGTAATGCTTACTGGTTCCAGTTAATCCATGGGGACTGAAGCATCTCCCTGCCCGCTGTGGGCAGGGGGCTTCTCCAGCCCCACGGGACCACAAAGGTCCAGCCAGGTGTGCCACAGGCAGGGGGGGGTTCCCCCGCTGGCCTACTATAGCTGGATTGGAGGGCTGTTCACCTCCCCTTTAATTGGTTAAACATTACATTTTGCTGGTTAACCGATTAAATGGGATTTTACAGCCTTAATTTAAACACTTAACATCCAGATTCCAAGTCTTCAGTATAGACAGCAGGAAGTTCACATCAGGTAGCTGTCTGAGGCTGAATAAGTTTTAAGATGAGAAGCTGCCATAAAATTTTAGGTGCTGCAAGAAGTGAGGATGGCATCAGGTCTGCTTTGGCCCTATTTTAATCTTGAACTCAACTAGTCCACAGCCAACCCAAATTCATGTGAAATCACTTTAAGATGTGACTGACATAGCTCCCAAACTTTTAAGTTAATGCTGTAACTTCATCTTTGGGACTTGGCATGGTGGAAGCTTCCTGCTCCCTACATCCCAAGGCTGCAATCTGTCTCCGATGGTCCCCTGCCAAGGGTTTGGTGGCACAGGGGCCCATGTGCCTTGCTCCTGCTGGATGCCTCACTTTTGTGTGTGCACTGTGGAGTGAGAGGTGCTGTGACTTGCTGGCACACTCACTCATCACAACACAGAGAGGAGTGAGGTAGCAGCAGCCCAGTGGGAGATGATCAGACAACTCAACCCAATTGTGACAGAGTCAGGTTGTCTTTGGATCTGAACTTGATATTTGTAATTTGGTCCTGTCAGGCTGCAAGGCTCTAGGCAGCACTTTTGTTTCTGCATCAGCACTGAACCACTGCCTCAACATGGTGCTAGGAGATACTGTGTTACAGGACATACTGTGTTTCATATAAAAGGTGGAAACAAAGGACTTGAGTATCAGTGGCCATTAAAGATTCTGTAGTACTCTCAAAAGAAGCGAGTCTTTACAACAGCGGTTCCCAACCTTTTCCAGATGAGAACCCATTTTGACGAATCAAGAAGACTTGGGAGATCCTGGGCCATTCAAAAAACGTGTAAATGGCTCCTTAAGAGTCACCTGTGGAGACACCTGGTGACTCTTTTGAAATGTAATGGTGATCCATATTTGGGTCCTGACCCATAGGTTGGGAAACTCTGCTTTACAGAAATCTTTAGGATCAAACCTTATTTAAAAAAACAAAACAAAAAAAAACAGTCCTGTCTGCTTTGAGAACTTTCAGTATCTGTACGCCTCATTTATAAATGTAAGATTTTTCCCCAGAGTCTTTGGTCAACATTTTCCCTCTTCCAGCTGTTATGAAGTGCTGCGCAATGATTGTTTTCTTCTCCCAGAGGTCACTGGATTCCATTGGTGTGGCACCAAGCTTTGAGAACCTTAGCAATCTCCACATAAATATAAAATATGACAGACAAAATATCATGCAAGTACTCTTTATTTAAGTAACCTATAGGATCTGTTAATAATTACACCAGGCGACAAAGTAATCATCATATATCAGGAAAGAACTATGTATTTACTCAGTAATTACATTACATAACAATCACTTTGAAGCTCAATATTGTGCTTCTATGTTCTATGCCACTAAGTGGACAGCAGTTACAAATGTAAGTAAGGAGTACTCACATGATATTTGTGTTCTGATCCAGCCATCATCATCATCATTTATGGCCTTCATACTTTGCTCAGTTAAAGAAACTTAGCTATGTGACACACTAACTTTTTCAGAACAAAAGCCTATGCACCAGCTACCCTTCTTCCTAATGTAAGAGCACAGGACAACATCTTGCACTGTAGAATATCCAAGTCAGTTTTTTCTTCCAGCTGCCATCAAGCAAAAGGAAGTCAATCCAGCAGAAGATGGATTAACTCTGCTGCATGGAAAGTAATTAATGGGTTCAGGCCCTGTTCTCTGTACTAGCCCATTACCAGCTAAAGGTGAGGATCTTTGTTTTGTTAGTTCTGGCACAAATAGTAACTAGAAAAACTTTGTTTTCAAACTGGGTGTTTCTCTTGATTGAATTAATAATTAATCTCTTAAAAAAAGTTCATGCTCTCACCCCAATCATTTATACTTTTGTGAAGGTTTTAAACCATTCTTTACCTCACCTCCCAACTGTTGTTCTGGAACAACATGCTCTGAACACAGGAATTCCAGATTAAGAGTCTGAATTCAACAGATATTTGTATATTTCTCTTCTCCTAAACCATGACCTCTTGAAAAGTTGCATCTAAAGCTAAAATGTATCAATACAACAGAAAAAGGCTCAAGTTTTTAAAAAATGCTTGAATATTGTGCTTTTTAATATTAAACAGACTTAAAAAACAGATTCCATCATTTAACAGGTTTTCTTGTGTGTGTAGTAAGAGAAACATCCTTTCATCCTAAAATATGATACAATACATCAGGTCAGATCCCATTTGCACACAATTCACTGCATGTAATATGCAAATTTAACATTTAATAGAAAAAGGATAAAATCAGAAAAATGTAAAACCAAAACAACAGACCTATACAATCTTATTGAAATGTGCTGATATCAAATCCAGCATAAAATATTTATGAAACAGGGCTAAGCTTCGTTCTTTAAAAAAAAAAATTATTGTCGGCTGGCTTTTCCATTTTCTGTTGTTTCCAGTCTGAAATAGAAAAATAAGACAAGAGAACTGGTCAGTTATAGCACATATAGTTTATTTGTAATGCACTCACATTATTAAAAATAAAAGGCAAGTATCTGATTTTATATAAAAATTTCTTTGTACTTGTATAGAATCCCTATACTATCTTTCCAGAGATTTATTTATGCAGTAATCATTAAGCCATTGGCAAGTTTGTTTTCAAGCTACTTTCCATTTACAGCTAGGATAAATGAGCAGTAATTTGCACATATAAAATCACAGTTAAGACTGACATTGACTGTAGCAGTCGTTAAAGACAAGACAAAACCACTGACTCGTGTCTGACTGTGGATGGTCCTCTTCTCTACAGCTGTATCTATTTCTGTCAAATCCTTAATAGTATTTAACTTTTTTGCTAAGGTTGTTGAATAATCGCAGTTTACCCAAGATATTTACTAAAAAAAATTTGCAAACGATAATTATAGTTTGATACAAAAAGTAACCAGAGTTTGATAAATAAAAGATAAACCAAAGAACTAGTATTTTTCAGTTCACCTCATAAGTACTGTCGAGTAATCTGTCGTAAAAAAGCAATTTACACATTCAAAAACAAAAAACATGTAAATCTTAGCGTCTATAAGTCATACTGCTTGGTTCAGTCAATCGCTAAGACAAACAAGTTTGTTTACATTTGCAGTAGATAATGCTACCCACTTTTATTTACAATACCATCTGAAAGTGAGAACAGGTGTTCGCATGGCACTGTTGTAGCAGGCATTGCAAGTTATTTTTGTGCCAAAGATGCTAAACATTTGGATGCCCCTTCATGCTTTGGCCACCATTCCAGAGGACACGTTGATAATGCTCATTTAAAAATAATGCGTTAATTAAATTCAACTGAACTCTTTGGAGGAAAACTGCAGAAGTCTCCTGCTCTGTTTTACTACCATTCTGCCATACATTTTTGTTATGGCAATCTCAGATGACAACCCAGCACATGTTAATCAATTTAAGAGCATTTTCACTGCAGACAAAACAAAGGTACCAGTGTCAGATTTCTGAAGATAGCTACAGTTCTCTGACCCAAGGTTTAAGAATCTGAAGTGCTTTCCAGAATATGTGAGCGATGAAACAGGGAGCATGATTTCAGAACTCTTAAAAGAGCCATACACTGATGTGAAAACTACAGAACCCAAACACAATTCCTCCACCCCCTTTCTCCAAGCAACATTCTTCTAATGGCATCTGACTCTCATGATGAAAATGAAGTGCCTAACTCTGAACTGCTTTGGACTGTTATCGAGCAGAACCCATCATCACCATGGACTCTCATCCTCTGAAATGGTGGGTGAAGCAGGAAGGGACAGATGAGTTTTTACCACAGCTGATAAGTAAAGTAAATAGCGTGTGACACCAGCTACAACAGTGCCTGTTCTCACCTTTTAGGTGACATTGTAAATATGAAGCAGGCAGCAGTATCTCCCATAAATGTAAATGAACTCGTCTGAGTGATTGGTTGAACAAGAAGTGGGACTGAGTCGACGTGTAGACTCTAAAGTTTTACTTTCTTTTGAATGTAGTTATATTTTGCACATAATACCATATATGCAAATTCAACTTTTACGACAAAGAGATTGCACTATATTCTTCAATTCATCTAATAAATCTAAAGTGAGCACTGTACAATTTTTATTTTGTGTTGTAACTGAAATCAATACATTTGAAAATGTAGCAAACATCCACCAATAATTAAATGGTATTTTATCATTGCTTAATCACACAATTAATTTTTTTAGTCACTTGACTGCCATATATTTTTCCCTTTATTTTTATTCTTTTGATCAAGTGGTTGATCACTTCCATTCTAACAATTATTTGATTGAAGCTGGACTTGTGGGGAGACAGGGGATTTTTTGTTCCTTTAATGCATTGTATAGGATGCAATGCTTTTCTCTCTGCCATATTTGGTTTATGTGTTTTTATACAAGGTGTGGTCTTGGACGCTAGACTGGCACATAAAGGATCCAAGTTCGAGTCTTTACCTCATTTCCCATTCGGCTCCCTTTAAGCATAAAGAGGATTATACTGTGTAGACAGTCATTAGGATAGAAGGAAAGGAGCAAGCCCTCAAGACAACAGGATGGCATTCAGTCCTGTTCAGTTAGGGGAAGGATTGCAATGAAGTAGAGGCAAATGAATGAAAATGGAGATAATTAAATTTATTGGTTTTAAAAAACAAATCTAAATTTTAATTAATGCTAGAGATAAGGAATCTTAATAGATTACTATAATGATTAATTTATTCCTATATATAGCACATTGGCTGTTGTAAAATATAATTATGTACTCAGCAATACAAACCCATTTTCCTCTTTAAGATGTTGATACAGCTCAGCTTTATTGTTGACAGAGTTCAGACGTCCAATAAATTCTTGGTGTTTCCTGGAGTTGGCTGTATTAATTCTATTGCTCCACAAAGACAGCAAGGACATTGGCCCTAGGATTAGATTTGAAACAGAATCAAGGTGATTTGCTTAATGAATTCTCAAATTTACAAAAAAATTATACTGTGTATACAGCACTAGCACAGCACATAAGACATGGTCCCTGCCCCAAAACACTTATACCGTCGGTTAGATGAATACAACAGCTGCAAACAGGTGCGAGGTTTAGAAACTAGGGATCTAAGTAACTAGTCAAGTAGTCGACCACCTGATAAACCTAGGCTTATTGGGTAGTCTAGTTACTATTCAACTACTTGCTTCCCCCCCGACCTTGCTGCCTCTATTTCAGACGCAGCAAGGCGGGGGAAGCAAGAGCCATTGCTGGGGGGAGCCAGTTCAAAAGCTGATTTCCCCCAGCACCATCTCTGGGAGGCAGGGAAGCAGAAGCGCAGTGGGAGACCTGGCACAAACCAGAACTCAGCAGTCCCGCTGCGGGTCCCCTGCTGTGGCTCTTACTACATGTAAAAAGCAGAGCCACAACAGTCCCAGAGCTGGTGCAAACCAGGATTGCTCAGTCCCTGCACATCTCACACCCAGGAGCTAACTCCCTTATTGACTAATTGATTAGTCGACGGAACTTCCATCGACTACTCAATTAGCTTATTAACCACTACATAACACCCCTATTAGAAGGTATAAGGTTATGAGGTTACCTTTCCTCAGTGTTAGTTCTGTATAGTTTATTTTATCATTTCAATACATTTGACAAAAATGGAATCCACTACTCTATGGACATGAAGCTGGGCCAGGCTTTGTGCCTGGGCAGACTGGTAAATGGATCCTCAGGAGGCAAACCCCATCCCAGTCACACCCCCAAAACAGAGTAGGAATTGTTCTTCATCAATCCAACTTTTGTCCCAAAGGCAGAATTGAAGTTGTGGCTACTGCACTGTAATATATGGTAGGGGGGTCACCAACAGGGGCAGTTTCTCCCCTTGATATCCCAGCCTAGAGACTGGCCTCTCCAGCTGAATGATAGTGACTATGACAAATGGTCACTGTCCTTTCAGCACCAGACACTGCTGACAGCTTTGAAATATAGCTTCTCAGCCAGCAAGAATGGTAGCCCATTAGCCCAAAGAACTCCCCACAAAGAACCATCAGCAGCAGTGGGAAGAAGCAGAGCCCTCTGAGCTTTCCAGCAGCATGTGTCATACTGGAAGAGAGGAATCTCTGTGAATTACATCATCCCTCTCTATTTTTTGTAGACTGCTCCAGAGAGTCTCCACAATGCAGATATCACTAGCACCTTCACCAACCACCACAACATTCCATTTTATATAATATGTCAATTATTTAATATAGTGGGTTTCAATCTTTTTTATAGCTGGATCCCTAAAAAATTTTAAACAGAGGGGAAGATCCTTTTGGAAATTCAACCAATGGTCTGCAGATCCCTATCACAGAAGTCTTAGTTTGAAAAATTATGTTGTATAAATGTTGTAGGTGCTCAGCATGGCATTTGTTGCAGCAAGAGAAAGAGTACTAAACTTCTATTGTAACAATACTACTTTCAGGTTTTGACCTGTAGGTGGGGGTATTCAAATACTTTGGACTGATCAGAACAACAGAATCCCTGTTCTGGGATCTGAAACTTTATGTCATAGTCCACCTTTTGCAGTCCCTTTTAGACATAGTCTGCAGACTCCTTGATCTGCAGACCACAGGTGTATTATATCACACAAAAGTTAGAGAATATCTCTAATTAAACTAAATATAATTCTTCAAGTTTCTCCAAGAGTCAATTCTTCTGTAGGTAACTCTTAGACGTCCACTACTAAATCTCATTCTTTCTGTCTAACTCTAGACTAATTAACCTACATTAGTGACATCTCTATACAAGGAAGTGAATTTTGAACTCAACAAATTTAGAACCTCGTCTAGGACTAGACTGTGATCCTTATTCACAGTGAGAAGTTCCTTATTCCAGACGTAATTCCACAGAAATCAGTGGGACCACATACAAAGTAAAGTATTAACCGCATGTAAAACTATCACAGACTGGCCCTTGCTATGCAGCAATCCAATGTAACTCAAAACAGAGGCTTTGTATCATAAATATCAGTTCCCTGCACCTTTGACTTTAGAGTTAATTTCTCCACCTGGACCAAAATTGTTCAACTCCTAGTAAGACTCTGTTTGATTCCCCCTCTCCCGTGCTTTGTGTATAATAACTTAGCCACCACTCCCTTTAGCACGGAACAATTAAATCTACACACAGTATGTTCAAGAGATGTACCTTTACCTTATGCAAGCAAATATGAACTGTTGTGACAACTGCAAAAGAGATCTTGCAATTCACACCAGTTTTACTTAATTTACTATTTTTCTAAACCCTTTTGCTATCATTTTGGTGTACCTTTTGTTTTTTCCACTGGAGGTATTTCATCTATTGTAATAAGAGGCTTTTTGTTGGGTGGTTCAGGAGAATCAGGAGAATCTTTTATAACTTCAGCTTCTGCCAGTTCTTCTCTCTCACGATCCAATACACCTTTTAATCTTAAAAGAGCAGGGTAGGAGAAAAAAGGTGAGACATCAGAAAGCACCAACACCACATTTCTCATTTATAATGCACGTCAAGGTTATCTATATAACATCAGTCCTAGTATAACAATTGTTTTGTTTGTAAGTCATAAGAGAGATGGAAATAATGAGAGAAGGCATTGGCTAAATATTTTCTTGGAGGCAGGCCAAAATGAAGTGTGATTAACCTGAAACTCAATCTAATTTCAATTATCAATAATTATATTCCACACATTATTGTGATAACTGGCCGTGCTAGAGATTTACAAGTGAAATTGTTGCTAACTCTACTGCTGACTCTGGGTTTGAGCCTGAACTAATTTGCTTCCATCTGTCTCCCTACCTTTGTCTCATAGTAGAAAAGGAATCATTCTATTGGCCTTGACCACATGCACAGATGGATCTAAATATCATCAGCACGTTGGTAACACTGCAGGTAAACATCTATCTTTCCTAGATGCCATGTGTACACACAGAAGAGCACATACAAGTTGAATTTAGAGCCGATTAGCCATTTTTTCTGAGTCTCAACTTAATAACTTCTTGAGTTAGAAAGGACAAATAAGAGAAAATTCAAGACTAAACAGAATGTCAGCTGATCATTTGTGATCATGATCATCATACCAGCTAACAGGACAACTTTGTGTTTCTTAAGGCATGGAAAGTAGGCCCGTAGTCAATAAACCTTGATGCTTATCTACACAAAATTAAGTGCAGAGAAACTGGAACATCTATGTTTGTATAAGGATGCCTAAACAGTTAGTCAATCAGCCAGAGTTCAGGATAAATGAAATTTATTTCTCTATGGTTTTCAGTGACACTTCATATTAGGGTTTGTTTATAAAAAGTTATTAATAACAGATGTAGTATGTTACAAATAAGCATACACCTAAACAGAAGAAAGTAATCAACTTACACCCTGTTATTTTGGCCATTATAATAATGGATTAAGCACTTATTAAAACAATTTATTAAGCCCATCATAAACTGCTTAAGTGTACCTTAATATAAAGCACAAAACTAAATTTCAGATTTGGGAAGCTTATTTTAACATCAGAGAATTAGGCTTTTGATACTTAAGAGTTTACCTTTAAGTGCTTTCCATATGTGCCCTTTACAAACAAGCTAAAATCCATGTTAGTTAAACCGCTTAAACTTTTAAAAAGTGTAGTGCTAGAATGTGCTCCATATTCCACATTTCCCACCAGTATGTGAAAGCATATATTCATTCAGAAAATTCACCTCTCTGATTCCTGCCAGGGTTTTTCCAGTTCATAATCTTTCCCTGATTTCTCTGACTTGTCTTCTTTTTCTTCTCTTTTCCTCCCTCGCTTCTTGCGCTCCTCTTCTTCAGGAGGTTTGCTTCTGCAAGCCAGTAGACACTCCAAGACTCGCTGGTGTTTATCAGAGTTATTTATATGTGCTCGAACAAGGGTTTCCAATTCATTCCACATAATTCGGTATTGTTCATCTCTATTCACAGGCATAAAACAAAATCTTCACATATTTACACACACATACACATGTTCTCTCTCTCTCTTGGTTGTAAAAGTAATTTATTTTATATATTAAATAATCAAGGTTCAAAACAGTTACAGTCTAGTGCACTGTGCCTACATTTTCAAAAAAGTCTCAGTCAAGTAGACTTTCTCTAACTCCATTTTTACCAGAGTTCTGATTAGGGATGTAAAATCCTGTTTAATTGGTTAACTGGTTAAACACAGTTTTTAACCAATTTACCGATTAAGGGGGGTACTCCCTCCGCCCACCATGGGCAGGCTGGAGTGCCTCTCTCCCCTCCCCCTACTGTAGGCAGGGGCTGTTCCAGCCTGGCTGGAGCAGTCCCTGTCTGCGGCTGAAGGGGGGAAGGGGCACCAGCTCAGGTGAGCAGGCTGGGGTGGGGGGGAGGGGCCTCTCCTAGCCCCACACGGGGGCCAGGCAGGGCTACTCCCAGGTACCAGTTAACCCTAATGGGTGATGCTTACCAGGTAGAAGTTACCTGTTCACAGCCATATTTCTGATCACCTTGTATTGTTTCATTCTTGGAATCAATAGAGCCACATAATATGTGAACATGGTCAGTTGCTTCCAACAAACCTGAACAAACCTAAAAACCCCAAATCTCCTCTTGAGTCACAATCATCAATTTCCTGGGGTCACAACTATTGTAGAAACATTGTCAAAATCTATTAAAGTCACCTGAGCTAACCAACTCAAGGCAAAAAGAAACCTCTTTCAATAAAATACATCTGTTCACTGCCAGATTCAAATGTTTAGTGTTTCTCGAAGACAAAATTTGAAGACAAAACAATAATCATCATAACACTACAGAACTGAATAGTTTAAGTATCTTTCGTAGATAACTTTTTGTTCATGCTCATGCAACAGTCTCCCTATGGATTAGATTGCTGTACAAGAAATGCAGATCACTATTCCAACAGATGGGATATTAGAGAATTCCAAATTTGCTGTAGGGAAGTTTCATCTCTTATATAAAATGTTTGGACAATGGTATGGCTACTTTTCAGATAATCAAATATTAAAAATATGTTAAACATACAATAGCCTGGGAAGTCTCTAATTTCCACGATTCCAGTGGTGACCTGCATTTCTTTGTTCTAACCCACATTAAGGTCAAGATGGTGTTTCCCTGCATGGTTATGTTTTTCTTAAAAAAAAAAAAAAAAGTCTTAAATACAATAAAGATATAATTGAATCTGTTGTTCCCAAATACAATTGAGTTTTTCTTTCAACATAAAACCAGAGGAATAGGATTATAGCTCTAATGATGCAGCCAAACTATATTCAACATTTGTTTTGCCTGTATATATAGTTTAGCGCACTCTATATTACCTCTGATTGTTCACCTTAAAAATACAAGTTTCGCCTGGAATGTACGCAGATATGACATACTTTTTGCAAAAGCACAACAAAAATCAATAAATGTTAAAACCTTTTTGGACCCTTTCCCCTGGTACCAACTGTTGAAATGGGCAGTGGATCATTTTTCCTCTCCATATCTACTAAGTTGTACACTGTTTTCTGACAATTCAGCACATCCTCATCCGTCAGAGCTTCCTTCACAATAACACTGGCTAACGGCACTACCTTCAAGACAAAACAAAACAAACCAAAATCTGCATTTAGAAGCATTACCAGAGCTTGACATTAAAAGACAAAAATCCTTTAACCTACATTCTGAAGTGTCCCCACCTTGCATCCGTACATGACGTCTCCCTCTTAAACTAACAGCTTTGCGTGCAGCCGTTTGGATACAAAGTTATAGTTGTAAAATACACACAAAGTACTTAAACAAAAGTGAAAGCTAAAACTTTATTCTGATTTGGTTTTGTTTATTCTTCTATAGCACGCGATCAGCTATGCAGTTTTTATGATATTAGTTCTTCCACAAGTACAGTTTAAAATAAAATCTTATTCCAGAACAGAAAAAGAAAAGGAAATTACAGATCCATGATCACTTACAGCTTGCATGTTGAAGATGGTGGTTTGTGAAATAATCATAGGCCAGTAACGAGTATGTTTCTCTAACTGATCTTTTGCACGTTCCAAAGGAATCTCAAGACTTCCATCGATCTTATATCTGGAGTCTAGAAAAGGAGTTAATCTGTTTTCCCTCATAAATTCACCAAAATCCTAATGATAACCAAACAAGATAAAATTAGGAACTTCTCTAACAAAATAATTTTCACTGAATGGGTCAAACATCATTGCCTCCCTTATGAATAATGCAGAAAGGAAAAGGAATATAACCCTAAAAACTAAATGTTTACATTCAATAATCTCACAAGCAATTCTACTTTGGATACTTACGGAAGGGATGTTAACTATCGGGTATTTTACTTGTCGAGTAGTCGACAGAATTTTCATCGACTACTTGATAGGCACTTCTGCATTTCTCCTTTGAAATGCAAAAGAGCCCCCGCTGTGGCTCTTGTACATTTCAAAGTTGGCACCCGCATGCATCCCAGAATCAGTGGGACTTCCCGCTGGCGCTGGGCTGCACGCAGAGTTCCGCATTCCTCCTTTGAAATGTACAAGAGTCCCCAGTGGGGGCTCTTTTGCATTTCAAAGTGGAAGTGCAGCATGAACCCCAGGCTCCATGCTGCACTGCCAATTTGAAATGCCCCAGAGAGCCCAGGGGTCAACTGGGGATTCCCCAGTTGATCCTGGGCTCCACACCACATTTCAGTGGAACCCAGGATCAGCTGGAGTCCCCAGCTGACCCTGGGCTCCATGCAGGGCAGCACAGCACAGCTGATCCCGGGATCATCTGTGTGGCACTGCTGCTTTGAAGTAACCCCTTTTTACCCTCCTTTGCTGTCTCAATCTGATAGAGGCAGCAAGGGTGGGGGAGGGGAGCGGGAGGCAGGAAAATGGACTAGTCGACTGACTAGTCCTTAATCTCGCTAACATACAGAAAGCATTTAAGGAAGGTATTTGTCAATCTTAACTTCATGAAACCGTAGATTCACAAAACTGTAGGACATGGGAGGAAATGGATTGCTTTGGCTTAGTAATAAAAACTTAACATATGTAAACAAAATAAGGAATTATAGGCCACTTTTTGCTAATGTGCACTGAATGCAGAGGGTATCAATTAAAAACAATAAAATGGCTTTCCTTAGAGTGCATCCCCCACACCTGAGTCAATAAGCTCCAGCCCCTTTTTATTTGTTCAGCCCTGCTATTCACAAAGACGCCCATTGTGACAATTATCCTTCTGAGAGAGGACTGGATGCAGCTTACCTCTTTTGTCAAGATAAACAATATTTTAAAACTGTAACCAATGAGAACATTTCAGAAAGTTCATATTGCCTACAGACATGGGCTAGAGTTAGGAAGTTCCTATAAAGTGGTTGTCACGTGCATGCATGAGTGAGAGAATAAATGCTATTAATAGCAGAATGAAGAAATAGTTTATTCAGGTGTACCATTTTCTAATATGATAAGTAACTCAAATTCTGTTTTGTAGGAAATTGTGTTTCAACCTCCCCCCCCATCATCCCTGAATTTTGATGAATTGTTGAGTAATACTAAAAACATAAAATAGTATCTTACTGTAATCCTGTAGTCTGTGACTCTCCCACCACATCCTTCACTAATTGAAGGTGGATCTTCTAAAATTGACCGAGAACTGCTCAATACATGAAGGAAAATCTCTCCTCCGTGGCTACTAAGCATGTGACTAATCACTTTAGAGCCAGACTTGCGAGGTTGTTCCAATAAAACAGAACGGCCTATTAAAATTGAAATCAGTTTGATTACCTACTGAATACAGCAACTTACATTTAAAGATATTCTACAGGTTTATATTTAATCACCGAAGCACTCAACCCTTAGGAGGGTTAAACAAATGATAGTCTCTTACTAAACTCAAACTACAACTGTTTCCTGTGAAACTTTAATTCCTGCCTTTAAATAGGTTATTATAGGACTCTTCTTACATTACAGATTGAAAAGACAAACTATGTACTCTGTTTACTAGGGCTGTTTATTGCATTTAACTCACATGATTAATTCAAAAAAAATCAAATGAGATATAAAAAGATTAATCACAGTTTTAATTGCGCTTTTAAAAAAAAAGAGAATATAAATTGAAATTTAAATAGTTTTGGAATGTTTTTCTACCCTTTTAAATATATTATTTCAATTACAACATAGAATATAAAGTTCACAATGCTCACTATTATTTTATTACAAATATTTGCACTGCAAAAACAATAGTTTTTCAGTTCACTTCATACAAGTACTGTAGTGCAATATATTTATCGTGAAAATGCAGCTTACAAATGTAGATTTCTTCTTTGTTACATAAATGCACTTAAAAACAAACCATTGTAAAATCTTAGAGCCTGAAAATCCACTCAGTCCCACTTCTTGTTCAGGTAATTCCTTAGACTAATAAGTTTGCTTACATTCATGGGAGGTAATGCTTCCCACTTCTTAGTAGGGATGTTAAAATGCACTTCTTTTTGTAAATGTAACTGCTGAAATTTTCAGTGGTTAAAAGTTTACACATGGGTGAGGGAGGTGGTAGCCTGTGCTCTCAAGCACAGGCTCCCATCTGTTCCTCCCCTCCATGCTGCTGCTGCCTCTGTGGGAGGCAACAGTGCAGGGGGGGAAGGAGACAGGCAGCTCCTGCCTCTCTCACAGAGTCAGCAGCTGGGGAGGGTGTTGCTGCCTGTAACCATGAGGGTTAACCAATCAGCCCAGTCTCATTTAACTGTGTACACAAGTACACGTTCACATCCCTACTTCTTATTTACAATGTCACCTGAAAATGAGAACAGGTGTTCACATGGCACTTTTGTAGCCAGCGTTCCTAAATATTCATATGCCCCCTTCATGTTTTGGCCATTATTCCAGAGGACATACTTCAATGACGATGACACTTGTTAAAAAAAAAATCAATGTATTAAATTAATTTGTGACTGAACTTCTTAGGCAAGAACTGTATGTCTGTTGCTCTGTTATACCTGAATTCTACAATATATTTCATGTTATAGCAGATGATGACCCAGCACATTTGTTTTAAGAACACTTTCACAGCAGATTTAACAACACACAAAGGCACCAATATGATATTGCTAAACATAGCTACAGCACTCAACACATGAATATGAAGTACCTTCCAAAATCTGAGGGATGAGGTTCTAAGCCTTTCAGAAGTCTAAGAAGAGCGACACTACAATGCAGGAATTTTGGAACCCAAGCCACCAAAAAGGAAAGTCAGCCTTCTGTTGTTGGCATCCAACTCAGATGATGAAAATGAACAGGTGTTGGTCTGCATTGTTTGAACCACTATCAAGCAGAATTTGTCATCAGTATGGACTGGTGGTCAGGAATGCATCACTTGATGATGACCTGTTCTGTTCACTCCCTCTGGGGCATCTGGCATTGGCCACTCTTGGAAGACAGGATACTGGGCTAGACAGACCTTTGGTCTAATCCAGTATGACCATATTTATGCCACCTACAAGAGTGCCCTGTAAACACCTGTTCTCACTTTCAGGTAACATTGTAAACAAGAAGCGGTCAACATTATCTCCTGAAAATGTAAACCAAATGGTTTTGTCTAAGCAGTTGGCTGAACCAAAATGTAGGACTGAATGGACTTGTGGACACCACAATTTTACACTGTTTTGATTTTGAATGCAGTTGTTTTCTGTACATAATTCTACCTCTGTAAGTTCGACTTTCATGATAAAGAGATTGCACTACAGTATTCGTAACAGAGAAAATGAAAAATTCTGGTTTTTACAGTGCAAGTATTTGCAATCAAAATAAATATAAAGTTAGTGCTGTATCCTTGTATTGTCTTATAATTGAAATTAATATATCTGAAAATATAGAAAAACATGTGAAAATATTTAAAAAATGAGGAGTCCTATGGCACCTTAAAGATTAACAGATTTATTGGGCATAAGCTTTTATGGACAAAGACATTTTAAAATGTTTAAATAAATTGTATGAACAATATGATTAATCACTTGTCAGCTTATCTGTTGACAATTCAGAAAATATTCTTATGGAGACAAATATTTCTAAAAAGTAAAGAAAGTTTACATTTTATGTGGCCTGCTCATTATTTTCAACAACTCACAATATATCTTTGTCAATCAAATAGTGATCCAAACACATAACTTGTTTTCACTGAAAACCTGTGGTTCTCCAACTTTTTGGCCCATGACCGCCTGGCTCAATACAAACCTTTCCATGGACCACAAGTATCTAATGGAAAACCATCATTAAATTACATAATTATGTCCGAGCCATTTTGCTAGTGCTGTAGCTAGGGCGAACAGTTTAATTTAACCAGTAAGAAAGGAAATATTAATTTAAATTATTCAACAGATTAAGCACTTTAACTTTCTCATGTTTATTTAAAATGAAGTTTGATAAGCTAATATTACTCATAGACTTTAAGGTCAGAAGGGACCATTATGATCATCTAGTCTGACTCCCTGAAATAATATTATTTTATATCCAACAGAAAAGGGTCTCATATGTTTTCTTTATTTATTGTAGGAGTGGGGAACCTTTTTGGATCATAAGCCACTAACCCACAGAAATAAAAAAAATACAAACCACACCCTGCCAAAAAAAAACCAACCTTCATTGATATGGCCCCAAACTAAAACTCTTCACTCCTCTGGTGCTCCAGCCCTACTGGGGGAGTAAGAGGGAGAGGGAAAGAGACAGGGAGGACTGAGGTTCAGAGCTTCTGACAGGCCAGATTCACTCCTCTCGGGTTAAAGGGTTAGGTTTGTGGGTCCTACCCCCTCCTCTCAGGCTAGGGACAGAAATGGTGGGTTCGGTGTGCGGGACAGGGCTATCAGCAAGAGAGATGGGGGGTGCAGGATCTGGGCAGGAGGTGGAGTGCAGGAGGGGATGAGGGTGCAAAGTCTAGGTGGGAGATAGGATGTAAGAGCAGGCTGGGAGTAGGGTGTCTGGTCAGGGAAGCGGGCAAGAGCAAGGCAAGGTGCAGTGTGTGGCCAGGAGGGAGGGTGCAGGAGCAAGGGTGGGTGCAGGGGCGGGCGGGGGATAAGGTGTCTGCCCAGGGCTGAGGGTGCAGGTATGGGAGGGATGCTGGATCTCAGCCAGGGAGGCGGAGGGGAAACAGAACCCAGCCAATGGGAGAAATGGGGAAAGCCTCCAGGCAGCGCACCCGCATGCTGTTGTTCCCCAGCCAGGGGAAGGGGAGAGCTTATTTCTCACAAGCAAGATCGTGCAGTGAGGCTCGGGGCTCTCTCCATCCCCTCGTCAGTGAGATGCCAGCACTGGTGCCCCAACCTGCAGTCTAGGAACCACTGCTGAAGACTAAAGGCATGGTAAATATATAGTTTAAAAAAAAAACCCCAAAATATCTTGTGAGAATCATTTGAGCAATAGGCTCTCAAGATTCTTGGTTTCAAGGGATGCCATTTCATGGTCACAAAAGTAAAAAATGGCTTATTTTCTTGACATTAAGACTATGTATCAGAAAACCTTCTCTCTCAAAAGAAGGTATTTAGTAGTGTTATGGTAACAGTCAAATTTATCATTAGACTAAGCAAATCCTTTGTTGACCTCAATGATAATTATGTCAGTTTCAAGCAGATAAAATGCATCTGAGTATATACAAATAAACATAGCAAGTCATACAACCACTTATTTGGCTCAACTGTGAGCAGCAAGGACAGTGTTCAGCTTTCCTGGAGTCAGCTCTGATTGCTGACAGATGCCCATCTTTTAGCAATGATACATCCTGTCATATGTACCTTCGCTCAAAACTGGATTAAATTTAAAATGAAAGTCAAAAAAAGTTTCAATGGTGAGTAGACGAGAAGAGACTTTTAGTTTCTTGAATAAGACAGTGAGGGAAAGAAGAACACACTGAGACATTCTTATCCTGTTTTCGAATCTCTTCAGATTATTTGCTAGTTTTAGACCAACTTCCACTGAACTGATGAGAGTAAGAAACCCTATTTTCCAGTTTGATGGAAGAACACTTGGTTCTTTCAGAACAGAAATGTAATAATACTCAACACAATTAAGCATCATCATCAGACACACAACAGATTGGACTTCCCTGTTCCGGCATCCTTGGGATCTAGCTGTTCTGAACCAGGGAGTTTACCAGACCAGGGGAGGGTCAATGCTCTTCTGTTAGCTGCCCACACCCAGATTCTCTCTGGGCTGCGTGGCTCCCTACCCTGACGCCGGCCCCTGGGCTCCCCAGAGTGCTGCCAGTCCCGCGGCCATGAGGGTTTCCCAAACATGGCTGGACTTCCCTGAGGCACTTGCAGCCCTGCTGCAGCAGGGGGTTTCCTGACCATGTCCAGGGCTGCCTGACTGCCCTGCCGCTGCTAGTGTTCCCTGGCCAGGGCTGGGGCTCCCCAGACTCTGCTGGCCCAGTCAGGGCGCTCAAGCTGTCTCCCATTCCCAGCCTCCAAAGCTCTTTGGTTTAGCAACATCCGCAGTCCTCCCCCAGATCATGACGTTGCCGGATCAGACAGTCCCAGATTAGGGAGGTTAAATCTGTATTATTAATCAGCTATAGTGTAATTCAACAACAGATGCAATATTAAACTTCATGTATATTACTAAACACAGAACCTCTGCTGGGTTTCAGAAAAAACAATCAGGATTCCTCTCTTTCCCATCTCTTCTCCCCTATTTCTAGTCTTAAACTTAAATTGTAATTTTTATTCCATTTGCCTTCAAATATTATTGTCAGTCAATATCTAGATGTTTCCTGCACCATCTTGCTTCTGTATTATTGTTCTTTACTCAGATCATGTGTTAGTATGACTTCTGTAAAATAACGTGACTAACTGGTTAACATTTTGTACAATATGAATATACCTGCACACTTTTTTAGAAAGATTAATATTTTATTTGCAATATGAATGATTTTTACAATGTTTAGCTAAGATAACAATTTACCGTTGAGAAGAAAGTTTGTAAGGCAGGAAGAAGGTCGGCTATTTACATCTACAGGTGAGATTCTGTATGCACCAGTGCAATAATGCAATTCTGAAAAATAAAAATGTAGAAAGATTTATAGCTTAGTTACTAAAATATAATAGAACACACTACAAAGAGGTCCTGAAACTACTCTCTTACAAAATACCTAAATTAGCTGAAGTGATTTGTTTGTGAAATTTCTTTGAAAGAGGAATGGAAAAAATCCTTGCAGAGCAATCTTACTCGAGAATTAGAATATAGTTACAAACTGATGATGCAAACCACAGAAAAGTAATGTAGGGGAAAATACATTATCTGACCAGAAAATTACTGAACACTTTTAGCCAGCAACAAAATGTTTGCTTGGTAGAGAGTAGGGATGTCAGCATGTAGACAACTACACAATTAAGTGTTAAGCCTAAAATTATCAGTTAATCCCATCTACTCCGCCCCCCCCCACTTGCTGCCCCTGTATAAGAGGCAGCAAATGGGGGAGGCAGGAGCCGGTGCCCAAGAGGAGTCAGTTAAAAGCCAATTTCCCATGAGCACCAGATCTGCCTACCCCGCTGCTGCCTCTGATAGAGAGGCAGCAGCGCGGAGGGTGAGGGGGGGCAGGCAGGAGCCAACAAGTATGGTGGCTCGATGGACCTGCCTCCCCCCCACTTGCTGCCACCCACAGAGGCAGTGGGGGAGAGGAGGAAGGGAAGGCAATAGCCAGTGATGGGGGGAGCTGGTTTAAAAGCCAGTTCCCCCCAGTCCTGGTGTGCCACCTGACCCTTTGTGCATTGTTGCTTCAGGCCCCCTGCTGACAGGGGCTGCTGCCACCCTGCACTGCTGCCTCTGGCAGCAGGCAGCCAGTCTGTGTGGAGAGTTGGTTTTTAAACTGGCTCCTCTTGTAGACTGGCTCCTGTGTGCCACCCCGCGCTGTTACCTGATAGAGCGGCAACTGTATACGGTTGCAGGGGGACCCTCGAAAGTGTGGCTGGAGGCACACTGATTGTCAGCCTCACCCCCGGAGACTATCAAATAGTTATGTAACTGCTAAAATGTAATGTAGTAACACAATTATTCAATTACACGCTATCTAACATCCCTAGTGTAGAAGGAAAAAAAATCCTGCTTTTCCTTCTTTCCTATATAAATAAGTCGCTGATTAGCCAGCATCATGAGCATTCAATATAACAAAATACTGACTTCACCCATATAGTGGCAATAGAGGTTGCAGCCTATTTATAGGCCAATGAAGCAACCTGTGGCAATAGACAGAAGTATAGGAAACAAAAAGGAGAGGGGCAGTAGTGCAATCACTCAGGAGTAATATTTTTGAGGTTTGGATTCCTTTTGGAGGGGAGGGGGGAGAAACCTAGTACAAGACAGAAGGTGTTTCGCAAATATTTTTACAGAAAATACAGTACCTACCAACACTGTTTGTTCGTGGTGTACACCATTTTAATGTTACAGTTTCTTTAAATGTACCCTCTCTGCTATTTGCACCCAAATGATTATCACCTGCAACAGCAAGTTAGAGAAAATGCACCATTACAAATTAGTCAGTAGCCTTCAGTTTATTACATTACAGAATGCAAAAAATCTAGTCATTATAACCCTTATATAGATATAGGATGAGGCTACACAATCCATTCTATCATTTGGAGAGAGAGTGTTTATATACAAAATGTCTTACTTGAATCTGAACTTTATTTTGAAAAGAGATGTAAGCTCCTGGAACTGTTTTATTAGTCTGTCCCCTTGTGCCAAGGTATTTTTTGTTTATTGTCCATAAGCTGTCCCTGACTTGTACTAAAAATAACAGTGATAGAATCTTAAACTTAAATTGTGAACATCTACCTTAATTTTTGTACATTCTATCAAATCTCTCTTCCCTCACTGCTTCAATTAAAGATAAAACTGCCTAACATTTTTTGATCAAACATCACTCTCAAAAGTATTTGAGAAAATGTAAAAGATAATTGGGTAATTTATCCTTCATAATAACCTATGGTAATTCAATCTCTCTTTCTAAAACATCAAAAACAAAACAAAAAAATATTTTCCAAGTACCCCACCCATTTATTCCTAGGCCAGATGGTTCTACGTGACGAAGGGTAGGATATCTACTTCATATTTTTCAATATTTTAAAGGTGGAAGTTTGTATCTATAAAAAAGTTAACCCAACTGTGGCCTTACAATATTTGTGCATTAAATTAGAGCTTGGACACCCATACCATGTTTTTAGACAACAAGTATTCTATGTGGCAAAGCTGTTCATACTAAACTTGTTTCTAAAATGCAATGGAGTTAGACTAAATTTTATTAGAGGATTGTAAGAGATGAAGCCAAAAGCTAAAGATCATACTGTACGAAGAAAAAACTGTAGGAGAATATGGTTCAGTTCTCAAATGATCTGCCTCAATTTTAAGAGTTCAGTCTAATACATTGAACTTACCAGTTGTCAGCTACAGGAATTTTAATCTAGCATACCCAGATGTACATCAGAGATTATGATACTTTCATATGCTCATCTGATTGTCTTAAATTTATGGAAACAAATCTGTGAGTCTGTGAGTGAAAGAGCTGACTACCATTATCATTTAGACATTGACATACAGCTACCTGGATGGAGAATACTTCCTACAAAGTCAAAGAGAACTTGGCCTGTTACAGATCCATGCCGTGTACTATACAACTACATTCTACTTGCAAACCTGAAAAGTGGTACATGAAAGATACTTCCAGATCAAGTAATTCCCTGAAATCCTAAAAGTCAGAAAAGCATTCTGGAAAACACAAACAGATTTGTCACTAGCCCAGAAATGGATCTAGTTCATAATATTTGATGCTGCCACTGCAATGAAGAAAGGCTGTTGTAGGGCTACCTGACCTTAATAATTCAGATACATTTTACAACTAGTTGTGGGTAAAATTTTTGAAACTATATAAATGACTGGTGGTTTAAGTTGTTTTAGAAAGTGGAACTTCAATGCCTAAGTCAGTTAAGCACTTCTGAAATGTTACCTCCTATATAGGATTTCAATATTCTATGCAACACCTATAAGCTTATGGGGCTGGGAATGTATTTAGTTAGCTAGTTTTTGGGGGATCCATGAATCAGAGTTTGTCACGGTAACATTAATAAACGTATCTTTAATACAAACAAAAGTACAGTCAATTTTATACTACATTTAATTTATGTTTCAAAGACACAGCAACAACTGGAGTCTTTCAAAAATCTGTCCTAAGCAGTACATTTATTTTGCAGCATGAAAATATGCTGAACAATTTTTCTAAATTCAGTAAGAAAGTTGAAATCCTGAATAATTGTTTAAATATTTATTTTAACAACAAACAACAACAACAACAGTGTTCAGAAAGGGGACAGTAGATTTTGTAAGGTTTGGCTATATTGTTGTGTAATGAAGAGATTGTGCCCACAAACCTGTGAGGTCAAAGGGTCATATATAACGTGAAAACAAAATGGCGCAGAAATGGACAGTAATGGTTATCCACAATTTTGTTGGAAGGAATAGAAAATCTCTCAAACTCAAAATATGAAAGTCATTTTAAACTTTTTTCACTCACACGAAGATTTATATATAACAGGTCACCTTTCAGCTCTCAACATGTATAACTTGTCTATGGTTTTATAAAATTGCTTTTGTCAGTTCTAAGTCTTTAGTTTGAGACACTAATCAAACACTTTGCAGTAAATTAACCCATGCAACTAGGCAAAAAAAGAACTCTTTGCTCTCACCCATTATTTTAGATTTTTCTCCTTTTGATACTGGTTAGTCTCTGTCAGTTACATTTTAAATAAATGACAACCACTCTGATATGAAATCCTCCCTCTTGCTCAAATATTCCTGAATTTTTGTTCAAGCATCCGGTCTCTTAATTCATGAACTGGCATTCTTAGATCCATGTGACAACTGACATCCCTCTGGTGCAATCAAAACACACACATTCTAACTGCATGTTTCATTTAGTTTGATGTTTATATAGGTTATCCTTGTCTTCATTATGTCTTCTCTTTTAAAAAAATAAATCAGTTAAACCAAATATTCCAGGACCAATTCATTTTACATTATACCTCAAAAATTTGCAAAGAAAAATTACAATTAAAAAAAAAATCTGTCTTTAATTAGTTAAATCTTATGTCCTTAGTAAATTAAAGTCTGCATTAATTTAAAGCCCAGATCCTGAGCTTTTTGAATGATCATAAACAGTTTTATAAAAGTATTTTATTATAGACATTTTCAATTCTTAGATTATTACTTACATTTTTACATTTTTTTCCTACTTACCACTTTTTAGAAAGTCTACGTGTGCATCTTTGTGATGAAGAAGTTCAACATCATAATTGGCAGATGTGTTAGCATGTTGTTCTTCCTTTAAATAAAAAGGAAATAAAAAAGAAACCAATTACATTTTGTTTTTATTTTTTAAAATGGAGAACGATATTCTACATTTTACCTTTCAGAAAAAAAAAAAAATTCCATGTGAATCAGACAACAAGGGATTGCAACGTTAAGGGATCTGTTTGCTTTCTGATCTATTTAAAGATGCAATAGCCTGTTTTTCTTTAAATATATGGTATTTCTATTTATATAAATGGCATAAATATGCATTATTTATGCCATAAAGATGTATAAAACACAGATAAATAACACAGACAAATTCTAGTTTTTCCCCCCCTTTCCTTTTCTTCTGCAGCATTAAAAAGATACCTAGTATTGTCTTACACACAGTTAAAAGAAACAGATTAGGAAACTGTTATAGTTTCCTAACCAGCACCTGGTAATTCTCTCCACCACAGTCTGTTGGCAGAATCAATTTTATCTTTGGAGAACTTCTTTTTCATCTGAAATAACAAAAGTAACCACATGTTCCTGCAGTTGAGAAAAAGAAGCTATTCAAACTGCAGGCATGAAATTAAAGACTGGTTATGTATTAAAAGAAGGACATAGCATCTTTAAACAGACGCAGCAGATCAGCAAACACCATAAACAGTAAATTAGCAAAAACAGAATAGTAATCTTGGGGGATTTATTTTGAGTAAATAGTATGCCAGGGAACCAAACATATTCTATTCCCCCCCAAAAAGACAAAGACTGGAGAAAGAGGCATACCAGTAGCACACAGGGCAATAAGTTACAAATAAGGTATTTGTGAAACTAAAATAAAAAAATTACGTTTATACTGTCATTCATGTGAAAGCTGAAAATTATCAAAAAACTCAAGTAAGTAAACTGACACTAACTCACATCCATACACTACCATTATTTATTCATTTTAAAGAAGTGAGCACTGAGTAATAATGTTGACACTTATTTTTTCTTTTGTGCATTCTTTAGTTTTGCTAATAAAAACTCTCCTCCCTTTTGATGGCAGTGCTCTCAGTCTGGCAGCAAAATGTAATTGAAGCTCGGGGGTTCCTACTTACTAAAAGCCAATTAGAATATTTAATTACAGTAATTGTCATCCCACTGGCAATGCAAATTAATTAAAAATAAATGAGATGAAGGCACGTAGATAACTTCTAGGGGGAAAAATTATTTAATATCTTCCATTACTAGACACACAATTTTCCTCTCCGCCTCTTGGTTAAGCAGCTCCACACCAGTTGAAAAACCATTATTCTTGGTCAGAAACTATTAGTTACAAACACCTTTATGTTGGTTGGGCATGAAAATGAAACAGAGGAAAAAAGACTCACTAAGCCACTAAAATGCACAAAGGTCAAAAATATCTAATGAATGTAATTTTAAGAGACAAAAGAATCACAGACAAAGTAATTTGAAGCAAACAAGATTATACTTATATAAAATAATATGAAGTGGACTCAAATAGCACTTGTATTTGCCTAATTGAATTGCTGACATAGCAATACAGCATTTTGTTCTGTGATCCTTCTTTTTTTCCTTCTTAAAATGTACTAACCTGGTCACAGACATTGAATGTGGGCTAATAAAAAAAACAGAAAATATGATATGGAGAGAAAAACAATGTAAAAATTCAATTAAAATAAATATTAATTTTTCAAAACAATTTAAAAGTGATGCAGCTACTTAACCATAAAAATATAGATACTATCTTACCTTCATCGGGATATTAGTTATTGTGGTTGAAGCCAGATCAAAGTGTTGCTGTACTAAAACATTCAGTTTTGTAGCCAGATGCCGTCCAGCACGGACACTATGTACTTCGCTGGTTAAGACAGGAGAAAGCTTAAAAAAATGGACATAGACTGTATAGTATCAGTGTTTACTGAGATCATATAACATACAAATCACTCAAAATCTTAAGCTTAAAAAGATATGCATCGCCAAGTTCAACAGAAAATGCCATGCGTTATGGTTTCTAAGAAGGAAAAAGGATATAAACATTTGTAAAGTCATCTTAGTGCTATGATGATCTTGGTTCAGTCATCATAACTGACTTAGACAAACATGCTGAACACCAGAGACTTGTTAAATTGTGACTCTTTCCAGCCAACAAGAGGCCACCTCAGTGCATGGAACTGCAATCCAAGAACTTCTGGGTCCTAATCTCAGATCTGTCATAGGGCCCGAGGTAAGTCTATCTCCATTTCCCAGTCTGTAAAGTGGGGACAGTAGTCTTATCTGCCTAACTCACATGTGTGTTTCACAGAGACTTCTGAAGAGGTAAATGCTATGAGTCATGAGTTGATATAAAGAATTGCTAGGAAGTCATGTCTAATTTTCCTTGCCTAGAGGACTGTATTACAGACGGGAACTTCAGGATACGGTGAACGATCAAGAATACTTTCTGCATTCCACACTTACTGCATAAATACTTACTACACTATACATGGGGTATATGAAGTTTGTAAAGCATTGTGAAATTCTGTGGGAGCTTAACTATTATATTTATTTTTATTCCTACAAGAGATACAGAGTTGGATTTATTTCATGTTCAGAGTGACAGTTTAAAAATAATTCTATGCGCATTTGATAATGCACATAACGGCACTATCATATCAGAAAGGTTTCTTTAAAAAATATGCATTTGCCTCAGTTACAGTCTTATAATTATTAAATCAGAGCAGGACTGAAAACAGCAGAGAACAATGGCATATGCCATTTGGTGCATGTGTGGTTTCTGATCTAGTCACTACAAATATTTAGATTTCCCAACTGCATGCATTGTAAATAAGTAATATGAAAATAACAATGTACAGAATAATTTTAACTGTCACAATATTATTTATAACACAATTTCTTTCTTTTATTGGTATGTGAATAGGTACTAAAGGATTTTATCAACTGCTGATACTGCGAGCATGCTTGCAAAATCACCCCGTTGGAAGCACATATTCTTTCCACGGACATTTAATTAAAAAGATACAAGTCCATTTACAAAGTTTAAAATGTTTAATAATATTCATGCTTTGGCAGGCTATCAAACCCAGCAACAAAAATTTGTGAGAGGAAGTAGAGGTTCCTCGGGGCCAGTAGTGCGTTCTTCCGTGGAGACAGAAGATCCCAAT
Organism: Pelodiscus sinensis; assembly: GCF_052426305.1. NCBI lineage: Eukaryota > Metazoa > Chordata > Testudines > Trionychidae > Pelodiscus > Pelodiscus sinensis. Next base: position 121,663,970 of record NC_143052.1, read on the forward strand.
GACATCAGCCACACCATTACACAAAAGTCTTGTTTTTCAATTATGCTCTAATCCTCCAAAATTAAAACTAACGGTTCTTTCAAGAGGTCACTAAAAAATTTAATCTGCAAAATCGGCAAGGTTGAATGGCTTTACTACGAAGTCGTCAGTTAGCAAAAACAACAACAACAAAACAACCCTCAAGCAGGCTGAAAAAATGGCTATCGTAACTCCATGTCAACTGCAGAAGGAAAAACACACAGAACACAGCAATAACATTTCTAGGTCACCTTTTTCAAAAGTTGCCACTTATGCCTTCTCCTTTACAGATAGTTCCTCAGGGTGCATCTACAAAGCTGGGCTTAACTCTAAATAATATATGCAAATTGAGCTATGTCAATTGCATAGCTGATTTCCAAATTGGGAGTGTCTACACAGCACTTATTTCAAAATAGAGCACTCTTCCTCCCACTTCCCTTACTCCTCGTACAATGGGGGTTACAGGAGTTGGAGTAAGAAGTTCTCCAGCTTGACAGTATTTTTACATTTTTAAATAACTGCCTGCTGTATAGACACGGACTAAGTTATTTTGAAATAATGCTAGTTATTTCAAAATAATGTTGCTGTGTAGATGTACCCTCAGAGACAAGATACTCAAAACATTACTAATACATTTTCAACATGTGTTTGTCTACCAGAGCCAGGAATACATTACAAACATATGTCAATGTAACTATGTCACTCAAAAGGTGTTAAAAAAATACACATCCTGAACAACAGTTATACCAGCCTTAACCCTCATGTAGAGAGCACTATGTAGAGAACTTCTCCAGTCAAAACAGCTGTTGCCTCTCAGGAAGTAACAGAACTCTCTCCTGTCAGCATAGGAGATCTCCATTTAAGCACTAAAGTGGTGCAGCTGTGGCGACGTAAGGTTTTAAGTGTAGATCTGCCCTAAGTTAGTTTGTAACACTTGCGGTATCTTTTTTTTTTTTAAAAGCAATTTAAGCTCCTTACCTCTTTTTTAAGGCGATCTGAAACAAGGCTATCTTCACCAACTGGATAGGTGTGGATTAATACCAATTCACACTTCTGGATCTGCATGAGGCTTAGAAATCAAATATTTTATTTAGTAGGTCAGCAATGCAGCTATGTTCCACACAATACATGCCAGCTTTTTTCCATGCAAAACAAGCTTGATTTCCTGAACACACAACATTCTTTTTTCAATTTGTTTCTCAAATTTTGACAAAGATACCAGCTTTCCCACCCCCCCGCCCAAAAAACCTATTTGAAAAAACTAAAAGCAATTTCTAACCACAGAAGTTTTTGCAAGCTAACGTAACAAGCACATAAAACTTGTAAGGTGGCAGGGGGCTCCCTGCGAGAGGGGCCAGAGAACACGGTCTGCCAGCTATATACATTGATCAAAGATTTAATCATCAGCAGCATCAGAAGTTCTTCAGATACAGTAGTTACAGAGATGTTTTCTACAGCTAGGCTAAATTATCTTCCTTGCCCTACCTCACTGCTTTAAGAGATGGTTGTTGTTGTTCGTCCATCGTATTCGAAGAGGACCTTGACATCTAACGGGTTGTGGACTGTCCACGGTGTGTCCGCAAATGGCTGATAAGGCCGATACGGGCACGGAATGTTCTGCCACATGTCGGGCAGACATGTGTGGGCACCACTGTTGCAGCTTTTGCAACTCTGGCTTTACGGAGTGCTCGCTTCTCTTGTGCTATGGTTGTCCTTCTGGCTTCAGATGTTTGACAGCCTTGGTAGATCAGCGTGTGCCATGTTGATCGGTCTTGTGCCAGGGTCTCCCAGGAGGTGGTGTCAATATCCAGGGACTTGAGAGAGGCTTTAAGCGTATCTTTGTATCGCTTCTTTTGTCCCCCGTGCGATCGCTTCCCTTGAAACAGCTCACCATAGAAGAGCTGTTTAGGGATGCGATGATCTGGCATCCTTGCAACATGGCCTGCCCAGCGTGTCTGAGCTTTCATCAGCAGGGTGTAAACTGACGGCAGACCTGCTCTAGAAAGGACTTCTGTGTCTGGCACCTTATCCTGCCACCGGATCCTCAGAAGTCTGCGGAGGCAAATCGTGTGGAAGTGGTTCAGTTGCCTAGCGTGCCTCCTATATACAGTCCAAGTCTCACTGGCATACATCAGGGTAGTTAACACTACTGCTCGATAGACTTTAAGCTTTGTAGCAAGGCTTATTCCACGGCGGTCCCACACTTTGGTCAGCAGTCTGCCGAATGCAGAGTTTGCCTTGGCGACTCTGCAGTTGACCTCGATGTCAATTGTCACTGCGCGGGAGAGGGTGCTGCCAAGATATGTAAATTGGTCCACTGCTTGCAGCTTTTGTCCCTTCACTGTGATGGTGGGCACTTGATGTTGAGCTTTCGGAGCTGGCTGGTGCATCACTTCGGTTTTCTTTGTGTTGATGAGAAGGCCGAAGTTGTCGCATGCTGCTGCGAATTTGTCAATGCTGGCTTGCATTTCCTGCTCTGATCCAGCATTCAGGGCGCAGTCATCAGCAAAGAGGAGATCTCGTAGCACAGTCTCCTTTATCTTGGTGACAGCCTGGAGTCTTCGCAGGTTAAACAGTTTCCCATCGGTCCTGTATCTCAGTCTGATTCCCAAGGAACTGTTCTGAAAGGCGTCTGACAGCATGGCTGAAAACATTATGCTGAACAGGGTCGGTGCCAGCACACACCCTTGCTTGACGCCGTTTGTGACGGGAAAGGCCTCTGAAGCTTCTCCATCATCCAGAACACGAGCCGTCATGCCGTCATGGAACTGACGTACCATCAAGATGAATATGTCAGGGTACCCAAACTTCGACATGATGCTCCACAGACCTTCGCGACTGACAGTGTCAAAAGCCTTGGTGAGATCCACGAAGATGATGTACAGTTCACGATGCTGCTCTTGACACTTCTCTTGGAGCTGTCGGGCTGCGAAGATCATATCCACCGTGCCACGCTCTTTGTGGAAACCGCACTGTGTCTCGGGTAATAAACCCTGTTCCAGGTGGTCAATCAGACAATTCAGCAACACTCGTGCAAGGATCTTACCTGCGATGGAAAGCAGTGATATTCCTCTATGATTATCGCAAGCTTGTCGATTTCCTTTCCTCTTGTAGAGGTGTACGATGGACACGTCTTTCAGTTCCTGAGGAATAGATCCTTGATTCCAGAAGGACTGGAACAGCTGAGTGAGTTTGTCGACAAGCACTGCACCACCACCCTTAAAGACTTCCGCTGGGATCGCATCAGATCCTGGGGCCTTGCCACTGGACAGCTGGCTGATGGCCTGTAAGGTTTCAGTCTCTGATGGTGAGACATCCAGGCTGTGGTTGATATCCGCCTGGGGCATTCTATCAATTGCCTCGTTATTGATGGAAGATGGGCAGTTCAGTACGGATTGGAAGTGCTCAGCCCAACGCTGTAAAATCAGAGCCTTCTCAGTAATGAGAGTTGCACCATCTGAGTCCAGTAGAGGGGAACTCCCTGAGGGCTGAGGTCCATACAAGGATCTAAGGGCTTCGTAGAACCGTTTGGCATCGTTTCTATCAGAAAACTTCTGGATTTCATCTGCTTTGGCACTCAACCAGGAGTCCTGCATCTTGCGAAGCTTGCTCTGTACGATCCTGCGAATGTTGTTGAAGGCATTTTTCTTAGCTGTTGACGATGGGTCATTCTGATGAGCACGGTGACGGCGATGCTTTTCAGCAAGTATGGCCTTGATCTCTTCATCGTTTTCATCAAACCAGTCCTGCTGTTTCCTGTGTGAGGGTCCAAGAACCTTTAGTGAAGAAGAGTGCACAATATCCCGGAAGCGTTCCCAGTCCTTCTCAGCATTTTCCTCTAATTGCAGCTCTAAAAGTTGGTTGCCAAGATCTTCTGCTAGTAAAGCTGCTGTGTTGGGGTTCCTCAGTCTACTGACATTGATCTTTTTCATCACAGCTTTGTTTCCCTGCGGACGTCTCTGTGGCTTGATGTGAAAGCTTAATTTGGAGATAAGTCTGTGGTCAGTCCAACAGTCAGTACTCGGCATGGCCTTGGTCACCCTTACATCCTGTCTGTCTTTCCTCCGCACAATGACATAATCAATGAGATGCCAGTGCTTAGAGCGTGGGTGCATCCAGGACGTCTTTTTGCAAGCGGGCAGGCGGAAGATGGTATTGGTGATGATCAAATCATGAGCCGCACATGTCTTCAGTAATAGTAGGCCATTGCTGTTACATTTACCGATTCCTTTTTTTCCAATGACGCCATCCCAGGCAGTGTGATCAGATCCTACTCTCGCGTTGAAATCGCCAAGTAGAATCAGCCTGTCAGTGCGCTTCACGGATGAGAGTAGGGCATCGAGATCTTCATAAAACTTGTCCTTTACTTCATCCGGATTCGTCATTGTGGGCGCGTAAGCGCTGATCAGTGTGGCTTGCTTTCCTCTCGGTAGTGGAAGATGCAGTGTCATGAGTCGGTCATTCACGCCCTTGGGAAGACTGGCAAGTTTGCGGACAAGATGATTCTTAACCGCAAAGCCAACTCCAGATTCACGACGTTCGTCACTGCTGCGTCCACGCCAGAAGAATGTGTAACCACCTCCTGTTTCCATGAGCTGACCTTCATTTGCTAGACGAGTTTCACACAGGGCCGCAATATCGATGTTAAATCTTGTGAGCTCTCTGGCGACCAGGGCTGTTCTTCTTTCTGGTCGATCTGCTGAAGGGTTGTCTTGAAGCGTGCGTACGTTCCATGTGCCAATAGTGAGTGGTGTCATCTTGCATTTTGTTTGAAATTTTATTGTTCGACCGCATGAGATGGGATCCCCTCCAGCCGCGGTAAGCTGGCCAGGGTTCTATGAAGCAAACAATGTTTAGGGCACCTTTTCTAGCCCCTTCCTCTTACTATGGAGGTGAGCAGTGCAATCCTAAAGAGGGCTGCTCAGTCACTCAGGTAGACGCCGAATCCAGCTGTTGCTTCAGCCAGCAAGAAGACGACCATTAGACCTGAGCCGCCTGTATGCAGGTCCGCGGCTACAGCTCCCAGTGTATCCACACCTGCTGTTTCGTCGCTCGCCCGTCGCCACAGGACTTTAAGGTTTACGGGAATTAGAGGATGTCGAGATGTCAAGACTTGCGCGTGAATTGGATTAAAGTGAGGGAGAGGTGCGCATAGTCAGCCTCACTCTCTCTTCCCAGATTCCATCTTGCTCCAATGGCAGGACTAATGTCAAGACGGTTGGAGATGGACTGGGCGCAGTGATTGACCAGGGCATCTTTCATGTCTTGCCATGCTCTTAGCATACCACATCGCTTGCAGAAACCACCTTCATGACCATTGGTCCTATTCTAGTAGGTCTCATCCGCTCGATGAGATGAGCGGTGGGGTGTATGGGGTGGTAAGGGAGGGGTAGCACCTCTGATGTACGGGCATGTCGTGTCCTTTTAGGGCAGCTCGTCCACCTTTGGTCCCCACTTGTCACTCAACTCTCACCTGTGGCTCCTAGTAGCTGTAGCATGTGCAGCGGCCACACCCCGGGCAACAGCTTCGACAGGCTGGCTAAACCAGGTTGAGAGTAGCCATCAGGTCATCGACCTTCGGTGAGATAGGGACTTGTCTTTAAGAGATACCACTCTAAAGAAGCACTGCCTTATGCAGAGCTCTGGTATCAGAAAACATAATGGTTATGCTCAAGATCTCAGATTACAGGATTGTGTTCCAGTATCTTCCTCATATAGTTTCCCATCTCTGTTAAACAGTTGTTGACTTGAGTCCCACGACTTGAACTCAAGTCCGACTTAAGTCCTAGGTGACTTGGCTTGAGACTCGACTCGGGTTCATTGTTTGTGACTTGAGACTCGACTTAAGACTTGCTAATTTTGTTAAATCAACTTGGTGAAAAAATTGTCCGGAAATGCCGATATTGATGTTTTGTACAAAAGTGACTTGACATTTTTAAAATTAAGACTTGAGACTCAACTTGGGACTTGACTCGAAAGTGACTTTAAGGACTTGACACCTGACTTGAGACTTGAACTGTAGTGACTTGAGACTCGACAATGACAACTTGAAGACAACACTGCTGTTAAATGTTCAAATAGCCCATCCAGATAAGTTTGCAAATAAACAGCATCATATAGTTCAATAATTATTAAAAGGCACACCAAAGCTGGCACATGTAAGAAAAAAACCTGTGCTTATGGATTGAACACTTACTGATCTGAATTAGCGGCAAGCTTGTTATGCTCATGAATAGTTTCTTGGACACAGTCTTCAAGCATTCGAACATGACTGTCACTAAAAGAAAAAAGAAAAAAATGTTTGTTTCCTTAGAAAGAGAGAAAAAATGACGTTAGTAAAAGGCTTATTCCTTTTACAGGTCAAGAGGATTTTGAAAAACTTTTGTGGCTATGTATGTTTCACTAACATTGTTCTCACTGTTTTGGCATGAAGCATAACCAAGTTTTGTTTTGCAATACAGGCAGGCCCCGAGTTACGCGGATCTGACTTACGTCGGATCCGTACTTACGAACGGGGCTTTTCTCGCCCCGGAGGATGCGGGTGGCGGGACCGCCCAGTCGCGATGCGGTCTCGCCGCCCGCGTCCTCCGGGGCAAGAAAAGCTGCTCCGCGTCTCCCTGGTCTGCTGGGGAGGAGGCCCCCCCAGCAGACCAGGGAGATGCGGAGCAAAGGCGCGGAGGATGCGGGCGGCAGGTCCCGCCGCTTGGGTCCTCCGCGGCTTTGCTCTGCGTCTCCCTGGTCTGCTGGGGGCCCCCTCCCCCAGCAGACCAGGGAGACGCAGACCGCCCAGAAGCGCCGCAGTCCCGCTGCCCGGGAGCCCCCATCTGACCAGGGAGACGCAGAGCAAAGCCGCGGAGGACCCGAACGGCGGCACCGCAGCGCGTCTCGGTCCCGCCGCCCGCGTCTCCATGGTCTGCTGGGGGGGGGAGAAGGTGGGCGCAGCTAGTGCGCCCCGTCCCCCCCAGCAGACCAGGCTTTTCTCGCGGACGCCTGTGGTAGAGCAGCTGGGGCGCTGCCAGTTGGTCCCGCAGCGCCGCTCCTCGGTGCTACTGGACCAACCCGGCAGCACCCCAGCTGCTCTGCCCCAGGCGTCCCCAAGTCAGCCGCTGCTGGTCAGTTTCAGCAGCAGCTGAATCAGGACGCCTGGGGCAGAGCAGCTGGGGTGCTGCTGGGTTGGTCCAGTAGCGCCTAGGAGCTGTGCTACTGGACCAACCCAGCAGCACCCCAGCTGCTCTGCCCCAAGCGTCCCCAAGTCAGCCGCTGCTGAAACTCACCAGCGGCTGACTACAGGAAGCCCGAGGCAGAGTTGTTCTGCCCCGGGCTTCCTGGAATCAGCCGCTGATCAGTTTCAGCAGCAGCTGACTTGGGGACACCTGGGATAGAGCAGCTGGGGTGCTGCCAGGTTGGTCCCTGCAGCGCCGAGGTGCACCACTGTGGGGACCTACCCGGCAGCGCCCCAGCTGCTCTGTCCCAGGCGTCCAGCTTCAGCTGCTGTTGAAACTGATCAGCGGCTGATTCCAGGAAGCCCGGGACAGAGAAACTCTGCCTCAGGCTTCCTGTAGTCAGCCGCTGGTCAGTTTCAGCAGCGGCTGAATCTGGACGCCAGTTCCGACTTACGTACAAATTCAACTTAAGTACAAACCTACAGTCCCTATCTTGTACGTAACCTGGGGACTGCCTGTATTTAAAAAAGTCAAAGTAAAATTTTTATTAAATACACAAAACCTTATCTTTTCACCTAGATGCAAGTACAATTGAACACAATTACAAATTTTATACACTAAGCTAGGGATGTTAGCATATAGTCAAACAATTAACCAATAAGACTAGGCTAATCAGTTAATCCTATCAACTACATGCACCCCCTCCCCACTTGCTGCCTCTTTATCAGGAGAGCTGGTGCCCATGAGGAGCTGGCTTTAGGCAGGCTTCCCACAAGGCACCAGATCCACCTGCCCCACCCCACCCCACCCCTGCTGCTGCTTCTGATGCAGTGGCCCGGATGGTGAGGGCTTTCAAGCCAGTTACCCGCATGTTTAGGCTCCCATTGACCCACCTGATTACCCTCGCTGCCTCCTACAGAGGGAGTGAAGGGGGGCAGGTAGGAGCCTGCGCTGGGGAGAGCTGGCTTAAAAGCCAGTTGCCTGCAGCACCAGCTCTGCAGTGCTGCCTTCTTCCCCTGTGCTCCTGCCTCTATCAAAAGCAGCAGCGAGGGAAGGGCAGGGGAGACCGCCACAAAGCAGCCTCTGTTGGACCTCCCACAGACAGGAGCAGCTGTCACCCTGTGCTGCTGCCTTTGCATCAGCAACATGGGACAGTAGGCAGCCAGTCCGTGAGGTAAGCTGGTTTTTAAATGGTCTCCCGGACCGGCTCCTGCCTGCCACCCTGCGCTGCCGCCTGTGATAGGGAGGCGGCAGCAGCATGGGGTGGCAGGGAGCTCCCTGAGTGTGGAGCTGGAGAGCACAGGCTGCTGCCTCTGCGGACTACAGAATAGTTGTGCAACTGATAATATTTTCTGTGGTTACACAACTATGCAATTATACAATATCTAACATCCCTACAATAAGCCACAATCTGCAAATTTGTACGCATCTGTGGACTGATGTGTCTGTAAGCAAAAAGGCATAGAATGAGTCAGAGGTCTCATCTACACATACCCCAATACTGTGGGTGGGAGAGGTAAAGGACCAGTCAGCAGCTGGCAGGAGGACTAGTGGGGTTGGGGGAAACCTCGTGCCTGCAGCAGGAGTCCAGCCCTCCTGCACTCACTGGCAGTAGCAGGAGAAGCAAAGTAAGCAGCCCCAGCTCATTCTGCTGCTTAAGCCATGTCACTCGGGGGGCAGTGAGGGGAGAGAGAACTGCCCCTGCACTCACTGGCGGGAAGAAGAGTAACATGATCGGAGGTGCAAAACAAGCTGGGGCCACATTGCTCCATTTCCCCCACCATTGTCCGGCAGCGCGGGGAAAGGGCCAGTCCACCAACTTTGGGGGAAGAGGCAGGAGAGGCGGGATCCTGAGTTCAGAGCGGGGTTGTCCCGGCCCTTCCCTGGCCTGGGTGTGGGAGGATCATGTGGCCGGTGACTTTCTGGGTCCCTGCTCCTCACCAGTTCCTTCTGCTTAGGAGAGAAGCTGTCTGCAAAGTATCCAAAAGAGTAACTATTAAAGGTATTATACATCCAAATAAAAATATTGAACTACACCACCCAACAAAAATAAATAAATAAAAATCAGAAGACAAAGGCTTTAGCCTATTTATAGAAAAATACATTTCCAAAAGAAATGTTGTATAATCCTGTACACACCTTTTGGCATTTGTAATGCAGATTATTCTTCCTCTGTTTCCAACACGTTCTGCATTTTCCATTAGCATGGTTCGGGCCTCATGCTGGTATTCTGTGATTTTGCAGAGTGTTTCTACTGCTGCAACCAAACCGTGCAGTATGCTGCAACATTCTGGGTCTGCACGAGGATTAGGTGGTCCAACAGCTGCTAGAGCTGCCATTAACTGGTTTAAAAGGAAAAAAAAGTTTTGTTGTGAAATTAAGATCTTGGCCAGAGATGGGCAACAATTTTTAATGGGGGAGGGGTCAATCCAAGATTCTGTAAGTGGTCAAAGGCTGTACTTCTGTGGAGAGGGTGCAGGGTCTGGGACAGCTGGTGGGGTGTAGAAGGGAACTTGGGATACAGAACTAGAGTACAGGAGGGAGTTTGGGGTCTCAGAGGGAGTTTGAATGAAGTAGGGGGCTATGGGTGCAGGAGGGGATGCTGGTCTGGGAAAGAGTTGTGACTTGGAGGAGGTGGGGAGAAGAGATACAGAGGATTTGGGTAGTGGCCCAAGGCAGGTAGTTGTGGGGAAAGAAAGGGATGGCATGCTAGAGGCAGGCCCTGGCTGGGAGGAGCTGCCTTGGCTCCCAGCCAGCAGTTCTGCAGGAACCTAAGACAGGCTCCCTCCCTGCCTGTGTGCTGGGTGGGCTGCTCCATGTGGCTCTGCTCCAGCACTGGGAGGAAGGAAGTGGGGAGGGGGAGAGCGAGGAGGCTTCATTCACTGCCCCTGCCTTCAGCAAAATTTCTCAGCTCCTGTTGGCCTGAAACTGACCAATGGAGCTGAGGGATTTTGCTAGGGGGTGGGAACAACGTGTCAAGTTTCTCCTCCCTGCCCAGACTCCATAGCAATTAGCAGCCTGATGTTCAGAGCATCTGCTCCTGCTCTGTAATAAGCATGCTGGTGAGCTGGCTGCGGGCTGGATTTGGTGGCCATTTGCACTGTCTTTAAAGTTGGGCTGTCAACCACCACTTTCCAGCCACTTAGCTCTGATAAATGTTGACTTAAGGGATTTACATGTTTATATTTTGTTGCCTTAAAATACATATTCATGCTTCGTTATAACACTGTGAAACTTAAGATTTAAATATATGACATTCAAGATTTTAAAAATATCACCATTAGATTTATGAAAATAGACAATGAATTTGGTAAGATCTTAGTTAATTAGCTAAGACAGTCAGTGACTCAATCCCATGTTCTGAGTGTCCCTAACCCACCAACTTCCAAAACCTGGGACTGGGTAACAGGGGATGGATCACTTCCAATTGCCCTGTTCTGTTCATTCCCTCTGACTCTATACTTACATATCATTAATATAATTAATTACATATCATTAATATAATATAAAAAGAGGCTCATCCAAATGAAGCTTATGATGTAGTTCCTAATGAGGATATTCTTGACAGTTTGATTATGACGAGGGATGTAAGCAACTACTGGAGTAGTTGACTACCTGATAAATTTAGTCAATTACCCGCTTAACATCCTTAATTATGACTAGTTGCCTAATTTTACCATCAGAAACAGCCTTTGATAGTTTACTTCAGACATTAAAATTAAAGCAGGCCAAAAATGAATTTTTTTGACCCAAACTAGGACAAACATTGAAAATCTCAAAATTTATCATGCAACTGGGCATTTGTTTTATTTTGCTTTGGAAACACTGTAGCCAGACACGAACTCCATCTTGTTTTCCCCCCCCCCAGAGAGCAAGAGAAAGGCAGTCAGCCTTTGATGCCCTGGGAACACAGGTATGGTGCCTGTCCCTGACTCTACCATAAACAGAAACTAGACAGTAAATGGGCTAGCTGACAACTGGGAGGCCTCCCGTTGCCCTGATGGCTAGTATCAGTAATTGACACGCCTGCACTGTCTCAGGAGAGGAATCTTCGCCCATCACATACCAGAGGTGCCCACTGTCTGCATCTTCCCAGGTGTGAATTATGCTTTGCACCCTTCGTGGGAAACTTGGCGTTCAAAGCCATTTTTCCTAATTGGCCACTTGAGACCAGGAAGAAGCCCACGTGACCAAAGGGGTATAAAGAGGGGTTTAGTATCCCACTCCATTTGAGCGCCAGTCACCTACACCTGCTGGCAGGTATTGATTGTCTCCCGAGGTCCGTGGGATGCCCAACCTCGCCCTACTTAATCCCGAGGGATTGAGAGAAAGACGCTGGCCACGCCAAGTCTGGAACACAGGGGTGAGAATTGTACCTGCAATGTGTTTCCTTTATGTGTACACTTTAATTGTCACTCTGTTATAAGTTTAGTTACTTTATTATAGTTTAAGGCAAACTGCTTCATTTCTATTGTAAACTGCCTTTGGTAAGGTGATTTAGCTATAAACTTTGGGAATAAGTGGGGTGCCCTCATTCACTTATAAAATATATATATACACTGAACCAAGTTTCTTTATTTTATTTTCTCTTTCTCCTATAAATAAGCCAGTGAGTGTCAAGCTTCTGACTTGAACCCGTGCTGCTGTACCCGAACCGAACACAAAACAAAAGAACTTCAGCCGGTCAATAGGGATAGATATAGAGAGAACTTGGGCATTTTGGATAGCGTCGCTTCCAGGGGACAGATCCGTTGGGGCACCTCTCAGCCTCTCCAGGCTGCCCGCTGCGAAGGGATTTCTGTATCCTAGCAGACAAAATCTGAGCTGTTATAAGCTCTCCCTGTAAACTTATTGGGGCGCCCATCAACCTCCTCCAGGTTGCCCGCTGCAAGGGACCTTGGTCTCAGCAGTTGAAGTCTCAGGCGTATAGCGCGCACACACACCGGGGCATCTGAGAGCCTGTTGGCTGCCCTCTGCGACGGGACCCCGGTCCTAGCAGTAAAGTCACAGACGTTAAACTATTTTTCGGGGCGCCCTCCAGCCTCCTAGGCTGCCCACTGCAACGAGACTTTGCGTCTCAGCAGCTGAAGACTTGGGTATAACACACACGCACACACTGCCCTGACCATTTCGGCTGACAAACACTAACATGCTCATATTAGTGCATGTTAGGGGAATATTTTGGTGACATTCCCAAATGAAAAATGATCCTTTGGGTTTCTAGGCTTCCAAGGAGCTCTGGGACCACCCACTCTGAGGCAGGCTACCAAATGCCCTGATTCCTGGGCAGCCCAACAAATAGACCTTCCTACCCCAAGCAAAACTTCTAGACCACAGCTATGGGCAACCAAAATTAGTGAGTGGGCTGCATTAGTGGTCCTTCATCTCACTGGGCCGCATGATTGCCAGTGATGGGCAAGCTGTTCCACCTGCAGCCCACACACCGTGTCTGTCTCCCTCCCCCACGTCTCTCACGCACAGGAGCCTCACACTTCCGACTCCGCAAACAGCTAATTTGCAGCATTCAAGCTGTGGGAGGGAGGGGAAGGAACAGGGACAAGTGTGAATCAGTGGATTTATGGCATTCCAAAAATTACTGGGAGGGCAAGGAGTAGGAGTAGCAAATAATGGAGCTCCAGTGTCCTCGTGCACGAGAGGTGTGAGGAGGAAGGGGGAAAATAGGGATTGCACAGGCTGCAGGTGGAATCCTAATGGGTGGCATGTAGCCCATGTGCTGCAGGTTGCAATGCCCACCACTGTTATAGACCACGTGTCTCAACCTTTCCAGAGTACTGTGTCCCTTGCAAAAATCTAATTTCTCTTGCGTACCCCCAAATTTCAACTCACTATAAAAATACTTGCTTACAAAATCAGACTTACAAGAAAGTGTCACAGCACACTATTACTGAAAAATTGCCTATTTTCTCATTTCTACCATACAATTATAAAATAAATCAATTGGAATATAAATATTGTACTTATATTTCAGTCTAGGATATACAGAGCAATATAAACAAGTCAAACTAAAATTTCATATAGACAGACTATGCTAGTGCTTATTAAATACCCGGTTATAAAACTTGAAAATATCTGGAAGAGTTGATGCACCCCCCCCCCCCCCTTGAATCCTCAAGTATCCTAGGGGCACACATCCTGGTTGAGAGCCACTATTATAGACTAATACAAGGGAGTACCTACAATACCATTCCTGGCCTTGCAGAAGACATTACAGAGCAGTCAAATCTATGACGAAATACCTTTTAGTTTTGTCTTTAAATTACTTACTTATAATTACATTATAGTGATTTTAAAAGATGAATAATAAAAGAAAAATAAATTTGAGTCTAAAAGAGGAACTAGTTTCATCTAGCATTGTAAGAATATGCAAATTAAAATTTACACAGAAAGTTAAAAGTTGATCTCTATTTAAACCATCATCTTTAGACAAAAAGTAACTGAACTGCACACACATAAAGCCTTTGTTCTCCGAGGAACAAAAACTTTTCCAAATCCAGAGTCTTCCTTCAAACAAATGAATCAATTAACACTGTCCAATTATTATTCTCCGGCAAAATATATAAGATAAAAAACTGAAACACTGGTATATCATACCATGATAAAATGTTACCTACTGAATATACTAAGAAAACAAATTATTTCACTATAATTAATTTAAGCTAGCTTCACAAAATAAATAGAAGCATAAAATACTAGTCATACCTCTTGCAAGTTTTGGTCTTCTTGGGTCCAAGAATTTAAGATGTGAGCTCCAGAATCACTTACAATAAAATTCACCTAAAAGGTTACAACACATATTTTAAAGGTTACAGTAATGTATTCTTCTTATACCATAATTCCCACATATTCAGAAATGAAGCCTTGCACGGATACAAAGTTTGTATCTACATACAACATGCAAAAATGGGCCAAGGATACCTGTATGTGAGGTAATCTGTGGATTGGCAGGGCTCTAACAACAACTCCACAGGTCACCACGCACCAGTGGCACAGGGCTGTACCCCAACTGCCCTCCACTTTGCCCCCAAGACATCCTGCCCCACCATCCAGCTCTGCCCTCACTGCACCTCCTTCTCCCACTCCGGGCAGAGGGTCTACAATCCTGGCCTTTTGTGTGCAATGCCATCCTCTCAGTAGGGGGCTCTGACATCGCTATGCAGCCACAGGAGCTCTAAGACACGCAGACCTGGACAGGACAGTCAGAGGCAACAGCTATTTTCCTCACGGCCCCCACTGTTGCTGCACATTAGTTTAAAGTATAACACCTCTTTCAAAATAGCGCTTGACTCACTGCCCGGGAGACATAGCCATATTTCCTTCTGGGAGTTGTCGTTTACTTCCTCTGTCTAAGCAAGCTGGGCACTACAACCCCCAGAAACCTTAGCAGGCTTTTCCTACACATAGCTTTCTACATCAGTGGGCTGCAAAGAGCTAAGTGGGAATCTGAGGGCTGGGTAACAGTCACTTCATTTGGATGAGTGTGCGCTGCAGTCAGACCTCCAGTCCCACCTCCTCCACCCACCTACTGCCTAGCCCCTCACATCTTCTGCTACTGGGCCCAGAGCAATCCTGTCTATTGCAACGTTACCCTGATTTCTGTGGGACAGTCACTAGAGCCCTGTAGATACAAAATCTGCATCCAAGCTGTGAGTTGCAAAAACAGATATAAAAAGGTATAAAACAGGTATATCTGCACATTTAAAACAGGTATACACAAATTTGCAGGGCTCTACCTATAAAAGGCTAGACTACCATAGTATTATTTTTATAGGTCACTCAAACCTTATTTCATTTTTACATACAACTAACTTTTGCGCTAAATCCAGACTTTAACATATCCTTTTTATTTTAAGCAGAGATCAAACATTTAGAAATGGTGTGAAGAGAAAGAAAAATGTTCATTTATAGATACATCTTTTTACAATTTCATTATTGACACGGTCTTCATATCTTACATGTTAGTAAGTAGAGTATAAACAAAGAGCTGATTTAGACTTAACACTGCAGTTACCACTGCAAGACGAACAGGAGAAAAAAAACGAAGCAATCCCCTTAGTATTTCAGTTAGATTTTCATTAGCAATAGTTATCACTGAGCACAGATGTATGTTTTCCCTTATTTAATTAAACACAGCACATAATCAGCAAGTGGAATCTGCTAAGGAGGTCACTGAAGTAAATAATACCTAGTGAGATGAAGATAGATTAGATAACTTTAGGAGTATGAACATTTGCACTGAAGACTCATAAAACATTTAAGCAAGTACTTAAGTTCCATTGACTTCACTATAATTTCCATCATTGGCCTTACATACATGCCTAAATGCTTTGCTGAATTGGGACCTTGGAGAAATTACAATTTAATAGCAGAACTGTCACTTCATTTAACTGAGATTACAGAGAGCTATAAAAGAATTCAACACATTTAGGACAGAAAAGAGTATAGCCACCTTATTACAAAAACAGAACAGTGACATAGTCCGAATGACAAATCTGCCATTCTATAATTAATACTTCACAATTAAAGTAAGAGGCACAATGCTTACTCTACAAAAAATAAAAAACTGCAGTCTGGCAAATCTTTCCATTTTAATTGGCAAATCTTTCCATTTAAATTTATATGTTTATAACTTTAAACTTATTTTTCTTGCAAATACACACTGCTCAGGTTATGATAAAAAAATCATCTTTCTATTTATGTTTTCAAAGTATCCTTGATTTGCTATTCATAGTTCCTTTCCTCATTGGCACAGAAATGAAAATCACAGTGTTAAAGTGTGGGCAACTACAAAAAAAGTCTAACAATCGGTTAAATATACTACTAAGATAAGGCACAAAATTAGAGTCAAGCTGGACATAGTGAATTATGGCAGCTGAACATGATGCCAAGCATGCATCAGCAAGCACCCATAAGATTTAATTTCCAGCTTAAAGAAGAAAAGAAATCAGAAATCACAGAAATAAATTGTTGTGTCTTAAAGGGGTAGAGAGGTCCCTAATGCCTGCCAAAAGAAAAACAGACTGAAGTGATGCACTACAAGCATCTTAGTTTTGTCCAAAAATGTAACAGTTTAACTCCAAAATCAAATACAGTAGACTTCCGATAATCCAGAACCTTTCGGACCTAGGTGGTGCCAGATTCTCGGCTATATACTGTACATAAAGTGTTTTAACCCTTTTTATTGTAGCACAAGCACTAACTGACCAGCGTCACACATTGCCACCGGCAGACTGACTTGGTCCCGTCCGGTTCCGCTCGGTTCAGCTGCTGCCGCTGCTGCTTTGTGACTCATTTTTTGACGAAGCTCACTCACTAGGCTCTTGACATTTTGATGCCGGATTATCGGGAGTGCTGTACAATTGGATGTCAAACTATTGGAGTTTTACTGTAAATGAATTTGTGAGAACAAAGAGGCCTGATCCAGTTCTGTGTTTTATGTTCTTTGTATTATTTGAAAAGACTCAATGAAAACTAAACACTTTATAGCAAGATAAATGGATCGTAACACATTATCAATCTTTCAGCAAGACTGCATTTTCCTCTCTACACAAAAGTGGAAAACAAGCATTATGGAATGCAGGGTTAAAGCCTCAAACCACTAATCCTTCATATAAACTATAGAACTAGAGGCAGAATATTTTACTGTAATTTCAGCAACAGAGTCAGATATGAGAATGAGGGTAATTATTCTATTACTCTTCCTTGCTTTTACCGTTACTCCACTGATTAAAACCCCATACTCAGGCACATTTGTGAATTATTATGTGCATGACTAAATAAAAGAGTCAAGTATGTTTCTTCTCTAAGGATAGGTCTACACAGCACCCTTACTTCCAAATAAGCTACTCAATTTACACTAAGCAAACAACATGGCTTATTTTGAGGTAATTTCAAAATAAAGCGCTATTCTGACAAGTCCCTTAACCCTTGTGAAATGAGGGTTACAGAGATGCCAGAAAAGTGTACCCGTTATTTCGAAATAACGGGTGCGTTTAAAGATGTGGAACTGCTATTTCGGGATACTCCCAGTATCCCAAAATAGCCCTGCTGTCTAGATGTAGCCTAAGGGAAAATGCTGCCTATAAATAAAAGTATTTTGTTTCTCTTATTTTTTCATCAAATTTTACAAGTTAAATCCAAGTCAAAATCTGAATTATATAAAATTACGGTTTTGTAAAACCTGAGATCAAAAGAAATGATTTCATTATGTTTACATTTATTTTAAATAATAATAAATATTATTTGTATTATACTTGATATATGTTTAAACACTTACCCACAGGGTTTGCAACCAAACCAATAAAATAAAGCAGATAACCAGGAAGTGAAAATGCCCATAAACTAAAATGAAACTATTTTCATTGTTCCACTGAGTTAAAGGAGTAACAACAGCTTAAATGATCATTTTTTTTATTTTTAAAAATTTCCAGTGTTTTTAATTTGAGTCACCTGCTTTTCAATCTGACAGCATCCAAAAATAATTTTAAAGAAGCACCCATTAAAATGAGACAATCTCCACAATAAGCAGTACTTTTACAAACACTTACCAATTTTTTGAAAGGAAATATATCATACATTATTCTACAGTATTCCATAGATGATTCCACTGAACAAGTCCACAGAGATTTTGAGATGGGTGCCAGAGGTATGATTCCTTGGGTCCGGTTCTTTACTAACATATCAAACTCAACATGTTGTCTACATGATTCTGCCATATAAGGACAGTGATCCACAACAAAAACAGTTTTATGGGACTCAGAGAAAATTTTCATTTTCTTCCTGAAATAAATAAATCCTGAAATTAGACAAAAACTTAAAACGCAGCAAGAGAAAACTATTATATGAACTTCAAACCTTTGAAGGTTTTTAGTGTTATTTTATTTAAATTTGTACTACAAAAATCGACTTTATTAGACAGCTACAATTGGTATGATTTTTATTACAGATGCACAAATACTACCACCATAAATACCTATTTGCACTGACAGTTCGCCTTACTTATTTGGTACTTAAAAAGAAAATCCTTTTGAACTAAAAAATAATACACAATCCATACCTAGGAAGAAACTATTTTCTCCAGAAAGGGAAGAAAACTGACATGAATGGGATAAAGAAAGCAAATAATAAATAAGTATTACTTTTTTGCAGTTCTTACTCACAGAAGAAAAATTAAATTAGTGAACAGCTTCTTTACTTGTATATTTAGAAATTTAACTTAAAATATTATTTCTGAAAATAACGAATTACAGAGCAGTCAGCAATTTTTAGCAGCCAACCCAGTTCTTTGCAATGACCTGAAGAGCTCTGTGTAATTTTGAAAGCACACGTAGCAAAGCAAATTCGGTCAACCAAATTTAGCTTGCTTAGTACACGATTTTCACACGAGAAGTTATGCTAAATTATGCTAGCTATATCAACTTTTGAACACATGCCCGCTTAACATGTTTTCGCAATAGCACGATTGTATTTTAGGGAACGTTTTTCAAATAATATGAACTTAAATTATTTTAAACTCATTATCTGAAATTAGAGATTACATTAACAGCAGCCTTTCAAAAATGTAAAGCATCAAAATATTGTTTCCTTGATCAACAGGAAGAATTAACCAGATTATAACCGAATTAAGACTACCAAGTGCTTATATATGCCCTTTGATAGATTTTTTCAGAATCTCCTATTATGAATCATTCCGAATGAACTAAAAGTTTTCTTGATTAATGCCAACAAGATAGGTGAAGAGGTCTTCGAATTCAGAGTTTTGTTTATTTTTAACTGTACAGGTTGGACCTCCCTGGTCCAGCACCCTTGGGATCTGAGCCGTTCCGGACAAAGGAGTTTGCTGGATCTGCAGAGGTCAATGCTCCTCTGCTCCTGGCTCCTCTCCCTATGGCTCCCGAGGCTGGGGCCCACCCTCCTGTTACCTTGTTAATACTGGCCCGGTCGAGGCTGCCAGCCCTGCTGCTGCCAGGGGCTCCCCAGCCAGGGCCGCCACCACCAGCCCCACTACCTCTGGGAGTTCCTCGGAATCCGCTAGCCCCCAGCCACCTGGCTGCCACCAGCCCCGCTGCGGGTTTCCAGGGGTTCCCTGGCCAGGGCCGTCAGTTTGTACAGAGCTGCTCCCTGGAGGATTATGCTACCAGTAGCAGTTTTGATTTGTACTAAATTATCTCTAAGTAGCACAGTCCTATAGCGAGCAGCTCTATACAAACCACTAGCTCCACTGCCACCTGGGTTTTCCCTGCTGGGGCCGGCACTCCCTGACTGCTGCCTGGCTCAGCTACCGGGGTTTCCTGTCTGGGACTTCAAGGCCATTGTGTGGCCACACTGCCACCAGCAGGGTTCCCCAACCAGGGCCACCTGGCCACCAACAGCCCCGCTGCCAGAGGCTCTCTGGCCACCTGACCCACTAACCCCAGGGGTTCCCTAGCTAGAGCAGAGGCTCGCTAATGCTGCCTGGCCCCCCAACACCGGGGTTCCCCTGCCTAGCCAATGCTGGCCCAGGTGGGGCTCTGCAGACCCTGCATTCTACCAAGGCTGTTTGGTCCACCAATGTCTGTGGCCTTGACGGACAAGGGATGTTGCGGGACCAGAGAGTCCCGGATTTGGGAGGTTCAACCCACACAACCGTCTGTAATTTTTACTACCGCTGTTGTTGCACGATTTGGATGTGATACAACCTTCTTCGTAAACAAAGATTTAAGGTAAAAATCAAGAAGTTTGACTTTTAAGTGCCAGAAGAGAAGGCACTCAAGCTTATGTTCCATCAGCCATGCTTTTCATACTCTACAGCCACCCTATGATCTCTGTATTTTGGGAGTAAGTCATGCCAGTTAAGTAATGGACAGTTTTCACAGCCTCTCTGTATCCCCAGGCTACGTCTACATTGGCCCCTTTTCCGGAAGGGGCATGTTAATTTCACGAGTCGTAATAGGGAAATCCTTGGGGGATTTAAATATCCCCCGCGGCATTTAAATAAAAATGTCCACCACTTTTTTCCGGCTTTTAGAAAAGCCGGAAAAGAGCGTCTACACTGGCCCCGATCCTCCGGAAAAGAAGCCCTTTTCCAGAGGATCTTATTCCTACTTTGAAGTAGGAATAAGATCCTCTGGAAAAGGGCGCTTTTTCCGGAGGATCGGGGCCAATGTAGACACTCTTTTCCGGCTTTTCTAAAAGCCGGAAAAAAGCGGCGGACATTTTTATTTAAATGCCGCGGGGGATATTTAAATCCCCCGCGCATTTCCCTACGACGACTAGTGAAATTTACATGCCCCTTCCGGAAAAGGGGCCAGTGTAGACGTAGCCCCAGAGTTTAGGCAATATTAAAGACCTGGTGAAATGCCATGATGGGCCCAGTGTTGAAAATGGCATTTTTCAGAACCATCCACGTTGTCATGTTCTGTTTTTCTATTGCAAGAGAGAGAGTGTGTGCGCGCATGTGTGCGCACGCACGCAATAGCACATTTGATCTTGAAGATCTAGAAGAAACTCATTTTCTGCATTTTTACGAGAAGCACATATCTTTCTACTTACAATAAATTGTAAACATTGTTTTAACCACTATGTGTGTTTTCGTAACTTCAGTCCACTGAATCACTTATTTCTTACTATTTCCTTTGACTCTCAGTACACTGATTAAAAAAAATTAAAACCATAATGTTTGGTGGCAATTTAATAATCACTATTTGTTAGCCACAACACTAACCTCCAGCATTCACATGTACCACACTTATAATGAAAGTCAGGCAACCATGTAGTGAACTAAACACTTATGAATTAAAAACAGGAACTGTCCAAAGTTATATAGAACAGAATTATAAGATGTATTCCCCACTTTATAGAAGTTTTTGTATTTTAGCAAACCAAGCCCAGCAGTTTGCCAATCCACCATCCATTTTACAACAGTTAGTCCCACCCCATAAACATGTCACACTCCAATTATTCCCTCCAATCCTCTTCCCTTCTAATTTTTAGAGCTTTGCTGTAAAAGTTTTCATTCACAGATTAACAATAGAGTCTAGTTTCTAGTATTAAAGTCATTCATATGTTTGTGTAAAACTTTAGAATGGCAAGTGGCTGAACTAGTATCTTTTGTCAGCTCAGCTTCTGTTGACGAAAGTGACAAGCATTTGAGTTTACATAGCGCACCTCTTCGAGAATTGAAGTTTGAAGTTCGTCTTGCTCACCAACAGAAATAGGTCCCATTAAAGATACTAACTGAACCACGTTGTCTCTAACAACCTTGGACCAACACAACTACACCCCTGCAAACACAACTAGAAGCAGGTTTTTCGGCCTAGTGCGTACAGGGTCCTAGCGCACCCTGCTCCACTTTCACGCGCGGATTACCTCTCTCAGCCGCCCATTCACACTAGCAAGCAGAGCAGCTGATCTCGGGGGCGACTAGCCTGGAGCTACCAGCCGTCTACAACCGCGCACAGACAGGCCTCGATCCAGGCCAGCCCCGTGCGACGGAGGCTTGGGCCCGGCATTAGCCGAGGGAGCCGCAAAAGCCAGTGGGATCGGTCCCCGGCGGGCCCGGCTGAAGCGACACACACCGGGGGGAGGCGTCTTCTTCCTTTCGCCGGATCCTCTGCCGGAAAAGCGCCGCCCGGGCTCAGCCTGGGAGCGCGCAGGCGCACTGGGCGTTACACCGGGAGGGGAGGGGAGCGCGACGGTTTGGTGCCCGTTAGCTCCCCACAGCCGGGCCCCGCTCGCCCCACAGGCTCGGACACTCCGAAGCGGCCGCGTAAGGCAGGAGCCCACAGACCGGCCGCTGCTATTGCTGCGGCCACCCCGGGTCTAATCCCACCGCGGGTCATTCACCCCCCCCATGTCTCAGCGTCCCTGCCTCGCGACCCTAACCACCATGATATCGCGAGACTTTGGAAACCCACCGTCCATAAAGCCTCTTGCGGGACTTCCCAACGGTCAAGAGAAATTGACAGTCTCGCGGTATTTGGCAAGGGAGCTTCCTCGCAAGCCTCGGAGTCCAGCAAGTCTCGCGAGGTCTGGGAAATAAACATGGAGAGGGTAGTCTCGCGATATCTAGTCTCTCCCACCTCTGTTTTCTTACCGGCGGGTAGTAGTGGAGGGGCTCACTCCCCTCCCATGGCGCCTCCCCCCGGCCTCGCGCTGCCCCCCGAATTCGCCCTTGTTTGAAGCGGCCTGGGGGCCCTTCGTCCCCTCCCGGCGCCGGGGCGCTGCGGGAGCCACCGGATATGAGTGAGTGGGGCACCGCGCTGGCGCCGGGGCGGGCTGCAGGCAGGGGGGCCGGGACAGCGGTTGGGGGTGCAGGGGAGGGGGCGTCGTGTTCGGCACGTGTGACGTGCCCCGCGAGCGTGTGGGACCCCCGCGGGCTCAGCCCCCGATCTCGCGAGATAACAGCGTCTGTCCCGCCAGCCCCGGAGCTGCCCGGGGGGGGGGGGGGGAGACGCGCCTGTGGCAGCTGGAGCCGCTGGTCCGGCCGACGTGAGTCCGGGCAGCCCGCCTTCCCCAAGCAGCCCTGTTCCCGCCCCGCGCCCTCGGCTTGGCTGGGGGGCCCGAGCTCCTCGCGGCCAGGCTCCCAACCACGCGCGCTCACCTGGCCACAGCGCTTAAATGTTTTGCTGTCAGACGCGGAAGGATGTTTTTTTAACCTACGAAGGGGAATGCTGCTCGCTCTGTTTGACATGAGCTTGCACGCGGTGTCTTCCAAAACGTGCCTTTGCATTTTTGCTCGAGTGCTGGTTAACAACGGGGAGAGAAATTAAACGCCTTATAGGGAGGCTTTTTAGCAGACACGGAGAAAAGTATGGCAAGATGGTATGTGTGGACGGAGTTAATGTTTTGAATGCAACAGAGTTGGATAAGCTTCAAAGCCATTCATTAAAGGCAGGAAGTGGTAATAAGCAACCATGTGTTGCTGGGCTGTCAGAGCTGCTGATTTTGGTCTCTGCTAACTCTGAGTAGGGATGTTAACATGTATCCATGTACATGGTAAATGGATAAGGCTGAGCTCAGTTAACTTTCATGGTTACATGCACCCCTGCCTCCACTCTCCCCCTCCCCCAGCTGTCTGTCCCTGCTCCCACCATGCCTACTGCCCCCGCACATACACCTGCACTGTTGCCTCTGTGTTGGGGCAGATGAGAGCTGGTATGTGCCAGTGGAGACAGCGTGGCTCCCCACAAGCACTGGCTCCCATTGAGCTTCCCACCCTTGTGCTGCTGCCTCTGATAGAGAGTAGGGAAGTAAAATTTAGATTAAAGGTGGAGGCACCCTTATCAACTATTCAATCAGCCATTTAAAGTGTAGCAACAGCTCCAGGGCTGTTGCTACACTTCAAAGGCAAAAGTGCTGCGTGGAGCATGGGGACAGTGGGGGGGATGCAAGCAATTCCCCGCTGGCCCTATGCTCCCTGCAATATCTCAAAGCAGCAGTGCACAGGGAGCCTCAGGTCAGCTGGGTCTCCCAGCTGGCTCCAGGCTGCACATGGGCATTTCAAAGCAGCAGACCCCAGGCTCCATGCTGCGCTACTGCTTTGACTAGTCATTCACATCCCTAATAGGCGACTGAGGGGAGGAGCAGGCAACATTCAAACCTACTCCCCATGCATACCATTTCCTGCAGAGCCACCTGCCCTCTGTGCTTCTGCCTCTGATACAGAAGCAGCATAGGGTGGGGGAGAGCAGGAGGGAGCTGGTGCTTGCCTGCAATCCCACACACACATTGGCTGCGTCTAGATTGGAATGATTTTCCGGAAATGCTTTTAACGGAAAAATTTTCCGTTAAAAGCATTTTCGGAACAGAGCGTCTAGATTGGCATGGACGCTTTTCTGCAAAAGCACTTTTTGCGGAAAAGCGTCCGTGCCAATCTAGACACGCTTTTCCGCAAAAAAGCCCCGATCGCCATTTTCGCGATCAGGGCTTTTTTGCGGAAAACAAATCTGAGCTGTGTACACTGGCCCTTTTGCGCAAAAGCTTTGCGCAAAAGGGACTTTTGCCTGAATGGGAGCAGAATAGTATTTCTGTAAGAAATCAGAGCTTCTTGCGGTAGGAAGTCAGTGCTTTTGCGGAAATTCAAGCGGACAGTGTAGACAGCTGGCAAGTTTTTCCAGAAAAACAGCTGATTTTCTGGAAAAACTGGCCAGTCTAGACACAGCCATTGGGTAAATGTGTTTAACCTTTTAAACAACTAAATGGGATTTTATATCCCTAGGTTACAGTGGTAGTAAAATAGAGCATGAAGGTTTAATTGAGTTTCAAATATTCATTTTGTGTCCTAAATTTCTGTGTTGCTTTGTACTGTTAAGTATCCATATTTTGACACAAGTATTTATTCCTAACCTTTCAGCATGAATTCTAGATGTTCACCTTCTCTAATATATTGCTGGGACCTTTAAAATAATTTTTTTAAACTTAAACACCACCATCTCTTTAGTAACCAAATTTACATATTTTTATTTTCCTCTTTTCATATTCACTTCATAAAGAAGCTATGCAAAAATCACACCACTGTCACAAAAATATTGATTTCTGTAACATTCTTCTGAAGGAACAAGCCGCAAGAATAACACAAAATGAAGGTGCCAGCATCACATTTCCCTTCATGCTCTAGACTAGTTTCCCTTCACAATCCATATTAAATTCTGGCTATTCCACTTTCAGAATAGATAACATCTCTGTCCTGTCTTACAAAAAGAGTGAGAAGTGGGCTTTGCCCATGAAAGCTCATGATACCATCTACATGTTTTGTTAGTCTTTAAAGTACAACCATACTATTTGTTGTTTAAGTTTACAAGAAGAGAACTCTCTGGATGACCTTTGAACATAGTATTCCATTATTAAGATTGCTAGGAATTACACTTAAAGCCGATTATTGCAGCTAACAGGAGAAAGTGCTATCCCTGTATTTTTGATGGCTATTAATAGGTATCTTTAACTTCAGTTAATGTGACTTTTTTTTGTAATACCCAAGAGCTGAAAGGAAGCTTTGCTGTGGTGCATGAGCATGACCTTGAGTTTGGAGCTCAGAGATGGGTGAAGGAAGTGGGGGGCCTCAGATTCCCTGCAGAATGCAGTTTTTCTTGTTCCCAAGGAGAAAGTAGTTCCTGCAGAATGAGGATGTTTCTCCTTATTTGGGGATGAGGGAAATAATGTTATTTGATTGCATCTGAGTTAATGAAAACACATTTGATTGAGGTATGACATGATAGTGATGTAGCTGTATGATAAACAGTTCTTAGTCTTGAAAATAACTTTGTTTGTTTGTTTGTTTGTTTGTTTAAAGAAATGAGTTGTACGATTGAGAGAGCCCTAGCTGATGCTAAAGCACTAGTGGAACGACTAAGAGAACATGACAACGCAGCAGAAGCTCTTATTGAACAGACTACAGCTCTCAACAAGCGGGTGGAAGCAATGAAGCAGGTTTGTTTTCCTATTTTGCTTACTCACTTAAAAAGACACTTTGAAAACACTTGAAACATCACTGTTTCAAACTGGTTTAGTTAACCTTGACTACTACAATGTAGTGCAGTGTTTCCCAATTTTATTTGACCACAGAACCCTTTTAAACTCAGAAAAATTTCAAGGAACCCCTACCGCCAGGGAAAAAGTTTGTTGCGGGGGGGACCCCAAACCCCCGCGACCCAAACACAGACCGGGCTTACACCACAATTAGTAGTAAGAAGATGCTAAATACGGTCATGAGATCACCATTCATTTTAATTCAACATATTTTAAAACAAAAATCACATTAAATGTGTACAAAAATAAAGCTAAAAAATAATATGAATTATATTGACAGTTTTCAATGCGAAGAGTGGTTTTTCTTTTCTTGGCAAATTCTTTTTATATTTGGTTTAATATTAGAAAATTGGATTCGCATATCTGGCGCAGCATTCAGTCAATTTCTGTATTTCATTTTTGTTGCTGGATAGTTCGAGAGCCCAGTTTCGCACAAGTATGTGCTGGCGAAGGGTAACGACTGACGAATTGCACGTCTTGATAAAGATGAATATTCTTGATTTTGACATGAGTCACCCCAAAATGTAATCAGAGAAACTTCTTTAAATTTTTGTATTAATTGGCTGTCTGAAGCAATTTTCATTAGCTTTTCATAATCTTATGTAGAAAAACTGACTGGCTTTTCTGTTAAACTTAATGGATTTCGAATCCAGTTATTGTTGTCATTTATGGTTGGAAAATACTTAATGATGTTTGTGAATAAATCGCGGGGATGATCTGCAATGTCGCTGAAAATATCTTCATCAAGTTTGCATTCATTTTCTTCAAAGAAATCATTCAGGGTTGGTAAACAATCCAAATTATTTTGTCCTACAAACGAGATCCAAAACTGTAGCTTCAGTGACAATGACAATTTTATCTTTCGCATTAAAAATATATAGTCTTTCCTTGCAGCGACAGATTTACTTCATTTAGTTTTGTAAAGATGTCTGCAAGATACGCAACTCTTGATAAACACAAAAAGTTTGTTAAACGATCAGACAGTTGGAATTTGTGATCCATCAAATATGCAGAGAGCTCATGATGTAACTCATAATCTAACCAGCACTTTGCCTCGCGATAGCCGCCTACTTCTGTATGTAAAAGCAGGGCTGTGTGCTGACTCCCCATATCATCACACAATTTTGAACAGTCTTGATTGTAATGGTCGAGTTTTTATATAATTAATAATCTGTACTGCTTCGTCCAACACATTTTTAAGAGGGAGAAATATTCTTCACTACTAGAGCGTATCTGTGAAGAATGCAATGACTGCTGGTGCAGTTTGGTGCTATATATTTTATTTGTGTTACAACATGAGCCACTGTTCCTACCATTGCGTTGGCACCATCACTGCACACACCAATATAGTTTTCCAAGCTTATTTCATGTGTTTTCGAAAAGTTATTGATACAGTTGAATATATTCTCACCAGTTGTATTGGTTTGCAAAAATTCACATAAAAGTAAGTCTTCTTCAGTAGAACTATTAAAATCATAACTGACAAATACAAGCAAAACTGCAAGACCTGCAATGTCAGTGGACTCATCTAATTGTAATGCATATGCATCACATAAATGCAGCCGAAAAATAAGCTCCTTCTCGATGTCAGCAGCAAGATCATGAATACGACATGTGACAGTACTGTTTGATAGCAGCACAGGCTCAACTTTTTGACAAGACACCTGATCCAACATACACATTACAATATCTTTTGTACATTGTTTTATGAGTGATTTCCCCAATAGTGTGTGCTTCTTTGGCGAGCGATATACAATAGCTAAATTTGTAAGACTCCTCTGTTGCATTTTCATAATCAGATTTGGCAGTTTTTGACAGTTTTCTTTTTTCAAGAGATTCAAGCTTCTGCTAAAAAAACAAAAACAAATGTCTTTATCTCTGTATTCTGAATTTTGTTTCAAAATGTCTTCTCAATTTAGCAGGTACTGAACAACTATTAGATAATATTTTGTTGCACAGTACACCCTGGGCACCGGGAGCATCTTCATTTCCATTGCTTGTGAATCCAAATGACAAATACCTGCGTTTATTAGTTGGCTGTAATTTTTCATAATTAACTTGAACTGCCTCAGTATTTTCCTTGCCGGTTTCAATAAAAATATGGGAGTTTGAAGTACTCACTTTTTTCTTTAAAGTTCCTTCTTTTAAGCAATGATCCATGGGGAATTTTGATATTAACTTATTCTTAAAGTCAGACACGAGCCACACGTCCTCACAGTGTGTATAGGGATTTCTGCTCCTTCATAGTGAGTAATGGATTTCCGGTGTTACACAACATGCCATGTGATAGTACACTCCACACACATTCTGCCTTTACAAAGGGGCCTAGCAACAGCTGCTGGTCCTGCTTCTCCCGATCAACCCAAGATTCCTCTCCCCCATCTCCCACTGCTGCTCTGCTTTTACAAAGGGACCTAGTAGCAGCAGCACCACCTGGTCGCTTTGTAAAAGCAGAGTGGCAGCGGTGGACGGGGGGAGAGGAATTTTGGGTTGATCGGGAGAAGTGGGACCAGCAGTTGTTGCTGCTGCTAGGTCCCTTGGTAAAGGCAGACCGGCAGCGGGGCAGGGGAGGTGTCTGAAAGCCCAGCAGGGAACCAGAGAAGGAGCCAGTGTCTTTTCGCGCCAGGTTCCTCTCTGTCTCTTCAGTGGGCGGGGGAGTGTTCGGGTTCTCACGGAACCCTTACTTTCACACTTTGTGGAACCTCAGGGTTCTGCGGAGCACCATTTGGGAAACACTGATGTAGTAGTGCATTATAGGTTTAATATACAATACCTACTATCTCATGGGGATTGAGATGAACTCTGACATTAAGTCTCTTGTCTCAGACCTACAAATAAATTACTTGTTGATTACTATGATCCCATCCTACAAACCGGTACATGCTTAAAGTTAAGAATAGTCATGCATCTGTAGGATTGGGTTTTATGATTTATTACAGCACTTTCAGTGTCCTTATCTAAGTCTTTATAAAATTAAAAAACCTGTTAGCTCAGACATGCAGGAGTAAGCAAAAATATTATTCTTCATAGAAGAGCAACACAATCTCCTGTTTACTTTTGCATGAGAATTCTCATCTTTATATTTTCTTCCATGACAAAGTAGCCCGTACAGATTATTTTAAGTGGGTAAACAATTTCCTTTCTGCTGTTAATTTAACCAGTGAATATTATTAGAATCTGTTTTGCTAAGTGTGGGTAATAGCTTCTGTAGTATCCACCTTAGTATCCATCCTGTCAATCTCAGTCATGTTTTTAAAAAAAAAAAGTCACCTTTTATTTAAAGTCGTGAAGTAAATGTTGCATCTCAGGAGGATTATAATGGTCAGCAAAACCTCCAGGCATAAGAATATTATTACAAACTAGCTTTTGTTAATTATCTCTAATTACTTGCTGATTAATAACAGTGTATCGTAAGAGCTATTTAATATTGGTCAGATTCCAACTTTGAAACTAGTAAGGACTAATGCAGCTACTTGGCCTCATTTACACAATTGTTTTTTTTAATCTGTTTAATTCTACAATTAGTACCAAGAAGAAATTCAAGAACTCAATGAGGTAGCAAGACATCGGCCTCGATCTACCTTAGTAATGGGTATCCAACAGGAAAACAGACAGATTAGAGAACTGCAACAGGAAAATAAAGGTGAGGCTTAATATTTTGTTTTAGGATCTGATCCTGCTCCATTAAAATCAATGGGAGTTTTGTCATTGACTTCAATGGACTTAGGGTCTTATCCTAAGAATTTTGTTTTTATCTTAAATTCTTCTAGTATAATCAGTCAGATATCTACAAAACCAGTGCATATGGAGATTTTATTACAATGGTGAATTAAAAAAATTCATGCATTCTCTTCCTTTGAGATATTTTTAAATTATAGTTTTGCTAAATTATAGTTTTGCTGGCATTTTTCTATAGGTCTTAAAGCTCTTAGTCAAGTCACAGAATAAATAACATTAACTGCTACTATAAAATATATATATTTGTGGGTATATCTTGAAGTTGCCAAGAAAATAATTTATGTACAGGGGACTCTTCTATTTAAAAAAAATAATCTAATTAAACATCTCAATAGTTTTGGGGTACTCTAAACAAGGGAACACTCATATTCACTAGTCTCATCTCTCATACTCTTTTTTTGTAGAGCACCAACTCAAAGGTCAGCCCAGCTTACAAAATACAATTTTAATCCCTTTGAGCCTTTGGTACAGAGAAGCTTAGCTTTTTGAAAATGAACTGCTGGTACTATATACTGAAGAATCACAAAATATTGCATCAGAAAACAAAATTTTGCTTATGTTTAAATTCAGACAAATGCTGCAGAGTTACAGGTTAAAACAGTAGCCCAACTTCCAGATAAACTCTGCGCTGGGTGTTTTAAGTGAAGAAGTAGGAGTGAGATCCTCACCCTTTTCTATGGCCACTTTACTCCCGTTTAAAAAGGGATGGGACAGCAATAAAGGGGGCTCCATAGGGCCTGGTTCTGGCTGTGGGAGAACTCCGTAAAAGCACTATGCAGACTTTATTTGGTGGTATCTAAGAGCTTTTATTTGTTTTTTGCAAATGAATAATTTTTGCATGCATGTCTTGAAACAATTCTTAAATTATTTTTGTTAGAACTACGTACATCTCTTGAAGAACATCAGTCTGCTTTGGAACTCATAATGAGCAAATACAGAGAGCAGATGTTCAGGCTGCTTATGGCCAGCAAAAAGGATGATCCAGGTATAATTACGAAGTTAAAAGAGCAACATTCCAAGGTAATAAGTCTCTTTAAAAAACTTATTCATGTTTAAATGTAAGATAATTGAACAAATGAATTTTTACATTAGAAAGTACAGGCAGTCCCCGGGTTACGTACAAGATAGGGACTGTAGGTTTGTTCTTAAGTTGAATCTGTATGTAAGTTGGAACTGGCATCCAGATTCAGCCGCTGCTGA
The DNA here is from genome assembly GCF_052426305.1 of Pelodiscus sinensis. Classification (NCBI taxonomy): domain Eukaryota; kingdom Metazoa; phylum Chordata; order Testudines; family Trionychidae; genus Pelodiscus; species Pelodiscus sinensis. The sequence goes on from NC_143052.1 coordinate 121,694,611, forward strand.
AACTGATCGGTTTCAACAGCGGCTGAATCTGGACGCCAGTTCCGACTTATATATAGATTCAACTTAAGAACCCCAGGCATCCCCAAGTCAGCTGCTGCTGAAACTGATCAGTGGCTGATTCCAGGAAGCTCGGGGCAGGGGTTTCCTGCAGTCAGCCGCTGGTCAGTTTCAGCAGCGGCTGACTTGGGGACGCCTGGGGCAGAGCAGCTGGGGTTCTGCTGGGTTGGTCCAGTAGCGCCGCCGCTCCTCGGCGCTACTGGACCAACCCGGCAGCACCCCAGCTGCTCTGCCCCAGGTGTCCTGATTCAGCCGCTGCTGAAACAGATCAGCAGCGGCTGAATCAGGACTCCTGGGGCAGAGCAGCTGGGGTGCTGCTGGGTTGGTCCAGTAGCGCCAAGGAGAGGTGCTGCGGGACCAACCGGCAGCGCCCCACCTGCTCTACCACAGGCCCGGGGCTTTGCTGCATGTCTCCCTGGTCTGCTGGGGAGGCGGGGGCGCACTAGCTGCGTCCCCCCCCCCCCCAGCAGACCAGGGAGACGCGGAGCAAAGTGGCGGAGGACCCGGGCTGATCTGGAAGCGCCGCGGTCCCACCCGGGTCCTCCGGCACTTTGCTCCGCATCTCCCTGGTCTGCAGGCTCCTCCCCTCCCCCCTCCCCACTCCCCAGCAGACCAGGGAGACGCAGAGCAGCTTTTCTCGCCCCGGAGGACGTGGGCGGCGGGACCAGGCGTCCTGCTGCTCCCGTCGTCCAGGGCGAGAAAATCCCCGTTCGTAATTGCGGATCCAACATAAGTCGGATCCGCGTAACTCGGGGACTGCCCGTATATTATCGGTTCCCTAATTTTTATAGAATAGCCTACTTAAACATCGACAGGCAGCTTGTTCAGGCTAACCAATCAACTTTACTAAATATTTGTGTTCATGCATTCAAAGAGCATTTCACTACAACATTTCTATAATTCTCTTGTAGACTTTTGGGGAAGGGGAGAAGCAGCTATGCCATATTGGACTTTTGGCTGTCAGTCTCCAGTAATTTAAATTAGCTCAGTGTTCCAGCATGCACTGGTGACTTTAATGGCTCTGTGATCAGTGCTGGGTCAATAAGGTAAACCTTGTTTGTTCAATATTCAGTCGCTTTTCTGAAGGTATTAAAGTAGTTTTGAGAGAACCTTCTGAATATTGAAAAACCAGGCTTATCTTTCTTCTCTTCTCCCATCCCTTCTGGCAGACTTCCTGTTTTAGCACTAATCAGAGATGGTATGGAGTAACCAGTACATTGTAGGATGTCTGAGTGGAACTGTAAGCTGTCCATATTAGGTGAGCTGCTTGATGATCAGAGAAGAGTAAAGGATTACTAAGAGCCAATGTTTTTCTAACTTGCTATCAGTGGGAGATATATAAATCAATACAAATGAAAGTATTCAGCTCCTAATCAGGCGGACCGATGTTATTTTGGTTCTTCGCCTTTAATAAGCTTTTGTCAGAAAGTGTGAATGTTGAATTCATCTTTTAAAAGTAATTGATATGTATTTAAATTGTACCTTTGTAACATGGTACAATAAACTTTTAATTAATGGAAAGTACTGTAATGGTTACTGTGCACTATTGCATTAGAAGAGCTTTAGAAATAGATTTTACATACAAATAATAGAATAAAAAGCATTGTTAGGTACCAGAAGTAGCTTCATAGACAAAAATTTCAAATAGAAAGGACATTGATAAATTAAAGAAATGCAAGTACTATAAAGTTAGTATATGCTTCTAGAAGATATAAAGATGAAGCATTATTGTGTTTAAGTCCTAAGCAAGAAAACAATATAGTGACAGTTGTGTGTGGAGGTTTTTTTTGTTTAATCCAGCATGTTGGGCAGGGCTGGACAAAATATGGTCCATGGGCCAGCCAACTCCCTGCCTGTCCCACTCCTCCTTGGCATGCAGTAAAGCTGGCTGCGGGAGCATATGTGTGTCCCTTAATGCTGAGAGCACAGGAGGGGACAAGAAGCTTCTCGTATTGTCCCTGCCCCAGTAGCTCCCAGTGTCCCATTTCCAGCCAATAGCAGCTGCCTGTTAGCAGGACAGGCAGTGTGTGCCCCATATCCCCTAGGCTCATAGCGTTCAGTTCACAGTAGCAAATATGGACCCTGCAGCTGCTCCGAGCACATATAAGGGCATGGAAGGCAGGGACCCTGGCTAAGGAACCTGCTGGCTGGGAGCTGGCCAGGCAAGGTCTCCTAGCCAAAGCCTGCCTCTGGCACCCCATTCCCTCCCCCAACCCTCTGTCCCCACCATACACTCCTACCCTATGTAACCCAAATCTTTTGTACCCCTGCACCTTCCCAGATTAGAATATCCCCTCCTGACCCTTTCTCAGGTCACAACTCTCCTCCCAGACTCAGCACTCTCTTCTCCTACACCCCTTCCCCATGCCAGAGTCCTCTCCTATACCCCTACCCTCTCCCCCGCTCCCAGACCCAGCACCCCTGTCCCAGGTCACAACCAATACCCCTGCACTTCTACCCCAGGTCACACTCTCCAGGTCATAGACCATGCACCCCCGTCTGCTCCCCTGGTCACAGTCTCTTCCACCCAAACTTCCTCCCAGATCCCTGCACCTCCTCCATTAATATAATGGAAGAATGTGACCTTTGACCATTTACCAAATTCTTGGAGTGGCTTCCCATCACACTTTTGTCCACCTCTGATGTTGGGGAATTAGGGGTGCCAGTAAGCGGAAAAATTCCAGTTAACTAAAGGGAGGGAGTTTGTGTGCAGGAGGGAGATTGGGGGCAAGAGATGAGGGTGTAGGCCAGGTTTTGGGATTCTAGATATGCCTGCGGGGGGGAGACAGTGGAAGGAGCCACCTAGTTATGCTGCAGGTAAAACACTGCCTTTACCCCAGCCTCCTTCCCCAAGACCCTTCCTCCACTAAGCTCCTTCCCAGAGCCCATGCCACCTGAACCCTTTGTGGCCATTCCACCGCCTAGAAGGAACACAGAAATGTCACTGCTTTCAGAGAGTCATGCAGAGCTGGGTAAGGAGCCTGCCAGACCCACTTCAAACAGACTATAAACTAGACTTCTTATGAAGATTAGGAATGCTAGGGTGCATCTAGACTGGCAAAAATTTGCTAGCTGTCTACACTGGCAACTTGAATTTGCGCAAGAGCACTGACTTTGTAATGTACAAAATCAGTGCTTCTTGCACAAATACTTTCACGCTTCCTCCCGCTCAGGGATAAGCCCTCTTGCACAAGAGGGCCAGTATAGACAGGCACCTTAATTTTTTGCGCAAGAAAGCCTGATGGCTAAAATGGCCATCGGAGCTTTCTTTCGCAAAAGCGCGTCTAGATTAGCACAGATGCTTTTGCGCAAAAGCATCCTTGCCAATCTAGACGCTCTTTTGCAGAAATACTTTTAACAGAAAAACTTTTCCATTAAAAGTATTTCTGCAAAATCATGCTAGTCTAGACGTAGCCCTACCGTGCAGAGCTGTCCTTTTGGTATGGAGCTGGATAACAAAACTCTCACTGTATCTCCCTCTGATTTACATGAAGAGTATGTTTTAGTAGAGAGATTTCAAGACCACCTTGAACTTTTTGGTCCAATTAAATCGATTTAGCATGTCTGTTGGAGAGATACTAATGAGTCAGTATGCCTGGAATTTCACCACTTGCACTTCCCGCTAGTTTTATACAGTCAGTTATGTTGTGTAATCTTGAAGTGCAGTCTAAAAGCTTCTATTTCTTATGCGCATTAAGACTATACAAGCAGTCCCCGGGTTACATGGATCCGACTTACATCGGATCCCTACTTACAAATGGGGTGAGGCAGCCCCGCACTAGCTGCTTTCCCCCAGCAGACCACGGAGACGCGAAGCTAGCACGCCCCCCAGCAGACCAGGGAGACGCGGAGCAGCTTTTCTCAGCAGACACCTCAGCTTGAGAATAAAGGACTGAGGGAAGTGAGGTGTGGGAGAATAAAACTGAGCTCTGGATAAATGTTTGGCTAGAGTTTCCCCTACAATATGTACCAGTTCCGACTTACATACAAATTCAACTTAAGAACAAACCTACAGTCCCTATCTTGTACGTAACCCGGGGACTGCCTGTACTCCAAATTTGGTGTCCAAGGAATTTATCTTGCTTTAGCAGTTCATTACTGTTCTACAAAGTGACAATTTTTGGCACTAGTCTACTGAAATTTTCTAAGTTTTCTGTAACTGGCGCTTTTTAGACAGAAATTTGAAAACATTTATGCTGGTGCTATACATACCAGAAAAATATGTGAATGGTATTAAATAGTAAAAACTGGTCTAAATCATGTAGAAATATGTTCTGAATTTAAACTTGTCATGCAATTTCCTGCTATGAACAGTTTAATTGTAAACATCCTAAAGACTGTTTTGACAATTAATTTTTTTTTATTTTTGCAGGCACTTGATCCTTGCTATGGATTAGTGCCATCTGGTAACTTTAAAACAGCCAAGTACTTTAAACAGCAATATTGTAACTCAGACAATAGTAACTGCACACCCTTTACCTTTTTTGTAATACTTTACAATGTTAAAATGGATGTAAACTTGAATTACTCTAAATCAGAGATTTTTCCTCATTAGTACCTCCTGGTGTGTCCATTAAGCACTTAATTATGGACTGGAAAGGAGGTAGCTAGCAAATCAGAATATACATTTTTAAAAGGTGGTGTTTTCAGATCTTTAGATTTACCTTTTTCAAAATAGTAAGCAATAGAATATTATGGTTGTTACTAAAAAATTCCAAATCTCTTAACACATGTTCTAAAAAAAGCTTCTGATTTTAATATGAACATGATGACGGATATTACAGGAATCTTTTTCTTTTGGGGAATAGTTTGACCTTCACTAACATTCAGCATTCAAAACTATCAGCTATACAAAAATCATTCAGGAATATTTTAGGTCAGTAGAATAAAAGCAGAACCAGGCTTAACCAGGAGATCTTGCATGATCTAAAAATAGTCATATAAAAAATGTAAACTAGGACAAATTACAAAGGATGAATATAGGCAAACAATACAGGAATGCAGGGGCAAGATTAGAGAGGCAAAGGCACAAAACGAGCTACAGGTATAAAGGGAAACAAGAAGACATTCTATAAATATATTAGAAGCAAGAGGAAGACCAAGGATAGGGTAGACCCATTGCTCAGTGAGGAGGGAGAAACTTGGAAATAGCAGATATGCTTAATGATTTCTTTGTTTCGGTCTTCACTGAAAAGTCTGATGAAGGAATGCCTAACTTAGTGAATGCCAGTGGGAAAGGGGGTAGGTTTAGAAGATAAAATAAAAAAAGAACAAGTTAAAAATCACTTAGAAAAGTTAGATGCCTGCAAGACACCAGGGCCTGATGAAATGCATGCTAGAATACTCGAGGAGCTGAGAGAGGAGGTATCTGAGCCTTTAGCGATCATCTTTGGAAAATCATGGACGACAGGAAAGATTCCAGAAGATTGGAAAAGAGCAAATATAGTGCCCATCTGTAAAAAGGGAAATAAGAACAACCCAGGAAACTACAGACCAGTCAGTTTAACTTCTGTGCAGGAAAAATAATGGAGCAAGTAATTAAGGAAATGATCTGCAAACACTTTCAAGATAGTAAGGTGATAGGTAAGAGCCAGCATGGATTTGTAAAGAACAAATCATGTCAAACCAAAATGATAGCTTTCTTAGATATAATAACGAGCCTTGTGGATAAGGGAGAAGCAGTGGATGTGGTATACCTCGACTTTAGTAAGGTGTTTGATATGGTCTTGCATGATATTCTTATCAGTAAACTAGGCAAATACAACTTAGATGGGGCTACTGTAAGGTGGGTGCATAACTGGCTGGATAACCATTTTCAGAGGTAGTTATTAATGGTTCACAATCCTGCTGGAAAGGTATAACAAGTGGTGTTCCACAGGGGTCTGTTTTGGGACCGGTTCTGTTCAATATCCTCATCAACTATTTAGATATAGGCTTAGAGAGTACTCTTATTAAGTTTGCAGATAATACCAACCTGGGAGGGGTTGCAACTGCTTTGGAGGATAGGGTCGTAATTTAAAATGATCTGGACAAATTGGAGAAATGGTCTGAGGTAAACAGGATGAAGTTTAATACGGACAAATGTAAAGTGCTCCACTTTGGAAGGAACAATTAGTTTCACGCATACAGAATGGGAAGCGACTGTCTAGGAAGGAGTACAGCAGAAAGGGATCTAGGGTTATAGTGGACCACAAGCTAAATGAGTCCACAGTGTGACGCTGTTTAAAAAAAAAAAAAAAAAAAACATGATTCTAGGATGCATTAACAAGTGTGTTGTGAGCAAAACACAAGAAGTCATTCTTCTGCTCTACTCTGCGCTGATTAGGCCTCAGTTGGAGTATTGTGCCCAGTTCTGGGCACCACATTTCAAGAAAGATATGGAGAAATTGGAGAAGGTCCAGAGAAGAGCAACAAGAATGATTAAAGGTCTAAAGAACATGACTATGAAGGAAGACTGAAAGAATTGGGCTTGTTTAGTTTGGAAAAGAGAAGATTGAGAGGGGACATGATAGTAGTTTTCAGGTATCTAAAAGAGTGTCACGAGGAGGAGGGAGGAAAAATTGTTCTTCCTGGCCTCTGAGGATAGAACAAGAAGCTGTGGGCTTAAACTGCAGCAAGGCAGGTTTAGGTTTGACATTAGGAAAAAGTTCCTAACTGTCATGGTGGTTAAACACTGGAAAAAATTGCCCAGGAAGGTTGTGGAATCTCCATCTCTGGAGATATTTAAAAATAGGTTAGATAAATGTCTATCCGGGATGGTCTAGACAGTATTGAGTCCTGCCATGAGGGCAAGGGGACTGGACTCAATGACCTCTCGAGGTGTCTTCCAGTCCTAGGATTCTATGATTTAAATGGAATATCTAAATCAAAATCAATAGATGCAGGAAATGGTTAATATGGATGACCTGCTTTTCTCTGGCTTGGTGTAGAATCTGTTCTCTAACATGGTTGGGGGAGATTAATCTACCAGATGAGGTGTGATCAGGACTGCTATTTTACAAGTGATTAAAGCCTAATCCTCGTCACTAAGTATGAGATGTTAATCTTAAAGTTCTGGCAAATTCCAACTTCAGTAATTACATTCTTCCTCATTGTCTTTTATTTTAATACTTTCTAAAATACATAGGGTTAATGGTGTAAAATACTGTATTTCAGGGGTGGATAAAATGTGTGGGGCTACTTAACTTTTCTGATATCGGTTACTGGTTTCAGGGGAGAGTGGCTTAGGTGTATTGTAGATCTGTAATTATTACCATAGAGGAGACCATTGAACAATGGGAGCAGCTGACGTTACCAAAAGAGTTTATAGAATAAATTTAAAACAGAACCCTGAAGTGGTATAGGGAGGATGAAGAGCCATTAAAGGATATTATAGAAAAATGGGTAGCAAAGTAGAACCACCAGCAGAAATACTGAAAGAAAAGAGAGTGCGTAATTCCAATTTTTAGTTCTGTCTTTGTGAATTAATTATTCCATGTCCACTGTTGCAATGTAGGGGCTCTATGCAATGTCAATTCTAGAAATGCTAACTTCAATCGGACTTGCTAGATATTCAATATTGCACTTTGATTATCTTTTGCCACACTTTATATGAGACAAAACAAATAATTAACCTAACTTTGTTCAACTCAGTAGGTAGATACTAGTAATGGCTGCTTATAATTTTGTAGAAAGGTGTAGTGTGTGTATAATATATTTTTATTAAGTTTTTCCCTCTATCTGAAGATCATTGGTAACTTTAAGGAAGAAAATAGTGATGTGAATAAGGAAAGACGAATACTGAAATTGTCGCTTACTGTGATACGAAAACAAAAATTTGACCAAAGATCTGATGTGTGCTTTAGTGGACAGTCAAGGTAACAGAAATTGATTAAAGTCCAAACATAGTTTAAGGACACCTACCAAAAAACTAAATTGTCTGGACCACCCCACAAAAAAAAATAGAATACGGATTACTCTTTGAACAGTGGAGTTAGTAGATATTCATCCTAAGGATGTAAGCGACTAGCCCACTATCTGAAAAGCAAAAGCTTATTGGATAGTTGACTAGTCCCTTGACTAGTTGCTGCTGCTCCTCCTCTCCCCCACACCCCACTGCCTCTATCAGTGCCAGGGGTTGAGGAGGCAGGGGGGTAGCGGGGACCAGGTGCAAGCCAGTAATCAACTGATTCCTGCCTCATGCCCAATCAAAGATGCTGTGCCTCTGCTTTTTAGATATATTAAGAGCATGACAGCTTTTAATTCATTCAAAAATCAGAAGTGCAGCGGTGGGGGGACCCAACGTGAGCTGGGACAGCTGATTCCTGGCTCACACCAGGCGCCTCAGTCCGGCTGAACTTTCACCTTTTTAATGTATTCAGAGATGGCAGGCTCTTAATATATCTAAAAAGCAGAGCCACAGCAGAGTTAGCTCCCAAGGCTGGGGATTAACCCTGCTGCGGCTCCCCCACTTATCAACTAATCGATGGTAAATCCATCAATTAGTTGATAATCAAAATTTAACATCCCTAGTTCTCCCTGACAGTCCTTTCAGTAGGAGAGCAAAAAAAATCACCACCCCTGTAGAGATTATATGGTCAGTTTTGGTGCTATGGTAGCAAGATTAATCCTAATTTCTGCAAGCATGAGACTAAAGGTGACTTAAGTCTTCAGAAAGTTACTCAGGCAATGATTAGGTTTATTGGATAAACTGTCACAATAATATCAGATAGTGTTGGAAAGTTGTGCGGCTTAATTTACTGCTAGATATAAATCACTATAAATTCAAATTTTTTATAATTGGCACTGCAGTTAAAATGCATTTAATGCTCACTTGTATTAATGCAGGAAAGGATATATTGCTAAAGCTTTCAATTTCATGTATGGTTTAGGAGCTACAAGTGCATATGGACCAAATTACAGAAATGGCAGCAGTAATGAGAAGAGCCATTGAAATTGATGAGCAGCGCGGTTGCAAAGAGCAGGAGCGTATCTTTGAGCTAGAAGTAAGTATGAAATGAAAGAAGCTAAGGCAGAAACCAGCTTTTCTCTTCCCCTCTCCCAATTGCTAAATGTACTGAAGCCAGTGCTGCTGCTTTTTAATTAGTGTGGATTTTCAAAGCAGAGGAACTTTTCTAGTTTTGAAATGCTCGCTTGCTCAAATTTCAAGTTGACTTTTTATTTGACCACCTGTTAGAATTTTTTAAATCTACTTCCCTCTTTGGCACTAAACATTTATTTTGCTTGGCTTATCTCCCCTATCACCTTCTAGTTGTCAGGGCAACAGCAGCAAGGGGTTAAAGAGCAGACTTGCTGAAATAGTATTGTGAGAATTGAGCTACATATTATGCTCAGATTTGAGTGCTTTGAGATCCTGCTCAGTTTTTATATCAGTGGATTTAGCCTCTAATGCGACATTTTCTTTCCTGCCTTTATGTATTTTTAGTTGTACTACTCAACCACTGTGAATGTGCCAGTTCAGTTTACGAATTGTGTGAGATTATGAAGCCTAAGTTTGTGTTCTGTTGAAAATAGTTGCACCTTGCAGCCTTTAGCTTCCTCTGTAGTCTGTCTGCCTCCATGTAGGGTTGCAAATTCCAAAGGCTTGTGGCAAAACGAGAGTAATTGTCTCAGGTGCCCAATCATGGGAAATCTAGTCACTCAGGAGATTGGTCCCTGCCCTGAAGAACTGCGTTAGAATTTAGCAGGTGTGAAGTGACTCTGGCAACAGTCACCTGACAGGAGTGTGTGCTCATGTAGGGAAGCTGACATGACTGTCACCTGATCAGTGCTGAAGTTTTAAAAGAATAGAGGCTGGTCTCTGCTTGGAGGCTGTCTTCTGCTCTTGATGGGGAAGAGCTCACTTGTTTTCTGACAGCATGCCTGACAAGGGGATGGATTATTCTTTAACCATTTCCAATAGAAAGCTTAAGATACTGAGAGATTGTGCTTAGGGTGTCTTCTATGTTCATTTTTTCCTGTGCTTTACAGAATTAAGTATGAGAGAATATAAAGGTATAAAGTGTATTTGTGTATCACAACTGCTGCACTGTAAATGGGAAGCTTCACATCTTTTGGGTGGCATTCTGGGCAAAGGAATGAGTTGAAGGAGGAGCGTCAGTGCTGAGCTAAGAAGGGCTAGGTGGCTGCATAGTGGTTTCATATTGAGAGTGGGTGCCTGTTAGAAGATAAATACATTGAGATTACAGCAGTAACTGAACTCACTCAGGCTTCAGCAGCTTAATGCACACCAAGGGATCCAGAGCATAAAGAGGGGTATTCCCCTTAGGTCAATCCTAGGCATTCACTAAATTGTTTAACACTTGTCCAAATACTTCCCTGGCTCCAGTTGTCTACTGTGACTTCTAATTTCATTAGATGCTACATTGTCTGCAACAATGCCCAGACTAGAGAAAGCCTTTACCATTGGTGCTTCTCTGTGCCCATTACAAAATGCAATGATATTTTGCTGAAATAAAGATCACTATGAACTATTCTAACAACTGTTTTCAACATTTATCACCTCTAACCATGAAATATGCAAAGTAGTAATTTTGAAGGTGAACGCTTCATCTTTTCTATTTAGTGCCATTTTAGTCCTGCATGATGGAGGAAGCTTTCCATTTTGGTTTTTAGTTTCAACTTCTGTGCTATGTAAACTTTCTGGTCCTGTTCTTCCAATCAAATTAGTGCCACCTGAACCAACTTTGGCTAGGTTTACACTATACCTTTTTTTCGGAAAAAGCTATACAAATTGCACTCTGCAATTTGCGTAGCTTTTTCCGATTGCTTTTCCAGAAGATGCTTTTCCGCCATTTGGTCCCCTCTACACGGGCCCAAATGGCAGGAAAGTCTCCTCTTTTGGAGGAGCCCTTATTCCTCGTAGAACGAGGTATACAGGGCTCCCCGAAAGAGCATGTTTGCTCTTCCACAAAAAAAAGTAGAAAAGCAAACGCATTCCCTGGACTTGGCGGAGTTTTTCTGGGGTATTCCAGAAAAAACCCACAGTCTAGACATACCCTTCGTCTCATGACAAAACTATCAAAAGTTTACTCTGATACTGAATTAGCGTGATCTAATTAATTTTTATGCTGCTGTTTGCATTATACTGTTTAGACAGTAAGGCTAGTCTGTTTGCTGTTACCAACTTTTGCGTGTGACTTTTTTTTTCTTTTCTTTTTTTGGTCCTGCAACAGGATGTCTTATGTAAAGTTCCACCTCCTAGAGAAATTACTGAAGAGTTTAAAGTTTCATTTTTAAACTACTAAGGTTTTAGTCCTCATAGTTGTAGACAAAAGCTTAAAGATGTGATAGGAGTGTATCCTGAAGCTTCAGAATGCAAATAACCTTCAAACCCATCTGCATGTGTATCTTAAACTTCTTTTTTTTAAATGTTGGCATATTTCTGAATGTTTAGGGCAGGCAGAGCTGCTTTCTGATTATGGCCTGGCAAAATGCTTTGCTGCAGAGGAATGTTTTCCCATTAACGTGAGGGGGAAGAAAAAGTCTTTTTAAACCTAAGTTTAAACTTAAGCTATCTTCTTCCTTTGAACACTTTTCTTTATGCTGAAAATCTGTTCAGCACAACAAAAAAATAGAACTCCTAAATACTCCCCCTCTCTCTAATCACAGGTTAATGTAAGACTGCTTTCTTCCTCTCCCATCCCAAACACTTTTCTTCCAAGACAGATCTAATTTTCTTTCTTCGTCCTGATTTCCACCTGGAATGGTCTTTAAGTATCTTTCTCTCTCTTTTGGCATGTTTATAGCAAGAAAACAAAGGCTTGAGGGAAATTCTTCAGATCACCAGAGAATCATTCCTGAATCTCAAGAAAGATGATATATCTGAGAGTACATCTCTGTCAGCACTAGTAACAAGCAGTGATCTGAGCCTGAGGAAGAGCTGAAGATTCTGTGAAGTCAACCAACTCTTGCACATTTAACAGTTCAAAATATCAGGGTTCGCTTGTCAAGCATTGGTTAATGAATAGGGCACCAGAAAGCCCATGTATTTTAAATTGGACTTCAGTTTAATGCTTTAGACAGTGTACAATATAGTTAATTGCCATAGACCTAACTCTTGTAGTAAACTGCTTCTCAATGCAGTTGTGGAATAGGACATGAATTTGTTGTTAATCTGGTCAAAACAAATTATAAGCTAAACAGTCACATACAGAGAATCTATATAAACTACTGATCATGAAAAGGACACGTGTAAACAACATGGTTGAAGTCAGCGTAAACAGACCTCATGAAGAATCCTGTTCAAAATATATTCACGTACATTTGGTAGAGCAATTAGGAAATAGCTAATTTTAAGATGACAAATCTTGTTATTCCTAATACTGTTGTCAGCAGTAAAGGTACTTTCTCTAGGCAGTCATAGTATCTTCTGCTCATGTGTGTGTGCAATACTAAATACTTCTATTAAAGTTCATCACAGATACTGACAATTTAAAAACAGATTCAGTAACATTAAAAGTTATAGGAGTTGCTGCAGGTGTGAAGTGAAAAGCTGAGGAGATAATTTTAACCCTTACCTTTTGTCTTGTAAATTCGACAAATTGCTTCCCTGAATAGGAATGGGAAAACCCTCAGTTGATGTGTTGCTCCTTTTGCATATCTTTTGTCTGGCATGTGGGAAAAAAAATTCAAATATGTATAGTAAAAGCTTTCAGCAAAACATTACACTCACGAGCACTAGCCAAATCTGAATACTTTTGCAGCTCAAACTTTTCACATAGGATTCAAAGAACCTTTGTTGTTAGACTGCTACTCAAGCGTCATTTGATAATTCATAAATGTAAACCATATTCATAGCTTTTCAATTTAAAAAAAAACCCTCATTAGAGCCCTTGCAAGCTAAAACCAAGGGTGGTATAAATGTCTAAGACTGAATTATCAGCCTATGGAAAAACTTGGTTTATAAAGTTGATTGAACCATTGGTACAGTAATGCTATTCCCACTAATTTACAACAACACTTCCCCTCCTTGGAAGCTTTTACAGTTAAGATTTTTCATATGTGATAATCTGTATGAGCTTGCTTGATGAATATTGTAAATATGCAGGTTAATCGTTTGTAATGACAGAACTGCTCACAAGTGGTAAAAGGCACTGTAATGAGGAGGGCAAAACTCTACCAAGTTCTCAAAACTCAAATTTTGCTTTACAATTAAGGTCATAAAATTACTGAAAAGATTATTAGTTCTGTTTTGAGTGATTACAAGATCAGCATCTTATCATGTTTTGTTTAGGAACTTAAGAAAACCTGCATGTCCTAGAACACCTCTTTGCTGTGTCAGCATTAGAAAGATTTCATTTCCATAAGAGCTATAAGAAAATAGCAATTTCCCTTTTGCTGTTACTGACTAGTGTCCAAAGACAACTTAAAATTTATCTTGAATGCATCTTTTTAAAAATATAATTTCCTGTCTTGTATAATAGAAAGCAGTTAGTCTGTGGCAATTCCTTAAGGTTGCTCTATTACAAAACAATGCTTGATTAGTGCTTATCTTTGTAAATACTAAATGTGATTTTAATTTATCTATTCCTAGTCTTCACCTACCTGTACGGATGTTTCTCCCCATCTATCCCCAAACAAAGTCAATTTTAGGGTTTTAAAGACATTTCACATTGTGTGGAGTGACTACTTTCCATAACATACCCGCTATTTTTGTAAAGCAGATGCCTGATGTCAGTTGATGGCTGGGAATGTGTACTGTACAGTACATTTATTTTATGAATAAAGATGATTGAAAATGTAGATGGTTTTATGATTCAAGTAACAATAGCAAAATATACCATTCAAGAAGTATAGTGTGCTTAGTATTTTATGTATAGAAAAGATGCTTAATTAGTGGTGGTATGTCTTTCACTGAACTTCCTTCAAATTTTAAGGGGCATATTTTTTATGGAGTGACAAGGAATTACAATTTTTAAGTCAAATGCACTTAGTCTCTGTAGAATCTCATCAGTTTGGACAAGTAATTGCCTCGTCATCTTTTAAAACAAATATTACAGCAGTTTGCTAATACAGAACACTTTACAAAAGGGTTTTTTTTAATCTATTTTTTCCCTTCAGAGTTTAAAAAAATATACATCGGCATTCAGGCTGCTGCTTTTATGAAGATTAACTCTCACACATAATAAAGTTGGGTAATTACTCTTAAACTGAGTACACTTCAAGAATTAAATGTAAACTATCTTTATACCAAATGGGATATAGTCCAAGTTGCTGGGTTAAAGATAGGTGATGTGTCCAGTAGTTTGTTAGTGTGTTGCAAGATTTAAAAAAAAAAAAAAAAAAAAAAAAAGCCTGGCATATAAAGTGTCAAGTCAAACCTGCAATTAAACTTAGCTTATTATTGAAATTTATAGCTGCAATGTTCTTAGTACACGTTTATGTAGCTTTTAGTACGCAGGAAAGTTGGATCCCAAGCTGTTTTGTTCTGAAAGATAGAGAACTCATTCATCAACTACTATTTAAATGCAGGACATTTTTACAAACTCATGGGCTGTGTCTACACTGCACCCCTTTTCCGGAAAAGGGATGCAGATTAGACCAGTCGGAATTTCAAATCCGCGGGTGATTTAAATATCCCCCGCGGCATTTGCATTTACATGGCTGCCGCTTTTTTCCGGCTTGGGGATAAGCCGGAGAAAAGCGCCAGTCTAAATGCGATTCTCTGGAAAATAAGCCCTTTTCCGGAGGATTTCTTATTCCTACTTGAAAGTAGGGCTTATTTTCCGGAGAATCACGTCTAGACTGGTGCTTTTCTCTGGCTTATCCCCAAGCCGGAAAACAGTGGCAGCCATGTAAATGCAAATGCCGCGGGGGATATTTAAATCTCCTGCGGATTTGCAATTCCGACTGGTCTAATCTGCATCCCTTTTCCGGAAAAGGGGTGCAGTGTAGACACCAAAGATAGGATGTGGGAATAGTTAACTGAAATGAGAGGAGAAAACAAGTTAGTTAAAATACTAATGAATTAATTGGAATTTGACCAGGATGTGAGAGTGAATATCTTGGTTTTTTTCAAAATTAAAAAACAAACAAACCATGAGATGTTTGTTTACAGCTATTAATCTAAAAGATAACTAATTCCTATAGGGAGCAGTAATGTTGGAAAGAAACAGCTGCAGCTGTAAGAGGACCTGGTGAAGTGAATCACAGAAATAACAATAGGGTTCAACTAGTGAGTATTTTGCTCTCCTTGCCCTATTAAGATGTATAGTACTGCATTCAGATTGGGGTACAGTATTTTAAATTGACAGGCAACTCAAGAACTGGGAAAGTTGAATCAATATAAAAGGCTGGGTGGAAATGAGTGTTTCTAGATAGGTCATGGACAGTTTAAAGACTAGGTCCCAGTAGGAAGTAGTAGGCTTCATTTGCCCTCCTGTAGCTGAAGGTTGAATGTGAAGAGATACTGCAGAAACCAAGAGTAGAATGGCCTTTAAGGTGCGTAAGCACCATTACAGTACTGCATCTATTCAAGGCTAGAGAAGAATTCAGTTATTTATCCTTTGTAACAAGTAGTGTGGCTTCTTTGCATCTTCTTTTGTCAGTGGTCAGTCCTTTTTATCAATGATAGTTATGTTGGTGCTGGGGCTGAATGGATTAACTCACTACTGTCAACAGCAAGACTTACTGCAACGCTTAGCTACTAATTGAGGCTTTCTAACTATGTGACTACTGCAGCTATGAATGACACTAACCCAGGTCATGAGGTCACATAATTAAAGGTCACTACCTAAATCCCTTTCTTTGTCAATGGTCAAGTCTGTCCAGCACTTAGACGCGTGGTCTCCAACCTTTCTAAGCATGAGATCACTTTTTTAAATTTAAGTGCAATCCATGAGCTACCTAAAACCCAAATACCCTTGCCCCATCTCTACGCCCCTGCTCACTCCCCCATTCTCCTTCCCTTTCATCAGGCAGGGGCAGAAGGTTGGGATGTAGGCTCTGGACTTGAGCTAATGGATTTGGCATGTGAGATGGGCTCTGAGCTGAGCCTGGTACAGGATGGGGTTCAGGGTGAAGGCTCTATAAGGAAGTTTGGGTTCAGGGCTGGGGCAGGGCGTGCAGGAGGGGATCTAGGGCTGGGGCAGGAGTTCACAGCTGGCTCCAGCTGGACACTGCTTATTTCAGGTAGCCCCTGGGTGGTGGTGCAGTGGGGCTAAGGCAGGCTCACCCCTGCTCTGGCATTGCACCACTCTCAAAAGCAATGAGCAAACTCCATCTCAAGTCCTGTTGTGTCCACCCTCTGTTCTGTAAGCACATCAGTGCCCCCTGCTCTGCACAGCAAGCAGGAGGCCTCGGGAGCAGGCACAAAGGGGAAGAGATGCACTTCAGTGGGGGGGAGGGCAGCTGAAGTGCTGGCACTTGATAGCCTCTTGGCCAAACCAGCCAGGATCACCTGTCACAGGCTCCAAGATCTACCAGTAGATCCCAATCTACTGGTTGGTGATTATGGTGTTAAACTAATCCCCCACACACTGGGGCTCTACATCCTATACTGGGCAAGGGGAGTTAGTCAGGCTGGGTTCCCAGAACTGAGATCACAGGCCAGCAGCTTTTCCACCTCTTCTCCCTCTCCCCAGTTCCTGCCTGCCACAAGTCAGCTGTACAGGAGGTGAAGGTAGGGCATGCCCAGGGATGGGGTGAGTGGAGGCAGGGGATGAGTACCCATCAGCACATTAGAAAGGCAGCAGCTGGCTGAGCTTGTCTACGAATGTACCAGTTGACAGGCAGGGCCTCAATTTGACAAGATTAGCATTGTTCAAGCTTTGACTGATGGCCACAGGCTCTCAGTATTACAGCTGTGGAACATAATCAGAAGACTAAAATCTGGCAGGTAACTTGAGCTCACCTTTTTATGTTATTAGTGCAATGGCCTCTAACCCTTTATAAGCACACAATCACTTTTTGAATTAAGTGCCAGCTCAGATCCTCTTCAAACCCAGACTCCCTTGCCCTGCCCCTCCCCCACACCTTCTCTGAGGCCCTACCTTTATCACTGCATCCCCCATCCTCACTTCACCTTCACAGGTTGGAGTAGGGAGGCTCTGGGCTGAGGGGGTTGGGAGTGCAGGAGAGGCTCTGGGCTGACTCTGGAGTACAGGAAGGGATTCAGGGTGAAGAGTTGGAGTGTAAGAAGGGGGTTCAGGGCTTAGGGTGCAGGCTGTGACTGGATACTGCCGCTGTGCCCAAGCAGTGGCATGGTGGGGCTAAGACAAGTTCACCACCATCCCAGCCCTGTACCACTCCCAAAAGCAGCCAGTATGGCCCTTGTAGCATGCAACTGCTCCTGTCTGCAGGCACTGTCTCCACACCTCCCATTGGCCAGAATTCCCTGTTCCCAACCAATGAGAGCTGTGGAGGTGGTGCTTGGTGGTAAGGTCAGCATGTGCAGATCCCCTGCCCTTCCAGGTCTAGGAGCTACAGATATTCACCAGCTGTTTCCAGCAGCAGCACAGGGTTAGAATGGGGAGGGAAGAGGGAGGGTCTGCTTTGGCTGTACTGCACTGCCAGACTGTTAGCAGCTAATCTCCCAATTTATCTGCAGGAGTCTCCAGGAGTTCAACCTTAATTCCAGCAGACTCCTGGCATATATTATGAACACACACAGAAAAGATGAGAGAATTGTTTTCTGCACCACTATAAAGGTAATACAGGACGATGTAGCACTTTATAACACTACGTAGTCCTGTATTTTGTTTCAGCTACACCAGACTAACACGGCTACATTCCTATAAAGGTAATGTGCAGCTTCAGTAGAAAACAAAGAACACACTTTGAAAGGAGTAAAAGTAGTAACAGCAGCACTAGCATGTGTTGTGGTACACATGAAAAAGTGTGTGTTCGACAGATTTGCATTGCTCTTTGAAGTATGCTGAGCACAAAGAAATAGGAGCAGCTTGCCAGCCAGCTCACACCATCCCAAACCTGGTCATGTCCCCCTTTCTGTGGAGATGGGTTACAGGGGTGGGGAATGGGAGACAGCCTGATATAAGCAGCCCTCTGGTATCTTACTCCCCTCTCTGCACAGTAAGCAGTGGGCAACACCAAGGCAGAGGGGGCAGCTCAAGTGCTGGCACTTGATAACCTCCCCCAACAAACCAGCCAGGATCACCTGTAAGAGACTCTTAAGATCTACTGGCAGAGCCCGCTCCACTGGTTGGTGTCCCCGGTTTTAGTGGGACAAGATAACCATGCCCCTTACTGAGTTGGTTTTAAAACTCAGGGCTACATCTACATTGCAGGCTTCTTGCCCAAGAACTATTTTGCGGAAAAGTTCTTGCGCAAAAGGTCTTATGCAAGAGCAGTTCCACACTGCCATTTGCTTTTGTGCAAGAGCATCCATGGCAGTGTGGACACTCTTGCACAAGAAACCCATGTTGCCCGTCCATACTGCCCTCTTGCACAAGAGGGCTCATTCCTCATGGGGAGAGGAATAACTCTTGCGCAAGAAGCCCTCTGTTCTGACGCTTTACTGTAAATTTACTTGCACAAAAATGCGCGTGCAGTGTAGACACCCTGCAAGTTTTTGCACAAGAACAACTGTTCTTGTGCAAAAAGCCTGCAGTGTAGGCATAGCCTAGCTGTTTAAGAACTTTAGGGTTCTGTTGAACTAAATGTGGAGTTGGTCAGTACAGTAGCCTGAAGTCTGAAATTTCATCTCATGCTGTAGCCACATTGTATTTGCTATATTGTAGATTTTTACATTGACAATGCCTAAATGCACTAGAGGTAGGAATGTGAAACTGAAGGCACTGACAGCTGCAAGGGAGGTGAGGAGGGAGAAGAGTGGAGATAGATTTTTTTTTTTTAAAAACAGTGCATGAAATAATTCTGAAACCTGTCATTTACCCATTTAACAAATAGGCTAGTTTACGTCTGAAATTTTGTTTCAGGTTGAATGTACACGCTTGCTATTGCATTCTGCTCATGCTTTCAGCATTAGCTCAGCAGCTCTAAAAGCAGAAAAGATTCTTCTGTAAACAGATTCTAGAACAATTCCTGTCTCAGGCTCCTGAATACAACCATCCCCATCAGTCACTAAAATTCCTGCTGGCTGACACAGCTTTTAGAGTGCTTTTACAAACTGATATGCATTACAGTGACCATCTCACATTAATTGACAAACAGCACACTCCCCGGAAAATTTGACCCTTGCTGTTTGGCTTATATGATCAATTTTCTCTCACCCAAAATTAGTCTGTTTGATTAAGGGAGGCACAACACCGGCATGCCACAGAAAGAGTCAGACACAGAAGCAACCTTTGTTTGAGGGAGGAAATAGTTCTAAAGTCCCTGATGCGAAAAGTTCTGTCATAGCCAAGTGAATGTGGAGTTTGTAATTTACTACATAAGTGTTACTGCTTCAGTGTTTCATTACGTTGACAGTGTCAGGACACATGGGAAAGCCTCAGAAAAAGTCTGGTTTGAAAATCAAAAGGCACAGCTGTTGCCTGCTGAGATCAGAGTTTCATTCCCATTCCTGCCAGTGTTTTCCTGCATTACCTTAGGCAAAATGCTCTGGCTCAGCTTCCTCAATGTATAAAATATGGTTTGTAGTTTCCTTTCTCCTTTGAACACAGACACACCCAGATGGCAACTCAAGATGTTACTATACAAAAAGATAAAATGAAACCTTCATACTCATCTTATGAAAGTCTTCACAAGAGACCTACATAACAGACAGAAGGTGTTTCCACACATTGGTTGAAAGTGGTTTTGACTATGCATGTACCAAAAATGATGAAACCCTCTACAAAAGCAGACTTCAGTTCCATATACTCTTTTAAAAAAACTTTATTATAAAAGATAGAAAATGAGTTAAATTTGTTCCTCTTTCACAACGTTAATCATGGCAATTATAAAAACAAAATAAACATGTGTAAGTAGTTTCATATCTAAGTTAAGTGTTTGCTACTTTGACCAGCAGATGTGGCAAAGTTACTCAGTATCATCAGTGCTATAAAAGGTAGTCAGAGAGCATCAATCCAGTAGCTGATGAGAAACAGGTTTCCCTTGAAACACATGAAAGCTGGCATGTTCACCACCCTATCTTCAATTGGTGTATGTCAATATAGTTCTATTGATTTCATTTGAGCTATGCTGTAATCTGGCACTTGCTTTCTAGCTCCCAAATGAATGATTGATTTAAGATGAAACAGCCTTTGAAGAGACTGTAAACTATACCACATCCTTCCTAATTTTCACTCCATAATGAACATTTTTAAATTAGCTTAATATTAAAATGATCTGAAGTACCAAGATTTCAAAGCAATGCTTCTTGAAGAGGTCATGTTCCACTCTTGCCACCAGACATTTTGCAGCTTTCAAAAGCAATTTTTAAAAACTTGATTCTTTTTTCTACTTTGTAATTCAAGGTGATGTCCCATGTTTATAGAATTTCAGGTTTTAGCCATCAAGTTGCACTGCTAAGTTTAGTATTTTACTATGTTAGTTGCTGTTCTTATACAAAGTCGAAGAGCATTACAACAAAGCAAGAGAGGTCAATACTATTTGCTGCCTAGGAGTCAGAGGAATACAAGTGGGGGTGATGAGGGAGGAGGAAGGTAAAACTGCCTGCATAAGCTAGATCCAGGCTTGGAAGGTATGGCCTTTATAACTGTCACTGTAGAATGTGACAGACCATCACATTCAGATGCAAGGGGAAGATTGTGTTTAGAGGCCAGCGAGGAGGAGCTGGAGGAAAGTTTGACTTGGTGGTATTATTGAGTGATCCATTCTAAGCCACTCTTGTTCACTTCTCCAGCAGTGATTAAAAGAAGAAAGACACTAGGTGGTCTTATAACTCCTTTCACACCGTGTGCTAACTGGAGTGTAGAAGAAGTGTAGGTATTGTCAACCCCAAAGGCTTCAGATATGTACTTTACCTGCAGAATGGGTTTTCTATGTTCAACTCAAAAGGGGAGTGGGGAAGAAAGCACTGATTAAGAGGCAGAGTTAGTGTTCTGAGCAAGCTCAAAAAATCTGCATTTAAATAGAGAAGTGCTAACTTTGAGGTTATCCTTCTATGAAGAGCCAATATCAATCATCAGGAATGAAAGCTATTTACAAAGTACCATAGCTGAAACAAAAAGAGGTCATTAGGGCAATTAAAGCAAGGGAGGGGACTATCAGCAAGCCATCATCTGTCAAACTTACAACTCCAGCTTTGCCTCACTGCTTCTTGGAGGACTGGGGCCATTCTCCAAGCGGAGACCACACAAACAGCTTGGTACCAAAATTACCTCATCCCACCTCACAGATAGCTTAAAATGGAGGGTGAAAAAGAGCCTTCTTATTCTACCTCTGAGGCAGAGTCCAGTTTCTGAACCCCCACAAAGAAATATAAATATTAATCCAGTGCAATTAAAACACAAGGTACTTAGTACAGTTTGTCACGGTTCAGTAATATACCCATTAGAAACTGTTCCTGTGTTCATATTTGCAGGTTTTGTACCAGTATTGAAGATTTAACAGTTGTGAAGACACTGCAGTGAAGATACTTCAATATCTTGTGTGTCTTTAGTATTTCTTCCCTTGTACAATTACTATAGGATGCTCATGTCTGGTGCGAATCAAGGTGGTCTCTTCAAAGTCCATTACAAGATTCAAGGAAAGTGTGTGAACATTGCACATATTTAAAATCACAAGTTACCATCTCAGACTTGTTTTTAGGCCTTCACATAACCAAGCATTTGCAACAAACCCAACAAGACTCACAAGGAGAAACACCTTAGTTATTGCACTCAAATATACTCCACCCTTAGTGCAAGGTCTCTGCAGGAACAAGAAGTTTGCATGGTACAGCAGGATAAGTGGGCCATTGAGAAAGCGTAAGACAACATTTAGTGTATTGGCTTAATAAAGGGTTGTCTTCCATAACCAATGCACACCTTACTTTTGTTAAGCAGGGTTAGGTAACAAGGACACCAAGTCAGCACTGCTAGATAGACCCTGGACATTGCCATCTCAGTTTAGATGCTTAGAGCCCTTTTCAGTAGCTTTTAACATGCACCATTTGGTCAGTTAGAGAAGTAATGGAGTTCTTTCCCCAGCTGGCTGCTCTTTTCGGAAGAACTCCTTGATCTGCGATAGTTTGTTATGGATCCTTTCTCTTAGAGGAGGGATGTGGTGGCTAGGATCCAGGATGTTAGTAATCCTACGCTCCCTTTCTCGCTTCCAGATACGATAAGGGTGCGGTGGGAAGGGTATCTCACGTCTCTCTCGGCGAAGCTGCACTGTTATTCCACAGACTGCCAGCATCCCCCATACTGCCAAGATGATTAAATCTACAAGGAAATAGGAAGCCATTCATTGAACTAGAATCAGAATGAAGGGATATATTTTTTTTCTCTCTCTCCCCCTCTCCCTCCCTCTCCCCCCAAAGCAACATTGCTGGAAATATCAGGCTCAGATTAAGATGCTGATTTGCATACTAACATGCTTGGAGCAAGCTGTCAGAGGAATGAAAAAATACAAGTCTTGGTGTGTACTACAAACACAGTGGCTGTGTCTAGATTGCATCCCTTTTCCGTAAAAGGGATGCAAATTAGCACATCGCAATTGCAAATGAAGCGGGGATTTAAATCCCCCCCGCTTCATTTGCATAAACATGGCTGCCGCTTTTTCCCGGCTCGGAGCTTTGCCGGAAAAAAGCGCCAGTCTAGACGCGGATCTTTCGGAAAATAAAGCTTTTTCTGAAAGACCCCTTATTTTAAGAGGAATAAGGGGTCTTTCAGAAAAGGCTTTATTTTCCGAAAGATACGCATCTAGACTGGCGCTTTTTTCCGGCAAAGCTCTGAGCCGAAAAAAAAGTGGCAGCCATTGTTTATGCAAATGAAGCTGGGGATATTTAAATCCCCGCTTCATTTGCAATTGCGATGTGTCTAATTTGCATCCCTTTTACGGAAAAGGGATGCAGTCTAGACGCAGCCAGTATGTTTGTAGAGAGGAAGAGTAATCTTCTAGTTAAAACAGGGGATTGAGTCAAACTTAAAAGTCCAACTTTGCCTCGCTACTTCTTGTAGGACTCTGGGCAACTCACTTACACTCTGTTTCTACATCTATAAATGGGCGGGGGGGGAGGAGGAAAACAACGTGTCTCCGGCGTGCTGGGATGATTACAGTTTTTAAGAAGTGTGTTGAGGCCTCTGAAGATTAGCATTTGCGGAGAGGGTTTCCCAGAACAGTTCTTAATCATTACACGGATACCGTAACATTAGCACAATCCAGGATTCACATTTGGTAAAAACTAACTTCTCTTGCAATCAGATTGGAAGTTGGGATCTTACAGAAACCCAGAGCCTTTAATTGCATCTATAAACCATGTTCTTCGGCCTATCCTTGCCAAGTAACCTGGAGCTGCTCTAAAGTTGCAAAACCCACCTCCTCACCCAGCAATTTAAGTTCACAGAAAAGCCTCAAAAAATCCCACAAGAGCAAAGGAGAGAGAGAGAGAACAGTGTCCTCTGACAGCATGGCAAAGCATAGGCCTGCCCACAAGGCAAAGGCCATGGAAGTACCAGAATGGAAGGCTACTGCTCCAGAAGTAGCTTCTCAGTAAGAGTTTTAGAATCATTTTGATCCAAAAGGATACTTAGTGGCTTGGGAAGAGACAGAACCCAGATACTCACCATTTGTTTGGAAGGGCACATTAGTGTAAGCTTGCCTGAAGTCGTCATTCAGAATCCTCCTGAGTACGTCCAATGTGATGTAAGCAAGGCTTGTGTACAGGTAACAAGCAATAGCCAAGACCACCGAGTAAGAGCCAACTATGCCACAGGCCAATATGTTCAGCTAACAAAGACAGAAAGGTCAGATTTTTCAGTGGCCACCAAAGAAGCATCCATACAGACAGCATAGGGAGAGGTCTTATTTACCTTGTCTTCCCTCCTGCATTTCTCATCTTTGCTTGTCTCAAACGCTTGTGGCAGCTTGTACACACACCCGCATTTGTTATTAAGTTGACTGGATCAGCTATAAAGCCATGGCATCTTGAGCTTTAAAAAACCACCCAGGATCCGAGGTGTGCAGTCTAATGGCAGGCCTATGCTAGCCATCATGTCACTGCTACTGTCTGAGCTCACTGAATCAAAGCTAATTTTGAGGTGATGCTGTGGTGCTGCACTGCAGTGACACCTCTGACTGCAACGAGGGTAGCATATTCTTAGTCTCCTCAAGATAGTTTTGTGTGTGCCTATAATGTATGTAGCACAACAGGGTCCCAACACAAACACAATGTGCCATAAATAATGTGTTTAACACAAGTGAGGGGGCAGGTGCTAAAGGTTTCAGGGAACTCTTTGGAGAGCTGCACAAGGCTCTTTGATTCCACCCTAAGCAAACCTCTTCGTCTACCCACTCTGTTGTTTTCAACTGTTGTAGAGAGTGAAGCCAGGTAGGGCAAATACTTACAATTCTTGGACAGCCAACAAAGACTACTGGCACCATCAATGCTATGCAAGAAAAGGTCACCCAAAACACAGCATCATCATGGAAAACCTTGTAGTCTCCTGTGAAGAGACACTACGTTGTGATTCAGCCACTAGTGAGACTTCATGTGTAAATGGAGTTGATTTTGCAAAGTAAAGAATAACAATTGATACTACTTTAAGACTAGAGCAGGGAGGGGCAATAATTTTTGTCCAGGGGCCACTTCAAAAATTTTTGAAGTAGCCCTGGGCCATGCCAAAAGGGGCAGGGCTACCCTACCCCCAGACAATCATTGGTCTGGGTGTGGGTTAGCTCCCTTGCCCCCCATTCCCACTAGGCATCCATGACCTGGAAGAGGCATGTCAAGCTCCCCCACCCTAAGGCCAATCAGGGCCTGGGGGCAGGGGAGCGTGCAAAGCCTCCTCCCACCCTGCGAGGAGCACGTGGCACTCAAGTGCCGCGAGCTACTCGCAGGGCTGGGGCAGGGTGAAGGAAGCTTCACACAGCTCCCCTGCCCCCAGCCCCTAATTGGCCTGGGAAGCATATGAAACTTTCTCTGCTTTGCCCCCACTTGGTGGGCTGGATCCGGCCCGCAGAGGCCATTTTGCCCACCCCTGGACTAGAGTATCATCTCAATATATAGGGACTTCTGGGAATAAATGCATAGAGAGTATTGTGGGGAGAGATTGTATAGTTACATATGGGCAGCAGAACAGATCAACCACTGAATTTCTTGCTTTCTATTTCTGTTCATTGTGTTATACAAAATCACCACTTTCATCACTTGCAGTCTATTGCAATAGCCAGTGGCTACACTGCTGGATTTAACAAACAACTGTACCATAGGAGTACACAGTAAAACTAACGGAGAAGTGAAAATGTTGATAAAAAAAATTGCCCTCCCCCCCAAAAAAAGAAAGCCATGTTAAAACCTGAGATGTCAAAAGAGCTTTAGAAAAAATTGAAAAGATTCCAACTGCCTTACTGACTAGATGAGCTTATAATCCAAAGGCCACAAGCTCTGTGTGGGCAGATCCCCGCACCAGTGAAGAACACCACTGACTTCAATAGGGGTGCACATACCGAGATTATTGCAGGATCAGTGTCTAAGTCATGCACTAGTGAACTCTTTCCTACACTTCACAGTCCAAACTGAAAACCTACAGCTTGGAACTGTCCCTTCTCCCCCATGTCGTTTTTGGCTTGAGGGTTTATGTTTGCTGGAGAAAGAGGAAAAACAAGGGACCGGTTCTGAGTTCAGTACTGCCATGGCACTGCAAGATAAATGCCATCTCTGGAGATATAAAAATCAGAGAGAAGGAAGTAGCTTGGGTTGACACTACTTTTCCAGAAGTACTTCAGTTCAGTAGCCTAGCTGTAAATCAGGCTTTGAAGTAGTGTTGTAATTAAGGGGTACTAGAGGAACAGCAGCTGCATCTATTTGTGAAGTCACACCAGACACTGAAGAGCACATCGGTACAATTAGGAGTAAAACTCCTCCCTCCAAGGCAGCACTGTGCACAAGGCTTTTTGTTTGTATGTTCATCTCCAACATGCCACCAAGCAAGGAGCAGCTCTCAGAACATCTTCAAGCAAAGTCTCTTCCCCAAGTTACAGGATTGCAGGTTCTCTATGGGTGTAACCTACTGGGGGACGGGAGAAGCAAGTATGTATATACAAGCATGGGGAATAATGTTGGTATTATGTTAGATTTCTGAAAAAGCAAGTACACTAGGGATGGTCCCAATACAGAGTTTTTTGTGGCCTGCCACATATCAGGGGATTTGGCTTTTTAAAAGCTCATTTTATAAACTACATTTTGTCTGTATGCTACAGCACTTGTCACTTTAAACGTGCAGCAGAAAAGTGCAACATAATGCTCCCAGCCTTCCACAGATCAGCCAACAAGTGGCATCCTCCCCAGAGGCCCAGTCTCTAACGCTGTAGCGGTAACAAAACATCAGAAGCTACTACCCCCCCTAATCCCAGCAGTTTGGTGACAACGTAGCAGTACAGTCTCTGAAGACCTAGTCAGACTAGCGGAAAATGCTAAAAGACATACCTAATGGAGTGAAGAAGATCACTGATGAGAAGAAGAATCCCAGCACAAGTCCAACAATCAACATACAGAAAAGGACAAAGCCAAATCTCCACCAAGAAGCAACCAAGAGAAGCCCTCCAACAAGTCCAGCTACTGCTGTCAAAATCAGACAAACTGAAAAAAAAAAAGAATGGGAAGGGGTTTGGTGGGGGAGGGAGAAAGGGTAAGAAAAGCATCTCCACAATGCCAAATTCCTTTAAAACCCAGTTTTGGCAAGGTTCTAAAAGATCACAGTGATTGAGGTGATATGCAATGCTCCTTTGATCATATACAGTCAATTCTACTTTTATCTGGGCAAACCCAATGGATAATGAAACCATTAACACTGCATTTCAGCCAGTACACTAGGCTATAAACTAGTCTTTAGTTGAAATGCTTCCCAGCACTGATCAGAATACCAGAATCAGGATGAGACTCGGGACTTGGTAGTGTCATTGCATTAAGAATCCTAGGCTAGTGCTTCAACCAGAAGGCCACCCTTTCTTATTGCAATGGCAGTGGAGGAAGAGGCACAATGCAAATGGACTGCTTTCCAAAGTAATAGCCTTCCTCTAGTATCCCAATCCAAACAATTTAATGTCTGCCATCCTACAGTTCACCCCAACTCAAATGTAACTGCTGGCTCATCATCTGGTACTTTAGATACTTTAGCAGTTAGGCTTTTAGATACTATTTGGACAATTTCTACTGCCAGGCTAGTGATTGTTAAAAATGGCAGAGTCACATGTTAATCATTACAGAAACTTGTTGGCCCTAACGAAGGGCCATGATACCCATCCCAACTGATTTCAATGGAACATTGCCATTGACTCCAACCATGCACTCTCTCATGCTCCCCTCCTCTCCCCCCCCAAAAAAAAAATTTGTCTTTACTTACCATCATAGCTAACAGAGGTTATTCTAGTAAATAATATAAAGGAAAAGAATCCTGTGACAATGAAGCCCATGTAGAACAAATCTAAAATAAAAAAAGGCAAAAATGTAGTGTGGTATGCAAGTTCTGACAATTTTCAATTCTAAGCCTGCTTTTGTGTACAGTTAAAGACCTCTCTTCTCCAGGTACTGAGATGTTTGTTATAAAAGTAGTTTGCCCAAAGTAAAAAAACAAAACACAGACCCACACAAACATCCGACACTGGTAAATGAAGTTAGCTCACTTCTTCAAAACTCAGAGCCAGCCTACAGTAAGACTGCCCTTCCCCCTCCATCTAATATTAGTTTCCTGTTCTGTGACATCTATAGCCAGTTTCTCATCAACTGCAGATACAAAATTTTCAGCCCATTATAAAATTAAATGATTTACAACAGTGAGTATCCTCCTGTAACATTTACAGCAAACCTCATTAAATAGGAGATAAATACATGTGGGCTCAAAAGTGAGGGGTATGCAGATTATGGTTTGTTCAATTTACAGCCAGGAAGCTCTATTAAATTCAAAACAAAGACAGGAACACCTCTGCCCCTACATTCCACAGTACCTGTTTTCCAGAACCTGTGCCCAAAGAAGCAAATAAAGAGACCAAGAACAGCAAAAATGGTGAAGAATATTTTGGTGGAGAGTCTTCCTATAAAGAAAGAAAAAAAATAAAGTTGGGCATGCTTATGCAGACACAGTTGTAGAGAAGGTAACAAGTCATGGCCACAAGTACTGCTTGAGCTAAAGGAGCATCTTCTTTAATAGAAAAGGGTTTGGAACTATTGAGAAATTCCAATTATATCTCCAATTCCAGCATCAGTGCAGGAATGAGGCTCTTAACAGCAGAGCCTGAAGCAAAAGTTTAAGATGGCCAATCAAGTCACATGTCATTTAAACATATGATGTAAGTAAAATTACAGTGGTACGAGTTATCAATTATATTTCAGTTACAACATTCTACCAACCCTTAACCACAGCTTTGAGATGGCAAGTCACAACCCTCACTGACAAAGAGCCATAGTGCTATGACATAGGAAACAGCACTATTCAACAATTTAAAAGTCTGACGGACTAGCTACACTTAGTGCTGCTGTTGCACCATTGCAGCGCTTAGTGAAGACGCTCCTTGCACTGATAAGAGAATTTCCCCAGAAACAGTAGCTATCTTGATAGGAGAAGCTTTACTGTCAATAGAACCCTGAGCAGATACAAAATTTGTATTTGCATCTGCAGAAATGAGCTGGGGATATCCACATCCACAGATGTGGATACCCACATATATAAACTGGATATCTGCAAATTTGCAGGGTTCTAGATACAACATTGGTATCTGCAAAAATGATATGTGGATACCTGAGGACATAAAGCAGATATCTGCAGATTTGCAGGGCTTTACCTATCAACCCCGTACTCAGAAGCTCAGTCAATATAACTCCATTGCTCACAAGTGTGGATTTTCTACATCCCCGAGCAATGTAGTTATACCAATATAATTTCATAGTGTAGGCCAGAGCAAAGTCCCAAGAGTCATTTATTTGATACCTCATTCTCCATTAAACCAACTTGCAGAAGAGACCCTGCTCCCTCTAACTATCCTCATGAATTTGAGTTTCCTCAAATGTTCCGTTACAAGACAAATGACTTGTTCTTACTGATGTTATAACAACTGGAAAAGGGAAACTAGAGTTTGATTCTCTGGACATGTTAAGAAGATTATCCCATCTAAAGCTCTTTCCCACAGACTGCAGAATGCTTTTGTCAAATAGTTTAAATACCATTGCTTAAGTCAAAATATACAGTTTTAGAAGAGTATTTCTCTGCTGCAACTCATTTTCATGGGCCAAATTCTCCACTATTATGTCCCTCAAACAGTCATTTACCCCCACCAGCCATATACAGTAAAACTCCATTAGTCCGGCATCCAATGCTCCGGAACTCCTGATGGTCCGGCACCATCAGGAACCCGGAAGTGCTGGGGCAGCCGGACAGGCTTCCCCCATTCAGCTGCTGCTGAAACTGACCAGCAGCTGAATAGGGGAAGCCGGGAGCAGAGCAGCTGGGGTGCTGCCGGGTTGGTCTGGGGACACCTGGGGCAGAGCAGCTGGAGTGCTGCCGGGTTGGTCCCGCAGCACCAAAGGACAGCGCTGCAGGACCACCCCAGCAGGACCCCAGCTGCTCTGCCCCAGAGGTCCCCAATTCAGCCGCTGCTGAAACAGATCAGCAGCTGATTCCAGGAAGCCCGGGGCAGATCAGCTCTGCCCCGGGCTTCCTGGAATCAGCCGCTGATCTGTTTCAGCAGCGGCTGAATTGGGGACCTCTGGGGCAGAGCAGCTGGGGTGCTGCCGGGTTGGTCCCGCAGCATCAAGGGGCGGCGCTACGGGACCAACCGGGCAGCACCCCAGCTGCTTTGCCCCAGGCGTCGGGATTCAGCCGCTGCTGAAACTGACCAGCAGCGTCAGTTTCACCAGCAGGCTGAATCCAGACGCCTGGGGCAGAGCAGCTGGGGTGCTGCCGGGTTGGTCCCGCAGCACCGTCCTTTGGCGCTACGGGACCAACCGGGCAGTACCCCCGCTGCTCTGTCCCAGGCGTCCCCAAGAGCAGCTGGAGTGCTGCTGGGTTGGTCCTGCAGCTCCG
This sequence comes from Pelodiscus sinensis, assembly GCF_052426305.1. Lineage (NCBI taxonomy): Eukaryota > Metazoa > Chordata > Testudines > Trionychidae > Pelodiscus > Pelodiscus sinensis. Next base: position 121,724,751 of record NC_143052.1, read on the forward strand.
TCCTTTGGCGCTACGGGACCAACCCTGCAGCACCCCAGCTGCTCTATTGCAGGCATCCCCGATTCAGCTGCTGCTGAAACTGACCAGCAGTGGCTGAATCAGGGATGCCTGGGGCAGAGCCAGACTATCGTAAGGGGGGGGCTATGAGGGGTCTGAGGTGGCATCCCTTCCCACCCCACTCCAGACCCCTCATAGCCCCCCCTTCTGATAGTCCAGCATATCTGATAATCCGGCACCCCCTGGGTCCTAAAGGTGCCGGATTATCGGAAGTTTACTGTATAAGGCTAGCATGACATGCTATAAGCATCAGAATGACAGCTTTCCTTCCATCCCTCACAGCTGTCTCCCATTCCTCCCATTCACTTTGTAAGCAATTTCATGAGCTGCCAGGAAGCAGTGAATAGGGAGCTATGCTTTTCGGCTGCCAGCACTCACTTGTGCAGTTAAGGTCAGAACGACAGTTATGTAAAAAAAATGTCACCTGCTTACTCAAGAGGTTTACTCCCTGCATTCAGTCATATTTCAACAGCTTGCTGATAAATACACTTCACACTCTTTATTTCCTTTCGCACTGACATTTTAACCTTGATATTAGAAGGAGCTGGATCCTATTGGCATCCACATGCCATATTCATTAACCAATACGTTTATTTGCCACATTCTTCTTACCGGTAGGACACGAAATTAAAAACACAGCTTAGGTAGCCAATTAAAGTGTAGCTGCTCTACCTGCACTTATGAATTTGGCAAGTAAGATATGGTGTCACTGAAAGAAGCTAACCCTACCACAGAATCACTTTTCATGCTTTCAAATGCTATGAAATTGGCAGCTTCTTGCTTTGCGTTTAATTTTCTCCAAAGCTGCTGACAAATGCAGAAACCCAAGCCCAGATCTGAGCATGTTACGTAGATCAACTCACCATGAAAGCAAGAGTGTGTATTTAAAAAACAAAAAACAAAAAAACCCACCGGTATTCTGGACTTACCAAGAGAGGAACAATTCTCCACCAGGTCAGTGAGGCTACAGGCATATGTATGAACAGGCACATATGCAGCAGAGGTATTCCAAAGTGGATCCCACACAATGACATTATAGATCACCCCTTGTCCAGGGAGTGAAGAGAAGTGTACATTGGTCTTTTCCTCAGTTGTTAAGGAAACCAGCTGAAAAAACAAAATTTGTCACCATTGATGAATACACTCATCTTACAAAAGGGATCTGCCCTTTTCCTCCATTGCATCATGCCTAGGGCATATGTCATTCAAGCAGAAAGTCTTGGCAAGCCTAGCTAATCAAGTTGCAAGATTAATCAGGTCAGGTATTTACTCTGGAACAATATTTAAATATCTAGAGGCAGAGTTAACTAAATGGGATAAGAACATAAGAACGGCCATATTGGGTCAGGCCAATAATCCATCAAGCCCAGTATCCTGTCTGATGACAGTGGCCAATACCAGATGCCCCAGAGGGAGGGAACACAACAGGTAATCCGCACATGATCTCTCTCGTCATCCGTATCCCGACAAACAAAGGCTACGGACACCATTCCTACCCATCCTTGCTAATAGCCATTGATGGATCTAACCTCCATGAATCTAGCTAGCTCTTTTTTGAACCCTGTTAAAGTCCTAGCCTTCACCACATCCTCTGGCAAGGAGTTCCAGAGGTTGACTGTGCACTGAGTCAAGACAAATTTCCTTTTGTTTGTTTTAAATCTGCTGCCTATTAATTTCAATTAGTGATCCCTAGTTCTTATATTGTGGGAATAAGTAAATAACTTTTCCTTATTCACTTGTTCCATGCCAGTCATGATTTTATAGACCTCTATCATATCTCCCCTTAGTCTCCTCTTTTCTTAGCTGAAGAGTCCAAGTCTTTTTAATCTCTCCTCCTATGAGATCCATTCTAAGCCCCTAATTATTTTTGTTGCCCTTTTCTGAACCTTTCCCAATGCCAATATAGCTTTTTTGAGATGAGGAGACCACATCTGTACACAGTATTCAAGATGTGGGCGTACCATAGTTTTATATAGAGGCAAGAAGATATCTTCTGTCTTATTCTCTATCCCTTTTTTAATGATTCCTAACATTCTATTTGTTTTTTGACTGCTGCTGCACACTGAATGGATGTTTTCAGAGAATTATCCACAATGACTCCAGGATCTCCTTCTTGAGTAGTTGTAGCTAAATTAGTCCTCCATCATATTGTATGTATAGTTGGGAATATTTTTTCCAGTGTGCATTACTTTACATTTATCAACATTAAAATTCATTTGACATTTTGTTGCCCAATCACTTAGTTTGGTGAGATCTTTTTGAAGCTCTTCACTGTCTGCTATGGTCTTAATCTTGAGCAGTTTGGTATCATTTTCAAATTTTGAGTCCCCCACTGGCCCTGTGCTCCCAGCAGTGCTTAGCTTTTGAACTGTAGAAAGACTCCTGCTCTTGCTACATTTCAAAGGCGGAAGCACAGCCAGTTCCCTGCTGCGTTCCTACCCCTTCTCACCATAAAGACGGTGCTGGGGGGAACCAGTGTTTAAGCCAGCTTCCCCCAGCACTGGATCCTGGTCCCTGGCTTGCTGCCTCTCTCCGATAGAGACAGCAGGGAGTGGAGTAGGGGCAAAATGACTAGCTGAATCTCTAGTTGACTATCCAATAAGCAAAATGCTTTTCGGATAGTCAACTAGTCACTTACATCCCTAGATCATAACTCTGAGGGCAAAACATATGCATAGCAATGTCTAACAGCAAGTAGTTTTACAAGATACCCATTTCACATGTCACACCCACAAGTAAACGTCAATACCAGTGGTGTCGGGACAACGAACAGAACCCAGAAGGAACTTACCTACCTATTATTCTATGATTCTATGATTCTATAGCTTCCTGGGGAGTCAATACTGCAGCTATTTGTTTCACCTCCTTCCCCTCCACACTTTTTTCTGAGAAACTAGAATTAATGTCAAACAAACTGTTTTTAATCCAAATGTTTGCCAAGCTTACTCGAATGCCATTGGCTCTGATGCTCTGCACCTCAGACATCTTTCGCAGGTGGCTCAGGAGTACAGTTTCTGAGAGATCATTCTCTGGTAAGAAATACTGATAGATGTCATAGCGTAGTCGCCATCTAGAGTTCTGGCCCGTATCTGAATCACACGAGGGAGGGTTGGCACCTCTGGAATTAGACAAACAAAAGTTTATAGTAGCCGCATCCCCAGGCCAAGAATCCTGGTCTTAGGTATGTATCAAGAATTGTCAGAAGCAGAACTTGAGATTTGAACACCAGTATTTCAACATCCAGATTCAAGGCTAGGCTTCAGAATTTAGCACTTTTAAGTAAGTTCAGGCTGAGAGTTAGGATTTGAATCCGTCTCCGAACTATAATGTAGGTTGTAAAATCTTCTGGGAAAGAGATTATGTTTTACTGTGCATTTCCACAGCACATAGAACAGACCTTGCCCTCATAGCGAATGCTTCACATAACCCTTGCAAGGAAATATAATTTAAATGACCATTTGGAACATCTGTCACAACAGCCAGGCAGACATTAGGAGAGAATTCACATTTTTTCCCCCCCAGGAGTAGGTTAAAATGAAGAAACAGAGCTAAAATAGAATCCATCCAACACCACAGAGCTTTAGAAAAGCCCTTCCTCAGAAAGAGTTTCTGATTTGACTAAGGCACAAATTCCATCTGGCCTTATATTCTTCCCCACCCTCGGCTCACAGCCATCTATCAGGATGCATTACACTATGCAGAAGATTATAACATGCAGTCCTAAGCAGTAAGATTAGGTAAGCCTGTCAGACAAGGGTCCTGCTATCATGGTAATAGAATGAAGAAAAAAAACAAAACCAAACAGTAGTATAAAATGGTTTCTAGAACAGACGTTTTCCATGAAGAATCATTGTCCCAATAACTGTCTACTGCTCACTAGGGTAAACATATCAGAAATTTTGACTAGTAGTATAGTCTCTCTTACAAGCTATGTGTATTCTCTTCACCCCATTTCTTCTCCCCCTCACAAAGTTAACTTATTTTAAGAATACACATCGTCAGTCACTCACCATCTACTTCTTTTGCTAGAAGCAGCATTCTCTTGCCAAGAGAGAGAAGCAACCTTTCCAGCAAAATAATATAGTTTATGAAGTATTTCCAGCACCTCACGAATGCAATACAAGGAAAGCTATTTGTTAAGTTACACACACCTGGCATATCCCAAGTTTGCAGGAGCAAATTTGATGCGTGTGTCAATTAAGTTATACTCTAAATAAATATTGGGATCAACTTCCAAGTTAAATTCCAGATTGCAGCCTCCAGGGATAGGATCTAAAAACACAAAGTAAGACCATTTGATATAGCAAATCTTTCTCCTTCATGCAGAATTCTCAGCAGCACAATGGAAAGAAGCTACTGTTAATAAATGCAACAAAAACTAAGGCCCCATTTGATATGAACCAACAGACAATCTAAAGATCTTGAAATCCAAGGTCCTGATCCTGCAGGTATACACATGCAAGTCAAAGGGACTTCAGTGAAACTCTGACTATATTTAAACATGATGATAAGTGTTGGCACAGGATTCGGGCTTTAGATTAGCAAAGCCTGTACAGCCAGCTCCAAAACAGCAATTGTTTTAATATAATGAGTTCTCAATATAATGAGTTGCTTAAATGCTGAGCCCAAATTTGGCATCCATTCCCAGTAAGTGTCAGGGCTTCTGGTGTGTTTAATGCAAGCTATGCATAGCACTGGGCAACAAATATGGCCTTCTAGAGAAAGGATCTTAACTCCATACCAAAATGGGGGGGGGGGGGAGTTACCTCTCTCAGTATAAGCAAAAGAAACAGCTGTGCCTAACACTTGGCTGGCATCCAGAGACTGCAGGTACCATGTGCACACATTCTGCTGAGGCCGAAGGATGGAAACTAACCCTTCATCTACTCCAGTTCCTGAGCTGTTTGCAAAGAGATTCTGAAAACAAACAGATAAAATCAAACATCTTCAGCACAGCAGTAGATTTTTGCACAGTGACACACACACATGAAGCTCATTCCTGAAAGCACACGTTATCTGGGGCACGTATCCCATTGCCAGATATCATTGCATACTGCAGACAAGTCAGCCAGCCACAGGCTTTTTAATTTTATTGTCATTTAAGAGGCAATGCCATTTTGTTTGTGCTCAAAAAAGGACAGTGAAGTGATTAGTTTGAAGTAACTCTCTCTGTCTTTTAAGTCCCTATGTTGCATTTCTTATTTACATTTATCATTCTGTTGCCTTTAAGAGGTTGCTTTCTTTAGGACTACACAAAAAGCAATGCCTTATGCAGCATGCACTACAGGTTGAACAACTCTAGTCCAGCACTCTGGTCCAGCAACATCCCATGGTCCAGTATGGTTTTAGTTAGCTGGATGTGCATTTATCCTGAGTGCAGCCAAGTTTCCCAGGGTCTCAAAGCGTGTTTACAGCCACCAGTCCTGGTTCCCAGTGTTCTGGGCAGTTATTTAGCTCTAATTTAACCTTAAATGTCTTCTAAGAGCCCAGTAAGCAGTGGAAGCGTTGGTAATGCTGCTGGACAATATTGACCTCCTGTGGTTCAGCAAATTCTCCGGTCTGGTCAAATACTGAGGGTGTCAGACTAGAGAGGTTCAACCTTATTGAATATTCAAGAAAAAAGGAGGGGGGGGCTTAAAGAATTACAAGAACAAACTTGCACAGCCATCATCACTATCAATCACAATTTGCCTAATTTTGTCCCAGGTACCCTAGGAGTGAGTCTTTCTGAAATACCCGTGAAAGTTTTGCTTAGGAGAATGGAGTTAGTCACATGAAAGTACCTTCAGTTAATCTCTGTACATTTTGTGCCGCTAACCAGTTATATTCTCACTGCAGCAGAGTATCTGCCCTTTAGATTACACTGTCCAATGTTACTGTTGCTGAACTGAAGCTAGAGTTCAGCAGCAAAAATGCTTATGCTTCATTAGAAAGAGGAAAAAAAGTAATGTTTGTCAAAGAAATATGGAGGATGGATGTGAGCTTTTAAGAGCTCCCCGCCCCCCCATCCCACATCCTAACAAAAATTAATCCGGAAGAGGCAACTTGGGGAACAAAACCACATAGAACATTTTACGAAGAGCCCTATAATATCCACATTGATAAACCTGAATTGCAATAGTCAAATGTTTGTTTTCCACTGGAAAGCACTAAGTGGGGAATAAGGTCAGTCATAGGCCACATAGGAGATGTTGCAGCATGTTTCAAAGGTCATTTGACAGAACCACAATAAAAGCTTCAGAGCAGTTTGCACCAATTGCTCCTTCATTCAGAATCCCAATAGAGAAAACAGAGCTTTGTGAGAGAATCTAAGAACACTAGAACTGGATGGGACCTCGATAGATCATAGAGTCCAGTCCCCTGCCCTCAGGGCAGAACCAAGCACTGTCTAGATCATCCCTGAGACGTGTCTGTCTAACCTGCTCTTAAATATCTCCAGTGACAGAAATTCCATAACCTCCCTAGGCAATTTATTCCAGTGTTTGACCACCCTGACAGTTAGGTTACCGTATTTTCCGGCGTATAAGGCGACTGGGCGTATAAGACGACCCCCTAATTTTCTAGTTAAAAGATAGGTTTTCATCTTATACTCGCTGTATAAGACTACCCCCCCCTTAAGAGGCCAACCGGCAGCGCCCCAGCGCCCCTCCGCCTCCCCGGCTTTGCTCCCGGTGTCCCTGGTCTGCTGGAGACGGTCCCCAGCAGACCAGGGGCACTGGGAGCAAAGCCGAAGCGGCGCCTGGGCTGCCCCGCAAAGCCGCGGAGGGGCTCGGGTAGCGGGGCATCCCAGGCGCGCCTGGGCTGCCCTGCTGCCGGAGCCCCTCCGCGGCTTTGCTCCGCGGCTTCCTGGTCTGCAGACCAGGGAGATGCGGAGCAGCTTTTCTCGCCCCAGAGTACACGGGCGGCGGGACCGCGAGGTCCCGCAGTCTGTGTCCTCCGGGGCAAGAAAAGCCCAGCGTATAAGACGACCCTCGATTTTTGGGGGATGTTTTTTAGCATAAAAAGTCGTCTTATACGCCGGAAAATACGGTAGTTTTTCCAATCTAACCCTCTCTTGCTGCAGTTTAAGTCCATTGCTTCTTGTCCTATCATCAGAGGCCAAGGAGAACAATTTTCCCCCCTCCTCCCTGTGACACCCTTTTAGACACCTAAAACTACAAGAGTATTGAGTAGACATGAGAAAGTCTTAAGCTACGTCTACACTGGGAAAGTTTGGCGATGAAAGTGCTGTCAACATGCAAGTAGCCAGAAGTGAAAACTGCAGTCAAACCAGCTTTTCTGCCTCCCATTATCAACATTTCATGGCTACATTGCTAGCACCCATTCGACAGATAAAGCAATGCAATGTGAGAGGGCATCCCACAGTGCAATGCTGTGGGAAGACAGAGCTGATCCCTGCGCTTCTTCGGATTTCCTTGTAGCTCTGTAGAGCTCTCTGTGCTGAGGAATGTCAAAGCAGCACAGCAGTCTCTTTCAACTCTCCCTCTGCACTGCTGCTGTGTTCCTACCAAGGCAGAACCAGAGCATTCCAAGGATTTGTTCTTTGTTCCCCAAATGGAGCAGCTCACTCAGCTGTCAGAGCTTTGAAAGGAGAGAGGAGCATGCCAACGGGGCACCAGAGATCACAAAACACTGAGCACAGCCATCAGGGTAGGCAGTGTCGGATAGCCAGTTTGCTCGACAAAACAAACAGCAGCGTCCAACACTGGCTCTTTATCAGCAATAGAGAGAAGGGAAAGAAAAAATTCTCTGTCAGGGCTGGAATATTTTTGTCACCATATCTGGGTGTTTTTCCCCGACAAAAGTCACATTGCAGTGTAAACACTCTCGCTGTTTTGTCACAAAAACTGCCTTTTGGTGACAAACATGCCAATGTAGACAAGGCCTGAGTTCTAACGTTTGGGAGCTCCAATATTAACAATATACTCTTGGTGCAGAGTTTCATTCCTCCCTCGCCTCCAGACACAAAATTATCCTTACAACAAAGCAATTTTCTAATTGTCCTCTTCCAAGGATGAGTACCACTAGATAATGCGAACACAACTGAGAAACTTGGATTCCAACTTCACACATACCTTATTAAAAGAGATGGTTATATTTTTTTGGTGGGAATGTACTTGAAAAATGACGACAGACGCAGTGCTTGCAATATTCCTTATTACAGCTTCCACTTGGATGGTCTTGTTAAGTAGCACATTTCTGAACTTGCCCAAAGAGAGTTCAAGAAGACCTGCATTAAATAAATATTCAACAATCAAAAAAGTTATGTTGGTATCTTTAAAGGGAGAGGAGGAAATAGACAGATGTAACAAATGTAAAGACTTCCAAGGTGCAAAAATTGGTCATCTGGAAACAAAGCAGAATTTGGTGTTAAAAAAATTCACCACCACCACCAGTAAACCTTACACCATCATAAAAAAAATAGTTGTTTCTGCAGAAGAAAGCCCTAATGCAAATTTAACCCAGGGACTCTCAGGAAGCGTGCATCAGAGGGGCTATCCTCAATAGAAACCTTATGCTGTGAAGAATGGAGTTAGGTCCGCATTTCTCAAAGTGTGGGGGGGCAGTCGCAAGCAACTTAGACAGGGGTCCTGTTTGAGAACCCGAGTTAGGTGGTAGTGCTGGCCATGACTATAAAGAAGAGCAAACAACATTGAGTATGGAATAAATAGGAGTTGAGTTAGCAGACATGCTGCTGAATGCCACTTACCCTTGTCTACTGGTATAACTGACTACTCAGTGCACTGCTCTCACAATATAGTGTTTAGACATAACAGGTAGAATCCAGGTTAGGGATGTTAGATACTGATTCATTTAATAGCAGCATAACTGTATCAAATCTTAGCAGTTACACAATTAGTCAACAATGCTCCCAGCCCCACTCCTGAGGAGACCCCTACCACTTTGCACTGCTGCCTCTCATACAGAGGCAGCAGCAAGGGGCAGCAGCAGCCCTTGTCTGCAGGGGGCCTGAGCTCCCTGTGGACAGAGGCTGTGCTAGCATTCCATAGGGTAGCCTCCCCCTATGCTGATGCCTCTGTGGGAAGCAGCAAATGGGGGGGGGAGGAGAGGGAACAGAGGAGAAGAGAGGCAGCTCTACATAGCTAGCACATGCAGAGAGCTGGTTTTTGGTGGGGGGTTTTTTGCTTCTGACTTGTGTGCGCCTCCCCCCAGGCTTACCATAATTCATAGGTAACAACAAATCTCACACTGTTTCAAGTAACTGCTCAGTATTCGGAAAACTTAAAGTTTCTGCTCTCACACTACTTCATAACACCTACTGGTTTTTCATAACACCTGAACATTAGTTAATCGGTGTGACCATGTGAGAATTCTTTCATCAATCTAGCATGGTCTGTGGATTAGATGGTTTAACTACTTCCTCTGGTGTGAATTTCACAACCCTGAGACATACTTATAGAAATATAACTTTTCAGTGTAGACCAGCCCTTATGAAACAGTGATTTTTTCCAGTTTAGCTTAATCCAGAAGAAGAGTGCATACACTTGGGAGTTATTTCAGAATCATTCCTGTGTAGACTAGCCCTTATACAGTACATAATTGAAGTTTGTTAAATGATTCTGCTTCTCTGATTTGGAGCCAGCTCAAGGCTGCAGAAAAACTTACACCTGAATGATTCATCCAGCAAAAACAAGGTCAGCACACCAAGAGCAGTTCTTTTAGACTTAGTTTCAAACACATTCAGAGAAGTCTGATGTCCAGTACTAATTATTTTTCCTGGGCCAGAACTCCAGATTTTGTGCTCCATATTTCCCTCAATCCATAGGGATCATTCCCATTTATGGCAAGGAGACATTTATACAAAAAGCAAAGGCAGAACTATAACTCAAAACTTGAGCTTTTGTTTTGTAATACCTTCATTCTGCATTCAGCATCATTCACTGGGAAATAAACTCACTTTTAAGATCCCTGTTATTTCTGTTCTTTCTCTGCCAGTTTCTTTTCTTTGAATGTCTCCCTTCCTCAGTTCTTTCCACACAACAATTTCCAGCCCCTTCTGCCTTATCAGCAATGGAAGAGTCATTGGTGATATTTAGAGTCAATCAGGCTTTAGTATTAACACCTCGTCAATGAAGTTAATAGGGTAGAGAGGTGTCTTTGCAACCATTATTTCAAGCTGTCTGCAGATTCAGGAAGACAACACAGGCACAGCTACCCTCTGTTCACATTCAGATACTTAGCACCTTCTTGGGTACCAACTGATTTCATAGGAGATTTTTTACAAATTCTGGAGAACTAATACGCCACACAGGGCACATAAGCGCCACCTGATTAACTTAAAAGCAGGCAAGCTAATCTTTCGTCACACATTAGGCTTCCCCTCCGTGCACCCTCTAGAGGCATTCCATGTCAGACATTCAGAAACAAGAGAGCTCATTTGAGAAAGCCAAAAAGGAGTTAGAAGAACAGCCAGCCAAGAACTCAAAAAGTAAGAGCAAAATGTGTTTTAAGTCCATCAGAAGCAGGAAGCCTCCTAAACAATCAGTGGGGCCACTGGATGATCGAGATGCTAAAGGAGCACACAAAGACAATAAGCTCATTGCGGAGACACTGAATGAATGCTCTGATTCAGTCTTCATGGCTGAAAAGGATAAGAAGATTCCTAAACCTGAGGCATTCTTTATAGGCAACACATCTGAGGAATTGTGCCAGATTGAGGCATCATTAGAGGTATTTTGGAGAAAATGATAAACTTACCAGTAACAAGTCACCAGGACAGGATGGCATTCACCCAAGAGTTCTGAAAGAACTCAAATATGAAATTGTGGAACTATTAACTGAGGTTTGTAACCTATCCTTTAAATCAGCTTCTGTACCTAATGACTGGCCCTGGCTCCGGAAGAGGAGCACGGTGATTTCCCTGCACCGGCGCAGGAGGCGTGAGTTGTCCCCGGGGCAGGTGCGCGCGGGGTTTCCCTGCGCCGCGGGGGGGGAGGTTTCCTGACATTTGGTCCAGTCTAGACGGGCCAAATATTGGAAAAACCTCTTCATACAGAAGATTTTTTTTTAAAAAGCAGCAGTATAAGGATTGGGGATAGCAAGTGATGGGGAGGAGGAGAATAGAGAGGGCGGGGCTTCAAGGAAGGGATGGGGCGGTAGATCTTGGCTTGGTCTGTCATTTAAAAAGTGATCTTGGGTGTAAATAGGTTGGCAACCACTGATCTAGGGGGTCACCAAATGAAATTAATAGGTAGCAGTTATGAAAAACAAAAGGAAGTTTTTCTTCACACAGCATGCAACCTGTGGAACTCCTTGCCAGAAGATGTCTTGAAGACCAAGACTTTAACAGGGCTCAAAAAAAAAACAAATTAGATAAATTCATGGAGGTTAGTTCCATCAATACTTATTAGCCAGAATGGATAGGAATGGTGTCCTTAGCCCCTGGTTGTCAGGTTGGCAATGGATGACAAAAGAAGGATCACATGATGATTACCTGTTCTGTTCACTGCCTTTGGGGCATCTGGCATTAGCCACTGTCAGAAGACACGCTACTGAGCTAAATAGACCTTTGGTCTGACCCAGTATGGCCGTTATGTTCTTATAAATACATCTACAAACTTAGCTGGTGTTGCACAGATCTGGAAGGTAGAGGCCTCCTGCCCATGCTCCCTGGAGGCCAGAGGTGAGAGGGGGGTCACACAGGACAGCCCTGTGGCGCTCCCTGAGCCCACCTGGGGAGACAGAAGCAGGGGTACTCTGGATGGCCTAGCGGTGTTGGGGTCTGGGGGAGGGGTGATAGGGCTGCATTGCTTGGCTCCAGTGCTTGGGGGAGGCGAGGGAACACCATGGAGGTGCCAGGACTTCCCCTGGTCCAACACTGGGGCCACAGGCCAGGAGGGGGAAGGTTTTAGAATTGGGGGCCACTTAACTGGACTTGTGACTGGCAAAATAGCAAGTTACATCCCCTGCTGGCCACTCCCTTCCTGGTGCAGCTGCCCCCCGTAGTCTCTCTGCATTACAGCTATCACCTGCACTGGCTGCCACCAGTGGTGACTGTACAGTATTGGGTCCCTCTGATGAGCCTTCTCCCTTCCATGTTGTGAAAATCAATCAAATTCCAGGCAAATCCTGTTTTCCTGCCACAATCAAACCCTCATCTTAAGTTAGGATAAGAGGAAGCTGAACAAGTGTGGTGATCCTAGCTGTTACCATTTAGGAGGCATTAACAGACTTGCAGATATACAGACTCCTCTATAATGTTATACTTACACACATACACACACACACACACACACACACGGGTTGTGCCCCGTTCTTGCTACGCTCACCAACCCCCCCCCCCCCCTCTGGCCGCTTTCGCAGCCAAAGAGCCTTTTAATTTTGTACTGATTATATAGAAGTGCGAACAAACTAAGCTGTATAGAAAAATTGTTAATTGGTCTATTGCTCACATACATGTTACAAACCCATCTACAGACAGATCTCAGTTTTGTAGTTGGTTCTGGTTGAAATGCAAGTAAGCAAGACACAGACTCCCCTTTCAAGTAAGCTGATGTCATTCTGTTGCATGGCAGGAAAAGCTTTTATATATAGTGAGAGAGATATAGATTTAAGAGAGATCATTTATAAAGACACAATACAGAACATAGCAAAGAATTCCACAATTAAAGCAGTAGCCTGATCTCTTAGTCAAAGTGAACTTATGTCATACTCCAAAAAGAAAAAAAAAATGGATTCTTGTCTTTGGCTTTTTAACAAAAAAAACTTCCCTCTAGAATAGAGCAGTTTCAACAGCTAGAATCAAAGAGGAATTTTTCCCAGGCACTAAATTTATACAAAAGACATGGAAAGTTATGGAAATGTAACTCTTGTCTACACACAGTACAGACACGCTGTGGTTAGTGAAAGCTTTTCCCCCACTGCTGAGCCAACATCTCTTAGCCCCAAATTACAGGAATAATCTGTACTTAATTTTTGCCAGGGCAGAGTCCTGGCATCTCTAAACTTGGCAGTTCAAACCTCCCCCTTGCCCCAGCCTCTCTGAGTTTGGCACATTAGTTATTAATGTAAATAAATTGCTTGAGCTCCAGCCCCTTTTATTACAAATTAAGCGTTGGTAACAAGGGTTCCATGGGTCTACTAATCTTGGCTCTCATTAAGCAAGCTGAGAGGGTGTTCAGTCTCCATGCCTACGCTGAAAGGCCCAAAAAAGATGGCGTTTGTTCTGCAGTGTCAAGATCTGTCCTTCCATCTAAACCTCATCAACTTGTTTATACAGAAGTCAGAAAATAGCCAAAGGTAACACCTACAAACAAAATGCATCATTTATTAAAATTTTAGGAGACCCAAGACAGAGATGCTAGAGAAAAGATATTTCCTACTGTGAAAGTAGAAAGAATTATACTATAAGAGAAAGATGAATTATGCTGTAATAATTGAATAAGTTGAAGGAATACTGTTTGTCTCTGAACAGGAAGAAGAAAAGTATGTTAATGTTGTTTGTAGGAATGCAAATTACAAAGTGCTAGCCAGAGTTAATAGGAAAAGGAACATTAGGTGTTAGGGAGAAAACAATTGAGATAACCAAGCAATTGGACAGGAGATTGCTTGTGTGCTTGATGTGGAAATGAAGAATACTTGAGTAGCCTCACAGTAATTATGTGAAATAGTGATAGAAATGTAGCCGTGTTAGTCTGGGGTAGTTGAAGCAAAATGCAGGACAATGTAGCACTTTAAAGACTAACAAGATGGTTTATTAGATGATGAGCTTTCGTGGGCCAGACCCACTTCCTCAGATCTGAGGAAGTGGGTCTGGCCCACGAAAGCTCATCATCTAATAAGCCATCTTGTTAGTCTTTAAAGTGCTACATTGTCCTGCATTTTGCAGTAATTATGTGAAGTTTTGCCCCCCCTTTTAATCCTGTTAATTTTGGCTTTCTTTTGACTGTATAAATCAAGGGGTTTGAACCTTGTATGACAAATCTGTGAGTCCTGTCTGACTTTGACACTACCCATTCAATTATAACAAGTTGTAAGATTCCTGACTCTTAGATTTACTGTAACATTGCTATTCATACTCCTCTTCAATCATGGGCACTTTCCAAAAGAGACTCTTTACTAATGTCCTAAAGTCCTTAACCTCCAATCAGGAGCAGAAAATGGTCTCTTTGTAAAAGAGAAAAAAAATAACTCATGTGAAAACATGCCATGGCCAACAAACAATCTGAAGGAATGGAGATGAGAAAAAAAGTATCATTCTTCCCCAAACTTTGTGGGCAAGATCTTCCAGATAGAGGCAGGATGTTTCCAAAGGATGCACTGCTCACCCAACACATCATCTGAGCCCTTTACAGTGGAGTAGAGACAACAAAAATCAAGGTTCTCCCTTCTGTACACACCCACAGACTTCCACATTATCTACGCTAATGAGAAGAACAATCTCTTTATTAACATGCATTCCAGTTTCAACATGTGGAGACACTACCTCGATTCGATCACAAGACATCAGCAGCAGACATCCTACCTGACAAGCTAATTTACAGGGCAGCAGTTTAAATTAAGTTGTGATGTGTAATGCTATCTGAAATATTTTTTCCTAAGCCATCCCTACCCACCTACCCCATGATTCTGGGAACTGTAATTGAAATCTGAAGTTTTATACACAAGCAATGCAGTACACAGGAATAGAAGACAAACAGGGCTGGTAATAAAGCATTTTTGCTGCCCCAGGAAGATGACAACCAAGTCAACATCATCCTATTAAAAGTCTCTAGTTATTCTGTAATCCCAAGGCATGTATTCTGCTTGTACAGCATTACTGCTTATGCCAATACATGATGAATGGAAAGCAAACAACCTACTTAAGAGCCCCTCACCACTACATCACAAGTTCTCAGTTACGTGTCAGGGTGTGTAGAGGCATTAAAACACACACACACACACACACACACACACACACACACACACACACTTAAGCCATGTGCAGTTTAACACATAATTTTTACAATTTCAAGTAAGCTCAGTACTGGCGCAAAGTGTCATATTGACAGCCAGGGGAGCAAAGTCCTCCACCCAAAGATCAGTACATAGCCTGCACCACCACTTCACTAGCTTGGTGCAGGCTTCCCTGTATTGAATGAAGGTACCATAGTAGTACTTACAGGGCCCAGATTAAGGCCCCATTACACTGGAGCCACACACACAATTCCTGTCATTGAGAGCTTAGAGTGGGAGGGGAAAACAGAAGTAAGCTGCCCAAATTCACAAAGTAGGTCAGTGGCAGAGCCTGAAATAGAACCCAGATCTTCCAAGGCCATACCTTTGTCACTTAGCAAAAAGTAGGATCAGGAAACTCAAACTGAATGATTACCTTTACGGGACATTAGCTAAATTCAGTCTGCAGGTCTATTCCAGTCTTTGCGCCCCTCCAAGAAGGTTAACACACAGCCAGATGGCAATGACTTTTGATCGCTACCAAACCAGGCTGGATTTGAATTGTTGACCCAGAGCTAAAAGAAATTTTGTTTAAAGAGGGAACTGGAATTAAACAGCAAAATATAAGTAGAAGCAACAGCATTCAACAAGTGTTACTTAGTGTTTTCTTACTGGATATTCATTATGATCAGAGCACAACGTCATTAATGTAGAACAAGAAAGTCACAGAACTAATTAAGTGCATCTCAACACCCACTGCTTCAGCTAAGCCTGGCAAGTTACAGCACTGTTAACTTTCTGGCTTAGGGGGAGTGGGTTTGTTTTTTTTTTTTTTTTTTTTTTTTAAACAGTGCTATCAAGTGCTAGTGTGAACCAGGCTACAGCACGGAAGCTATGCTCCCAGAACTGTTAGCTACTCCCCTCGTAGAGGTGGCTTACATAGAGTGATGATCGGAGAGCTCTCTTCCAGCTCTTGTGCCTTGGCCACACTTAAGCGCAGACAAAGCCTTCATCACTTTGAATTCTATCCCTTTCTCCCATCCTTTCTTTGCAGGATGTTAGTTTCAGCCCTCCTCCTGGTCTGATGGTGCAGGAAGTCACCTGTGTCAAGCTCAGTGTAGGATCATGGCCTGTGATATTCACTTTTTTGGAGGGCAAAGCAAGGACCTTGCATTTCTGCAGAATGCTTAACAGCCCTGGAACACTGATACTCATTACCACTGTTGGTCAGCATTGCTTTACTCCATACAAAGCTTTTTATAAATTTTGCATCTCAAGACTATACATATTAAGAGTCTGCCTGATGACTATCATTGCTGAGCATTTACAATTATTGACACACCATCCCACCCAACACCTACCCATAATCAACAAATGTTTGCACAAGATTTGGGGCATATAAAAATCAAGGCATAAGAGTACCAATTACAAACATTTAATGTACATTTGCAATATCAATCATTGACATGTATATGAATAATACAAGTATATGAAGCAGAAAGTAGAGGTACAGCACAAATCTTAATTTGCAGTTCACAGAGTGACCTCTCTTTTTAATGTGAAAAAATCTTTCAAAATATGTATCTGTTTAAATTATAGTAATGTTTTAACCAAACACTGCAGTGAATTAAGTGATGGTGCATCCAGATCCAACACACTTTTCCCACACTCGTGCTTGAAGATGTGCTCATTTTCTATAACAGCTTCAGTTGGTGCTGGTAGGGACCTGAGCTGTGGCGTTGACATGCTACCTCTGCCAATTTTCACTGCACATTATTCTTCCCATGCTTCTGACACCATGGCACAGTTTGTCAACTCAATGACATTAGGCATCATTGCACTGATGTCAACCAGCAGAAAGAAGGAATCACCAGCTCACAGAATCTTCAGCACAGTACCCTGGCTAAGGCCAGAACAGAATGCTACTGCATCACTGCCAGAGGGTGCAAGGATAGCAAATAGTCTAGGCACAATGTTCTAGTACTGTGCTGCCATAGCATGAATGTTTATTACAGCTCCAGCTGAGGGTTCTTCTATGATTATGGAAACCATACCCTGTTCAAGGTAATGATACAAGAGTAAGACAAATACATCAGTGTTATCAGGTAATACTGATATTACCACTGGAATCTCTTTCACAACCATCCCCATCTGCTGTATGAGGTGGCTGACTGCTTATGTGGCCATATCTTCTCTCTTGATCACCACATCTTCACTTCAGGGGATGTGTGGCCTCTACCTGCAATGCCCCCTAGTTTGTGCTTTAATGGGTGCTCTTAGTCAATATTTTTGTGTTGAATGAATTCTGTATAAATTATGTCAATCAACTGTTTATTTCCAGCTAAGGTAAAACCAGCTTTCTGTGGCAGTAGCTATGTACTCACAGTCAGCTGATGCTTCCTGCTTGCTTCTGTAGCACTGTTAAGTCTTGTGATACTCTGGGGATGAGTCTAGACTACATTCCTCTTTCAAAAGAGGAATGTAAATGAAGGAAATCGAAAATGCAAATGAAGCCCAGATTTTCAAATCTCACGCTTCATTTGCATAATCGCGTCCTATTGCTTTTTCAAAAAAGATTTTTTTGAAAAAAAGGTGTCTAGACGCAGTTCTTTAGGGAAAAAACCCTTTTTTGAATGAACCCTGTAAACCTCATTTTTTCAGGAATAAGAGTTCTTTCGAAAAAGGGTTTTTTTCCCCGAAAGAACCGGGTCTAGACTATTTTTTTTTTAATTTGAAAAAGCAGACACGATTATGCAAATGAAGCGTGAGATTTGTAAATCTGCGCTTCATTTGCATTTTAGATTTCCTTCATTTACATTCCTCTTTCAAAAGAGGAATGTAGTCTAGACGCACCCTTAGCGCGGAGGTCTTTGCACTTTTCTAAGACAAGGTGTACATCACCTGCAGCTAGCTTGTGTTCAGTGCAGACTCAGAAATTGGACACCAAGTCCTTGAATATCACTTGCTGCCAGCGAGCCACTGAAAAGAGTGGAACCATCAATGACTTTACAGGAGATGTCTTGTTAAGTATGTCTAGTTGACGCTTCTATCTGCAGCTGGTTCTTTAGCTTACGCTTACCAAGGCTAAGTCTCATGTCGCGAACATTGACACGGACTCAAGGGTCAACTCAAATGACAAAACAATCCTGCTCATGTCAACCTCTCATGAACTTGCTCATTGGCAAGCATCACATACCTTTGTTGGATAAACCTTTGTCCTTGGCATGCTCTGTTCTTGGCAGTCTGTTATCCTTGGTATTGTAGCCCACAGAGCCCTCTGGGCTACATTCAAATTCTCACAATTCGTGAATTCCAATTGTACACTAAAACAAGGTATTGCCCCAAACTTGCATTTGACTACCAGACTACTCCCCTGAACCAAGTTTTCTTCGTCACATTATTGTCCAATTTTGCAAGCAGACAATAATCACCTTGATTTATTTCTATGATATAGAATTATTGTGACAAACAAGTTCTCTCAGAATCAAGGAACCAAATTCACAGCAGAATCAAATGAACTCAGCTAAGAAAAGAGTAGGGGAAACCCAAACACTTCTCTGTAGTTCCTCCCTTTACTCTTACTTGTGAAGTCACTTGTGACATTTAAGATTGTCTAGCAGGCCCTTTTACATGGTGGCAGTTTGTGTGTACAGGAACAACAGCATAGGGAAGGGTCACTGACAAGTCCCCAAATATACTGCAGCTATAGCAGACCCTGGAAAGGGAATCGCGTCCCACCTGTGCCAAGTCTCTTAACTGTGTCCCTGAAATGAGATGACAGCACAATAGAAGCTTCAGGGGGTAGCAGAGTTAGCCTGTTACAGAAAAACAACAAATGGTCTGGTAGCACTTCATAGACTGAAGAAGCGAGCTGTACCCACGAAAGCTCATGATACTAGCTATATGTTTTGTTAGTCTATAAAGTGCTACCAACACAATAGAAGGCTTTCACTTTGTTACAAAGGCATTGTTACCTTTTCTGCACTACAAAGAGGACTGTTGTAGTGCTGTGCCATTAGATGCCAGGCAAAGACAACTTTGTTCTTCCGTTTGAAGAAAAAGAATCTCTGTGAAATAGGATAGTATCAAGTCACCTATACCAAGTTTTGAGCAATACTTTGTTTTAGTGTCCATACAATGTTGTATTTTTCTGGTGGCTTTTGAATCTAAACACTCTATATTAAAAAATAAAACTCAATGATCCCTTGTCACTGCTTTGCACTTTCTTACCACTCTATTCAAGCTGAGTCACCAAGCTGAGTACTTGGTGTTATTCACTCAATAGTACTGCTGTGCAGCATTAAAACTACAGCAGAAATTACAAGAGATAGGATTAGAAATTAGAAAGCCTCACACATTCTGTAAGGTACTGGCAAGGACACAGATCAGACCCACCTCACTTCTCACACACCAGTCTACCTTTTAAAAGAATAGTTAGAAAGAGAGCAAAGAAAACCGAGCCACTTCGTCCGAAAAAAAAAAAAAAAATCTATTGTTAATACAAAGTACATGGACCACCACTGGATATTCTAAAGGGAATTAATTCATACTTCAGATATACTTTAAGGGTTTGGTCATAGTTATTAAACATATGTTAGGGTATGTCTACACTAGCCCCCTAGTTTGAACTAGGGAGGCTAATGTAGGCATTCGAAGTTGCAAATCAAGCCTGGGATTTAAATATCCCGCGCTTGATTTGCATCTTCCCGTCCGGTCGCCATTTTTGAAATTTACAAGTCCGGACTAACTGCCCACGTCTACACGCGGCAGGGACCCAGTAGTTCGATTTAGGGCTTTAATTCGAAATATCTGTTATTCCTCCGGCAAGGAGGTTTTTTGACCAGCTTTAGAAAAATTTAGTTCTGCCTTGCAACAGTAGCCTAGCATCCTCCAAGGGGAAGTGGGTTAGTTCAGTATCACTTTGGCTGTTTCCCCACTTAAGTGTACTGCGGAAACCAAAAACACACAACCATAAAAAGTATGAAAACTGACTTCTTCCCCTAGACTCTTTAAGATGAAAAGGGAAGTCATTGCCAGCATTCTGCAGTACAAACATGAGGATTCAATATATTTCAGCTCAGGTCTTAATAAGTGCTCACTAATTTTAGATGCTTTGATTTTCAGAAGCACTGAGCACCCACACCCTCAATTGACTTCAGTTCAGTGTCTCCAAGGGAAAGAAAAAAAGACCCATGCTCTCTCAAGCTGAGTACTAAATTAGCAAATTGGTAACATTTTTTAAAATGTTGGCCTAAAAATCCTATTACACATGACAAGAGCTAGAAGTACCTTGTGGCCAAATATTTTCTATGCTTTACTAAAAGATATTAAATTTAAAGCAAAGTTGTAAGAATCCAAGTTCCCTCAAGCTACTGAACTGATGTGGTGAAGACAAGTCAGTTTCACAACCAACAATACACAAGGGAGAGATGTGGCCAATGTCGCATCAGACTGCCTTTGACTATCCCTAATCCCACAGACAAATATCCATTTTGCATCTGGGTGAACTGGAGTTGATCTTTCAGTACAAAAATGGAACAAGGCTTGAAATCATCACTTTCAGGACCATAGTCCCATGTGTTAGCCGCTGTAAGAGACAAGCTAAAGAAAAAATTCAGAGACAAGGCCAACATTCAATCAAGTTGGCCATGTCTGCATGGAAATACTGAGGCTTGATCTAAAACACTACTAATTTATGTCCATATAACTACATTGCACTGATGAACTATTTTGGAATCATCAGATTCAAGAACCAGGCTCTATAACAATTTACTTAGTAGTTATGTCTGTTTCTTGGGTCATTAAAGAGACAACACTTTGCAAGCTTAAAAAACATCTACGAGACTAATCAGTTTCTCTGAGACTCTACTGCCTATTAACTCAACATGACACACTGAGCAGAAGAGTGATTGAATTAACCATGGTATTTGTAGTACTAAAATTCCATGTATGTTGCTTAACACTTTAATTATTCTGAAAGAGAAATGTCAAGTTAAAACTAAAACATGAGCCACACTGTTCACTAGTTGTCAGCAACATGAGATCAAATCAATTTCTGCACTTCTTAACACAGATAGATATGTATTATCAGAAATTAGGAATCAAACAAAAAACATTTCTGCATTAAGATCTCGCTCTCACATGAGAAGTTTCAGTCCAGAGTATCTAGACTGTCATTCAGTTTAAAAGCTAGGGGAAAGAAGGATAATGATGGCAAAATTAATACAGCCACAAAGTATTTTGTTATAACCAGAACTTCAAAATATTTCAGAGATATCTTGTATATCAACCTCTGTTGATATTCAACCTTCCTTGTGCAGCACAATCTTCCTCATCCAACCTTCCTTGAGCAGCACAATCCAACAGTTTGAATTTGAAACTGCACATATTTCAAAGAAGGGGCATACCAGTAGTGTTTGGCTTATTTTTGTTAACCATTTTTGTTCTACCATTCAATGGAGTTATACCCTCTAAGTACATTTCTGTTGCTTACATGCAACCCACGCTGCTTTCTATTAAGATTCTCTGGATCATAATGAAATGCTTGTTCACAGCAGGAAAAAAGCCTCACTGTTGCCAAAACATATGACTGAGCCCTGATCCATGAAACACATGACATGCTCCTTTAAAACTACAGTGTTCACGATCATTTCACTCCTTATGCAAGTCACCTGATTTTGGGGACCAACCCAACAACCCATGCCAATTCCCCACGGTGTAGAAAGCATTCTAGGGTTCACTGACAACTATTCAAATGTTCTTTGCAAATAAATAAAGATCCCACAAGGGAACATGGCTACCCCAGGCAGAGAAATTACTGGGAATCTTGACAAACTATTCCAGGCCACCCCTTATTTTCATGCTGAAGGAAGCCGCTAGCAGCTGTGATCCAGGATCATCTTTGCAGCCTGAGAGATGACCCCCGGCTATTATTATATGCGTGGGGTGACAATCCCGAGGTCCCCACTTGCTCACGAAGATCCCCTTGGCAAACGCACTTGCAAAACAAGAACGCAAAGAAGCAGCTGCCAGCCATCTGTTGGTAAAGCCAGTCGCGCTCCCTCCGACCGCGCAGCTGTGAAAGCGGGGCCCACCTGCCACCTCAGGGTACTAGGGAGGTCTGTCCGGGGGGGATTATCCCCCCATCCCAGGCCAGAAGGGGCCTTTATTTCCTTTCCCGCCCCCCTTTTTAGCTTACCCGTGCTGGAGGCGACCAGGGCTCCACGCCCGCCCACGAGCCCCAAGATCAGCAAGGTGCCGGGGAGGAAGCGCGGGAGCCACATTGCGCCTGGAAAACCCCCCCGCCGCGCCCGGGCTGGGGCGGGGGAAGGAGCCGCACAAGCTCGCGAGACGCTACCTGCGCGGCGCGGGCGGCTCTGAGCCGGGCGAGCCCCTCATCGCAGCCCCCGCGCGCCCTAACGCCGGCCGGAGCCGGCCGCGCCTCCGCTCGCCTCCATTTCTAACCCGCGGGGAGGCCGCGAGCGCCCCCACTTCCGGCAGCGAGCCCGCTGCGCCGCGCTGCTAGCTTGCGTGCACGAGGAGCGCGGGGCGGGAGAGGGGCGAGGCCGGGAGGGGGGGTGGCAGGGAGCGCTGCAGGAGCCAGGGCTGCTTGGCAGTGCACCTGAAGGGCCCCTAGTGTGCGCGCGCCGCCAGGCCTTGTGCAAGGAACAAACACGAATCAGCCAGAACTAGTGGGACGAGCCCCCGTCTTGTGTGCGTGTGCAGCTCCTTGCCAGTGATTACCGAGCCTCCCTAGGGTTTGCCTGGAGGGAAATGTTGGCCCTAGCAGATGTTTATATCCCTCAGCGCGGACGTCTGTTATTGACTCGGAAATGCCTGGCTGTTGTAAATATTATTGATCGGCCTTGCAGGAGTCCTGGAGGCCAGTTGAGATCAGGCTGCTAGGCTCTGGACACGCGTCTTAGCAGCCGCTTTGCCAAGGTTCTCATCTAACCCTTTCCCCGCTTAAGAAAGTTGCACCAGTTATTAAATGATTGGGTTTTGAAATGACTGTTTTTCTTGAAGCACCAGATCCTAGAGGCGGGTTGTGGTGTGAGACTTTCAGACGTCATCTCAAAATAAATGTTTCTAGCCCTCTTGGTTGTGGAGAAAAGTCCAAAAACGTGGCTCAGGTACACGCTAAAAGCTCAGGAAACGGACGAGCAATTAAAAGATCACCACATGTATTGTTATTACATTTTAGTAATTTTTAAACCAAGCTCATGATTTTTGGTGGGCCTCATCCATAGTGTTTGGAGGTTGGGAGCAGAGATGCTGAGAGCCATTGAACCAAACTGTAAACCCCATCTATAATGGTAACTTCTTCAAGCCAGGGAGTGCAGCAGAACTCCTAGTTCCAGCACCTCTGAGTGGGTGTACTATTATAACAAAACCAGTACAAATACCTGGGGAGATAGTTTTGTTTTAGCTTAAGAGTGTCTTGCTTTGGCTTAATGTAAACTGGTTCCCAATCAACCCAAGCTAACCGAAACCAAAAAACCACTCAAACTGAAATCACACAGAGGTTTGCACTGTAACAGTTTAAATTCACACCTTAGGCATGCAACTTTCTTGTACAGACAGGTCCTACATAAGTGTTTGGGAGATTGAAATCTTTGTCAGGAGGGATGGCGGTTTATTGTGATTTGTCTCTGCTCATGAGATTGTTAGCCAAATTCTACGTGCTAGGGCAACAAAATGATAAATCAAATTCGATACTGATTAATGCAAAGTAATTCACACTGGAAATCATAATCCCAATTATACATATAAAATGACAGGGTCTAAATTAGCTGTTACCACTTAAGAGTGAAATTTTGAGTCATTGTGAGTGGTTCTCTGAAAACATCCACTCAATGTGCAGCAGCAGTCAAAAAAATGAATAGAATATTGGGAAATAAGAAAGGGATAGATAATCGGCCAAAAATTCTTATTGCCTCTATATAAATACATGTTGAATATTGCATGCAGATGTGGTTGTCCCATCTCAGAAAAGATATATTAGAATTGGAAAATGTTCAGAAAAAGGCAACAAAAATTATTAGAGGTATGGAACAGTTTCTGTATGAGAAGAGATTAATAAGACTGGAACTTTTCAGCTGGGAAAAGAGACCACTAAAGGGTTATACTATCATGAATGGTGTGGAGAAAGTATATAATGAAGTGTTATTTACTCCTTCTCATAACACAAGAATGATGAGTCACTAAATGAAATTAATAGCCAGTAGGTTTAAAATAAACAAAAGGGAGCATTTCTTCACACAACACACAATCAGCTTGTGGAATTCTTTACCAGAATTGTTGTGAAGGCTGTAACTATGAAAGGGTTACAAAAGAACTAGATACAGTAATTATTTGCTTAACACGTGCCCGCTTAACACGTTTTCGCAATAGCATGATTTTTTTTAGGGAACATTTTTTGAATAATATGACCGTCCCCGAAATAACACGAAAACTACTTCGCGCGGTGGTATAAGTTGGTGAAAACAGTGATAATACACATGAGCGGATGAATACATGTGGTCACAGTGCTCCTCAACTCACATGTTTATCTTTATGTTTTAACAAACCACAGTGACTTGTGTTGCTAGATATCTAATGTTGACGTTGATGACTGAGCACCAACAAAAAATTGACTTTGCCGCCACCACCACCTGAAATGCAACCCCCACCTTTTCCATCATTTTTAATGGGAAAATTGACCCCGCATAGCATGTTTTCGCTTAGCACAAACATTTTCAGAAACACATCTGTAGTGCTAAATGAGAAATTATGGTACAGTACATTCATGGAGGATAGCTCCATCTATGGCTATTAGCCAGGTGTCCCTAGCCTCTGTTGTCAGAAGCTGCGCATGGATGACAGGGAATAGATTACTTGATTGCCTGTTCTGTTCATTGTCTCTAGCGTATCTAACATTGGCCATTCTTGGATGACAGGATACTGTGCTACATTAATTTTTGGTCATATCCAATATGATTATTCTATAGATTTGCTAACATCTTTTATATGTTAACTGACGTAAAATAAGAATCTCATCAGCATAGGCTTGTTTTTCCTAGAGTATCTTTTCTCAGAACTGATAGAATCATAGTCCAGTCCCCTTAAGTGAGGCAGGATTAAGTCTACCGACAGTACACTATTCTTGAGAAATGCTTCCTATGTATGCCATAAACAGAATGGCAGTTTGGATACTCTGGGCTGAAACTTACCATGCAAGATCTTAATGTTTCTGGTTGGTTCAAAATTTCTGATATTTATCTGTTCTCAGAATTGCAGACGTTGATTTTAATCTCATTTTACTCACAACTGATAAACAGTGTGGCTTGTGTTTTAGTTTAACTTGACATTTCTCTTGCAAAAGAATTAAGAATTAAGAATTAAGAAAGTGTTAAGTAACATACCTGGAATTTTAATAATACACATATATGTAGGGTCTTCAGTATTACTTGTAGACATAACATTTCTCCTTAGTCTCGGTTAGAAATGATAACTTTGCTTTTAAGGTACAGCACTTTTTTCTGCTACATGTTTTTGCATATAATCATCAGTGAGGACAGACTGTAAATTAAACAAGTTAGACAAGGTAACATGGAAGCAAACAAGGAGAGCCCTGCATGAATACAAAATTTGTATCTGTACTTGTATCCACAAAAATAAGTTGCGGATATCTGCATTGACATCTGTGTATGTGAAAACTCACAGTTAAAAAGTAGATAGCCACAGATTTGCAGAGTTCTAGACACAATTTTTTTATCCACATCCATATCTACACAAATGAGCTGTGAATATCTGCAGATTTTCAGGGCTCTACAAACAAGGTCACTAGTTCTGGGCTGTACATCAAAACTCTCTAAGGATCTGATGTGACTCTAGAATCTTTCTGTTCAGTTGTGCATCACATTACTAGAAAGATATTGATAGTTTGAAGGGAGTTTAGAGAAGAAAATGATTGGAGAGCTGGTAGGATTGATTTATGAAGAAAAATGTTGAAGCAATATTGCTTGAATTAAAGAGGATTTGTGACAGCAGTCTACAAATATTTGTAAATTCAAGGCTGGTAAAGAATTGTTTATAATAGTGCCAGGGAGTAAATGTGGGAGTACTGAGAAGAAATTAAGATAGCTAAAATGTAAACTCAGTGTTGGAAACAGTTTCTTATTTAGTAAAATGTATAGGCCGTGGAATCATCTCCAAAGGAAAGAGGTGGAAACCACAGTACGAGACCTCTGAAACTAAATATAAAAGTAATTATATAGAAGGAGACAATCTTTTTGGCCCTAATATGTCTCTTCCATCCCCAACTTTTAAGGGCTTGGGTAGACTTAAAATGCAACAGTTGTGTCACTGTAGACACTACCCACACCAATGGGGATTCTCCTATGGACATAAGCAATCTACCTTCCAAACAAGCAGTACTAGTTTGATGAAAAAATGCTTTGGTAGTCCTAGCTGTGGCTACAGAGGGACTTTAAATGCCCTAATTATGTTGCTCAAGGGTGTGGATTTTTCACTACCCTAACCCATATGGATAAACCACCTTAACTTTCTAGTGTTGACTAGCTCTAAGATTCCATGCCTACATGCACAACTATGCTTTCAACAACATACTCAAGCAGCTTTGCCAATCCCAACAGCAAAAAATCGAGAGATTGCCTTTAAAATTGTGAGATTATTTTAACAATAATGAATGATTAGTGCTTTTTATTTGCCTTGTGCTTTCTTAGTAATTAGGGTACCACATGGGCACAGGCAACTTGTGGTAGCACCCAGGAGGTGAAAATGTGATTGATAAATGGAGTGCTCCCTCATGCCCTCTTCTTCTTCCTCTGACTGCCTTTCCCTGCACCCTCTCCCCTCACAGGCACAACTCACTTATTCCATGGGCATGTTTTTCAGTTTTTTTCTGGAAGTATGGAGAGTAGAAAAAAGAGCTGAGATTCTAGTATAGTCATTCTGCTTCCATCCTAGCTCAGGGCTGTTGCTTAAGCGGGGTGGGCCAAATGGTGTATCACAAAACATTGCATTTGTCACTGAGAGGCTTAGGACCTGAGAATCTTGCTTGTGTCACACTCCTTGGCTGCGTCTAGACTGGCATGATTTTGCGAAAATACTTTTAACGGAAAAGTTTTTCCGTTAAAAGTATTTCTGCAAAAGCGCGTCTAGATTGCCACGGATGCTTTTGCGCAGAAAGTGCTTTTGCGCAAAAGCATCCGTGGTCAGTCTAGATGTTATTTTGCGCAAGAAAGCCCCAATCGCCATTTTCGCCATCGGGGCTTTTTTGCGCAAAACAGTTCTTTCCTGTCTACACTGGCCCTCTTGCACAAGTATTCTTGCGCAAAAGGGCTTTTTCCCGAGCGGGAGCGGGAAAGTATTTGCGCAAGAAGCACTAATTTTGTACATTACAAAGTCAGTGCTCTTGCGCAAATTCAAGCGGCCAGTGTAGACAGCTGGCAAGTTTTTGCCAGTCTAGACCCACCCACCTGCAAAAACATCTGGCAAGAAAAAGGTTTAATAATAAAGTGGGAGGAGGGGAGTGGATTTAAAACAATCCTGGGCCCCCCTTGTTTCTGTCCCTGTTTGTCCCAGGACGCTGGCCATTGCCCTGTACACTCAGCCCCCGCCCCCACCTAGCACTCATTGACAGCAATTACAAACATTTTTTACATTGTCCAGTGGACGCCACCCTTGGCCTTTCCCTCCGCAGGGCGTCCCGTCAGCTGCCGCGGCTCCTCCCAGTCGGCAGGGGGCGAGCGACGATCGCGGCGTCCCCTGGGCCCGAGCCGCCTTTCGGACCCGAAAGAGAACCACGCACACACCGCGCTCGGGCTCTGTCCCATGGGCAGGCGGCGCTGGGAGCCGGGCGGCGGGGAGCGCAGGGGAGCATCATGGCGGATCGGCTCACGCAGCTTCAGGACGCGGTGAACTCGGTGAGGCGGGAGCTGGTGCGGGCCTGGGCGTCGCTCCCCGCATCTCCTCCGGCCGCTTCGCGAGCCTCTCCCCGCGGCTTGGAGGCGGGGGCGGGGTCACAAACCTGGGACTCGGGGGGGGGGGGGGAGAGGACAGTGGCGCCGATTTACAGCTAGGGAGGCCGTTGGGCTTTGAAGCGTTCTCGGCTGTTCTCGCGCCCCGCCCCCCGAAGCTCCGGAGGGGGAGGGGGCGGGCTGGCTTGTGTCTCGCGCCTCGCGCCTAGCTCTGTCCCTCAGCTGGGATCCGCTCCCCGCTTTAGAAGCGCCCCGCGCTGAGCTCGCGCCGCCCGGGAACTGACCTGTCCCAGCCCGCGCGCCAACGCTGAGCGCGCGCCGTCCACAGCGGGGGAGCTGGGCGCTGTTGCTGGCTGTGCCTGTGGCGAGGCCGCTTGTTGAGGGAGACGCTCCCAGAGGAGCAGCGCTGCAAGCCCTTTGCCTCGGTGCGCTCTTCAAGTCGGTCTCTCGGCTCACTCTTGGAATGGCTGGTATGGGGCTGAAAGGAGGCCGCCGTGGGGAATGCATCTATGTATCTACTCTGCCTCGGTGGTAGGTGCTGGTGAGAGGACACTGCTCCCCCCACCGCCATCACTGATTACAATAATTTTCCCACTTAATTTCACCAGTAAAAGGCTGGGCAGCGTCTGCCCATGTGGCTGAGGAAAAGGGCGAAAACATTTTATCTCTGCAGCAGCCGACAGAGATTATGATTTAGGAACCAAATGTATGTCCTGGACTTGAGTGTACTGATGTTAGCATCTTAGTTAGTCACTGATCCTGCCAGTTGATCTATGAAGTAGGGATGTCATCATGTAGACCACTCCACAATTAACCACTGAACCTATGCTTATCGTTTAAATCTTGTTGATTACACGCATCCTCCCCCTTGCTGCCTCTGTGTCAGAGACAGCAAGGTGGGGACGAAGCTGGTGCCCATGTCCATGATGAGCTCACTTACCTGAACAAAAATAGGTAATCATCAAGTGAGCCCTCTCCTGTCATCCATTTCCAGACTTTGACAACCAGAGGTTAGGAATACCATTGTTATCCATTTTGGCTAATAAGTATTGATGGACCTAATCTCCATTAATTTATCTAGTTCTTTTTTGAGCTCTGTTAAAGTCTTGGTCTTCACAACATCTTCCTGCAAGGAGTTCCACAGGTTGACTGCTGCATGAAGAAAATCTTCCTTTTGTTTGTTTTAAATCTGTTACCTATTAACTTCATTTGGTGACCCTAGTTCTTATGTTATGGTCAGAAGTAAATAACTTATTCACTTTCTTCATACCTCTTGTGATTTTATAGACCTCTATCATAGTCTCCCTTATTCTCCTATTTTATAAATTGATAAATCACAGTCTTTTTAATCTCTTTTCATATGACACCCATTCCAACCCCCACCCCCGGTAATCATTTTTGGTGACCCTTTGTGACCCTTTTCCAATGCCAATATACCTTTTGAAGCTCTTCACGGTCTGCATTGTTCTTAACTATCTTGAAAAATTTCAGTATCCTCTGCAAATTTTGCCATCTCACTATTTACCCCTTTTTCCAGATCATTTATAAGTAGGTTAAATAGGATTGGTCCCAGGACAGACCCTTGGTGAACACCACTAGTTGCCTCTCTCCAGTCTAAAAACTGACCATTTCTTCCTACTCTTTGTTTCCTGTTTTTTAACCAGTTACCACTCCACGAGAGGACCTTCCCTCTTTTCCCAAGACAACTAACTCTTTACCCATGGCAAAGAACTCTAGTAGATCAGTAAGGTATTATTTCCCTTTACCAAAACCATGTTGACCTTTTCCCAACAAGTTATATTCATTTGTGTGTCTGACAAGTCTATTCTTTACTATAGTTTCAACTAATTTGCCTGGTACTGACATCAGACTTCTCGGTCTGCAATTGCCAGGATTACCTCTACAGCCTTTTTAAATATTGGTGTCACATTAGCTATCTTCCAGTCATTGGGTACAGAAGCTGATTTAAAGGATAGGTTACAAACCACAGTTAATATTTCTGCAGTTTCACATTTGACTTCTTACAGAGCTCTTGGGTGAATGTCATCTGGTCCCCTTGACTTGTTACTGATACATTTATCAGTTTGTTCCAAAACCTCCTCTAATGACACCTCAATCTGGAACAGTTCTTGAGATTTGCCACCTAAAAAGAATCACTCAGGTTTGGGACGCTCTCTATCATCCTCAGCCATGAAGACCAAAGCAAAGAATTAATTTAGTTTCTCCGCAATGACCTTATCATCTTTGAGTGCTCCTTTAGCATCTTGATCGTCCAGTGGCCACACTGGTTGTTTAGCAGACTTCCTGCTTCTGATGTGCTTAAACATTTTTTGATATTGCTCTTTGAGTTTTTGGCTAGCTGTTTGTTCTTCAAACTCCTTTTTGGCTTTCTTCTTATATTTTTACATTTGATTTGACAGAGTTCATGCGCCTTTCTGTTTTCTTAACTAGGATTTAACTTCCACTTTTTACAGGATGCCTTTTTATCTCTCACTGCTTCTTTTACTTGGTTGTTAAGCCATGGTGTCCCTTTTTTGGTTCTCTTACGATGTTTTTTTAATTTGGGGGATACATTTAAGTTGGTCAGCAGTGCGGAATGTTAGGGGACTCCCTGGGAGTGGGGCAGGGAGCACACTGGCTGCTGGCCCTGCCCCAGGGACTATCAAATAGTCATGTACCCACTAAGATTTCATGTGGTTGTACCACTATTCAGTTAGGCTACGTCTATACTGGCGGCTTCTTGCGCAAGAACAGCTGTTCTTGCGCAGAAACTTGCTGGGTGTCTACGCTGCATGTGCATTCTTCCACAAGTATATTACAGTCTAGCGTCAGAAAATAGGGCTTCTTCCGGAAGAGTTAGTCCTCTCTCCACGAGGAATAAGCCCTCTTGCACAAGAGCTCTTCCACAAGAAGGCAGTGTAGACAGGCAAAATGATTTTCTTGAGCAAGAAACCCCTATGGCTAAAATGGCCATCAGAGCTTTCTTGTGCAAGAGAGCATCCACACTGCCATAGACGCTCTTGCGCACATGCCAGTGTAGACACGCTCTTGTGGAAGACTTTTTGCACAAGTACGCTTCCGCAAAACAGTTCTTTCTCAAGAAGCTGCCAGTGTAGATGTAGCCTTACACTATATATAATATCCCGTCTGTGAAGTTGCATTGGCATTGACTCACAGTGCAGTCAGAGGCATCCACTTGCACAGAAGACCAGATTTGGGCCTTCGTCACAGACGTGGGTTAACTATTTCCATTTACTGAAGTTCAATTCTGTGTAGTAGTTGATGGGGCCAAAAAGTTTAAATACAGAGTAAAATGATAGTATGATTTACACTCTCTTTTATCTTGTTTATAGCTTGCGGATCAGTTTTGTAATGCCATTGGAGTATTGCAGCAATGTGGCCCACCTGCCTCCTTCAGTAACATTCAGACGGCAATAAACAAAGATCAGCCAGCTAATCCTACAGAAGGTCAGTTTAATTTGTGTCCACTAACTAAACATGATAACTCTCTGGTAAAATAGGTAGTTTCAATTGAAAATTAAGTAACTTCAGGCTTATAAGAAACATACTTTGCAATTTGTTACAGTTTTAGTCATTCAGGCCAAGTTGTGGATAATTACATCTTCTGCAGAGAAGTAAATTGACTGAGACATTTGAAATATTTTTGACAAAGCTAAGCATATGCCTTGTTTATACAGATCTAATAATTCAAACATAAGAATCACTGTTAGGAGGAGGTTCGTAGTCAGTGTTAAGGAAACTTTATTTCTAAAAGCCAAACCAAGCATTCACTAGTCTTACGAAATTTTGCATTAGTTTGAGTATAAAGCTTTTCTATCTATCTATGGTTTTGCTTTTAATTTTTTTAGAATAATACCTACATTCTCTAGTGTCTGTAATTATGGAAGTTAGCATCCAGATTAGTTTACCAAACACCTTTTACATCTGTTCTCCTTTATACACTCATTCTGGCCATTTTTCTAAAAATAAAGTAATTGTATGATCATACTTCATGTGGAAAAAATAGCAAACTGGAAAGAAGATTCAGTCATATGAATATGTGATATTTAGAAAATATTTATGCTCAGGATGGCCCTAATTTTTTGAATATTTTTTTAAAATGTGGCTTCCTAGTTAAAGCATTATATTATATCCCTAAATGGCTCTTTAGTCCCCTTTATTTTACTCGTGTCTTATATCAGAGAAGGCCTGACTTCAGGAACCTCAACTGAGGCTAGCACAGTGCACAAATGATGCTTGGTTGCAGTTCTAGGAAACTCAGTTAGTTCCACAGTGGCCTGGACAGGCTTGCCATCTGATATTGGTGACTACTGTAAGATGCAAAAAAGCAGAGCTTTCACTTCACTTTCTTTCTAATAATAGCTGTCCAATTGTGGGAACTGGTAATTGCTAAATGCTGATTCAGGAGCCCAAGTTTTTTCTTTCAGTTGAAAGGCATTAGATTATAGCTCACTTGGTCTAACAGTCTTAAACGCTAGAGAAGACAAGTTGTATTTCTGCATATTGTAACTGTTCAAGTTAAAGTCTGGACTCTAGAGAAGCCCATGTTTTCTTGGCAGATCAGTCTCCCTGTAACAACGGTGGGCAAGCCCATGGGCCACAGGCGACCCATCAGGATTCTATGTGTGGACCACAGAACATTTTGTTTACTTGTGTCGATTTGCCAGATTCTGCTCGTTTCCATCCATGTAGATTTTTTTCCTACTGGTATTACAGTAAACTTCTGATAATCCGGCACCTTTAGGACTCAGGGGGTGCCGGATTATCATATATGCCGGACTATCGGAAGGGGGGGCTATGAGGGGTCTGGGGTGGGGTGGGGGGGGTGCCACCCCAGACTCCTCATAGCCCCCCCCCCTTCCGATAGTCCGTCTCTGCCCCAGGCATCCCTGATTCAGCCGTTGCTGGTCAGTTTCAGCAGTGGCTGAATCGGGACCCCTGCAGCAGAGCATCTGGAGTGCTGCCGGGTTGGTCCGGTAGCGCTGACCCTTGGCGCTGCGAGACCAACCTGGCAGCACCCCAGCTGCTCTTCGGAACGCCTGGGGCAAAGCAGATGGGGTGCTGCCGGGTTGGTCCCGCAGCGCTGCTCCTGGGTGCTCCTGCTCTGCCCCAGGTGTCCCCAAGTCAGCCGCTGCTGATACTGATCAGCGGCTGACTACAGGAAGGCCAAGGCAGAGCTGATCTGCCCCGAGCTTCCTGGAGTCAGCCGCTGGTCAGTTTCAACAGCGTCTGAATCCAGACGCCTGGGACAGAGCAGCTGGGGTGCTCTGTCCCAGGTGTCCCCAAGTCAGCTGCTGCTGAAACTGACCAGTGGCTGACTCCGGGAAGCCCGAGGCAGAGCAGCTCTGCCTAGGGCTTCCTGGAGTCAGCCGCTGGTCAGTTTCAGCAGCGGCTGAATCGGGGACAGCCGAGGTGCTGCTGGGTTGGTCCCGTAGCCCCGAGGGGCAATGCTACAGGACCTACCCGGCAGCACTCCAGCTGCTCTGCCCCCGGCTTCCCCAGTTCAGCCGCTGGTCAGTTTAGCAGCGGCTGAATAAGAGAAGCTGGGGGCAGAGCAGCTCCAGTGGTCCGGCTTCCGGGAGCACTTCCAGGTTCCTGATGGTGCCGGACCATCAGGAGTGCCGGACCATCAGATGCCGGACCATCGGAGTTTTACTGTACTAAGCTTCTTATATTTAGATACTAGTATCTTTGAAAGATTAGGTACAAGCTGTAGAACTTTAATATTTCTATGCCACGGTGATATTTGGTGATAGTACAGTATATATTTAAGTAAACATTGTCTTTTTCAATTACAGTAAAGTTTGAAAATCTAGGTTACTATACCTATTGCTGAGTTTTATAGTCAGTTTCCTATCTTTATATTTTCACTTCTGTACAGCTATATTAAAGACACGTAGCTTCCCCTACAAGTAGGGGAAATAGGGAATATAACTAAAAGTATGGCAAATGTTCAAAGTAAATTGAAAAAATACAGCTCTCGCTCTTAATTTTTTAGCTATAATAACCTGGTGTTTTACTTGTAACATGATTTAAAACATTTCTATTCAGAATTGACTTTAAACTAAAATATCCTTTTGAAAGTACTCTACACATTTTCATGTTTAGAAGTGAAATTAAATTCCTGTCACTAAAGATCTAAACTTTTTAGGAGAATTTGTAAATTAACAAAGTAAAAGCATTTTAAGTTAAAGGAGCAAAATGAATTGTAAAGATAAATCTATGAAGTGGCCATGTTAAGAGTTCTCTTATCTGTTGCTAAGTAGGTGTACATTTAATAAATTTCAGATTTATTAGGTTTATCTAATCTAATTCCTGTTGGTTTTTAGCTAGTACAGTGACCAAATTTAAAAATTTTTTTTGAAAGATTAGAGTATTTTGAAGCTCTGGCATATGTACTATATTACAGTTAGAATGTTTGTTATGCTGCTAGAATAGAGTATCTGCCTTATTTTGTAAAGAGATTGTTATTCCCATGCCATTTGTTAGATTGATTCTAAATCTCAGTTTAAACAGTCTTTGACAATTAACCTGTATTAGATTTGTTTTATTTGGAAGGTTACCATGTCTTTAGTACAGGAAAGAGTTTTTTTAAATTGTAGACTAGTCTGGAGTTTGAAATCAATGTAAATCTTCTGGAATTTGGAGTAAAATTCTAAGTCATTTGTGACTTCAGTGTGCACTAAGTTTATCACATCTCTCCTCTAAAAACATCAACTGAATCATAATAGATACTTTAATAATCTTATCTATTTTTAATTTTTTTATAGAATATGCTCAGTTATTTGCAGCATTGATTGCACGAACTGCTAAGGATATTGATGTTCTAATAGATTCATTACCTAGTGAAGAATCAACAGCTGCTTTGCAGGTAAGAATATCATGAAAATCTTAAACCACTTGAAAATCAGGGGGAAAAAATACGCACCCTTTTATTCCCCTTTGAATATCTAAAGTAGCAAGTGGAATAAAGCATGTAATCTTAGTTTGGGGGGAACTACTCATTTTTAAAAGGACTTTTAGCATTTCTGAAATGTTACATTTTCCCTCACCCCTGCCTTTTTTGGCTTCACAAGAAAACCTTCCTGCAGGTCAGCAGAGCTAGTTTGATGCCCCAAATTTTTTCCTTGCAAAAGGACCTACATGCCTCCTACTAGGGTCTCTCCAGAGGTCAGTCCTATCTCCCAAAATAGTTTCCTCCAATGCTCATCTCTTTCTAAAAGTCTTGCTTGGGTCCTACCTGTCTTGTCCTTCTTAGCAGCAACCACCTTCTCAGTTCTAGCTTCCGAGAGAGATTTTAAAAATTACTTTGTGTAAGTATGTGTAAAAGATACCCCCCCAACTCCATATGCTACACTGAAGCAATTTGAAGATGTGAAGAGTAAAGTTTGTATTTTCAATTCTTGAAGATGAGTTAAACATGATATTTGCAGATTACTAAAGAGATTAGTCATGTCTAAACTGGAGAAGTGTAAATAGGGCTAAATAGATACTGCCCCAAATAGTTTAAGAATATGGAACAAAAGTGTTATATTCT
Organism: Pelodiscus sinensis; assembly: GCF_052426305.1. Lineage (NCBI taxonomy): Eukaryota > Metazoa > Chordata > Testudines > Trionychidae > Pelodiscus > Pelodiscus sinensis. The sequence goes on from NC_143052.1 coordinate 121,760,244, forward strand.
ACTAGCTCTCTAGTTATAGTAGTGACTAAACATATTAGTTATATTAAAAACTCAGACCATGTAAGCATCATTGTAATTTCACAGTCCACACAAATAACTTGAATAGTTTACCCTAGTCTTATCTGCTGACATACCACAGATCATGATGTCATGTTTCATAGCTGAGTCATGTCTGATCTTAATTACACTTGTGTGGGAAAACCAAGGCACTACAGAAACTAGTTTTGATGGCCCACTAACCAGAATGCTTTCCTCTTGTCTGATTTTGCACCAGTGCCTATGCCTGATTTTTTTATTTTTATAGGGGCCACTGCATTTCTGTTTTCAACAGAAGACTTACTAGTGATTATGATCATTTAAAGTTCCATGGCCTCTTTCTTCAAGGGGAGATGTTTAAATCTTGGTCAAATTGTCCTCTGATTACACTTCCAATTGGATATGGCTTTTTGTTTATTCTTTACTTCCATTCTTAAATGGGTTGCAAATAAATGTCAGTTTCCTTGGGATATAAGGATGGAGGAAACCACTGTTTACCTCAGTAAAAACAGTGGAGGTTCTAAACGTGCAATATAAAAAGACTCAACTTATTAACTAAGGCATAACTTAAAAAAAAAAAAAGCTGGACCTGAAATGTGATTTCATGAATTCATACTAAAGGATGATGATCATCCTTTGACTTTGAAGATGAACATGACATCCTTGATTTGGTTCGGTTTCTGTGATCACATGAGATCAGACCAGCTCAAGCTTTTATCCTGCTGGTAGACTAGACAGTTCAATTTCACAACAGCAGCATGTCTGCTGTTACTCAAGTAACCCATAGCTGCATCTCAGACAGTACCCTAAATGTATATATGGGTCTGCAATATTTGTTCTTCCAAGGCTTGACTTTTTTCACTTTTCTATTCACATAGCTAGGTCATTGCTGAGTATATTGTATAAATGTTCATTTTTTAGCTAGTCACATGTCATACAGTTTTCAGTTAAATAATTGTTGGATTCTAATTCCTGTTGTCTTCCACAAGTATATGTCTCCTGGCCCCCTGGAGGCACTGGCTGTGCAGCTCCAAAGATGAGCTTGTTGGGGAATGTAGTACAAACACACACTAAGATTTGAAAGCCTTATACCCTACTGCAGGGGTGTCCAAACTTTTTTCAAAGAGGGCCAGATTTGATGAAGTGAACATGCGTGAGGGCCGACCATTTTGCCTTACATTCTTTGAACCATTAAAATTAAATGCAAATTAACTATTTTATGCAAAGTTTATTGCAAACGGCATACTTTTCATTTCGTCACATGGATGACCAATCTAAACAGGTGTTAAATCACTCTGCCTTTCATATCTGAAGGCCAGATGAAAAAAAAAATCCAGGAAGCTGAAATATATGTCAGGAACATTGTAAAGTACATTACATATTATTGGTAATAAAGATTGTCTGTCAACTTTTAAGTTCAAAAAATATGAACAGGAACATAACACCAAGTATACATGTTGTGTCCAAATATATTTATAACTGATTTAGACCAACTGACTTTAACTGAGATTTTACAATGTATTCATCTCAATACATATGGATTCGTTGGGGGCCATAAAAGATAGATATTGCCAAATTACCTGGGGGGCCGTATTAAACCGGAACACGGGCCGCAATTGGCCCACGGGCCGGACTTTGGACATGCCTGCCCTACTGTTTGGAGTAGGGACAAAAGTTCTGATTTCTGTTCTTTAACAAAGCAGTAATTGAGCTCATCTAAAATTGACCATCTTAGACACACAAATTTCTATTTTTGTGGATTAATTTAATCTCCAGACAAGGAGTGCATTTTTTAGATGGTAAACTTATAGTGGATAAATGGTATTCTTGAACTCCACCAGAGAATGACTGATGCAGGAGCTAAAGATGGGATCTTAATGTTTCATCATGGTCCTGGACAACTCTACCTATCCTCTTGAAGAAAACTCTGCCTTACACAATATTCAAGATTCCCTAACTTTTCTTTTGTATTTCAAGGCTGCTAGTCTGTATCGGTTAGAGGAAGAGAACCATGAAGCAGCTGCTCGTCTGGAAGAGGTGGTTTATCGTGGGGATATGCTACTAGAAAAGATACAGAGTGCTCTAGCAGATATTGCTCAATCACAGCTGAAGACCAGAAGTGGTACTCACACCCATACTGTTCCAGATTCATAGCAGCAGGGGGCAGCATTTTGCTGCAAAAGTGAACTATTAGAGTGTGAATGAAGTCATATTTTTTTAAACAAAGTTTTGTATAAAACACTTACAGTAATATTGAGCCATAATGTTGTGTAAATATTTTGAGTGCACTGATTATGGTAAAAGCGTGTCACTTGTCAAAGCCTAAAAATCTTGATATATAGACTGAAGTTTGGTATGAGAAGCATTTATAAACTAAGAATTGGAGTTCATGTTGCCCCAACACTACATATTTAATGCTTTCCCTTTATTTAAAAAAACTATGAGTTTAGCTTCTCTTATGCATGGAAGTGCATCTGGTGGGCTGTCATCTGAACAGTGTCAATTTATATATTCCTTCTGGGGAATAAGGGAAAATACTTTGCATATTTTGGTAACTTCCCTTTCCTCTAAATCCCAAGGCTAGATTGATCATAGAAATCTTTGCAGTAAAGAAGTATCTCCTGTAAAAGTCTCACAACAAAATAAGACAAAGTGCTGTGCATTCTGAGGTTGTTCCTATGCTCACCTCCTGCATTGCTGTATTAAATTGCCATTTCTGCTGTGACACTTTGGAAATCTTATTAATTGACTGTATTTTATCTTTGGCTGCAAGCTAACATGCGGTTTTCATGCCAGCTGTATCCCGTTAATATTTAAGAAGAAGGATCAAGTGTCTGTCAGATTTGTGGCTTACAAATGGGTCTGTGGAGCCGTAGTGATTCTTGATGCACTTGCTAGTTCCCTGCAGGCTGCTAGCAGGTAATATGGAGTTGGCTCTGCCCCTTTACTTTAGGCTGCTTCTGCAGATGCCAGTTTTCTCATGACAAACAACGTATCTGTAATAGCAGGTGCTAATGAGAGGTGGGAGGTGGGGACCGCTGCTTGTAGTTGCATCAGAAGAGTTGAGGGGAAAAAACAAAAGGCAGTGATAGAAGAGCTGACACTATCTTCTTTCCTAATATTGCCCTTCTATGAAAAGGGGTAGTCCCTGAAATAAGAGTTCTTTCATACTGAAAAACAAAAAGTGCTCCAAACAGTGGGTTTGATTTAAACACCATGAGCTTTTAGGGGTGTTTGGATCAATATTTGAACTTTGTGGCATAATTAACAGAGTGCACCCTTCCTCCTTATCAGCCAAAATATTTTACTTTGGCCATTTTGTTGTTGAAGATAGACTTGCTTCTCTTGAAGTTTGTGTGTATATAGTCTGCTCATTTTCCTGATTCAAATTGTTTATCTGTATGTACTGGGAAAAATTTCCCTAATATACATGGAACTGTTATGCTTCTATTGTGTTCAGTTGATCTGAAACCATTTGAACTTGTTTTTTGGCAAGCTACCAGTGGCAATGCATTCAAAGAGCCTTACACCCATTACATTTTGCTGTAAAAGAAAGAGTGGAGCAGGACATAGAACACACCTTGTACAAACAGTCTGGTGTTCTAAAGAGGACTTTCCCAATCTAATTATACAAAGGGGTAAGTACTTCTATTTGTTGCTAAAACTGAAACTTTGGATTTAATCACATTTATATGAAAAACTTCACTTGCTATTTTGAGACTCCTGCAATACTTAGATACAAAGATGAAAGGAAGCATGGTCTTATTCAGGTAGAAGTTGGGCCTGTGTTGTGATCCCAGCTGTGCCATGGCTTCTTGTATCTCTTAGTAAGTCACTGGAGCTCATCTTTCACAAATATGTACTAATTTTGGGTGCTGACTTTGAGGGCTTGACTTTTTTCTTTTTTTAAAAATAGATGTCAGACACCAATTGTAATTGAAGTCATGGGAGCTGTGTTCACCAAATCTAAAAAAGCATGTTTATGTCTCAAGTTGCGTGCCTGCATGTGAAGTACCTTAATTTAGTGAACACTTATCTTGGAGCTAATCTTTTGTTTTCTCCATTTTACATATAAGAACTTCCCCGTCTTACAGGAGTTTGGAAGCTCAATATATTGCTAAAGGAGTTTGATAGACTAGAGATGGGTTAAATGGAATGCTAGCCCAACCCCTGAATTCATACTCTCAAATGGATTCCCTAACTATACTTTTAACATATGTAGTTGCATAGTGGCTCTAGTATCTGTGCTGTGTCAGCTGTTAACTTGCCAGAAGTAAACCCAATCTCAATATTTTTAGCTGTTCAGAAGTTCTCTTTGCATGCGTTACTGCAGAGTTCATCTGTCTTCAGATATGTCAGGTTCGTGCTTAGCATATTTCAATATTAAGAAGTTGCTACTACTGGAATTCCTTATTTCCCTGTTTGAAAGGTTGTATTGGTATAGAAGTTTCTTCATGCTTGCTGCTTACTCTAGCGTATTAATATGCCAGCCACCTTTATATTAAAGTGTATACTGGTGTCAGAACAGCTATTTCAAGAAACATGTTCTGCATGTGAGGAACTTTAACTCTTATGATGGTGTAAAGAATGCCATGAACACGTTTTGTGTGCCCCTTTGATGTGTACCTTCATATTTCTACTAAAATGTCAAAATTTACTTATTGATAATACAATACAAATAAAACAAAGCAAGGAAATTGGTAAAAGGCTTCCTTTTTTTCTTCATAAAGTAGGTGATTATTTTTTTCAGTTACAACCTCTAAAACATGCTTCCACCCATTACTCAGCATTGGTAGAGTCCTGCAAAATCACAGATATCTGCTTTATATCTATGTGTATCCGCATATGCAGCTCTTTTTTGCAGATATGGATTTGGATTCAGATTTTCTATCTAAACTTCTGCAAATTTGCAGATGTTTGTTTTATATCTGCAGATATCTACAAAACATTTTTGTGGATGTGAATACCAATATTGTATCCATGCAGGGCTCTAAGGATTTGTGCATCATGTACTCATGTGCATGAGTCCCAAATGCAAATTTTCACCTGGGCTGTACTGTGGCCTAGCCGTTCAACCTGCACCCCCTAGCTTTTGTTATCAGATTTTAGTTACTAGATCTGCAGCACAGAATGGGGAGAAATCAGGATTATTCATATACCAAGTAGTAATGTTATAACAGTGCTTTAATAGCATTACAGATTTATTGGAGCATAAGCTTTCGTGGGCAAAGACCCACTTCGTCAGATGCATCTGGCGAAGTGGGCCTTTTCCCACGAAAGCTTATGTTCCAATAAATCTGTTAGTCTATAAGATGCCACAGGACTCCTTGTTGCTTTTGCAGATCCAGACTAACATGGCTACCCCTCTGATACTTAATAGCATTGTGTTTCAGTACTACAGAAAGTGGATTAGAACTAGCTCTTCCAAATTTACTGATTATCTTCTGAGCAAGATAGAGCTTAAAGTAAACATGGAACTGCTTTCCTAAATAAGAAGGGCCTAAGTCTGTACAGTGCATCCTCCTCAATAAAATGTAAGTTTTTAAGGAATAAGTTAGCTCATAATTTAGGGGTAAAGGGAGAAGTGGCAGCACTAATGAGCCTAGGGGCTTGCCATGGCATAGCTAGTAGAGACAGGAAATCTGTTGCCATAGCTGAATGTCCGAGGTACCTTCAGGGGAAGAAAGCAAGTAGTGGAAGCTACCTGGAAGTTCATAGAATCATAGAGCTGGAAGATACCTCAGGAGGTCATCAAGTCCAGTCCCTTCCCCAAAGTAGAACCAACCCCAACTAAATCATCCCAGCCAGGATGATTTGTTAAAGCCAGGACTTAGAGAATCTCCATCCCTAGAGGTTTTTATCATCTCTCTTAGTAATCTATTCCAGTGTTCCTCCTAATGCACCCTAATATGCCATTAGCCTTCTTGGCTGCCAGGGTATACCGTTGACTCATATCCAGCTTCTCATCCACTGTAATCCCCAGGTCTATTTCTGCCAAACTGCTGCTTAGCCAGTTGGTTCCCAGCCTGTAACAGTGCTTGGGATTCTTCTGTCCCAGGTACAGGACTCTGCCCTTGTCCTTGTTAAACCTCATCAGATTTCTTTTTAGCCCAATCCTCATGTCTAGGTCACTCTGGACTGTATTCCTGTTCTCCAATGTATCTACCTCTCCCCCTAGCTTAGTGTCATCTGCAAACTTGCTGAGGATGCAATCCATCCCCTCATCCAGGTCATTAATAGAGATGTTGAACAAAATGGGCCCTAGAAATGACCCTTGGGGCACTCCACTTGATACTGACCGCCAGCCAGACATCGAGCAGTTGATCGCTACCCATTGAGCCCAACAATCCAGCCAGCTTTCTGTCTGCCTTACAGTCCATTTATCCAATCCATACTTCTTTAGCTTGCTGGCAAGAATAATGTGTGAGACCGTATCAAATGTCAAGATATGTCATGTCCACCACCTTCCCCATGTCTATACAGTCAGTTACCTCATCATAGAAGGCAATCAGTTGGTCAGGCATGACTTTGCCGTGGTGAATCCGTGTTGACTATTCCTGGTCACTTTCCACTCTTCCGAGTGCTTCAAAATGGATTCCTTGAGGATCCCCTCTATGTGTTTTCCAGGGACTGAAGAGAGGCTGACTTACCTGTAGTTTCCTGGATTGTCCTTCCCTTTTTAAAATATGGGTGCTAATTTGCCTTTTTCCAATTGTCTAGGACCTCCCTCAATCATGCGTTTGCAGAGCCATTGGCCATTATCTTTGAAATGACATCTGCTAACTCCCTCAGTACCCTCGGATGCATTAAATCTGGCCCTATGGATTGTGTATGTCCAACTTTAAATAGTTCTTAACCTGTTCTTTCTCCCACTGAAGGCTGCCCCCTCCTTCCCATACTGTGTTGCCTAGTGTGATAGCCTGGGAGCTGACCTTGAATGCGAAGACAGAGGCAAAAAAAACATTGAGGGTGATTGTCTAACTTTATAAAGCACCTATCACCGTAGTGTATTGGAATAGTAAGAATTGCACTTAAATTTTATTGAGCCTTTAATAATAGAGGTTGTAAACCATCTTTAGGCTACCATAATGAGGTGTATTTGAAAATTAGGAGACCTTTTGTCTTTAGCTGCCATATTCTGATGGTTGTAGGGAAATCTTACAACCACATGGTTTGTACCACTCCAGTACCAGCTGTGCTGAGGCTTGATAGTAAATTAAGCTACACTTCAAAGATAAGCGCCCCCTTCCAACCCCCCCAAAAAAGCCCCAACATTTAAACACCCAGAAAGTTAGTTTTCTTTATTTGGCTTGTGGTTTTTGAGTTTAGGTCTGTTCGTCTGTGTCTGCTCCTCACAATGTCTTGAGAGAACGCCCTGTATTCTAGCTGAGATCTTTATTATCACCTCCAAATGCCTTAACCTCCTCAAAAACATACAGGGACACAAAGTATTAGAAAAATCTGAAATCTCATTTGGCTCCTTGCAAACAGATTCACTTTGTCCACAGGAGCCAGAATAAATGGAAACATACTGTTAGGGAACAGAAACAAAAAGCCATGTTGAGTGAGAGGTAAAATAGTGTTGCATATTGTACTTGAAAAGGAACACTGCCCTGTGAACAAATTGTTCTTTGAAGAAAGATGACACATCACTTAATGGAATATTCCAGTGAAGAACAATGTAAATCACTTCCAGTGATCAGGAGTGTTGTGTGCCTAGAATCCATAACACCCACTAGTAAAGAAATTGCAATCAGTTGAATAAAAAAAGACTACTGTCAATCTCACGATTCTTTACTACAAACCTCCATGCTAAGAGGACAGGAACAATTTGCAATGGCAATTCAAAGTCAGGAAAACAAATTATCAAACTAGAGTGGGGTGGATTCAAGAAAAAATGGAGTGAATTCATGTCATTTCAGCATTTGCAGTGCTATATTATTCACAGATATTCAGGTAGGTGACTTATTTGCAATAATAAGTGTCCCAAGCACTAGTAGGAACAATTACTCAGTGGTAAATTAGCACTAGAACAGGATTCATGGCTCTTAATGAGTATAAATGAGGAAAGGAGGACTGAAGTTGTAGAGGAGCCATGATGATTTTAGTGTTTACCCTACTGAAGTCTTCGAGCAGAAGTTATTTTTCCCCATCAGTAGAGCAACGGAATAGGTGAAAGTATTAATCTAATTCCTAGTGAGGACTTCAGGGTGCTGTCAAAGTTTACATAAACCACACAGAAGCCTCTTTGTCATAGAGCTGGTCTAACATGGGGTGTGAAATTTCACGCTAAAGTCATAGTGAGGTTGATGTTTTAACTGAAACCCTTAGAGAACATGGCATGTAGGATCTGCATCCTGTAATTATAGAAGATCAACCATGTGGAATACACCCACCTGCTTCTAACAGATTGTCCCTATTCAGGGCTCCAGACAAAGAGAGACTCTGTTACAGTCATCTCCAGATCATTACTGTGCCCTAAAGGGAAATAAATTATATTTATGCATATGTGTACATATCACTCCAGGTATCTGAACTTAGACTGGCAAAAAGCACTATAAACATGGAATTTTAATGGACATTTTTTCCTTTGACTTCAATGGGTTATTGATCAAGTTCTTGGTAATTAATAGGCTCTTCTCATCTCTATAATTTCTTTGGATCTGCTCCAGCATCAAAAGAGATAAAAAATACTAGGTTTATATTACAAATGAGTATTCCTAGTACTCCAATTCTTATTTCTAGTGTTTAATTTGCTTAAGTTACTCAGTTTCAAATTGGGACTATTTATGGAACTGATGTTTGGGAAATTTTTGGCTGTGTTAGTTTGGCTGTCTGGTTGGCTTCATAATGAATATTTAATTAGAGGGCCATGCACTTTTGTGTGAGTATTTGAATCCTAGAAGCCATATAGCAACTTCCAGTTCTTTGGCGCTAGTGTCACAAACTAGTATAGCGTTCAATTCCACATGCATCTTTTGCAAGAAGAGTTGCATTGTCTGTCATCTTGGTATGAAATTAGTGAATTTTTCATTTCTTAATTTCACTAGTGTGAGAGAGAAATACAGTATCCTGTATATCTGCATGACCACTCCAACTCCAAATATAAAAGGGCTTTCTATTCTGTGAACTGTTAGATTGCCACTATATCAGGGCTGGGCTTCTACAGACTCTCTTTATAGTTAACATTCACACAGCATAGTGTTTATATAAACATGCCATTTTCTGTATTAACTTTCCTTCTGTTGACAGACTTGATATTTACTTAATGAGTAAATATTACTTACCAAGGTTAGAAAAATATATGCTAATCAAGTCTAATAACTATATAGCAGCTATTCTATTGAAATGACAATTTTTTCATACTTTTAATGATAAATTATGCATATGATACATTTGTACATTTATATAACATTTTGTATTTGTAATGGTGCTGTAAATCTGAGGGTACCAGCTTCTACCTTCAATTACTCAAGAGTTACTTTGGATTTACAGTGGTGTGTATGAAAGTACTCCTAAATAGGTACAATAGAAGAAATTATTGTTCCTATTTTATAGATGGAGAAATTGAGACAAGGGTATGGCAAGCTTTACTGTGGTTGCATCTAACAGAGCTGAGAAAATTTCTGGCTCCAGGCCCTCTCTTGTAGCTAAGAGACTATCCTTCCCTACACAGTACACTTACAGACGAAAAATGGTATTCCTAGAGCCAGGCCCCCATTTAGGAAAGTACTTAAGCACATACTTTCACTTTCAGCATCTTTAAAATCAGCATGTGCTTAAGTGTTTTCCTGAATTGCAGCCTAAAGGACAGAACCCAGCCGAGGAGAAGGGGGGGCTTGTTTCTAACTGAGATTTTAAAAGATTGAAAAATAATGAGGAAGAGACATAGGAAGATCATCCGGGATGCCAGGAGCTGCAGCGAAGGAGGTTCTTGAAATGCTAGTAAAATTTTGGGGGGAGGCAGCTGCCAAAGCAAAAGGAATGGGAAGAGAGGGAAAGGGACAAATCCTTTTCTCCTTAGTATGCTGGTGATCTATTAAACTCTTCTGTTCTGTGGGAACAAAAACATATAAGGTTTTAAAAATGAGGGTAATTTTGACTTGAATTCTAAAGAGAATGGGAAGCCAGTAGAGAAGTTTGAGGAAAGGTGATATGATTGTGCTCTTTTGATATAGCTAAGAAGTGGATAAGGCGTCTTTGTGTAAAGTTCTCTCACTTTTTCTCAGCAGGTATCTGAAAAGGTATAGATTAAATTTTTCTTTGGTCTGCCATCAACATTATTTAAAACATGTATTGATAGAATAAACAAGCACATTAATTTTGGTATCTGGACATTTTCAAGATTCTGCAGTTAGATAAACATCTTCTCACGCCCCAGCAAGCATTGTATGTGTGTACTGAGCCTAGAATTGAAAGGAGAGAGCTTCTCAGACTGTATTTGGCAAAGATTGTTTTCAATGCACCCTTTTCACTCAGCATTGTTTCAAACAGTAATAAACTGTCAGGCTCTTAGTACACAGTATATAAAATCATGCAAGTTAGGTGGTTATGGTGACCCATGAATCCTTCAGTTACAAAACCCACCACATTATAGACTATGCAGCTATATGAAAATGTAAGATGCAGAGGAATAAGTATCCCACCTTCAAACATTTGACTTCATTAAGACCACATATATACATAAAGCTAAATATTTACATAACTATTCATGGACTGAATCTTGCATGGTTCTGTGTGTGTGATTCATCCTAAAGAGATATAGGATAGGGTATGTATGATGTACAATGATAGGAATGGAAACATCACAATGGATAGGAAAACCACTTAACTTAGTTACTCTATTAGTATTTATCACAAGATCACAGAGTTTGAACATAAAATGATGTAGTTTGTTAAAATCACATTTCATTTTAATTTGCAGCTTGGGATTTTGACAGTTTTACCCTCACACATCAAAGGTTTTATCTGTGCGCCAAAACACTGCACGGCAAACCAAGTCTGAATCTACAGTGCATCATCTTGCTGCACAGTAACTACTTGTGTGGATACCACTGGGGAGCAGCGAGAGTCCCTGAATGCAGTTTTAGCATATTCTTCTTTGCTGTGCAGTAAATTGATATTCTTCCTCAGGTAGTGTCACAAGGTGCTTCTCTTCAGGTGTACATGCACCTTGCATGCCTCTAATCAGAGGTAGTGCTCTTTTGGCCCATGCATGGCATGACACTACACTAGCATGTGCCCGGTACCAAAGATATACAATATTGTATAAGGGAGCCACCCTTCTCAACTGCCTTGTCCTGTGACGGAGTGTCTAGTGCAGTGGTTTTCAAACTTTTTTTTTTCTCATGACCCAGTTGAAGAAAATTGTTAATGCTCATAACCCAACATCATTTGACTAGTGTGTGGGCTCTGGGGTGGGGCTGAGGATGAGAACTTTATAGTGTAGGTGGGGGCTTCATTTTGGGGGGGGTCAAGGCTGTGGCAGGAGGGGCTTACCTTGAGCAGCTTCTGGTCAGTGGGCAGCTAGGGTGCTAAGGCCGGTTTCCTGCCTCTCCCAGCACCTCAGACCATGCTGTGCCCCAGAAGCAGCCAGCAGCAGGTTCCCATCCCAGGAGTGGAGCTAGTGCTCAGGGCAGGGGCAGTGCACAGAGTCCTCTCCCACTAAGAACCGATCCTGTTGCCAGCCGTTTCTGTGGCTCTGTGCAGTTTGCAGTGCCAGCACTGGCAGGTAGCCTGCTTTCACACCCCCACTGAGCATCTGCTCACTCTGCAGCAATGAGACCAGTGCCTGACAGTCTGTGACACAGTACTGGGTCGCAACCCATAGTTTGACTTAGTGCATTCAAAGGGTTCAGAAAAGGGCAACTAAAATGATTAGGGGTTTGGAACGGGTCCCATATGAGGAGAGGTTAAAGTGACTGGGACTTTTTAGTTTAGAAAAGAGGAGACTGAGGGGGGATATGATAGAGGTCTATAAAATCATGAATGGTGTGGAGAGGGCTGATAAAGAAAAGTTATTTATTAGTTCCCATAATAAAAGAACTAGAGGACACCAAATGAAATTAATGGGTAGCAGGTTTAAAACTAATAAAAGAAAGTTCTTCTTCACACAGCGTGTAGTCAACCTGTGGAACTCCTTGCCAGAGGAGGCTGTGAAGGTTAGGACTATAATATAGTTTAAAGAGAAGGTAGATAATTTCATGGAGGTTAGGTCCATAAAAGGCTATTAGCCAGGGGATAAAATGGTGTCCTTGGCCTCTGTTTGTCAGAGGCTGGAGGGGGATGGCAGGAGACAAATCGCTTGATCATTGTCTTCGGTCAACCCTCTCTGGGGCACCTGGTGCTGGCCACTGTCAGTAGACAGGATACTGGGCTAGATGGACCTTTGGTCTGACCCAGTATGGCCGTTCTTATGTTCTTATGCATTCGCTTATGCTGTTCACAGCTTATTCCACAGTCTTGGTCTGTTATTCTTATACTTAAAATCATTTTGTAGAGGGTTTTATTTTATATTCCATTTTCCCTTAATTTTTTAAATTTATTTTCGAGATCGCCATCATCCTAGGGTATGCCAGGATCTCCAAGCTTCAAAAATGTTCTCACATGATGGGAAACTAATGCAGCAAGTGACGTGTTCCCGGTGTATCCACTGCTTAGGAAAAATGTGTGTCCCTGAAAAGTGTATCACCTGCTCAGCATTTAAAAGCAGAGCTCAGAAGAAATGGAAGATAAAACGTAAGCTCTTACTGATGGAGCATTTTCTCCATCTAGGCCAGGAGACCCCCCCCCCCCCCCCCACTCCAGACATTAGTCTTTCACTAAGCACAGTGCTCCCACAACATCTTCACATTTGCTCTAGCCTACTTGGAACAGATCTCAGGTGACAGAAGAAAAAACTTGTGAAAAAAGGGTTCCTTCTTTAAAGAGTTCACACATCCATAAAGCCTCAGCCACTCAAGCATAAGATGACTGGAAATCTCACATCCTGATCCAGGGGCAACTGAGGCTCTGTGCTTCATCAGTACTGACTGTGTGACTAGGGCTCCCAGTTTCTCTAGGGAGACAGCGAAACTTTTGACTGTACATGGTTACATGTGTGTTGAACTGCATATCCACATTGTCAAGATATGAAGTCCTGAAACTGAGGACAGCGTAGTGCAGGAAAGCTAGCACACATGAAGGATATGAGTATGTACCTGCTTCTGCTGCGGCATGGCTCTGTCCCCATTCTACAGTGCAGAATGGATAGGGAAAAGGACTGTGTAGCAGGTCACAGGTACTGACAATCCTCCAGGGCCATTCCCACAGTGCATTGACCATACCCAGAGGTATAAAGGTGCCAACAGTAGTAGCAATCTACACTGAGCATCACTAAAGATCATATTTGGGGTCGGGAAGGAATTTTCCTCCAGGGTAGATTGGCAGAGGCCCTGAAGGTTTTTCGCCTTCCTCTGTAGCATGGGGCACAGATCACAGCTAGAGGATTCTCTGCATCTTGGGGCCTTCAAAGCATTTGAAGGCTTCAATATCTGAGACATAGGTGAGAGGATTATTCTAAGAGGGGTAGGTGAGATTCTGTGGCCTGCACTGTGCAGAGGGTCAGACTAGATTATCATAATGGTCCCGTCTGACCTTAGAGTCTACAAGTTCTCCTGTGAAGACTATTGTCTATTGATCAGCACTGGTGATTATGGATCACATTCCAAGAGCTGCTGCCTGGTCTCTGGATCATACCTGGGTGCAGATAAGTGTGTAGTCAGGATAAACAACCTCTGTAACTTTGCCTAGAGTGGGAGGAATGTACACCTGTAAAAGGAGACTTCACGGAGCCTGGAGGAGAGGCTATGCATCAGATCCATCTTCATGCCAGGAACACATAAAAAGCACCTTGAATTTGTATACACGAGGGTGAAGCTGTCTTGAACCTTCATTCACTGGGAAATTGTTTAGTTAATCCTTGGCCAAAGTGCCTTCTGCATGCATTTCCTCCAATGTCCATGATATTGAGAGAGGTAAACAAATCCAAGCAAGATAAATCTAAGCTTATAGTAATAGTTTCACAGAGGCCTAAACAGGCCTGGTACCCTTATTTGATTCACCTTGCTGTTTGTCCAGCAATGAATCTTCTGTGCATTCCCAGCCTTCCCTTTTAAGATGCCTGTCCCCCTCTCCAGCCCAACCTCGGGATTCTTCAACTCAAGGCTTCGTTACTCAATGGTGAACGTGAATAGAGACACCCTGTTCTGAAGAGGGACTGCAGGTGTAATTAAACAGTAGAAAAAGGTCTACAGTAGTGCAGAAATGAAGATTTCGCCACTGGCGTGACCAGTGACATCTTTCATCCATTCATTCTTCACTTTCTGGTTTCTTTGACTGCCTACTGGAATTAAAGATGTCCCAGTTATTTACGAGTTCCACCAGGGTTCATTTGGTGGCTATTATAACCTTTCCTTCCTTATGTGAGGGATTCTCAGTTTTTGCTTATCTCTTCACAATGAGATTCATTAAGTGGAGGAGGAATATTTGAGAACCCACGCGAGCATGGGCTTTTAATGTCATATTTAAATGTCTTATGAAATCCCCTTTTAAAGCAATAATCACCTGTTCTTCTTCGAGTGATGTCCCCGTGGGTGCTCCACTACAGGTGTCGGGCTCGTCCCGGCGCCGCAAACCGGAAACTTCTTCGTAGCAGTAGCCCCCTCCGGAGGACCGCGCGTGCGCAGTGTGTCCCGCGGCGTTCGCGCCTTTTCTGCGTCGCGCGGTCCGACCCGCCAGTTCCTCCTAACCGTCCACGGCCGCAGACGGATCTGGAACACGCTCCTCTCCTGAGGAGAAATCGTTTAGTCAAAAAAAAAAAAAAATCAGATATATGTTCAGTTGTTTTCCCAGTTAGCCCCTTCCCAACGTAGTGTTAGTCAGTGTTATATCGTTAGTTAGCTAGATTGGTTAATTGTTTTAAAAAAAAAAAAAAAAAAAAAAAAAACCCTGTTACTTCAACCCCCTGTTTTAATCCCGGGGGTTACACCCGCACAGCGAACCATGCCCGGTTCTCCCGGGTTCAAGAAGTGCGCATCATGCGGCGAGGCTATGCCGGTGTCGGATGGCCACTCCCGCTGCATTCGCTGCCTAGGGGAGGGCCATATCCCTCAGAAGTGTGGCCATTGCGCCAAGCTAACGGCGCGCACGAGGCGCGACAGAGAGATGCGCCTTAAAATGCTCCTCTTCAACAAGGCTCTTCAGCCGCCGACGTCAACAGAGCGAGAGACCGAGGGTACGCACAAGACCAAAGAAAAGGCCTCCGCTTCGTCCAGGAGCCTAAGTGCGGCAGACTCGAGAGCCGCGTCGGGCCACCCACAGGCGATGGAAAAGCCTTCCAAAGCCCGTAGCACATCGGCGCCGAGCCCCGCACTCTCTGTGGCATCGGCCCCGCCAACCCGTCCGGAGTCGGCACCATCATCAGCGGCACCGAGCCTCCGAGCGGCACCGCAGCCGGATTCGGTGCGGTCCTCGGCACCGAGGCAATCGGCACCGTCGGCGCATGACCGTGCCCCGAATAAGACGGCACCGGTGGCCGGCCCGGCACCGAAGCCTAAACAGGCACCGAAGCCTAAGCCGCAACAACCTAAGGCACCGGACACGGCACCGAGGAAACACTCGGCACCCAGATCCCATCCAAAGCCTAGCGACGCAGCCACTCCTCATCCTCAGGGCGCGTCGGCACCGCACCGCACCGACCGATCGCTGGAAGTGGAGCAGCCGTCTCAGTCTCCCGTTTCGGCACCGGATCCGACGACCTTACACCCTCAGGTGTCGGGACAAGAAGTGCTTCCGCCTTCCTCGCCTCCTGCGCCTCAATCACCATGCCTTCCAGGGGAAATCTCTGATGGGGCCTCACTTATCTCGATCCCAGATAGCCCGGTCCCCCATACTTCTAGAGCGGTACCGACGAAGGCACAGAGGAAAACACACCACCCTCGTACCCCTTCTCCAGGTTCGGACAGGGCAGCCTTCTCGCCTGGACCTTCGATTTCACCTCAAAGACGGCGGAGCCACTATCACGAGTACTCTCCTGCACGCCGCTACTATAGATCCCCGAGAAGGTCCATCACACCGCCTCACTATCACCGATCATACTACTCCAGATCGCCGTACCGTTACTCGTACCGCTCTCGTTCCCCTCGATCACCTACCCGCTCCCGCTATTATCGTCATAGGAGCACTCTGTCCTATTCTCCACAATACTCTCATCGTGCGTCTCGTCACCGCTCACCGCATTCGGAGCGTTCACGATCAATATCGAGGCGCTTACCCTTGTCTCCGAGCCGACAGCAAATATATTCGCCAACGACCCAAGGCTCTATTCCACCGGCTCAACGCCCACCAGCACCTACGGGAGATGCGTCCACGACTTCGGTCCCACAGGACGATACCACTCAGTCACCAGTGGCGGAACACCAGTCAGTGGCCTCCCCGACAGATGTCGCTTCCTCTTCTCCTGATGATGCGGTGTTTAACGACGAACCCCCTCTAGCAGATGATTATAAGCAGTTCCATGAGCTTTTTACACGGGTAGCGGATTCACAAAACTTACGCACCTCGGGGGCGCCTCCAAAACACCATCCGCTGCTCAGAAATTTACAACATTCTAGTAAATCCAAGCTAGCTCTTCCTTTCGATGCCGCGATATTGGAGGTAGCCAATGACATCTGGCAAACTCCGGCGTCTATGCCTCCTACCAACAAACGCACGGACAGGAAATATTTTATCGACGCCAAGGATGCAGAGTTTCTCTTTACCCATCCTGTTCCGAACTCTATCGTGGTTGACGCAGCACAGCAAAAGGCGAGATCCGCGCAGGCGAGAAATTCTATCGCGGACAAAGAGGCCAAACGCTTGGATTTGCTAGGCAGAAAGGTCTATTCATCTGCTACGGCCACATTGAGGATGGCAAACTACTCTGCCCATCTTGCCAACCACGACTTCGACAACTATTCGAAGTTAGTGCCGCTCATACAGCATCTCCCACATTCCCAAAGGGAGGTACTGAAGGCCATAGTACAAGAGGGGTACACAGTGGCCCGTAATGCGCTCCAGATATCCCTCGATATCGCGGACTCGGCCTCCCGCACTACCGCGACGTCCATCGTCATGCGACGAGACTCTTGGCTCCACCTGGCTTCCGTGCCAAAGGATCTACACCCTAAGGTGGAGGACCTCCCATTTGACCGAGCATCCCTGTTCGCTCAAAACACAGACCAAGTGTTCCACTCAGGAAAAGACTCTAGAAATACGTTAAGAACTCTAGGGATGTACACCCCGCCCTTCAGGCGCAGGAGAGCCTGGCCATATAACAGGCAGAGGCCGCCTCCTTCTTCGGCTTCCTACTATACCAACCAACGATTTAGGCCATACGACCAGCATAGACAGAGGCAGCGCCCCCAACGTCGCCGCCAGCAACCTAACAAGGCCAACAACCAGCAACAATCTAGACAGCAAGTTTGACATACTGATCGAGAGTCTGCGAGCCATCCCTCAACTAGAACCCAACGCGAGAGTAACCAAACTCTTCAACCGCCGTCTGTATCCATACTCCCTTCGTTGGTTTGCCATCACCACAGACCGCTGGGTCAGGGAGATTGTAACCTCAGGACTCACCATTCCGTTCTCCACCTTGCCTCCCACCAACCCTCCCTCCCCACCCCTTTTCAGGGACCCCTCCCACGAAAATCTGTTACGACAGGAAGTAGTACACCTACTTACCATAGGTGCGGTGGAAATAGTTCCTCCCGAATTCCATCGCAGGGGGTTCTATTCCCGATACTTCCTCACAGAGAAAAAGTCGGGGGGATGGAGGCCGATACTAGACCTTCGCGGTCTCAACCGCTACCTGCGAAGATACAGATTCAAGATGGTTACTCTGGGTTCCATCATTCCAACACTACAAAAGGGGGATTGGTTCGCGTCTCTCGACCTGCAGGACGCATACTTCCACATTCCTATCCATCCAGCTCACAGGAGGTTTCTGCGATTCACCGTCGGAGACGACCACTACCAATATGCGGTACTTCCCTTCGGCCTATCCGCAGCTCCGAGAGTATTTTCAAAGACCATGGCAGTCATAGCGGCATACCTCCGTCGAGCGGGGATCACCATCTTCCCTTATCTCGACGACTACCTCCTCTCAGCACCTTCGAGAGAACAAGCCGAGATGGCAGTTGCCACTACAAAAGGCATCTTCGAGACCCTTGGCCTAATTATCAATCTGCCAAAATCTACTCTAACTCCGGCCCAGTCCATCGTGTTCATTGGGGCCAGACTAGACTCTACCACTGCTATGGCGTATCTGCCTACGGACAGAGCCGACACCATTCGAGACCTATCGAACGTCTTGCTCACAGCCCCGAAGGTCCCTTACCTTACCTGCCTGAAACTATTGGGCCACATGGCCTCTACCACATACGTCATAGCCCATGCTCGCCTCCGCATGCGATGTCTGCAACATTGGCTCCTCATAGCCTACAAACCGGGCATTACCAATATCAACACTTTCATAACCATCCCTGCCCGAGTCAGGAAATCGCTCGTTTGGTGGACTCTACCTGCCAATACTCTAGCAGGCGTTCCATTCCGGATCCAGCCCCCATCCATTCAATTGACCACGGACGCGTCGCTAATAGGCTGGGGGGCGCATATGTTGCACTACCGGATTCAGGGACTGTGGTCCCATCAGGAATCCCTACTCCATATAAACTTCCTGGAGCTCAGGGCAGTCTTCAACGCATGCCGCCACTTCGTCCAACATATACAGGGGACCACCATTCAAGTCCTTACCGACAACATATGCACGGTTTACTACATCAACCGGCAAGGCGGGGCCCGGTCCAGGACTTTGTGTGCGGAAGCAGTGCGCCTGTGGAACTGGGCGATCCGCCACAGGATCGCGCTCGTAGCTTCCTATCTCCCCGGCAAAACCAATATAATTGCGGACACGCTCAGCAGATCATTCCACTTCCAACACGAATGGGAGCTCCTTCACTCTGTAGCCCTCGATCTGTTTCGGGCATGGGGTTACCCAGAGATCGACCTCTTTGCCACTCGCGACAACAGGAAGTGCCGC
This sequence comes from Pelodiscus sinensis, assembly GCF_052426305.1. Taxonomy (NCBI): domain Eukaryota; kingdom Metazoa; phylum Chordata; order Testudines; family Trionychidae; genus Pelodiscus; species Pelodiscus sinensis. The sequence goes on from NC_143052.1 coordinate 121,779,400, forward strand.
TCTTACTGTTCGAGAGCGGGGATAGACAACCAATCCTTGGGGGATGCCTTCCTTCTCAATTGGGGGGCGTACCATCTCCTCTACGCTTTTCCCCCAATCCCGCTGATACCGCGGGTAATACAGAAAATACTATCAGACTCGGCGACAGTAATCCTCGTGGCTCCCTTCTGGCCGCGCCAGACTTGGCTCACGCAACTCATGCAGATGTCGGTGTCCAGACCTCAACGTCTTCCAAGGATCAACAACTTGATCTCACAACAAAACGGCAACTTTCTCCACCCGGATGTCGACCGCTTGCACCTGACAGCTTGGCTCCTAACTGGCTCCAGGGCCTAGAGTTAACCTGCTCCCAAGCAGTCATGGATGTACTCGTGCAAAGCAGACGACACAGCACCCAACGATCGTACATCTATAAGTGGCGTCGCTTCTCAGCCTGGTGCTGGCCACAAGCCATTAACCCCCTAAATGTGCAGATCCAGCGTATTCTGGACTACGTCCTGCATTTACACTCCCAAGGATTGGCCGCTGCTTCGCTAAAAGTACACTTGGCAGCTATTTCGGCTTTTCACGCTCCCATAGAGAGCTTTTCCGTTTTCTCTCATCCACTTACGAAGAAATTTCTCAAGGGAATTTCCAATATTTGTCCACCACACAAGCCTATCCCGCAGCCATGGGACCTTGGCCTTGTACTGGACACCCTTACGCGCCCACCATTTGAACCACTTGCGACTTGTGAGTTACAAATTCTCACGATAAAGGTTACCTTTCTCCTGGCAATAGCCTCAGCTCGGCGAGTTTCAGAGCTTGCAGCACTCTCAGCGGACCCGCCATACACGATGTTCACTCAGCAGGGAGTCTCACTGAGATGTCACCCATCCTTCTTGCCAAAAGTCAACTCGTCCTTTCATGTCAATGAACCTATAATCTTCCCTACTTTCTACCCCAAACCACATGCTACACCGGAGGAAGCCCGCTGGCACACTCTGGACATTAGAAGGGCATTGGCATTTTACCTTGACAGAACACGTCCATTCCGGAAGTCTCCGCGTTTGCTATTATCACTCGCTGATCGCTCTAAAGGTCATCAGCTGTCGTCCCAACGTATTTCCAAACATATAGTTAACTGCATCACCCGTTGCTACACTCTCAGGGGGAAATCTCTGCCCTGTTCGCTAACAGCGCATTCAACCAGAAGTATGGCTGCCTCCACGGCTTTTATGAAAAATGTATCTCTTACAGACATATGCAGGGCAGCGACATGGTCGTCCGCATCCACCTTCGCTAGACACTATGCCCTTGACCGTCTCAAGGTCGCTGACACAGCAGTCGCTCAAGCAGTCCTTTCGTCCGTGCACAAGTAAATCCGAAGCACAATCAGTGCGAGGGTGACTGCTTCATACTCACCTGTAGTGGAGCACCCACGGGGACATCACTCGAAGAAGAAGAAAAGGTTACTCACCTTGTGCAGTAACTTCTGTTCTTCGAGATGTGTGTCCCCGTGGGTGCTCCACGACCCGCCCTCCTCCCTGCTTCGGAGATCTCTCTTGTATCTTGCAGATGTTCCGGCTAGGAGGAACTGGCGGGTCGGACCGCGCGACGCAGAAAAGGCGCGAACGCCGCGGGACACACTGCGCACGCGCGGTCCTCCGGAGGGGGCTACTGCTACGAAGAAGTTTCCGGTTTGCGGCGCCGGGACGAGCCCGACACCTGTAGTGGAGCACCCACGGGGACACACATCTCGAAGAACAGAAGTTACTGCACAAGGTGAGTAACCTTTTCTTCTGCTCTTCTCATATTCATGAAAATGGCTTTCTTGGTGGCCATCCTTTCTGCCTCAAGAGTCAGGGAATTGTAGCTTTAAAGGTGAATCCTCTCTTTACAGTGTTTTTCAGACAAAAATTTAACTGCATCCCCATCTTGCACATTTGCTTAACATTTCACGTCAAGTCACCAATCTCCCAGTTTTCTTCCAGAAGCCATCTGAGACCAGGGAGTGTGTGACATTCCAAACTCTGAATGTCAGGAGGGCATTAGGCTTTTATTTGGTCAGAACTAGATCATTTAGAAAGTCTCCTAGACTTTTCATTTCTAACTGTCAACAATTCAAAGGTTCCATAATCTCCATCCAGAGGTTTCTGAGGGGGATTTCTAGTTGTATTATTTCCTTGGAATGAAGCTGTTGATATACAGCCTCCTTTTAGGTTATTAATCCATTCCATGAGGTGTCTTTGTCACTACTCAAATATATTCCCATTGTTGAGATTTGCAAGGCCACAACTTGGTCTTTTCTACACTCCTTTTCCAACCCTATATGATGGTTTGTTTTTCTAGATCAAATGCAGTGCTTGGGAATGCAGGCTTGTTTTCAGTTTTGAGCTCAGTTCTGAAACTCTTCCTCCAGCTGAGGAAACTGCTCAGAAGTCACCTAGACACCCACAGAGACACTACTTGAGCAGCTTATGCAGTAACTTGAATTCCTTGAGATGTGTCCCCTTATAGGTGTTCCACCACTGTCTCCTTCTGGTTCAGAGTTTCCTCTGTGGAACTTTGTCATGAGAAGAAACTGAAGGCAATTTGCTTGTGCAGCCCTGTGTAGTCTCAGCAGAGGGCACAAGTTGGCTTATAACACACATGCAGGCTGAACTACTACCAAATAAATCTATCAAAAGCACATGTGCACCTGAAGTGGAACACCCATAGAGGAACTTATCACAAAGAACAGTTACAGAAGAGGGTGACTAACCTCTCCTTTAGCACATGAATACACTGCACACTAAGCCCAGACTCTGACTCAGGTCTGAGCCCAAGTCCCCTTCCATCCTGAGAACTGACCTATAACTAGACCTTGCCTATCTACTGACCCTGGCCTCCTGGTTTTCTCTCTGACCTGTCTCAGACTCATACCTCCTGGTAACCAGACCCTGCCTTCCTCCCAGTGCCTGATGCTCAGTTTGCCACTACCCTGTCTTGGACTCCTACTCTCTGATACCTGACTTGGCCTGACTCTTGCCCTGACCACTAGGTATGACCATCCACAGTGCAATCAGACCCAGGTTTACAATCTAGTGGGAGTGCTCATGCACAGCCCTAGAAAAACTGAATCCATAGGTCCAGATCCCATAGACTGAGGCTTAGTGTGAAGCATAGATATATCCTTTGTGTTACAACAGAATGTATATTGGGATCTGCTTATGGGCCTTATCCATAAAGGAAAGTGTTGTCAACACTGAAGTTATTGGAAAGACTGCTAGATCAAGCCAGTAGTGAAGTTGGCTGAAAGGGAACTCTGTTTATAGGGAAGCAGAATGGAAATTCTTGAAAAATTTCAATGCACAAAAGAGTGCAAACTATAATTCTCCTTTATAGGTTTAGAATTGTTCTGGGCAGAAATTATTTAATTAGGAGCCAGTCTTGATCCCACTGAAATCATTTTGTATCGGTGGAAGATGAGATGAAAAGAGAACCACCATCACCTACTACTGTTCCTTTATCGGAAGTCCTCAATTGGCCAGTATACTTGAGAGAAACACTGAGAATTAACCAGGGACAGCTTCCCTAACACAGAAGGTTAGCCATTGGCTTGCCCATGGCTTTGACTTTACTCTCCTGACATCAACCTGCCATCTGGTCTGGTAGTAAGGAACTACGTTTCTCAACAAAAAAGTAGACTCAGCTTTCTATTTAAAGGTCACTGTAATGTACCAAAATCACTGTGAAATCTAAATAATCTTCAATGTTCTTAAATATCTCCTTTCTTCTTTCTACTCGTATTACAATATTTTCCTTAATAGGTCATTTTTAATCTTGTGAGGTATAATGTTAGCTTCATCAAAAACCCAATGGCATCAATAGGCTTTGGATTAGGCCCTAAATCATTGCATTAAGGTATCAAATTCAGCCATACAAAACGATAACAATAGAATTACCTATGTGGCTAATTTGGCCCACTGGATTTAGTACATAGAAAGGATAAGCACTTCTTTCACAGGAAGAAAGATTATTTTGTAGTATGTATCACTGTTACACTTGATCTCAGCCACAACAAAACCTGTCTTTTTCTAAAGAAAAAGAAATCTGAAATTAAGCAGTTTGCAGCTATTGCCTTATAAAGGGAACTTGTACCTGTAGTTAGTTTCTGTAGAAAACATGTGATGCTGAGGCGTGGCAATTACCAGTTAATCGTGAACTTGCCAGTTCACAATTGCTTATCTTTATTAAGCAAGGTTTTTACTGGCATGATTTATGAATTTCTAAATGTCTTTAAGTTAGTCGTGAGTAAGCCTGCAATTTTGGCATGAGTATTTTTATTAAAAATTGTGGACAGATTATGGGCAATAAACAATAAGTCATGGAAATGTACACATAGTAACAAAGCCCAAATCCTGCTGCATGGGCTGAAGCCGAAGCCCAAGAACAAGCCGAGTACAGTAAAACCTGACATCTTCACTCTGGTATTACATGTCCATTGCACATTTAGTAGACGACACCAGTGGGATCAAGTTTTGTTTAGTTTTTTGAAACTGGAAGAAGGAGCGTGGAGCTTTTTATGACAAGAGACATTCACCTTCTGAGTTAGATGGAGAGGATAATGAACTATTCTCTGCAGCTCAGACAAATGACATACACCAAGTATGACTGGCAGACATTCTTTAAGTTTTTTTTGGCAATCATTTCCTTTCAAGCCACATTGGAGAGAAGCCAAAAATTGATTGATAAATCTGAATAAGTGCAGTGGAAAACTGTTTAATTTTAATGGACTCCGCATATGTCCATTATCTTGTCCATTACCTATGCAGAGTAATTTTCAATGGATATGATATTTATTTAATTTAATTTCCTGTTTCACAGAATCTTGCTATTTAACTCTTAAGTGTCTTACATTGTTCCCTATAGCAAGTCTTATTTTTCTTATTAATTTGCAAGTGAGTTTACAATTTGAAATAGCTTCCAGACGGACAGCTCCAAAAACTCAAGTTCCTTCTTTAGCCACAACATGGATACAGTACAAGCAGTGGCAATGTAATCTTCCTTCTCTGCTAGCACTTTTTAACCTTAACCTGGAGGGACTATATCTCTACAGGGACTGGGATACTTTGCCATTCTCCATGTACATTTAACCTTTGGCATCTTGGTTAGCAATCTCAGCAGGAAAACAGCAATTTAGAATAATTTACTGTGGTGATTTTGCTTTGTGGTCAAATATCCCCTGGACTGAGGCCACCAATTCATGTCAGATAGGCCACTCAATATTCATTAAATGAAAATGACCTTTGATTATTAGTGATCTGGATACCTTACATTTTACAAATGTGTGTGGCGATAGAAGGGCATTTCCCATTGACTTAAAGGACAAATTAATCATTTGATCTTGATAATGAAGGCAGAGCACGAGACTTACATGCCACAGAACCACAGCATCATCTGTCCTTTTCTACAATAACAAAGGCTAGAGTTTTCCTCTATCCAACAGATACTGTTCTGTTATTGGTTTGTGGTTATGCAAGTGATGTGCTAGGTTCATTGCAGATGGGCAAAGAGGCCAGTCCTTACACTGAACAGTCCCAATTTAAAGTTGGACAGAAGTAGGCAGAGGTTCAGAAGGGAGTACAGCAAGAGGGATTTTCTTAAATCAACCAGGCTCATTACAGGCAGCACAACCGCCAAGTGATTTTACGTAGGATTTAAAAATGGAGAGGCCATGACAAAGAATTCAGGAAGATAAAACCATAAATAGTCAAATGGAAAAAAACACAGAGGTGGTTGTCTGAGCAGCTGACAGACAGACGAGTGGGAACATTGGAAGAGCTGCTGAAGAGGCAGGAAGCAAGGTGGAACTCAACAAGGGATTCTGCACAAGGGAGATAGATTTATACGGAGCCCTATAACAGATGGCCAGTAATTTTTAAGTGATAGCTGGAGACAAAAATTGATGGACTGAAAGACAGAAGGGATATGATCAAATTGACCTGCAAAAGAGAATATTTACTGACCGTATTTTGTATTGTCCAGACTCTGCCTGGCTTGGGAACAGAAAAAATTAAAAGGCTTCCCACCCTCTTCCTTGAAACATGTTCTTCTGCCGCTCCTCATCTCTGTTTGGTGGTCTTGGACCAAACAGTTTCTGTCTCTCTGACCTGTGAAGGTGCCAGTCTGCTATGCTCAGAACTGATAACTCTTTGGGGTTTGCCTGTAGAATGCAGAGTCAAATTCTCCTCTGTACTAGGGCTCTTGTGTTCACCATTTTGATTTTTTAGAACTTGTTGTCAGCCTCTCTGATACTTTGTTCCCTGTCCTGAAAAGAGCAGGAAAAGGGAGGATCAGTGTCCTGAAAAGAGAGAGAAAAAGGTGGAGTCACCTGACCTTAATCTGCCCAGCAAGAGGAAAACTTATAAGGGTCATTCACCCTTCTTCTGTCACGCTGAGGCACTGAAGTGGCATCTCTACTGTGACCCCTTTAGGCAGTCGAAGCAGGCTGCTGGCTCACAAGGCCATTAGATGCAGGAGCCTGGTTGTTTACCTGTCATTGCAAGACGGGAGATCAATAGCCAGAGAGTGTGTCTGGTACAGTCCCTCAGTGGCAGAGCAACCCAGACACCTACATGTAGTAATGATTGCTGGTGTAGTGGGAATTCCACAATGGTCAGGGTAACGGCATCAGGATTGAAGCCTCTGGATCCTTTGAAGCAGATTTGCTCTCATCTGACATTTACCTCACTGGATCGCATTCTCCACTCATGACAATGAGTCAAGAAGAGAAGATTTAAAGAAAGAAGATTATCCTCTGCTTACCTGAGTGTCCATCTCAAAGGTCCACACCGGTGTCCAGATATCCTGAGCTCCAACCTAGTGTCTCCAGACCCTGTGGCATCCTCTTACCTCGTCTTCTGTCATCAAGAGTACAGTTGAGCAATTCCTTTCCTAGTGTATCCCACACTGATGTTATTTGTATTTCTGGAGTCCAGCTTTATGCCACTGTCTTTGTGTTGCCAATCGGCTCTTTTGCTTTATTTGTCAGGTTGAGCAGTAGGGTTGCCAGATGGTTTCACCAAAAATACCGGACACCCCCCCCCCCCCCAAGCAAAAAAAACCAAACCCCCAAAACAAAAAAAACACACCGGGAAAATTTTGTTGAGCCAAAAAAAAGCACTGGGCTCCCGAAATGCAGTCACGGCCACTCCCCACCCTCCAACCCACTGTGTGTCCATTGTGGCGCCAAGCCAGGAAAAGCAGAAAATACTGGACACATAAAATGTTCTCAACTTCTTTACCGGACAGAAGGCACAAATATTGGATACCTGGCAATGTTATTGAGCGGTCCCATCTGTTTGTGTTGGTGTTTTAAATAAAGCTATTCATTGGACCCAACCATCCTGTTGTGCCCTTTGTACTTAGCTAATTAACTAGTGATAGAGATACAGATGGGCAGAGAACCTGAGCATGGGCCGTTGGGACTCACATCCCTAGCCTAGAACTGAAAAGATCAAATCCCTGCCCAACACCTGTGGGTTTGAGGAGAAGTTTCAGACTGATAGGCTGTCTTTCCCCATTCTCCCTGACTCCTGGGAAGAGCAGCCAAGCAGGACAGCTATATGTACTGTGGGACCGACTGGCCCTCAGCCTGTATAGCAGGAAGAACTCCTTTCTTCCCTTGCTCTGTCACACTATGGTCATGTGCCACCACTCTGCAGTAACTCATACCCATTCATCTGCTGTTCTGCAGACTGTGGGGAAGATAAAAAATTTCTGCTGCTGCCTCACTGGGATATTGAAGATCACCTGTTGGTAGTGGTCCCACCACTTCCTCCAAGGCTGGAGGAGTGAAAAATCTTCCTTCTCAAGTGAAAGATGCCAGAATCAATTGATCTTTTTTGCTGAGTAGAGCAAAATAAATGTGTGTTTGTCTTGGGATGGGTAGAATTAAAATGATTTGTGCTGCTGGAGCCAGGAAGGCTGCAACACATGGCACTTATCTCACAAGCATCCTTTCTGGTCAAGAGCGTCTGCAGTCTTAGGTTAGTCCTGGCCCGGACATCAGGTCATAACCCCAGGGCTTCCTTCCTTCTATGGTTTCACCTTCTTGGTTTACTCTGGCCCCAACTCTAAGGATGTTAAATTGCATGTACTCATTGACTACACAATTAGTCGATAAGTACCACTCTGCAGAGCTAGCTCCAGCAGCCGGCTTGAGCTAGGACTGAGCAGGCTCTTACTACATTTAAAATGCAGAGGCACAGCATCCTGGACCAGGGTGAGCTGGGACTGCTCAGTGTTGGCTCTTACTGAGTCCAGTAGCCCGTTAGCCACAAACAGGGTCTGCTTTGCAGCAGCCTCCCTGGTGCTGGCAGACCTGGAATTCAAACCCACCACCCTGTGCTTTGTAGGTGATTGACCTAGCCCTAAGGCCACTCCAGATCCCACTCCACAGTCCTCCCACTGAGACATCCCTTATCCTGCCTTCTTGGTGCCACAGCCAGGTCCATCCTGCAGGATGGAAGGGGGTAAACACTAATCCAGTCAACTACTCACTAACATCCCTACCCAACTTGGACACTAAATAGTTCAGTTCCCCTTCTGGGGGTTTCTCACTGTCCAATTGTAGGCCAGTTCCCAGTGTTCTAAGGAAGGGACCCAGGCCCACCCACTACTCTGGGTCCCAGTCCATGGACCCTAAGAATAGCAGCCATGTACCACCATGTCCCTTTAACTATATTGCTTTCAATTCCCTGGGCCACTTCCCCACAGCCCACTCTTCACCAAAGCTTCACCCCTATCTCAGGGCTCATCTAAGTTCAGGCCCAATAGTCAGCCTGGAACTATCCTTACTGCCCCACTGTGGCCAGCACTGTGAGCTTTGGATGGTACTGCAGTTCCCTGTAGCCAGTCAGCTAGGAGCACCCCATATGCTCCTCAAGCTCCAGCAAGGTAGTAACCATTTATGGCTCTACAGCTCCTTTTATATTGCCCTACTGGACCCTGATTGTCTCCTTCTATTGCAGCCATTCTAGGCTTCATGGGGGACTTCTCTGCTGTTCTTTTCCTGGGACAATTGTAGCAGGACACCAAGGCCTGCTAATCTACCCATCACAGCTAAATTGTTTTGAGTCTGAAAGGATGAGAGAGTGAGATAAGAGGAGAAAAGTTTGGAAGGGAGGAACCGCTGAGGGAGGAAATATGTCCTTGCTTACCACAACCCCTCAGGCTACATCTACACTTCAGGCTTCTTGTGCAAGAAGCTTTTTGTGGAAGAGATCTTCTGCAAAAACTTCTTGTGCAAGAGAGCATTCACACTGCAAAAGTGCATCAGAAAAGCGATGCGCTTTTGATCAAGAGGGCAACCAGACTGCATGGATGCTCTCTCGCAAGAAACCTCTGATTGCCATTAACAGAATGGGCACCAGGGCACCTGTGCTTCTTTCAATAGGCTGTTTTTGTGCAAAACCCCCATTTCCCGTCCACATGCACCTTTTTACGCAAGAGCTCTGGTGCACAAAGGAGTCATTCCTCATAAAAAGAGCAATACTTGTACCACAAAAACCCCTCTGTTCTGTCGATTCACTCTAAATTTTCTTGTGCAAAAACACGCTTCAGGTGTGGATGCTTTGTGAGTTTTGTGGAAAAAAAGGCTGGTTTTGTGCAAAAACTCTGCAGTGTAGACATAGTCTCAGTTTCTCCCATGTAAAACATAATCACCACTCTGAGGGTCAAACAAGGGGGAAATGGTGTAATTCTTCTAAATTCCTACTACAATATAATCTCAATGTGATTTACCAAAATGGGATGATGCTAACTGTAGATTGTGCAGATATTGAAAATAGGATTGCCAGGTGTCTGGTTTTCGCCCAGACAGTTTGGTATTTTGGCCTTCCATCCGGTAAAAAACTCGGAGAATACCGGACATGTAAAATGTCCGGTATTTTCTGCTTTCCTCGGACAGATGGCCAACGGCGTCTGCGAGGGCGGAGGGAGTGAGGAGCACGGTAATTTAAAGGCGCAGAAGCCTTTTTTTCCTTAAAAAGATGGCCAGCGGCATCTGCAAGGGCAGGGAAAGTGATGAGCATGGTAATATAAAGGCACAACCTCTTTTTTTTCCCCCTCAACCAATTTCTCCCTGCCTGTTCGGGATTTTTTGTGAAGGTATCTGGCAACCCTAATTGAAAATATGACTCTGTGTGTCTTCTGAGCTCTGATTGGTGCCTTGAAATAGGTTCCCCTTTGTAAGGCTTTTGAATATGCCTGTGAGCTCTGCTAGATCTTTGTGCTTGGCTCTTTGGTGACTGAAGAAAAAAAGTTATGCTATTTTCCAAATGTGACCCACTGTGTCATCAGAGTAAGTCGTGCAGATTTGTAATCTGTCCTCTGTTCTTGCATGAGGCATGGAATAGTTAACAAAGCTCCCATTTAAATGCTCATCATTGGGCACCTGAGTTTACATCATAATATAACAAATGGGATGGTTTATACCTTTCAGAGCTATCCAGTCTCTTTTCAGAGTCACTCAGAAGCTACACTTGTGGGAGCTCTTCTATTGGCATAGGAGCATCAGGGGGTAACTCAGTTAGTCTGTTACAGAAAAAAACAACAATGGTCTGATAGCACTTTATAGACTAACTCATCTGAAGAAGTGGGCTGTGCCCACTTAAGCTCATGATACCATCTACAAGTTTTGTTAATCTATAAAATGCTACTGGACCATTTGTTGTTTGTTTTTTTCTATTGGCATTGTTACTCCACTTCTGTGAGAGGCAGTAGCTATGTTGGTGGGAGAGCTTCTCCTGACAACATAGTTGTGTCTATATGGTCTAGGTTAAGGTCAGTATAATTATGCTCAGGGTATGGATTTTTCATACCCCTAAGTGCTGTAAGTTAAACTGAAGTAAGTGTGTAGCATAAACCTGGCTTCAGTGTGCACTTTTGAGATTTTCTTCACCAGCACAATAGCTAGATATTTCCTTTTTGAACACATGAAAGTTGAGAACAAGGTAGTATCTGAGTGTTGGTATGGTACACAGATGTGGACTGGCTGTTTCTGAGCCTGAGCACTATCCCCAAATTTGTCTTCTCACCTTCATATCTTCATTATCCCTATTTTTAATTCAGCATCCATTTGTTTTCCCATTTTGTAAAGAGATTGAAAAGGAACAATGGAGCTACAGGTCAAATCACACCCCATGAAGAAGAAGAAAACTGAGGCCAACTGCACCCATCCTTCTGCAAGGGAAAAAGATCTGAGAGCACAGCAGCGTTAAGAGCACCTGTACACTACAAGCCTTTATTTCGAAATAATGTTGAGCTGGAGGACTTCTTACTCTGACTCATGGCAACCCTCATTTTACGAGGAGTAAGGGAGTTGAAGGAAGAATATTCTTCCTTCGACTGCCTGCTGTATAGAGAGCACCAAAAGCTAAAATAAGCTATTTCAACTGAAGCTAAGTAATTGACATAGCTGAAATTGTGTAGCTTATTCTGACCTTAGCCCTGCTGTGTCGACATACCCATGTTGTCCCAGCTGCCCTGTACAGAAACTACTCCCTGTGTATGCCACCAGGGCAAAAGAGTGCAGAGCCTGTTTTAGCAGGTCAGCCTCCTGCTTCTCCAAGTTGGTTCCCAATTCTTGGCCACCATACTGATCTCCAGGAAGCTTTTCAACCTATACATCAGACTGCCTCAATACAAGCTGGCTCCCTAACTCCTTGCTGCCTGACTCCATGGGACACTGTACAAAATATGAATTATATGACTAATCCAATTAAATGGGGATCAATGGGGAATCCAAAGCAGCTGCTGGCAGGTCTAGAGGGGAGAAAATGCCAGGCACCTTCTTGCAGCAAATGGGTGATCTTTGCACCTTATAAAATTACCAAATTCTGTAGCCTCAGAATCAGTGATGATCCATTTCAGACCAACCCTTTGTAGCGACATTGTTAATTTCATTTCAACGTAAAATGTTGTTTTAGTTCAGTTTTTTAAACAAAAATCTCAATATTTCCATTTCTGGCTTTGGATTTTCAGGTTTCCCTCAACTTTCAGTTGTACTTTCCCCTCCCTTTCTCTAGAAAGAAAAAAGTATGCGAAGATGAAGAAAAAACGAAGGAGAAAGGCTGTTTATCCACAATCTGAAAATGGAAAACTGATTTTTTTTTCAGTTTCTAAAAACCAAAATGACACTTTAAACCAAAGTAAAAGACATTTTGAATCAATATTTTGAAATGAAACATTGTTTAAATTAAAAATGAAAATTCAAAATGAATGGGAGCAATGATTTTTCCCACTGAGTTTACCACAGGAAAGCTTTTGTTTTTCTGACCAGCTCTAGTTTATTTGCATGTATTTTTAGGTGCTTGTAGGAGAGTGGATATGTTGATTGTAGTGACCAAAGGTCATAATGGGCACCAAAGCCCCTCAGTGCTAGGGGTTGTACACACAAATGGAGTAGGAAGACACAAGCCCTGCTGTGAACAATTGACTATCTAATTGAAGATAGGACACAAGTTTGAAGGAAAGTGAGAACATGATTTTTCACTTTCATAGGCTTGCATTATGCCAAACTTCTAAATAATTTAAGGTTGGGTTTTTTTGGAAACAGTGTTCGGGCAGATTTGCCTTATACTGGTAATTTTAACCAGTTTCATTGTTTTGTTCTTTTATGTATGTTTCTCAATTTTGAGTCATTCTTGTGAGACCAATAAGAAGACTGAACAAAACTAATTACATGAATCTCTTTAAAATATGTCCAACAAATCAAAATCAACACAATTAGCCCACTCCATTGAAAGTTTGAACTAAGCAGATATGATTCTTAATGGCTACGTCTAGACTGGCATTATTTTCAGGAAATGATTTTAACTGAAACATTTTCCGTTAAAAGTATTTTCGAAACAGAGCGTCTAGATTGGCATGGACGCTTTTCCGCAAAAGCACTTTTTGCAGAAAACTGTCCGTGCCAATCTAGACGCGCTTTTCTGCAAAAAAGCCCTGATCTCCATTTTTGCAATCGGGGCTTTTTTGCGGAAAACAAATCTGGGCTGTCTACACTGGCCCTTTTGCACAAAAGTTTTGCGCAAAAGGACTTTTGCCCGAATGGGAGCAGCATAGTATTTCTGCAAGAACACTGACAATCTTACATGAGATCGTCAGTGCTTTTGCAGAAATTCAAGCGGCCAGTGTAGACAGCTGGCAAGTTTTTCCGGAAAAGTGGCAGATTTTCCGGAAAAACTGGCCGGTCTAGACACAGCCCATATGTTTTGCTACAGAATATAGTCTTTGATGTCTCTTTCTGGTTGATCAGCCTCTCAGTTTGCCACCAGTTCTCCTCCAGATGACTGACAGAGTCTCACAGATACATCAGAACTACACATTTAGATCTAGGCAGATTGGAATTTATGATTTATCCAGGAAGTTAGAGGTTTTCATGACTAGAGTTAACTATTGAGGTTTTTATTTTGATGATGTCCTCCGCTAGCAGTGAAAATCCTTTTATTCTACATCATTGGATAGAAAAGAGGTTTAGGTTTGCAATGTTTCAAGACATCTTTTTCATTCTCAGAAGCTTCTGCACTGAAGGCATCGTGTATGCATTTCCTTCAGTAGTCATAGGACTGAGTGGTGTGCTGTTTGAAGAGAAGAACACATTAATGAAGCAAGTGAAAGTATCCCTGCTAAATACAGCTAGTTAGAACTTTGGGATTGCTTTTACTTTGTGACCTTACTGACAGCATATAACACAACTCGGTCCAACAGCCCTTACAATCTAAAGACAAGTGCAGGAGATAGGTAGTGGAAAATCATGGCTTTCACAATCCAGTGTGGATTGCTGGTTTCCCACCTAGCCCATGTGAGCAGTCAAATTTTCTAGTATGAGAATTGTTTTGTGAGCTCTAAGACATGAGTAGGTTTCAGTAAACAGGATGAAATTCAATAAGGATAAATGTAAAGTACTCCACTTAGAAAGGAAAATCAGTTTCACATTCAAAATGGGCAATGACTACCTAGGAAGGAGTACTGCGGAAATGGATAAGGGATCATAGTGGACCAGAAGCTGAGTCAGTGTCACACTATTGGTAAAAAAGTAAATGTCATGGGCTATATTAGCAGGAGTGTCGTGAGCAATATGCAAAAAGTAATTCTTCCACTCTATGCTGATTAGGTCTCAGCTGGAGTATTGTTTCCAGTTGAGGGTATCACATTTCAGCAAAGTTGTGGAAAAATTGGAGAAAGTCCAAAAAGAGCAACAAAAATGATTCAAGGTCTAGAAAAAATAACCTGTGAGAGAAGATTAAAAAAAAATGTGTGTTTTGTCTAAAGAAAAGACTGAGAGGGGATACGATAACAGTTTTCAAATACAGAAATGTTGATACAAGGAGGAGGGAGAAAAATTGTTCTCCTTAACTTCTGATGATAGGACAAGAAGCAATGGGATTAAATTGCAGCAAGGGTGGTTTAGGTTGGGCATTAGGTAAAACTTCCTAACTTTTGGGGTAGTTAACCACTTGAATAAATTGCCTCAGGAGGTTGTGAAATCTCTGTCATTGGAGATCTTTCAGAGCAGGTTAGACAAACACCTGTCAAGGATGGTCTAGATCAGTGGTTCTCAAACTGTGATTTACGGACCAATAGTGGTCTGCAGCTGCCTGCCAGGTGGTCCACAGATTGAGCTCAGCTCCCCCGCACTCCAGCCTCACCATCCCTTCCCCATGTGGTTGAGCGCCGGTGCCAGCTTCCTGCTTGGGGAGGAGGGATGGTGAAGAGAGGAGAGAAATCCCCGAGTGTTGCTGTGCAATCCATCTCATGGGGAAGAAGCGCTCCCCCTCTCTGGGCTGGAGGGTACAGCAACACACAGATGCACTGCTTGGAGGCTTTCCCTGCTGCTCCCATTGGTCAGAATCTGGCCAATGGGAGCAGCAGGAGACACTGCCTGGGACCAGCGCAGTGCATGAAAGCAAGTAAATGCCCAGATCCCTACACCCTAGCCCCCTTGCTATCTCCCCCACTGAGATCCCACACCCCCAGCCTGCTCCTGCACTCTCTCCTCTGGCCAGACACTTACACCCAGCCCACTTCTGCACCCTCCCTTGCTCCTTCACCCTTCCCTCTGGCCAGACACCCTACCCCCAACTTGCTCCTGCACTCACCCTTGATCCTGCACCCTCCCTCCTGGCCACACACTGCATCTTCCGTTGCTCTTGCCCCCTCCCCCTGGCCATACACCCTACTCCCAGCCTACCTCCTGCACCCTACCTCCTATCCAGACCTTTCACCTTCACCCCCTCTACACCCTACCTCCTGCCCAGATCCTGCACCCTTATCCCTCTTGCTAGCAGCCCTGTCCCACACACTGAACCCCTCATTTTGTCCCAACCCCAGAGCTTGGGTGGGCTCCACAAAATCCAGTAACCCTGTAACTCCACAAGATTTAATCTGGCCTATGAGAAGCCCTGAATTTCAGTCCTCGCTGTCCCAGATGAGTGAACTGTCTTAGTTGGGGGCCACATCAATGAGGTGTTGTGTGGTCCCCAACTGATTTTTCTGTGGGTCAGTAGTAGCCGCGACCCAAAAAAGGTACCCTACCCTTACAATAAATAAAGAAAACATAGGAACTTTGTGTTGGACATAAATTAATATTTTACTTTATTTAAAATGATAAACTAACATGAGACAGTTAAAGTACTTAATCTGTTCAATAATTTAAATTAATATATTTTCTTACCGGTTAAATTAAACCATTCTCTCTAGCTGCAGCACTAGCAAAATGACTTGGGCATAATTATGTAATTAATGGTGAGTTTCCATTAGCAACTGGTGGTCCACAGAAAGGTTTGCTTTGAGCTCGGGGCCATAAAAATAGAGAACCACTGGTACAGATAATGCTATATCTATGCCATGAGTGTAGGGTACAGGAAGACTAGATGACCTCTCAAGGTCCCTTCCTGCCCTGCGATTCTGTGTATTTAATAATACCACTATGCAATATGTGGTACTCTTCTTCTCTGATCTCAATAGAAAAGCCAAAGTGTGAGACACATTAGTAAAGTGAGGCAGCTATCACTGCTGACGTCTGTACCTCTTCTTAGGCTATACAGAGGACTGAGTATGCATAACTTTCACTATTCAATAGGAGTTTATGCTTATATCTGTACAGGTTTTGTTTTCTTGTACACCAGTCTAAATCAAAAGCACCACTAAGGGCCAGTCTTTATCATTCGCTTTTTAAATTTTCAGGCAGCCACCTTCGTGCTTTCTCCCATGCTGTCCCGCATGATCAGGGAGGAGGTCCCTATAAAAATCTACACCATCTCTTAAAACTCTTTTTTGATCCAATACTTACAAAAAGCATGACAATGGTAAGGTAGGTGCTGTGCTGTGACTAGAATAGGTAGGAAAGCGGGTTTCCATTCCACCTTCCACCTCTGCCTACCCTCTCCGTTAATTGTTTACACCAGTTAAGCAATACCAATTAAATGGGATTTTACATTCCTAGTCAGGGTTTGGTTGTGCCAGGACAACTGGAAGGCCTGGGAAAAGGACTGTTTTCCTTAAATGCAAAGGGAGGGGCTGCTATTTGGAGGGATGTGATATGAGAAGGGCCACTGGGGGCAGCGAGCCTGCAGAAGGGAGTTATCTTGCAGAGTGTCCACCAGGGACAGTCGTACTACCAAGGGAGTGGACAGCTGGACTGGGGCTCTATCATCTTGCCTGACAGCGCACCAAGTGACCCCTCTGCTCCAAACCCTTTTGCCTCCCCCTCACCTCCCAACCCTAGGCTGCAGCACCGGAGGGCAGGAGAAAAAAGTCTCCTTGCAGTCGGGAGGCCTAGGGGGTTAAAAAAGGTCCCTGGCGGCCAAGTGGGGGACTGAGGGGAGAAAAAAGGTCCCTGCTGGATAGGGACCTTCCTCCCTGAACTCCTCCTCACCCCCCACCCCCACCTCCAGCCTTCTGCACTCCTCCAGTTACTCCAAGGAATAACAAGTATTGTGCTATTACCCAGTAATTATTTTTCCATACATTTACTACATGGGTGTCGACAGGCCAGAGAATAGGGTTCGCTATCAGACAAACAACATGTAACACTCCTCCACGCCCTCAAGGCCCTGCCCTGAGTCCTGCACCTCCCCCCACACTGCCTACCCTCTGCTCTGCAGCATCCTGGAAAATCTGGGTAAGTCTGCTAGTTAGAATTTTACTTGCTTTTTCAAGTCAGTTATTGCTAGTCACTGAATGCTGCTTCATGTAGAAGAAGTTTTTCCCCTAGCAATCCAGTTTTCCATTGCATGTGGAGTGAATACCCAAGACCATCTAACATACATCCAAGAGGTTTTTTCAGTCCCTCAAATTTGATGATTATTATTCTTAATACTCATGTTGAGGGAGATAGTGGGATGAAACTTTCCCTCTTTTTAGTAATGTACAAAGGGATCTTGGACCCACTCATGGACATGTGGTCAGGGCTGGACTAAGTTCTTCATAGGTACTAAGCACTCTCATAATCATATGCCTTTAAATTAGATTATATATAAGGGAGAAATGCCCTATCACCTATATGCCTAATAGTTAATTGTATGTTTATTCCTGTAGGCCATGTCTACACTGGCATGATTTTCCGAAAATGCTTTTAACTGAAAAGTTTTCTGTTAAAAGCATTTTCGGAAAAGCACGTCTAGATTGGCAGGATGCTTTCCGCAAAAGCGCTTTTTGCGAAAAAGCATCTGTGGCCAATCTAGACGCGGTTTTCCGCAAAAAAGCCCTATTGCCATTTTTGCGATCGGGGCTTTTTTGCGGAAAACACTACTGTGCTGTTTACACTGGCCCTTTTGCGCAAAAGTCTTTCAGAAAAAGACTTTTGCCCAAACGGGAGCAGCATAGTATTTCCGGAAAAGCACTGACGATCTTACATGAGATCGTCAGTGCTTTTCTGGAAATTCAAGTGGCCAGTGTAGGCAGCTGGCAAGTTTTTCCGCAAAATCATGTGATTTTGCAGAAAAACTTGCCAGTCTAGACACAGCCGTACATTTTTTGTTGACTAAAGATAACAAATTATTAAGTTTGATTTAGCAATTTTCTTTTCAAGTCAATTATTTTTTTTTTTTAGACCCTACATATTTTGCAGGCCATAGGCACTGTGCCTATAGTGCCTAATGGATAATCTGGCCCTACATGTGATCATCATTGGGAGACTGATTGGCATTAGTGTGAAGGAGGGCTCAGATTTTATGGGAGAAGAGGCTATGGCTAATGTCAATAGACTCCTTAGTTATGTGGGATCTGTGTTGAGAGAAAGGACTGTCTCCCCCTGTGATGGTGCGTTGGGGTTTTCCCGTGTCCTGCACCCCCAAAATGGCACGAACAGACTCCACCAGCCAGTAGAATAGAGGGAGTTTATTGCTTCTCCAGGATACAGCACAGCATCTGTCATCTGGTTACAGGAACTGCGGCTAAGAGGCCTCAGTGCCCCCCTTTGAGATGGGGGGGTGGCTGGGCCCTACAATCCCAGCCCCCCACCCCTGCTCCTTCCCTAGGCTGTCTCCTCCATGCTCCCAGACAGAAACTAACAAACTCTCTTCCAGCCCTGCCCCCCAGGCCTTCCACCTTCCTTTGTTTCTCTCCCTGGGGGGTAGCTGGTCAGACAGGTTTGGAGCCCCCTTTGTATAATGACTCATCCCCTGTCCTGCTGGGTCGTGCTACAGACAGCAGAGGTCGCCCACAGACCTAGCAAGTTACCCCCATTACGTCACACCCCCCTTCACAAATCCACCACTAATGTGGAAGGGGCTCAGATCTTCTCATGTGTGTGTTTTATCCTTTTGTATGTGGTTGGCAGCTCATTTTCTCCACTCATGTGAAAGTTATTCAGGGATATATAGGTGACTAATTTATATTTGGTACTTGTCTATGATGGGATGGATGTTGCATCAATGTAAGTGCAATTGATCTCTGAGAAGTCAGTGCCCACTTTAAATGCCTTTGTGCATACTCACCAATCCACAAGCTACTCATTGATCTCAGCTAGCCACTTCTTTATCTGCTTCACAAAACCTTCATCCACTTCAAAGTAAATTGCCTAAAACAAGAAGCCAAGTTCATGATGACAGTGAAGAGTGAACTCAAATCTAATTGACCACTTTTTGGGTTGTACTCTTTCCCATTTAGGGGGTGCAGAGGTAGGTTGGAGTGGCCCAGTAACTTATCCAGTTTAGGATTTTTTTAATTCCAGGCTCAGCACAGGAGGGATTTCCCATGAGATCAGAGAAAGTGTTTGGAAATAAATGGCACTCAGTTTCAAAGTCATCTTTTGTTTCCCTGGCCTAGCAAAGTGAAGCCCTACACTCAACTGGAGAGCATTGCTGTTTTTGTTGCACCTGAAAAGTTCTATGGAGCTGAAAAGCTTGTTTCTTTCACTAATACAAAATAGGCCCAATAACCAAATCATTCCTAGGGCATCTCTTCTAAATGGAGATCAAGTGAAGGAATCAGACTTACCTGTTGTGATTCAGCAATGCCATATCTCATCATTGTGGCAAAATGTTCACAGTTAGCCATAACTAGATTGTAGTCTATGTTTTTCCCCACCAGGTGCTCAGCTCTCTTTACCACATGACGAAGAGGTAATGGAGGGTGCTTTTTATCTAATTGGTTGTTTACAGCATAGCTTGAAGCCCCAGCTATGGCCCTCAGACGTTCCTTTTGCACTTTGGCTTTGAAGAATTCTCCATGGAGCACATTATTCAATCCTTCTTCCAACTCTTAGAAGTAAAAAAGAGACATGAGAGGTGAAAAAGGATTAAGAGTTTGCACAAGGGCATGTGTCATATCTGCCTAGATGCACGCAAATAGTGATGTTTCTGATTCAGTGGCTAAATTGAAGGGAAAAAAGAAAAGAAAAAATGTTTTGTTTGAATGGGGTGTTTTATTAAACACAAATTAAGATTCCTTTGTTAAATTTTGTTGGGTCTTTGGGTAGATTTTCACCCTACTTTCATTATTTTAGAAAAACTAGACATACAAACCAACTCAAAATGTTTTGTTCAGAAAATGACAAAACAAAATGTTTCAAATTAAAAAAAATATTTTTAAGGTGAAACTATTTTCCTGTTTGACCCAAATTAGTAAATAATTTTGTTTGATGCAAAACTGTTTTCAGAAAATAAACTATTTGTCAAAAAAAAATGTCAGCCTTCTCACAGTGATATCTAGAAAAGACATACTTAGTGTTTCTTCTCTCGGTTGGCCCTACTACAGCAACTCATGAGTGAGATAAGCTAAGTTTACAGTGTCTCCTGTTAGAAGTGAGAAGAAAGGTTGTTGAGTGATTAGGTGTTAACCTGGAATTTGGGACACCTGAATGCAAGACTCTGCTGTTCCAGACTTCATGTAACACCTTCGGCTTACTTGAGACATGATATGTGCCTCTGCGTCATTTCCCTGGCTGTAAAATGGGGGCATTAGTACTTTACAGGAAGGGCAAATACATTAGCGATTGTAAGGTACTCAGATGCTACAGTAAAGGAGGCCACATGAGTACTCTATCTAGATAAAATTGAGATATGAAGTATATGATGAACTATAATTTTGAGGAGAGGTGAAAAGGCTGGATTTGGGCTCCAAATCTGAACTGAGCAAAATTCTGGGCCCAAACTGCTTGGTACTAATTTTGGGCACCAAATCTTTAGCTGTCTTGGCTGAGCCACAGAAGGGCTAGCAGAGCTCAGTGGGATCAGTGATTTTTGGTTTGTGATTTAAGTGTCAGAAATTGCTTAGGGCTCTTCTGACTCTGAGATGTGCCAAGAAAGGCTCTGAGAGTATGTACAATTTAAGAACAGAGGATTGTAGGCAGGAGGAAGAGTGGAGATAACAGTTTTAATTATTGCCATTTCACACCTACACGTCCCCTATTTTGCCACCCACCAACCTCAATGTCCTTTAGCCACATGCCTAGAGCCGGCATCACTTGGGTGAAATAAGAATTCAGTCTCCGGGACCCATTCAGGCCTTCATCTCACTCATGAGAATTCCCAGGGTCCAATTAGTGTAAATCAATAGTCACCAACCGGTAGATCAGGATCTTCTGGTAGATCTTGGAGCCACTGACGGGGGATCCTGACTGGTTTGGCCAGGAAGCTATCAAGTGCTGGTACTTCAGCTGCCCCTGTCTTCACTGCTGTGCTTCTTCTGCCCTCTGCCTCCTGGGGGCCTCCTACTTACTGTGCAGGGTGGGGGAGATTGAGGAGGGGGATGCTGAGATTTTAGGCTACGTCTACACTGCAGGCTTCTTGCACAAGAAAATTTTTGTGGAAGAGATCTTTCTCAAAAACGTCTTGTGCAAGAGCACAGTCACACCGCAAAAGTGCTTTTGCGCAAGAAAGCATCCAGGCTGCATGGACGCCCTCTCACATAAAGCTCTGATTGCCTCCCAGGGGCTGCAGGGACATGCCAGCCACCTCCAGGACCACAACTACCATCAGGACAACTACTCCGGACATGACAGGTTAGGCATTTTAGAGCTCTTGTGCTAAAAGGCTTATTCCTCGTAGAAAGAGGCATACCTATACTAAAAAACGCTCTGTTCTGTCAATTCACTGTACATTTTCTTGTGCAAAAATGCGCTTGAGGTGTGGACGCTCTGCCAGTTTTTGCGCAAAACTCTGCAGTGTAGATATAGCCTTAGAGTGCCCCCTTTCCCCTACCCCTGTACCCTACTACCACAGAATGAGCTGAGAGGGGCCTCAGAGAAGCATTGGGGCAGGGACAGGGCCTCAGGGAAGCAGGTGGGGCAAAGGTGTTTAAGTTTGAGGTAGATCCTGGATTGACTTAAATTCAAAAAGTGATCTTGGGCTGAAAAAGGTTGGAGACCACTGGTATACATTTTAAATGATGGGTCATGTGCTGAGCACATCTATCCCACTGGGAACCAGGGTGAAATCATTTTTACACAAGGGACAAATAGTCATCAGATGAAAATATTTTTTGATTAAGTGATGAATCTAAGGAAGGATTAATCTTTTTATTCATATTTACCTGGAAATGTGAAGTGGACCACTTGTCCCTTTCCCACATAGATGCCCCAGTGTTGGTATCCCAGTCTCTTAAATTCAATCAGATCCCCAGGCTCTAGCTTTATTGCTGAAGTAAGGAAATCCCATATATCCCGTAGCTGAAAGCAAAAGAAAGATTGGTTGTTAAATCATCACTAAACATAATATTTTTTTCTTTGTACCTTAAGAATAATAAACTGCAACAGCTGAGAACCCAGGAAAATCAACAGCAAATACCATATTAATAAGATGTGCATGTGATTTCTCCTGGCTTGATCAAGGGAGCCTCAATCTCCCATCCAAGACAAGCTGAACTCAGTTCCAACTATCTTATCCGGGGAAAAGTGAATCCTATCAGACTACTCAGGACAATTTCTTCTGGCTCTGCCCAGGAGAAAATAACCCTGAAACTTGCAGGGACAGCCTATAAGTTTAACATACAAATAGGCTCCTCAGAGCAGAATCCCATGAATGCTTTGTTGGGAGGTTCCTACTCCCCTCTGTAGATCTCTCCAGAGCTCAGCTACTCAGGCTTGGTACAGGTGGGGAGGGTAGATTTGGCTGCTTCTTATAGACTCAGGCAGAGAGCATCTCTTGTCAGTTACAGGGCAGTTACCATACAGCGGGGGGGGGGGGGGTCATTTGTTATTATGAGGCAGTAGCAATATTAGCCTGCTCCCCTATCCAACTTTTCGTAAGTCTGTGTATTCCTGCTTTATATCTCCCAACCCTGTCAGATATAATATAATCAGACATTATTCTACATGCTGACACAGCTTTGTCCTTCCCCAGAAGCAATGTCCTGCTGTACAAAAAACATGGTAAGATGCTCCATAACTCAGTCACTCAATGCTCCCAGAACAGCAGCTGGCCAGGGACGGGTTGACATGCTAGTGTCAGGTTTGCTGCTCTTGCTTGTGTGTCACGCGGCATGTTAGAAAAGCTGCTTCATGCGGAGTAAGCTCTGTGATGTTAGCCAAAGCCTTTGGGGATCAGGACCTGTCTCTTGTTTCCACATCCGTGGCAGGAGCACATCACATGGATGGCCCCTTATCCTGTTTAACATAAGGCCTATATCCATTTTCTTCCTACCTCATATACACATACCTTCATGGG
This sequence comes from Pelodiscus sinensis, assembly GCF_052426305.1. Taxonomy (NCBI): domain Eukaryota; kingdom Metazoa; phylum Chordata; order Testudines; family Trionychidae; genus Pelodiscus; species Pelodiscus sinensis. The sequence goes on from NC_143052.1 coordinate 121,802,538, forward strand.
ACTGAAACCTCCAGCTGAGATGGCAGAGGAGGTGGGACAGATTTGGGTAGGTGAAGTGGGGTTGCATGCAGCCAGTGGCTCTGCAAATAGTTTGCAGAGGGCCCAGATTTGCAAACACAGAGGTGCAGTCATAGACAGAAGGGTGTGGGTAAGGATGGTCAACACTTACTGTTGAAACTCAGCCTTAATGTCACATCGTTGATGTGCTGACAAAATGTGAGAGGTGAGTTAACTGCTATACACAGGGAAAAAGTTACTTACCCAATCCATGTTCTCACTCTCCTTCTGGATTATTCTGAGCTCTTCCGTGTGGGACAAGGCTTTATGCTCTTTTCTGATAGCAAGAATGCAATGTCATTACACAGAACACAGTTATACCTCTCCTTTCAGCTGACGACAGCTGAAGTGAGGGCTGCGGGGGGCACTACGGCAGGTTTTGTTTATTGCTCAAACGCTGAAGTCCAGGAATTAGTATTGTTTTTTTCCCAGTCTTTGTTGTTTCATAGACTTTCAGGTGGTTTCATCCAAACCCTGAGTTGAGTCCAAGTTCATTGTCATCCTGAATTGACCTTTAAGGCATTTTACTTTAAAGCATGCCTGCGTGTCAGAATGCCTCCCAGGAGTTCAAAATCAACGTACCTGCTGCTACGTCTTCTGGGGTGTGCAGCTTTCTTTTCGAGCTCTAGTATATTCCAGTTTCACTTGACAGGCATCCCCTTATGGTGCAATCCTTAAATTCATCTGTACTCACAAACCACAAGTACATCTCATCTATGCATTGGCCACTTAAGAGTGGGGAGAAGGCTTCTTGTACCTTGCTCATTCTCTCTCTGCCTCGTCCGAATTAGGATTTAACTCAGTATGATGTTAAATAGTGTTAGCTGGTTTGCTCTCACTCCTTCTCCCCCTGAGCTTTAATTCAATCAGTTTAGCATTTACCAGAGTAAAAATATGTTTAGTCTTGACTAGTGTTCCAGGATGTGTTAGCTCCAATTGGCTAACATAATACAACATCACATCTTTATGTTCTCAACAACAGAAGACCAATGTATAACTACAAAAGCCCTTTATCCATACTCAGAAAGGTGCTATTTCTAATGTTACCTCAATAGAGTTAACTACGTTCCCACCTCAGATACAACATAACCAGCTAAAACTATCTTAAATTGTGCCAATGTGTGCCAAGAGGAATTTTTTAATCAAGTTAAGCAGACCCGATTGGGCTAACAATTGGAAAAAGTACCTACAGAGAGAGTCGTATAAATTGTCTAGATTAGGAGAAAAATGCAAATTAGAAGAGTTAACTCCCAATTAACTTCATCGTCTTTTCCTAATCTAGAAAAATGTATAAGGATAAGCACAACCTTGTCCAGATTGCAAATACAGGGAAAGTGGGTCATATAACATAAGAATTCAATCTTAATATTTCCCAGTTGTCTATCTGTAATATTATGACTTAATCCTTAGTTACATTGGAATATTTTTTTCCTCAAATGGCTTGGTATTCTAATTTTCATTCTACAACTTTTGATATAAATTGTGCAACGTTTTGTAATTTTTGCATTCTTATTTACTTCCATTGTTTGTTGTCTTAATGATCCAATGCATGTATAATGGGGAACCTTACCTCTCACATGCAGAGAGGCATCTGCTGCCTCAGTTTCTCTTCTTCGTAGGTAGTTTTGTTTTCTGGCTAATCCAGAATGCCCATCCCTTTCAAAGCAAACAAAAATTAAAATATAATTTTAAAAAACCTGCACACACTCCAGCAGAAGCAACTTTCAGTCAGTTATTCATTTCCTAAACTACAGCTTTCTCTTCAGGATCTATTTGAATTGTCTCCCTTTCTGTAAGAGGTTCTCACCTTTCAGTTCAAGGATATAAACCCACCATCTCCAGCTGTTGCTGCACAGTCATCTAAAAGCTCAGCCTCTCCTTCAAATACAAAGAAGGGGCCTTAGATGATAAAAGCAGGTGACTCAGAGCTCTTACTTTTCTCCCACGTCCTCTGCCAGATGTATCTAGTGGAGTCCTCCAATATGTTTGATTTGTCAGCATAGGTACCTCAAACAAAAGGATATGCCCAATTGTTCTGGTTTATCATACCCAAAATTCTCCTCACCAGTGTCACCACTGGACCGATGGCACTCAGATCCAACCATAATTTTATAAAGTACCTACTTCTTTTCCATCCTGCCTCCAACTAGGTAGATATACATAAAAGGTTGTCTTAAAAGTCAAAGTTATAGCTCTTTTAGCTAACACATCATCTGAATGACTGTTATGGGGTCCTGTTGGTTTCCTGGTGGTAGGAAAGATTTTGGTTTCTTGAGTGAATGTCGGGTATATGTGTGTGAGGTGAGAGGTATAGTTAGGGAGCTTTACTCTGCATTGTCTAAGTAGACACAGCTCCAAAAACTAAAGTCCTTTCTTCATCCACAAAATAGATACAGCTCAACCAGGCCTCGTGCAAGCTTCCCTCCTTTGCTGCTATTGCTTTAGAGTAGACCTTTCAATTCACGGGGGTCATCTTTAGGCGGAGCAAGGACAGTTCATAGCTTTACATGTCTATTTATCCCTTGGCTTTTCTGCTGAGCATGCTGGCAGGGAATCAGTTGGTGACATTTACAGTGACACTTGTTATATGTCTGCTGTCTTGAGACTATCAATTCATATCACACTGACCTCCAAATATCCATTAGATGAGAATGACCTTTGGTTAGTTCTAACCTTGGTCAATTGGTTATCTAGAAGGGAGACTCTCTATTCTATTACAAAACCCAAGAGTCATCTGGTCCCCTCGTATAGCAATCATAATATTCTTAACATAGGGGAAAATAGTCTTCAAGAACACATTAGCACTACAAATATCTCAGTCTCTGACTAATCACAGACACGGTGAAAATAAAGGGAGGTTAAAAAAATGATTTAGGTAGGTCCCACTAGGGAAACAGTACAGTCTAAGACCATACTTTAAAAAAAATCAATCCCTTTCTAATTGTCACTGCTTTAAGAAAGCTGAGCATGATGATTTGTTTGTGTAACCCCCAAGGAGATTATTTGGATTCCTGGGGGCTTGTCTGCTGGCAGCTCAGGGAGAGACTCTGAGTTTGCCTTGGCTCCCCCTCCCTACCAGGGCCAGAGTCTGCCCGGCAACCCATGGGGAGTGAGATGCCCCTCCCAGGGGGAAGGAGGGACCATTGTTGAGGGGAGTCTGGAGCCAGCCAGGGCAAGGGGAGGACTGGCTGTGTGGGAGCTAGTAAACCCCAGGCCTGCATGCAGGGTTCCCCCTGAGAACTAGCCTCTAGGGACCTGAAGGCAGGATCCCTCCGCTGGGTTTATGTCTCCCCTGTTGATTTCCAGTTGTGGAGTTTGCTGGGAGGCTTCCCCAGCCAGGCTGAATAGGCTCTCCAGCTCCCTGGGTGAGAGATGGTCAGCTCTGCTCTAGCAGCAAGTTCGGGGCTGCTGCCTGCTGTGTGTGTCTGAATGCTGGGCTGGGAGGCTATAGTTTGAATTTTGGTGCAGTTGTGTGGTCTGCATCTTGAGCCCTGCACCCCTTCATGGTGAGGGGAAATCCTGGGACCGAGCAACCTGGTTCCTGCTTGAAGAGGATCCCTGTGAGAAGAGAGCAGCCCTTTGCAGAGACTGAGTCATCTCTCAACCTGAGGTCATTCATGGAGTGTGTGAGTGCACCAATTTTTAGTTAGTCAGGCAGGGAATTTGTTTGGGGATTTTATTACCTGCTGCACATTAAACCTGTGGCGGGATTTGCTGCCTTCTCCCATGTGTGAGTCCTTTGGGCTGTACTGGACCTAGTCAGCCCCACTGCTAAACCACTGCAGAGAAGGATTTTGTGGTCAACAGTCATCAAGGGCCCCATCAAAGTATGCGTACCCATGGGACACTAACCTCACAGTTGCTGGGCACTGGTGACCCTAACAATAGTGTTTTACCCTGTTCTGTTATAATTGTCTCTTGTTTAATATACAGGCAGTCCCCGGGTTACATGGATCTGACTTACATCGGATCCCTACTTACAAACGGGGTGAGGCAACCCCGCACTAGCTGTTTCCCCCCAGCAGACCAGAGAGACACGAAGCTAGCACCCCACCCACAGCAGACCAGGGAGATGCGAAGCTAGCACTCCACCCACAGCAGACCAGGGAGATGCGAAGCTAGCACTCCACCCACAGCAGACCAGGGAGACGCGGAGCAGCTTTTCTCAGCAGACACCTCAGCTTGAGAATAAAGGACTGAGGGAAGTGAGGTGTGGGAGAATAAAACTGAGCTCTGGAGAAATGTTTGGCTAGAGTTTCCCCTAAAATATGTACCAGTTCCGACTTACATACAAATTCAACTTAAGAACAAACCTACAGTCCCTATCTTGTACGTAACCCGGGGACTGCCTGTAATTGTGTTTATTATAGTGTATATGTTTGTGCTATTTTCTGGGAGTCTCCAACTATCTGGCAAATACTTGGGGATTACCCTGGGCTAGAATTTTCCTCCCAAGCTGCCTTGGTGACCCTGCTAGGAAGGAGTAAGGGGGGTGGAGGCACTGCCAAGTACATCAATCAGAAAGATTAAAATTGAGTGGGTGGCGGGATCCAGAAGAACCCAGACCTATCCATTCAAACCTGAAAGGAGACTGGCTTTAAAAAAAGGTAACTAGGTGGAGAGGGGGCGCTACATTTGTTTTTAATTGGAAAAATTAGTCTTGAGTGACTCAGAGGTGTCTGGAAAGGCTAGAACACTTGTCTTAATGTATGTTTCATCATAAGTTTTTTCAATAAATTAGTAGAGAATTATGTCACCCAGTGAAAATGTCATGCTACAGGAATTGCTGTCATGCCTCCCTCTGCTTAGTGGGTTGAAAAGGTCAGCTTGTGTTAATGTTTGAGCTGACCAGACATTTATGTCACAAAGAGAGTTACAAAAGATAACCTCATTCTGTTAACATCCCTTTTTTTTGTCTGAGGTTTATTCTCACCCCATTTTATTTCCCACACTTGTTCTTGCATATTACCTACAGTGATTATTTTGGTGTTAAATATAACATCAACAGCTAAATTTGGAAGTGGGTAATCAAGTCCATGGTCTTGATTTTCCTTACACATTTAACATCAGTATAAGCACAATTTACATCAGTATAAGTAAAAAAATCAAGCCCTGTGAAGTCTAAGCATGCTAAGGGCTGTGTAAGTTGTTCCCTCCTATATCTTCTTATTTCTCTCAATGTACATGAGTCAGCAACTTAGGCTTCCTTATAGTCACACTTTTTGCGGAAATGCGTCCGTGGCCAATCTAGACGCGCTTTTCTGCAAAAAAGCCCCGATCGCCATTTTCGTGATCGGGGCTTTTTGCGGAAAACAAATCTCTGCTGTCTACACTGGCCCTCTTGCGCAAAAATTTTTTGGAAAAAGACTTTTGCCCGAACAGGAGCAGCATAGTATTTCCGCAAAAGCACTGACAATCTTACATGAGATCGTCAGTGCTTTTGTGGAAATTCAAGCGGCCAGTGTAGACAGCTGGCAAGTTTTTCCGCAAAATCATGTGATTTTGCGGAAAAACTTGCCAGTCTAGACACAGCCATAGGGTTTGATGTAAAAACCTGTTTAATAGAGTTTAACCAGTGTGTAAAGCCATCAGAAATACCTACTTACAGATGGTAGATAATATAAATCAATTAAAAGAAAGCTAATAAAAATAAAACAAAACATTTGTTTACATCACTTTGGGTATGTCTACACTACAAAGTTAATTTGAACTAACAGCCGTTAGTTCGAATTAACTTTGATAAGCGCTACACACGCAATCCGCTAGTTCGAACTTAATTCGAACTAGCGGAGCACTTAATTCGAACTAGGTAAACCTCATTCTACGAGGACTAACGCCTAGTTCGAACTAACTAGTTCGAATTAAGGGCTGTGTAGCCACTTAATTCGAACTAGTGGGAGGCTAGCCCTTCCCAGGTTCCCCTGGTGGCCACTCTGGGCACAACCAGGAAAACTCCACTCCTCTCCCCCAGCCCCGGGCCCTTAAAGGGGTAGACTGTGGCCAGATGGCACTTGACACAGCCCTGCCAGCAGTCTGTGCCCCGAACCAGTGGCCCCAGGATGAGCCAGGGAGCCAGTGCCAGCGAGCCGTCCCCTGCCCAGTCCCCCAGCACCCAGGGGCCATCCAGGGGCCATAGACGACGCACACCCTCCTGGACTAGTGCGGAGGTCATGGACCTCATTGAGGTTTTGGGGCAGGCCCCAACGTCCATGATCTCCGCACTAGGAGGAGGAACGCGGCTGTGTACGGCCGCATAGCGGCTGCCATGGCCCGAAAGGGACACAGGCGCACCCAGGAGCAGGTGCACCTGAAAGTAAAGCAGCTGCGGCAGGCGTATGCCAGGGCCACCAGGGGCGGCGCCGCAGCAGGGGCTGCCACCTGTCCCTACTTCCCCACCCTTGACCAACTCTTGGGGGGCGGAGCGGTCTGTGCCAGCCCGGGGGACAGCGAGCCGGGACCGGAGGGCCCTGACCCGGGCACACCGGAGGAGCCATCGCAAGCAGTTCCAGCACCAGAGTCGGCAGGGTCATCCAGGGAGACCGTACTGGGTAAGTAGTTTGAATTAAGTAGTTCGGGGGTGGGGGGAGGCGGGAGGGAGACCAGAGACCGCGCGCGTGGGCCATGCCTTCCACGGATCACGCAGACACCTGTGCACGTGTGAGCACGTGCCATGCCACCCTTGGGCAGGTGGCTCCAGCTGTGTGACACCCAGGGGCCATGGCCCAATAGGCACATGCATATGTGAAGAGACCTGACATGCTCCCGATCCCGGGGCGGGACCCAGCAGGATGCTTTCCCTTCACATGTCCCCTCTACACGGAGGCAGGGGACATCTCCCCCGCCACCCAGGCCACACTATACACGGCACAGGGACATGGGTGCGGTCTTGGGGCAGCTCCCAGTCCCGGGGAGAGCCAGACATCCTGACCATGGCCTCTGTACAAGCACAGCGGCTCTGACGGTGCAAGGCATGGTCGCCCTCACGTCGCGGGAGGGGGAGGGGGCTGGGCATCATCCGCTGCGTCCCCAGGGAGAACTGACCACTTCTTTCTCTAGAGCTGCACTGGCTGCTTGTGCAGGGCGCACCACCCCGCCCGGGACATGCTCCCGCACCCACGGCCTACTCCAGACCACCACCATGGAGCAGGAGTACTGGGACCAGCACCTGGGGTCCTTGCAAGCCCTGCACCGCACAGTGGAGGCCTGGATTAGGGCAGACCTCAAGGTCCACCAGGAGCAGCTGGCTGAGGTCCGAGGGCTGAACTCAAACCTGCAGGCCCTGCTGCAGAGCATGGTGCCCCGTGCTGGTCCTGCGCCTGCTGCCCTCCAACTTCTGTCCCTCCTTCCACTCCTGCCCCCCCTCCCACCTCTTCCTCCTCAACCCCCACACCCTCTTCCTCAATGTCCACACCCCCCACTTCAACCTCCGCACCCTTCACCCGATCCCCCCGGGGACGCCGAGGCCCCCTCCTTCACCGTGCTGGGAGGCGGTTGGCCCGGCGAGACCCCCACCCCAATTCCTGAGTTCCCCCTCCCCCTCCTTTCCCTTGCCTCCCCCTTCCAGCTCCCTCCTCCCAGTTTTCCCTCTCCCCTCTCCCACACTCTCTCCTGCCCTTTCCCGCCTCCTCTCCCCCGTCTCCAGAACTGTCTATCCGGGGTGGGGGTCGGGTCCCTTTAAGCATAGCCCTCGGCTAGCCTGAGACAGCAGCTCCCCGCTCTAAGTCCTAACCTGATGCCCTGCCAGCACTGCTTCCGGCCAGCCTTAACCTCGGTTCAGGGTCCACTCAGTGTGGACATGCTAGTTTGAATTAGCAAAACACTAATTCGAACTAGTTTTTAAGTCTGGATGTGCTAGTTCGAATTAGCGCTGTAGTGTAGACATACCCCAAGTTATTAAGGAAGAAAGTGTATGCATCATTCTCCTTTTAACCACAAAGGCCTAGATCCTCATAGTATTTAGGTGCCTAATTTTCATGGATTTCAATGCATCTTAGGTGTCTTATGTTCCTCTGTGCTTCTGAGCCAAGATTTTTATTTCTTTCCACTTCCAATGTTGAGTGTATAGTCTTATAAGTAAGATACAATTAAAGAAAAACAGCATAAAACACTTGTCAAAAAACTAACCCTAAACACCAAGATGCCATTCTGAGAAATGCTGAGTATCCATACCTCCATGTCAATCAATGGATGTTGTAGGGGTGTCATGTTGTAGGTGAGGTAGGAAAGAGCCCAGTAACACAGCAACAAGTTCTGGGACTGAACAGACCTACTGGTCTGGAAACCAGAGAGGCAAGCTGGCCCTAAGACCTGGAATTGGAATAGAAGACTGTCTCAGATATAAATGGACCTTGTGACCGATGGGACTTTGTTACTCAGGGAAGGTGTGTGAGGAGACTATATGCTGATCTTGTTAGAGAACTGAGTCATAAAAGGGTTGGGTAACATCATGAATAATGGATGGAAGTGGGTACCATAGAGGGTGAAAACTCATTTATAGACCCAGTCACGAGAAGGCCCCTGACCCAAAAAAAACTTCCCTACCGCTGTTATAAAAACATAGAAATCTGTGTTGCTAAATGTCCAGACTAGGAGGACATGGAAAATCACAAGGAGATGTGAAGGGGAAAGACATTTCCTTGAAACTGTAGCAAAAATTTTAAGTGTGAAGGTAGAAGGAGAGCATGTAGGCTGGCATTTTGGCCATGACACCTGGATTCACACCTGATCCTTAGTCAGAGGGATGAAAGGCCTTGTAAGATTTTTAACACACACAACATAACACCTTGGTTTTACATCCCACTGATGTTTATTTTAAACACATATACAATTTTCACCCAGCTTAATTCTGTTTTGCACAGACTCCAACTGAAAAATCCCTACATTCAACGCAAGCTTCTGCACACTAGCAGCTTCTGTTACTTGTCTTTGCTGAGCTATAGTGACCTTCTCCTACCCTTATAATCTGCTTTCCCTGTTCTCCTCCAGTCTATGGCTCTTTCCTGATGCAGGGTCTGGCTTTGGCTGTTCCCTCTACACCTTTTTGCTCCATAGTTTCCTAAGGAAATGTCTACATGGCAATGAGAGATGTGACTGCAGCATGTGTAGAAATACTCCAATTTCCTTTCCTCTAGCTAACTTCTTGAATGAAAACAGCAAACAAGCTACAACAATGCAGACTGTACCAGCCAACCCAGGACTCTTTTTGTCACCGTGCAGGCTGTCAAACCTCTCATTGCAGTGTAGACATACCCTAAGGCCATTTTCCATTGCACAAAGCTTCCTTGATGCTGGCTAAGCAGCTGTCTCTGAATCTCCTGAAATTATGGAAACAGCTGTTCGAGTGGGGGGGGGAGGGCTGAGCAAAGGGTACCCCAAAGCAGGAGTCTTCCGTGGAAAACCAGAAACATGTTAGCCAGGAGTTTGTAATCATGCATTAGGACACACTTTGGTCAGGGGACTTTTTTGTCAGGAGGCTGAGAAAAAGGGGAAGGAGAACAAAGAGCAAAATTGCTTAAATTTCTCACTTTCCCTTCTTCTGCTTTTCATTAACTTCCTTTTGCTGAAAGGGGCCTGGGCATACCAATCGGGGATATGTTCACTTGGTCCCAGCTAGGATGAATGCCAAGTGAAACATGCTATGAAATTATAGTAAGTCAAAAAACTGACCACGTCAAACAGAGCCCTGCCCTCGGCCTTGGGACAGTTTTTTGTGTGTGATAGTCCTATTCTCCCTATCCCTCCAGGGCCGGCCTGAAGCAGCTGCAAACACTCGGTGCCAAGCCCCTCTAATCAGCCATACGCAAGCAGCTTGCTGAACACTTTGTCCAGCTTTTCCTCAACATAAAACATAATTTTTCTTTGTCCTCTATGGAGCACATATCTTTAGAACACATCCTCAACCCAATGCAGAAGTTCTAATTGTATCCTATGCACTGAACATGGTACTGATTCTTTTCAAGGCCCTGATATGGCAAAGGACTAAAGCATGCCCATTATTTTGAGCATATGAGTAGTTACATTTGCTTAAAGTTATGCACATTCTTAGATCTGGCTTTTTTGGATCTGGGCCTTTATTTTCAGCTCTGTGTCAGCTGGCCTGTGTTATGTAGCAAGTGGCTTTTGCTGTGGGCACAAAGATCTGAGGCTGAAACAAAATGCCAGACCCAAGCACTCCTGAACTTTGACTTCAGACTTGCCTCTGGTATTGTTTTTCCTTATCTTGGTAGGTGCCCTTTGCCACATTGTTGAAGAGAAATGTGAGGGTGACTACCCTAGCAGAAGACAGAGACAGCAGCATTTGAGGGCACAAGAAGTGGCAGCCACATCAGGAGCACAGGCGTTTATTTTTGGCAGCATCTCTTTCCTGGTGCGCTGAAACCTGTTACATCCAGTGCCTCACCGAGTTGACAACAGCTGCCACTTTGTTGTCAGTGTCCACAAGATATTTATGACAGGTTGTTTGTTTATTTACATAATCAGAAAATGGGAATTCCTGTGCCAGACTCTGGAGTCTGCAAGCGTGGTTAGTGTGACGAAGTGGGGATTGTTTTTGCTCTGTTTGCTTTATGTTGCATGTGATTTCTACTGTCTAGTAGTAACCCCATGTGTGTGCCTCAGTTTCCATGGGCACTGCATCAATCGTTAGGTGGTGATGGGCATTTCAGTGTGACAGCCTTCCCCCCCTCCCTCGCCATTCATAATGGCAAATGCTTTCTGTAACCTGAGCCTGGGAAGCACCATGTGTCCACATGACCACGTGACACCTTCTGCCCCAAAGGCCAGAGGCAGGGTTGGCTGCAGGACTGACTGGGCTGCTGATGGGAGTTAATCTCTCTGCCTTGGAGTGCAGAGATGGGGGACAGGGGCCTTGGCTCTGAGCCACCTCTCCCCAAGATGGATTGAACTGACTGCTTCTGGTTCCCGTGCTAATAAGTCTGTTCTATGCTGTATCCTGTGGACTAAAACCTTCTGTTCCATCTGCTGGCTGAGTGTCACATCTAACTGTGGATGGCGGTGCAAGGCCTGATGACTCCCCACACGTCAGTGACAGTTAGTGAAATCCTTCCTACAATACAGGGAGCTATACATCCCATACTTTAAGGCTGTCTCTAGACTGGCCAGTTTTTCCAGAAAATCAGCCGCTTTTCCGGAAAAACTTGCCAGCTGTCTACACTGGCTGCTTTAATATCCGCAAAAGCACTGACTTCCTACTGTCTGAAATCAGTGCTTCTTGCGGAAATACTATGCTGCTCCCGTTCAGGCAAAAGTCCCTTTTCCGCAAAAGGGCCAGTGTAGACAGCTTTTCCGCAAAAAGTGCTTTTGCAGAAAAGCACGTCTAGATTGGCAGGACGCTTTTCCGCAAAAAGTGCTTTTGCGGAAAAGCGTCTGTGCCAATCTAGACGCTCTGTTCCGAAAATGCTTTTAACGGAAAACTTTTCCGTTAAAAGCATTTCCGGAAAATCATGCCAATCTAGACGCAGCCTAAAGGTTCTTTTTTTTTCTGAATGCCGTGGGAAATATCCTAATCCAGTAAGCAATGGGCAATTCATTATTTAAACTTTGAGAAATGAGCCTTAGGCTCTTTTTGTAAAGTGTTGTATAGGGTGGTGTCAATCACTGCTTTTCTGTTTTACCCTGAAATAGCCTAATTCTCTTTTATATTTACACCTATGTAAATAAATATAAAGTCACATACATATTATATATATATAAACATAAATATAAATATATATATTTATTATATTCATATTGAAAGTGACATGTTAAAGGATAACAAATAATTTAAAACGATGAGTGGTCTGACTGTTGTATCAATGGTGAGTACACAATTGTCACTAACTTCAAACTGAGTTCTGCGCACATGGCTGATATAATAATTGAATCCCAATTACCACTGGTGTCATTAACCCGTGGATTCTGATCCATAGTGTATTAATTCTCTCTCTCCTTTTCCCTCTCTTTCTCTGTCTTCAGTCTTTTCCTCCCTCCCATTTCTCGCCTCACAGGATATATGAGTAACTCCCACTGTAGTCAAGGAGAGTTACTCATATCCTGTGTGAGGAGAACCAGGCCTTTGAAGTATAAACTTTTAGGAATAATACAAATGATCCAAATGTTTACAAATTTTTGGATGCATATCTGAGGTCAGGATGGAAATCTTGGAACCAAAGTCTCTTGGTTTCAGTCAAGTTGGAAACAGCACAGAAGTGTCCTGTCTTGCAGTGTTTTTGTTTCTGATTCTGGAACTAGCCAAAATGACCATAGGAAGGGTAGAGTTGTGAAAAAATTTGAAAGAGAGAGACAGAGAGAGAGACAGAGATTGTTAATAAGTAGTGTGGGTTTGATCCAAGAGAAGGGTTTTGTCAGTTTTTATTTTACTTGAATCAATTTGCCCATTTCTAATGTTGAACATTTTGTGCTTAATTAAAAATAATTTGGTGAATTTTTAAGTTATGTCAAATGAAAATCTGTTTACAAGATTTTGGCTACTTGATTTAGAGATGGGCCCAAACCAAAACACCATGTCCAAATAATCCCAAAGTTTGGTGATGTTTGGAGCCATATTTGAGCCACGACAAACATAAATATGGACGGAGATCTACGTTTCATGTCTAATCCCTGTGTCTGTATTGAGAGGGACTAAAACTCTAGATCTGAAGAGTCTTGAACTTTCCGGGCAGTTAATTGTTTTGTTATGCATTATTCACACTCCTGTATTAACTTTTCTATAATACTTATATCTAAATAAACTATACCATGAGTATAACGGGCAGTAATAATTACTGCATCCTATAGTCTTGGAACTTCTGCTGTGTATCTCTCACTCAATTACATATTAACAAAAGTTGACCTCAAACATGCAAATTGAAAATCTATAATTTCCTGATTAATTGATGATAATGTAATAGTAAAGGGAGACAGTTCAAGATAATGTTGTCTAATATCAATGCTTGCTTGTGAGAGGAATTTAACTGAAGCAAACAAGACTATTGTTCAAAGAAACATGTCTTTTCTCCTATTAATAAGTGAACTCTCAAACAGAATTCTCACCTTGTTTTGGCTTAGTAGGTGATGTAATGGCAAATGCTAACCGAGGCTTGAGATTTAAATTTCCCAAAGCCAATACAGACTATAAAGAGAAATCTCGCTGATTACAAAAGCACACACCCTTGGTATTGGTTGTTCATACACTGAGCAGAAAGGCAGACATGGACAGCTGTCAGCTGCATAGGACTACAAGGATTTTTCAGTATTACAGAATGTAATCTATAGCGTAACTAAATTTATTGCCAATCCAGAGATGCTTTCTGCAGTATTAGTTTCAGTATATTTATTTTTATACTTGTCTCTTTTTTATTTTCTTCCGACATTTCTGTGCAATTGCCCAGGAAATATTCAGCCATTATTATACAGGAGAATTTGTATTCTCAGAACTTGGTCCCCTCCCAAGATACAACTTGAACTCTGACCTCACAGCAGGCAATATCAGGAGCACTTATTACCTTTAGTAACATGTCAAGTTACAAAGAAGGACAAACTCTTGCCCTAAATAGGGCCATAAGAAAACTGATCAAGGTCTTCATTGGCACAGAGAGAGTGAAAATACATGGAAGTTACAACATATAACAGAGAAATATACAGCACTGACAAAATCCTAATTAAGGTTGTGTTCCTTTAAAGGAATAAATATGATACTTCTTACTGTTGATGATGGTGTCCAGGCTCACCTATATTACCACTTTTCAGCCTTTGTTCAATGATATTTAGTTTGAAAAAGGCTTGAAGTGAAAATAAAATGTGGGGAAAAAAGCAAATGCCAGGTAAGATAATCAACAGTGCCTTGGTCAGGAGACATGATAGAGTATCAGGTTTCAAATATTCCTGCAATCTAGCATCCTGTCTGCCACAGATTAATTAACCTGGTTATTTAAGAGAGGAAGTAAAGTTTTATTCTGGCTGTTTAAGGTAAAGATAAAGCAAAGAGTATTAAACTCTTCATAAACATGTGGGAGAAAAATGTCTTTGTTAAAAAATCAGTTCCCTAACTTCATTATTTAGGAGGTAAGAAAAATCATGCTCACCTTTGCACCAGCAACCAAAATACCAGATTAGATGCTGCTGTTATTTTTTAAGTAAAAGCAGACAGAAAACAATAGATTTTAAATATTTACCCCACCAGGCCTTCTATAAAAATCAGAAAGATGTTAAAAAATAGGGCACAAATTCAATCTGTCCTTGGTTTTTCAGGTCACCTTAAAGTACAAAGTGTGGTCATGGTATTGTGTTATATTTAAGGACAAAAACAACAACAAAAGAACAGGATAGTCTGTATTTTGTCAACACTTGTGACACTTTTATGGCAGAGTTGTTATTTCTGGAGTGTGGGAAAGTCACTAGGACATACAGTATTATTCTGTGTTGAGTCTGAATCTCAATTGCTTTTTAACTGGTAAAATGTATTATGTGAAAGTAACTATGAAAATGTCTACAGGACTCTGAAATGACTTTGGTCCTAGTCCACAATTTGTCACTGTCTAGGAGATAAAACGGTTGAGCTATTATTTGCCCTGATCCTTCTCCTGTTAGGAATCTTGTCTACACTGCAGGCTTCTTGCACCAAAACCTTCTTGCGCAAGAACGTGTCCACACTGCATGGACGCTCTCTCTTCAAAGGAAACTCTGATTGCTATTTACAGAATGGCCACTAAGGCACCTGTGCATTTTTCGATTGCCTCTTTTTGTGCAAAATACCCCTGATCCCCATACATACACCTTTTTGCACAAAAGCTCTTGTGCAAAAAGGAGTTATTCCTCATAGAAGGAGGAATACCTACACCGGAAAAGCCCCTCTGTTCTTTTGTTTTATTTGCGCAAAAACACGCTTGAGGTGTGGATGGGTTTGCGCCAAAACTCTGTAGTGTAGACCTAGCCTCAGTGATGTAGATAAAACCTTCTTCATGCCTCTAACATCTTCTCGACTTCCTATGAGCTTTACAGTTCATTTCCATTTTCTCTTGTAAAGTCAGAAAATACAATCCCAAGAGTTTCTGGCATGCTTTAAAGGAGAATTTCTAAAATAATCATCCCCAAGCTTCATGTACTACCAATGCTTATTCATCTATTGGTTTGGATATTCTGGGACTAGGAAGCATGAATAAATAAATACGCAGTACAACAAGTGCTGCTCAACTTGGAAAGCCCCGGGGGCCACAATGATACTCATAGCACATGCCAAGGTCCACAACTTAAGTGTGGTGGTATATACATGCAAACATATATATAATAGCTTCTTTCACATTGATGGGCACGAATACAAAAATTAAGCCATGGCACCAGACCCAAACATGGCCAGTGTGAGCCAGTCAGCAACTGGCAGGCTCTGCCCACAAGGCTAAGCACTGCCCACAATGCCCCAGCGCTCCCGGCACCTCCTCCCTGGGGGCTAGGAATGCCTACACCCTGTACCCGTCTGTTCCAGCCAGCCCATTCGATTGTGTCTTTGAACACT
This sequence comes from Pelodiscus sinensis, assembly GCF_052426305.1. Taxonomy (NCBI): domain Eukaryota; kingdom Metazoa; phylum Chordata; order Testudines; family Trionychidae; genus Pelodiscus; species Pelodiscus sinensis. Next base: position 121,818,103 of record NC_143052.1, read on the forward strand.
CACCCCACCTGGGAGACAGCTCACCGTTGTGGAGGCCATGTCCAAAGGATCCCACCCGTGTGCCACATGTTGAGCCCCACGTAAACCCAAACTGCTCTGCGGGCTGCAAACAAACGGGCTGTGGGCCGCATGCGGCCAATGGGCGACATATGGAGTAGCCTGCGGTACAAGATGAACCTCCATAGTCCAGCACCTTTGGGAGCTAACTTCCTTAACCAGGGAATTTGCCAGACTAAGGGAGGTCATTGTGGCAGGGGCTTCACTTTCCCACTGACCACCTGGGGGCTCTGCTTTTCCTCCCCATGGCTCCACTGCTACATGGGGCTCCCCGCGGTGGTCCTGCTACTACCTGGGGGCTCCACTCTCCGCCTGTCTGCCCACTGCTGCCTGGGGCTTTGCACTCCTGTTGGCCACTTGAGAGGATCCATTGCTGCATGGGGAGCTCCACATTCCTCCCAGCGGGTCTGCTGTCCCAGGCACTCCACAGCCACTCAGGTCTCCGCTTTCCCCCCAGAAGTCTCCTAGTCTGGCAACACTCCTGGTGCCAGCCCACGAGCTTCTCCCCATGAATGGTCCCACAGGGTCACCCTGATGATGTTGGACCAGGGTGTTGCTGGCCTAGGGAAGACTGGATTATGGAGTTTCAACCTGTAATAATAAAGCACCTTGGAAATTGCCCAAAATTATTCCCTTAGGTTAGATTTTTTTAAGTAATGTTTAGATTGCCAAAATCCATAAGAAGCTTTGTACTGGGAATCCTCTTCATCCATGAGAATGGCCATACTGGGTCAGACCAAAGGTCCATCTAGCCCAGTATCTTGCCTTCTAACAGTGGCCAATGCCAGATGCCTCAGAGGGAGGGAACGCAACAGATAATCATCACATGATCCCCCTCCTACCACCCATTTCCAGACAAACAGAAGCTAGGGATACCATTCCTACCCATCCTAACTAATAGCTGTTGATGGACCTAACCTCCATGAATCTATCTAGCTCTTTTTTGAACCCTGTTAAAGTTTTAGACTTCACAACATCCTCTGGCAAGGAGTTCCACAGGTTGACTGTGCACTGAGTGAAGAAAAACTTACTTTTGTTTGTTTTAAACCTGCTGCCCATTAATTTTGTTTGGTGACCCTAGTTCTTATATTGTGGAAATAAGTAAATCACTTTTCCTTATTCACTTTTTCCACACCAGCCATGATTTTATAGACCTCTATCATATCCCCCCCCCCTTAATCTCCTCTTTTCTAAGATGAAAAGTCCAAGTTTTTTAATTTCTCTCCATATGGTACCTGTTCCAAACCCCTAATCATTTTTGTTCACCTTTTCTGAATACACTCTCACCCCTCTATTCATTGCAAGAATCTTCTTCTCTGATCTTGCCACACAGGACAATCTTCCTGTATCCTTATGCCTGGCAACATCTCCATTTTATTTCAGTGTTCAGATGTGTGCATCTACTTCCTCTCCTCTTCTATCTACTTGAAAGGATAGAAGGGCAAGATAATTTAGCTTTGATTAAATAAGGGGAAGGAACTTCCTCAGCCAGGTACTGTCTGTCTGTGTCCTAAGCCTGTCCTGATAAATACTGCTCTGCTGCAATCTTCTTTGTTTTTCCTTGGCTAACAAATGGTTGCGATTCCAGGGGGGACACTTCATAGTTTTTTGAGTGAAAACGTAGGTTTCTAAAGAACCCTTAAATGTGATTAGGGGATTTATTCAAAGCCCACTGACATCAATGTTTTTCTTATGATTTAAATGTCCTTTGGATGGCGCCTTAACTGAGAGAAGCCTTAGCAAACAAAAGCACCTATGCATATCCATCACTTCTGAGAAGGAGCACGAGCCTTTCCTATTGTCAGCAATGCTAGAGCTCTATGGGTTAAGGACAGCAGAATGCTGGCGCTGACATTCTTCCATGAGGATTTCAGAACAGAAAAAATTAGGCTACTTTGCAGATAAATCCTATTTTAACAAGTGATCCGATCTCTTGATTGACATTTCTGTGTGCCATTTAATCAGGGGGTTCTTTAGCAATTTGTTCACGTACATTTCATCTTGCTGTCTGTCTAATCCAGTAGATGCTGTATTAGACTTTAAGGTTTTGCCCCACCTGAATTTGTAATTTTAGGCCTGATTCATCAGGCCCTGCTTAGACAAAACGTCCATTGGATTCCCTGGGAGTTTTGCTCCAATAATAATCATAGCAGACTTAAAGGCTGTGTCTAGACTGGCCAGTTTTTCCGGAAAATCAGCCGCTTTTCCGGAAAAACTTGCCAGCTGTCTACACTGGCCGCTTGAATTTCCGCAAAAGCACTGACGATCTCATGTAAGATTGTCAGTGTTCTTGCGGAAATACTATGCTGCTCCCGTTCGGGCAAAAGTACTTTTGCGCAAAACTTTTGCGCAAAAGGGCCAGTGTAGACAGCTCAGCTTTGGTTTCCGCAAAAAAGCCCCGATCGCGAAAATGGCGATCTGGTCTTTTTTGCGGAAAAGCGCATCTAGATTGGCACGGACGCTTTTCCGCAAAAAGTGCTTTTGCGGAAAAGCGTCCGTGCCAATCTAGACGCTCTGTTCCGAAAATGCTTTTAACGGAAAACTTTTCCATTAAAAGCATTTCTGGAAAATCATGCCAGTGTAGACGTAGCCATATAGTATAGGGTTTCTGGGGTGGTATAAATAGACACGTCTACAACATTTAAAGAAAGGTTGTTTCATGTGCAAAAGTTATGAAATACAGCAGGGGTGCCATTTCAGGGGCAGAAGAGGGCTCCCCCCCCCCCCCCCGAAGTTTGTACAGGAGCTCTGCTGGTGGCACTTATCTTAGCCCCAGACAGAGCATCAGAGGAGAGGTGCTGGTCCCAGCTTCTGCCCCAGGGAAAGCAGTCAGTATTTTGTTTACAAACAGACAGCACCATGGGGGAGGAGAGGGAGGACAAGTTCTCTCCTCATCCTGCCCCACACAGCCTCTTCCCACTTCTGCTCTTCCCCTCCACACCTTGCCTAGGGGTCCAAGGTGGCTGTCCACTCCCCTGCAGGGTGATTGAGAAAAGAGTTGGAAATTAAATTCATGATCTAAAAGTTGTTAGATGAGCATGTAAGACAGAAATCCCTCTGCAGGGGCAAGGAGGTTGAAAACAAAAGGTAGGGATCTCTGAAGAAATGCTGCTAAGCCCTCTGAGCCAAAGTTACATTCAGAGAAGAGGGAGATGTGAGGGGGATAGATAAAAAGAAGGGGCCGAAACATGGGTGGTGGGCATGTAGGCAAGGATAGGCATTGCCTTCAAAAAACTCCCTTTACACTGTCCAGGCCCCTTGGAGGGGATGTGGCCGCACCATGTGGCAGCCTGGTGCCAGGGATGGCTGGGGCTGTGCTGCACAGCAGTCCGGTGGCTGCGGAAGGCTGGGACTATGCCTTGTGGAGGAGAGGAGTTTGTTGAAGGGGCATGGTCTGGGGGGAAGGGGCAGGATTTTGGGGGGAAGGGGACTGGCTTCAGCTTGCCTTCACCTGCTGCCCAGGGGCCAAAACCAGGGAAAGGGATAGCAATGGTACAGAGAAGTTTCCATCTACCTTGTACTTATGTGGCCCCATCACCCTAGTATCTGAGTGCCTCATAATGTCTAATTGATTTCTCCTCACAGTAAGTCACATGGCATGTGTGCTGTGAGTTTTAAGTCTAACTATATGCTTTATTGTTCTGAGAACTGTTCTTTGATTACGTTAGTTAGTGCAAAGTTATCTTCTGTAAAGTCACTTTCCCAGTCAAAGCACATGCCAAAACCCAATCAGAACTACAACTGCAGTTTACAAAAGAAAACACTTTTATTTAAATGGCTTTGATGAGCATTGTGATAATGTAGGGGAAGTATCACTTGCTGTTATGCTCTATGAATTTATCACTAGTATCAGTCCTTGCTTCTGTTGTACATAAGTGTATGCCAACAAACTCACTGCCAACATTGGAAGCACAGGGCACAAATTAGTCATGTTAGATTCTGCCCCTCCCCCCAAATATTACAAATGGGCAGTTTTTTATAGGACCTCCACAAGAAGAGGATCTTAAGAGGCCATAGGGAATGGTCAGAGGTCATGATCCTCATGTAATACATGTAGGCTGTGTCTAGACTGCATCCCTTTTTCGTAAAAGGGATGCAAATTAGACGTATCACAATTGCAAATGAAGCGGGGATTTAAATCTGCCCCGCTTCATTAGCATAAAAATGGCTGCCGCTTTTTTTCCGGCTCGGAGCTTTGCCGGAAAAAAGCACCGGTCTAGACGTGGATCTTTCAGAAAATAAAGCCTTTTCTGAAAGATCCCTTATCCCTCATTTTAAAATAAAAAGCTTTATTTTCCGAAAGATCCACGTCTAGACTGGCACTTTTTTTTCCTGCAAAGCTCCGAGCCGGAAAAAAGTGGCAGTCATTTTTATGCTAATGAAGCGGGGGAGATTTAAATCCCGCTTCATTTGCAATTGCGATATGTTTAATTTGCATCCCTTTTACGAAAAAGGAATGCAGTCTAGACACAGCCGTAAGCTCTCTGATTCAGTCATGGTTGATATTGGCATATATGCAGATTGTTCTTTTTCTGAATAGTAATAGATTATAGAGCAGGGATGGGGATGGGAATGGATAACCAGTTAAGCAGCCCCCCACATGCAGCAGCCCCATGCAGCTTGGGAGCCAGCAATCCCATGCAGGGGCAGAAGTAGCTGGACTGGAGCAGCCCCTGCCTGCAGTGGGGGTGGGGCCACTCCCCTCTTTCATTGGCTAACCAGCTAAATATTACATTTAGCCAGTTAACCAATTAAACAGGATTTTACATCTCTATCATGCAGGGAGTTGCTCACAGATAGAATACAGACACAGGTTGATGTGGGTTATTCAGTGTCTATGCACACTTTTGGGGTGTGGGGAAAGGTTGTTTTCCCCACACTTAGTCAAGGGTATGCTGTCGGTAAGGTATGTGAAGATTTCTCACATGTCTGCTACGTCTATTTGCTGAAATATTGGCTCCAGCCAGGATTCCCGTATTTTGAGGTACATCATCTTTACTGAAACTCCCAGAGCTTTCTGCCACAGCATGTTAAGTCTCTACTTAGGTTGTTCTAAATTCCCGATGAAGAATCTGGAAAGGATCTTTCCCGACCACTCAATCTCAAAGCTGATTTCAAATGTGAACGTACTATTGATGTATCTGTGTGTCACAGGACAGACTCACCACCATAGAGCCAGGGCCGGCCCGAGGTATTCTGGCGCCCCGGGCACAGGCACGTGCCATCGCCCCCGGGAACACGGCGCGTGTGCGGGCCTGCCCGTGGGGAGCAGGCTCGCCCCCCTAGGGTGCTCAGGCCCGCACCCGGGGCGCACAGCACATCTGGGGTGCACGGTGCATGCGTGGCCCGGCTACAGCCACTAGCGTGCAGCCCGGGCCCGCCCCCGGGACGCATGGCGCATGCGCGGCTCAGCTACGGGAAAGTATTTGCACTTTTTGCAGAAAAGCGTCTGTGGCCAATGTAGACGCGCTTTTGCGCAAAAAAGCCCCGATCATCATTTTCGCGATCGGGGCTTTTTTGCGCAAAACAAATCTGAGCTGTCTACACTGGCCCTTTTGCGCAAAAGCTTTGCTCAAAAGGACTTTTGCCCGAACGGGAGCAGCATAGTATTTCCGCAAGAAGCACTGATTTCAGACAGTAGGAAGTCAGTGTTCTTGCGGAAATTCAAGCAGCCAGTGTAGACAGCTGGAAGTTTTTCCGCAAAAGCACGTGCTTTTGCGGAAAAACTTGCCAGTCTAGACACAGCCTTCTTGTGCAGTGTAGACGTAGCCTAACAGAACTGGGACAGGCTGGACAAATGGATATAAACTGGCAAGGAACAAATTCAGGCTAGAAATTAGAAGTTTTCTAGTCATCCATCATCTGCACACTTCTTAAAACAAGTGACGTAATTACACTACTTGAAAAATCTTTTGCAGTTTTTGCGTATGGCACAGTATTAGTTTTGCCTGATTGCTTTGAGGTATTTTCAGGAAACCTAATATAGCTTTGTAAAATGTGCAGTATTCTTGACAATGTAGGGCTTAAGGGTAGACTGCATATTGCTTCCAAATGTTAATTGGAAAAAAATAACCCTAGGAAAAGGAACTAGACAATCTAATTTTATACCTTAGTGAGGAAGTAAAAATGAAAAGTTTATGGATAAAAGTTTGACACTATCACAACATAACAGGGCATTTGCCCTGCACTGGCCCTTTAAGGGCAAAACCCCAGCCCTGAGAGAGGGCTGAGAGTGAAGTCCCAGCTGAGGCAGTTCTCACTAATGACGGGCCAGCTGGGGGCTATATAAGGAGGGGAGGTGCAACTGCTGCTCTGGCTAGAGAGAAGTAGGGACCTGACTGCCAGGGAAGTAGGAGGCTTCTTTGTGGCAGAGCAGGGCAAGCTCTGACTAACTAAGCTTTTAGGCTGCAGGGCCTGAAGCAAGGTCTGATGCTATTGGGGCTGCAAGGGGCAGCCATTGTAGGTAGGGGCAGCAGGTCCATACCCCTTTGCCAGTGATGAGTGGCCATTACAGTTTGCCCCTGAGGCAGGTGCAAGATGAAGACTGGCAGTAGGTCACTGAGGCAAGGTGGGTACAAGGGAATTGGGGCTATGTCTACACTCGTGGCTTCTTGGGTGAGAAATATGCAAATGAGGCTAAGCATGGAATATTGTTGAGCCTCATTTGCATTCTTAATGAACCACCATTTTTGCAGAAGAGGCTCTTGTGCCAGAAGGAGCTGTCTACACTCCTCCTTCTTGTGCAACCAAACCCCTCTTGAGTAATGCCTCTATGCTGATTATTTTCAGGAATAAGGGTACGTCTAGACATGTTTCCGGTGACAGAGGCATGTAGATTAGGCTACCCGGCATAGGAAAATGAAGCAGTGACTTAAATAATTGCCGCTTCATTTAAATTTAAATGGCTGCCGCGCTGAGCTGATCAGCTGTTTGACTCTGCGATTGACATCAAAGGCATTTGTCCCAGGAGGCATACTTGGGAGGTTGACAAATGCCTTTGATGTCGACCGCAGAGCATCCAGACTACCGCGCTGAGCTGACAAACAGCTGATCGGCTCAGCGCGGCAGCCATTTAAATTTAAATGAAGCAGCAATTACTTAAGTCACCGCTTCATTTTCCTATGCCGGGTAGTCTAAACTACATGCCTCTGTCGCCAGAGGCATAAAGTCTAGACGTACCCTAACTGCATTGTTCAAGAGGGTTTTTCTTGCGCAAGAAGGGGCAGTGTAGACAGCTCCTTCTGGTGCAAGAGCCTGTTCTGCAAAAATGGTGGCTCCTTAGGTATACAAATGAGGCTCGGCAATATTCCATGCTTAGCCTCATTTGCATATTTCTCGCAAAAGAAGCCGTGAGTGTGGAGATAGCCTGGGTGTTCCTTGGGAGGAGAACAGGGTGACTTGGGAAAAGTAGAAACCCTGGAGTGCAAGCAGGATAAATGCCAACCCCTGGAAAGGGGCTAGGAAACTGGAGTGGGTACTGCCAGAGGGCGGTGTTCTGAAGAGGACACCATGGCCAAAGAGAAACATGGGGAGACACCAGCTAGAGGGAGGCGTCTAGCCAGCCAAACAAACTAATTCCCAGGACTGCTGGTTGGAGGCTCTATGCAGAGCTGGACAGAGGCATGGGCGAGCAGGGCAGCTGCCCAGGGCGCCAACTGATGGGGGGTGCCTGATGGCAGCTGTAAGGGGCATCCATTACAGGGGCAGGAAGCAGCATCGCACCGCACACCCAGCTCTCTCAGCACCAGCCCACTCGCATCCCCGGGGTGCTGGCCAGCAACACCCTTCCCCCCATGGCCGCGGGGCCCTATACGGCCCGGTGCGCGCGCTAGCAGCAACAACCAGGCTGGACGAGGCTGCGCTTGTGCCGTGCACCCTAGGGGAAAGCATTTGTGGAAAATCATGCCAGTCTAGATGTAGCCAAACTGTTTTGCGGAAGAGTTCTTATGCAAAAAATCTTCCACAAGAGCACGTCCACACTGCCATGTGCTTCTGCGCAAGAGTGTCTATGGCAGTGTGGACGCTCTGTTCCGCAAGAAAGCTCTGATGGCCATTTTAACCATAGGGGCTTCTTGCGGAAGAAATTCATGTTGCCTGTCTACACTGCCCTCTTATGGAAGAGCTCTTGTGCAAGAGGGCTTATTCCTTGTGGGGAAAGGAATAACTCTTCCGGAAGAAGCCCTGTTTTCTGACGCTGTGCTGTAAATTTACTTGCGCAGGAAGGCGCGTGCAGTGTAGACAGGCAGCAAGTTCTTGCGCAAGAAGCGTGCAATGTAGACACAGCCATAGTGCATTCCAGCTCTTTGTTTCCCAGTGTCCCTCACTAGTTTCAGGTCCTACTCTTTTTGTGCAGTCAGTCCCAGTCTGCCCCCTCCCCCAGACAACTAGATTCCAGTCATCTCCCCCACAAGTTTCCTTTGTCATTCCCATTGCCCTCAGGTTCCTTTTCCCCACTCCAACAGGCCCAGCCTCATATCCCAGCCTTCCTACCCAAATAGCCTCCACACCATCCTGTCCCAGTCTCCCGTCAGCTCTGGTGTCCTTGTCCAACGAGTCCGAGTCTTCCATGTCTTACCCCAGCTTCTCTGTTGATTTAGCATACAAGCCATTTCCTACAGTATTGGCAGAGCATATTTTGTGATTAATGAGTATCTGAGCCTTCTTAGAGAAATATGACCTAGATGGAGCTATGTGACAGGGTATTTTCCAATATGAGGGCCCAGCTGGGGGCTATATAAAGGAGGACTCCTGGGCTATGTCTACATTGGTGGGTTCTTGTGCAAGAATATTTTGTGCAAGTGTTCCTGTCCAAGAACACAGCCACACGGCCATGTGCTTTTGCGCAAGAGCATCCATGGCAGTGTGGACGCTCTCTTGCACAAGAAAGCTCTGGTGGCCATTTTAGCCATAGGGCTTTCTTGTGCAAGAAACCCCTGCCGCATGTCCACACTGCCCTCTTGTGCAAGAGCTCTTGTTAGAAAAGAGCGTAGCTCTTGCGCAAGACGCCCTCTCTTCCCACGCTTTACTGTACATCTTCTTGCACAAAAGTGGGCGGGCAGTGTGGACGCTCTGCGGGTTCTTGCGCAAGAACAGCCATTCTTGTGCAGGAACTCACCAGTGTATTCATAGCCCTGGACAGACAGGGAGAACTGACTGCTGCTCTGGACAGAGAGCAGGAGGCACTTGACTACCAGGGAAGTAAGAGGCTTCCTGGAGGTAGAGCAGTGCTAGGGCGGGCAGGCAGGCAGTCAAGGCTGGGGAAGTTCTGGCTAAGCGAGCTCCCAGGTTGGAGGGCCTGAAGCAGCCTGGTTAGGCAAAGGCAGCAGGTCCATACCCCTTTGCCCATGATGAGTAGTCGTTTCAGCCTGTAGTTAGCCCCTGAGGTAGGGGCTAGATGAAGACTGGCAGTGGGTCACTGAGTACAGGGGAACTGGATATTCCCTGGGAGGAGAATAGGGTGCCTTGGGGAAGGGAGGACCCTAGAGTGCAAGCAGGAAAAACACCAACCACCCCCGGAAGGGAGGCTCAGACACTGGAGTGGACACTGTTTTGAAGAGGATGCCAAGGGCCATGCCTGACATGCATCTGGACTAGAGAGCAGAGAGAACACGGAGAGACACCAGCTAGAGGGAGGCATCCAATGAGTCAACAAGCTAATTCCCAGAGCATCCAGCCGGAGGCGCCTTGGTGGTAAGTCTGCCCCGTGACAAGCTAATATAAGGGGAGTGCATAATTGTTGGATAACCATTCCCAGAGAGTCGTTAACAGTGGTTCACAGTCAAGCTGGAAAGACATGAGTGGGGTTCCACAGGGATTGGTTCTAGTTCTGTTAAATATCTTCATTAATTAATTAGATAATGGCATAGCAAGTACGCTTATTAAGTTTGTGGACAATCCCAAGATGAGAGGGGTTGCAAGTGCTTTGGAGGATGGGATAAAAATTCAAAATGATCAGAACAAACGGGAGACATGGTCTGAAGTAAACAAAATGAAATTCAATAAGGACAAATGCAAAGTACTTGGTTTAGGAGGAACAATCAGTTGCACATACAAAACGGGAAATGACTGTCTAGAAAGGAGTACTGCAGAAAAGTCTGGGGTTATAGTGGACCACAAGCTAAATGAGTCAACAATGTAACACTGTTACAAAAAAAGCAAACAATTCTGGGATGTATTAATAGGAGTGTCATAAGCAAGTAACAAGAAGTAATACTTCCACTCTGTTTAAGCCTCATCTTGAGTATTGTGTCCAGTTCTAGTTCTTTTATTTAAGGCAAGATGTGGACAAATTGGAGAAAGTCCAGAGACGAGCAATAAAAATTATTAAAGGTCTTGAAAAAATGACTTATGAGGGAAGACTGAAAAAATTGGGTTTGTTTAGTCTAAAGAAGAGACTAAGAGGGGACATAACAGTTTTCAAGTACAGAAAAGGTTGGTACAAAGAGGAGGGAAGTGAATTGTTCTCCTTAATCTTTGGTGATTGGATAAGAATCAATGACATTAAATTGCAGCAAAGGTGTTTTAGGTTGGATGTTAAGAAAAACTTCTTGTCAGGGTGGTTCAGCACTGGAATAAATTGCTTATGGGGGTTGTGGAATTTTTAAGAGCAGGTGTCATAAATAGGAGCTGCTAAGGAGTCTGACTTAACTGAAGAGTAAGGAAAGGGTTAAGCAATTGGCGATGCACCAGAGGGAGAGAAAGAGGGCATTCAGCCAATAAAAATGCAGATAGGAATTTTAAACCGAGAGAGGGGTTTTTCTTACTCTCTGTTTGGGTATGTCTACACTACAGCGCTATTTTGCATTAACTTAATTAATAGTTAATTCGAATTAAGTTCATTAACGCATCTACACACAAAACCTATTTCGAAATAGTGTTTTGCTATTTTGAAATAGCGTGTCCACACTGAGTGGACCCTGAACCAAAGTTGAGGCTGGCCGGAACCAGTACCAGCAGGGTATCAGGTTAGGACTTAGTGTGTGAGGCTGCTGCCTGAGGCTAACTGAGCTCTGTGCTTAAAGGGACCCTACTCCCACCCCAGACAGACAGTTCTCAGGTTCCCCGCTTGCTTGCCTACCTCGATGAGGGACAGCAAAGCATTCCTGTCTTGGAGTGCCCTGAGTGCCTGCACTCGGGACACCACAGAACTCAGCCACATGGAGACAGAGCTGCCCCTGGGCAAGCTGGTGCATATTGTGGGGTCATTGCCATCAGCCTGGCTGCACTTGCTGCAGGCTGCTATCCGGGGGATCCATCGGGGGGCTGTCAGGATCCAGGAGGCCCTGCGGGAGAGCATCCACCCCGAGAAACCCTCAGAGCCTCCCCGGTACTCCCCATCAGGGGCTCGTGCCTCATTCCTCCCTCACATCCTTCCACTTACCTCTCTCTAGCCCCCCTTCCTGATGTCAAATAAAAGACACGTATGTTCAAAAATAGAAACTGGGTTTATTGAACAAAACTGGGGGGGGGGGGATGAACCTCTGGGGAGACTGGGAAAAGGAGGAGGGAGAGGGGAAGAGAGAGCGTGGGAGAGGGGAGGGGAATACCTGGGAGGAGGGAGCTGGAAGGGGGAAGCAAGGGGAAGAAGGGGGAGGGCAAGCTCACGGCCCAGGGTTGGGGGTCTCACCGGACCAACTTGATTTTCATGCAAACCTGCTCCTGGGTTCGCATGTGGCCTTTGGTAGCCTGGCTGGAGCTATCCTGCCATAGATGGCCACATTCCTCCATCTAGTGCAGAGATCATGGAAGTTGGGGGCATCCCCCCCAAACCTGAATAAGGTCCATGATCTCCACCCTGGACCAGGAAAGTGCCCACCTTCTCCAGCCCCTGTCAGGCTCCTGGGAGCTGGCAGATTGTTCCTGGGGAGCAGTGGAGGGCTGGCTGCCAGTGGCTTGCTGGCTCATGTTTTGGGGCCACTGGGTCAGGGATCCCGGTGGCCACTGCTGGCTCTGGGCTGGCAGGCTTGGAGCTGGCACAGGCACTGTGGCCAGAGTCTACCCCTTTAATGGCTCCGGGGCTGGGGAGAGGAGAGTAAGTTTTCCTGGTTGTGCCCAGAGTGGCCACCAGGGCTCCCTGGGAAGGGCTGGAGGCCCCCTATTTCGAATTAAGTGTCTACACAGCACTTAATTCAAAATAGCTATTTCGAATTTGGTGTTACTCCTTGTGGAATGAGGTTTACCAAATTTGAATTAAGTGCTCCGCTATTTTGAATTAATTTCGAAATAGCGGTTTGCATGTATAGACGCTATTAAAGTTAATTTGAAATAACGGCTGTTATTTCGAATTAACTTTGCAGTATAGACATACCCTTTGAGATTAGAGCAGCTTCTCCAGGGATGGAAGGAGACAGGCTTTCCCAGAAATGGACTTCTTGAAATGTGTAACTAGGGAAAAGTTTAGATAGTCCACCAGGTTTTATTGTTTTCCTTGTTTGGGGGTTAGAAATCATGTTTGAGCTGGTTAATTGTTTTTTTTCTTTGTAACGAAGGATTACAATCCAGGAATTGCCTCTGAGTCTATTTCACTCCATGTCTTATTAACACCCACTCATTTACTATGTTTGAAACAGTAGTTTTGTTTTGATAATAAGTGTTTTCCTTTTTGTTTTAATTAACCAGTATTGGTTGATTGTTGTGTCCTTAAGCCTACATGCCTAAATTGTCCAGGAGGAGCAGAGCCCATTGTTCTCTGTGGATTCCTTCTGTTTGTTTTTCCAACTCCAAGCAAAATGGAGATTGGGGCAGAGCTTTGCCTAAGGGAGGGGATTCCCAAGTGATCTCTTCCCTGGAAAAAGGTTTATTTTATATTTTCTTTTACTCGGGTGGTAGCAGCGAGCAGTGTGTTTGTCTTTTTGGATCTGAGGGAGAGTGAGATGGGACAAGTTTGTCTCGGAGTCACAGACAGGTTTTACAGAGTTTATTCTATTAACTGGCTCCCCATCTCTGCACTCGGAAGCTACGTCTACACTGGCATGATTTTCCGGAAATGCTTTTAACAGAAAAGTTTTCCGTTAAAAGCATTTTCGGAAAAGCGTGTCTAGATTGGCACAATGCTTTTCCGCAAAAGCACTTTTTGCGGAAAAGCGTCCGTGGCCAATCTAGACGCGGTTTTCTGCAAAAAAGCCCCAATCGCCATTTTCGTGATTGGGGCTTTTTTGCGGAAAACACTACTATGCTGTCTACACTGGCCCTTTTGCACAAAAGTCTTTCGGAAAAAGACTTTTGCCCAAACGGGAGCAGCATAATATTTCCGGAAAAGCACTGATGATTTTACAGTAGATCGTCAGTGCTTTTCCGGAAATTCAAGCGGCCAGTGTAGACAGCTGGCAAGTTTTTCCGGAAAAGCAGCTGATTTTCCGGAAAAACTTGCCAGTCTAGACACAGCCTGAGTGTCAGGTTGGGGAACTGAGCCATGACAGCAGGTTAGATAATCATCTATCAGGGATGGTTTCAATAAAACTTAGTCCTGCCTTGAGTCCTTGAATGCAGGGAACTTGACTATCTGATCTCTCACGGTCCCTTCTAGTCCTATGATTCTTTGGCCCAGTGTATGCATAAAGAATGTGTTCCCAACTCCTGGAAGCTGAAGTACTGATATTTAAACTATAAAAATTCTTGATAAAACTGTTTTAAAGTAAAGTCATTTTCAGTAAACAAGAGGAAAATCAGAGTTTTGGTGACTGACTCGTGTGGAGGGAGCATTCTATTTTGGTCAGGTTCTTATAATGCACTCCTCACTGCGATGGCTGACAGGTGACAGAGGTTTGTGTCCAGAAAGCAAAGGACTGACTCCTTCATTCCTACATCAGCCAGAGCTACACAACATGGAATAAGAGATTTGCCTGAGGAAGTTGTGCAGAAATGGGCTGCTGGAACTCTTAAGCGTCCTGGCTTGGAAACTGGCTAAGACTAGATACTTCAAAGGAAAGTGAAGCACCACACAGCAACCACCCACCCTCTCTGGCCACACACAATACACCATACTGTCCAGGGCGTCCCTGCCATACGTTCAAGATACATAAAAAAAACCATGGACGTATAGCGAAAGAACGTAAAGCAGGGAATTTTTCCCGAGGCTGACTTCTGTTTGCACAGATTGGTCTTTTTTTTTTTTCCCACGATGGAAGAGCGGGAAATGGGAGGACTTAAAGCAGTGCGGAACCAACATATACTGGAGCAACGTCTAGTGGGGACACCCAGCACTGCAATTCTATATTATGGGGGCTAAAAGATTTTTAATACTGGTGACAAGTATTGATTGACAGAACAAGTGACTGGTGTCCTCTATGAACAGTTATAGCTATCCCATGGGGACTATCACTGTGCCTTTGTCATGACTCGATGAGACCATTTCTAGTGATGACTCAGTCTCTATGCACCTTCTAATGTTGGTCTCTATGATTCGGTCTTCATAGATGCCATTTATGGTGGGATTTTCATGGTGTCCACTGAAAGATGCATTGGTACTCTGTTTATTTATCCCATAGGCCACTGAAGAGGCAGGTGAAAGTAATGACATAGTCGTTATAAAAGAGAATAAGACAAATCATTTTTGTGCACCTCTGAAATAAACTCTGGTTACATTCCTGCTCCTATCAGATGTTTGCATACACTGTAATTGTCAAAGCAGATGACTAAGAATCCAGATGTAAGGCACAAACAAAATGCTCCTTTGACAGGTGGGGCTCAAGGAAGGAGTAGAACATGACTGTTCAGTATCAGAACAAGTCAGAGAATTTATGAGCTGTACAAGACTGGAGAATACAAAACCAAAAAGGGACAATCTGAGAGGCTGTAAGATTTTTTTTTTTCACTTCCATAATTGTACGTTGCAAGAGTGCCTTAGTCTAAAGGTCACTGTTGTATTTAAGAATAGTAAAACCAGGAAAGCCAGTTCTTTGAACAGGATACTGTTTTGTGTCAGTCATGCATGCTGCAGGTTTGAAAATTAACACGACAGTTCAGGCAGAATTATTGTGCATGGTGGGGATCTGAGGGCTCAAACTGACTCTCCTGAAATGGAAGTGAGAGGAATAGTCTCTTCAGAGACCTCCTTACATGACAGTTAGTTTATTCATGTGGTTTGCCAGAAACTTCCAGAAGTCCGAAGTGCTACGCAGCCCTGGTGCAAAATCTAAGTTAAAAAACTTGGCAGAGAACATCTTAACAGGAATCAAATGAGATGTACAAATTCCATATTGGGCCAGGACAGGACGGGCCTAATAGTTTGTCCTGATGACAGAGCATGAGAGGAAAGATAATCCAGTGATTAGATCACTAGGGGTATGTCTACACAGCAGAGTTATTTTGGGATACCAGAAGTATCCCGAAATAGCTACCCCATGTCTTTTGAACCCATCCGCTATTTTGAAATACAGCAGATGCACTATTTCGCCATCCCTGTAAACCACATTTTACAAGGAGTAAGGAATGGCTTGAAATAGTGCTTTATTTTGAAATTTGGGGCTGTGTAGACAGCACCAAATGACGAAATACGCTATTTTGAAATAAACTCGAAATAAGATATGTAGCTTATTTCAAGTCTATTTCAAGTTTTGGGTGTTGTGTAGATGCACCCTAGCTTAGGACTTGGGAGATTAGGCTCAATTTTCTGATTCTTATAACTGCAAGTTTTGCTTCTTCCCTTCTGTAAAATAGGGATAAATAGTACTTCCCCACCTCACAGAGGTATTGTGAGGCTATATGTATTACAGATTTTTAGGAACCGTATGGTAATGTCATATAAATACACAAAATACCCAGAAACAGGCTCCAACATGCAACACCTTCTAGAAATACCAGCTCTTGAGGGAAGCAGCTGCAGTTAATCTGGAAAATACAGGACACAGCGGGAAGCTATAGGCCTCAGAGACCTAGGGAGATAGGTATCCCTATTGGGGAAATGGAAAACAGTTGGGTGTCCCAGTTAAAGAACATTTCCTGTTTCCCTCATGAAAGGACAGGTCTTGATTTGGACTTTGGACTAGAGTTTTTTTCCTCTGGAATGTGCCTCATCCCAACTCAGGCAAAGGAATTCCAATGGCTCTGACAGGCCCATCTAGAGAAATGTCCTTTGTGATGTCATCTGTGGGCAGCTACCACTCTAGTGGTGTGACACAGGCATAAGGGGGTAGTTAGTCTTGTGGCTACATTACATGGCTGAGGGCATGTCCACTCTCCCGCACAGCTTGGACTGGGTGTACTAAAGTGCTGCACTGAAACTCCCCTGCCTGGATGCTGCAAGTGCAAACTAGTAAGTTGCTACAGGTTGGACCTCTCTGGTCTGGCACCTTCAGGACCTGTCTGCTCCTGAATGAGGGAGTTTGCCAGACCTGGGGAGGTCAATTTCAGCCCCTTTACTGTCACCATTGGGCTTTCCCGGGGGCTGACAGTGTCCCAGCTGGACTCCCATCCTGGCTGTCAGCCCTGTCTCCAAGGCTCCCTTCACAGCCACCAACCCCAACACCAGCCCCAGGCTCTGCTCCCGGGCCTGGTTGGACTCCCAGCTGCTGACCCCCGTGGCTGCCAGACCGACTCTGCTCCCAGCTCTGGTTGGGCTCCTTGCCACTGGGCTGGCTCTGTTCTTTGCTTTTGGCCCTTCTGACACCAGACTCCCACCCAGTCCCTGCTCCCAGCTGCCAGGTCTCTCTGATCCGGGGGTTCTCTGGTCCAGCTACCGGATCACAGATGTTGATGAACAAGAGAGTCCCAGACCAGAGAGGTTCAGCCTGTACTTTGCAGACGTGCAATCCTGTTTGAAGAGGACGACATTAGTGCAAACTAGGAACCTTTTAGTTTGCACCAGCAGCACCCACATGGGGGAGTAACAGGGCAGCACTTTGGTGCTGTTCATACACCCATAGTCTAAACTCTGCGTCAGTGTGTATATGGCCTAACTGTAAGGAAAAACTGGGTCTCAGCCCTGTTTCTGCTATGGTCTTCAGGTGTGATCTTGGACAATGATGCGAGTGCTATGTATTAGTTTTCCTATCTCTGAAATAGACCACGTCATTGACTCACCTTGCAAAGTGGCTGTGTGGCTGACCTCAGCCTTGGCTGTAAAACACTTTGAGAAGGAAAGTGCTA
Source organism: Pelodiscus sinensis (assembly GCF_052426305.1). Classification (NCBI taxonomy): domain Eukaryota; kingdom Metazoa; phylum Chordata; order Testudines; family Trionychidae; genus Pelodiscus; species Pelodiscus sinensis. The sequence continues at coordinate 121,835,245 of NC_143052.1, forward strand.
TAAAAGTGATAGACTGCAGTTTTCCATTGCATTGAAAGCAAGGCTGAAGAGAGTAGTTTACAATAACAATCAGCCCTCTAGAAGGGAAGTGGCACAGAAGTCTGACGACATTGTTTTGCTCCGTTGAGCATTCCCCAAAGAATTAGAACTGCCTACTCGAGTCTGATGACCAAAGAAGGGCTTTTGTACAATGTTAAAGGTGCATAGGTCTCTGATACTGTGGTAACTCTGCTAGAAGACTCTCATGAGTTAAGATAAGAGAATATGCTTCTGACTGATAGTCTGATGTGACCCTACTAAAGATGTAACTTATACAAGTCCAAGTGTTTTTCTGCTGACTACAGTTTCCGGTAAGTTGGATAGACTGACCCATGGTGACTTGCTTTTGAAAAACAGGCATTCCAGTAGTATGTCAGCAAACAATAGAGCAACCCTGTTCTCCACAGAACCACAAATAGGGCCAGATTAAAACATGCTGAGGCCCTAAGCTATGTCAAGTTTAAGAGGCCATATAGCAATACTCCAAAATTGTGTATTATTCTAACTGAAAGGACAATGAAAATAGAAATAAAGTTTTGTATTTGCATATATACTGGTACACAGGTGAGGATGCAACTAAAAACTAGTAATTTGTATTTAGAGGCCCCTCAGATTCTGACGCCTTATACCAGAGGTGGGGAAAAGATCAGTCAGGGGCCACACATAGGGTTGCCAGATGGTTGAAACAAAAATACCAAACACCCCTCCCCCCACCAAAAAAAAAAAAACAGGAAAAAATTCTGTTGAAGGGGAAAAAAAGTGGGGGAGACCAAAGTGGTTAAACAACAACAACAAAAAAGGACTCCAAGGACTTATTAAGACAAAAGAAAAATTTTAAATAACACAGCATTAAAACAGCATGTCCCTTTTAAGAGTGAGTGCAGGGATAGGAACAGGAGGGCGGTTGAGCACTAAGACCCAGGGGAAAGCATTGCTTCCCCTTGGTCTTTTGGCTGGAAGCCATTTTGTGCCGGCAGACTTGGGGAATCAGGTAAGTATGGGGGCTGGGGTCAGAGGGCTGGGGGTGTTGGGATCCAGGGGGGAGGCCGGGCACAGAGTGGTTGTAGGGTTGCCAAGTGCCCGGAATTTTCGCCTCCTGGCTGGGGAAAGATTCAGAAAATACTGGACATCGTAGGATTTTTTTGCCGGACAGGAGCCGAATATACCGGACTGTCCAGGTGAATACCGTTCACCTGGCAACCCTAGCAGCAGAGCCTGCTCTACAAAGCAGCCGCCTGCTCTGCAAAGCAGAGAGGCAGACCCCAGGGCAACACAATGGCAGGGCGGGGGGGCGACCATGGATAGGAAGGTGACTTCCCCATAGCCAAGTCTTTGGGTGTCCCAGTGGAAAGAAGCGGGAATTCCACCCTATTCAGTTTTGGCTGAGAGCCCATGGAAAGTGCCTAAACAACCACAAAGCACTTGTGGGCTTCAGTCCTGGACTATGGCTCCACACCCTGCTTGAACAGCGCTCAGGGACAGGGCTTCTCCTTCTCCTCCCCAAGGCATCACTCCTAGGCCAGAAGCAACCAGCTGAAGACTCCCAGCCCCCGATCGCGCCCCGCCTCCCAGCTACTCTCCCCGCCCCTGCCAGGCTTCTGACGCTACCAAAGGCTCCCAGCGGCGATTGCTCCCCCACCTCCCAGCCTGGGAGTCACAGCTGAGAGGCAGGGCTGCGATCGCCGCTGGGAGCCTCTGGTCGCGTCAGAAACCTGGCAGGGGCGGGGGGAGTGGCTGGGAGTCCCAGCCACTTCTCCCGCCCATGTCCGGCTTCCGTCTGGTGCCCAGCCAGAAAAATCAGAGAATACCAGACACTGCACATGTCCGGTATTGTCTGAATTTTGTTACCGGGCAGTGGGCGCAAATACTGGACTGGGTACCTGATACCGGACACCTGGCAACCCTAGCTACGCACAAGTGAGAAGCAAAGAAAAAAAACCTCATTGATGTGGCCCCCAACTAAGAAGGAGAAAGACACTCCCCACAGTCTCCTCACACACCAGATCCTGGGGGCCTAGGCTACTAGATTTTGTGTGCTCCAGCCCCGTGGGGACAGCAGGGAGGCTGGAGCGCCAGCACGGGCTCCCCAATGCTGAGGGGGAGACCCAAACCTCAGGGGCAGGATGGCAGGACCCAGGCAAGCCAGGGGCCTTATGTGCTGCACCCCTGCCTTAAACTGTAGCTTATTTAGCTTGTGCATAAATCCAGCACTGACACAGAGGCTGCAGAGAGCTAGGAGTACTGTACAACAGGTAAGAACAAAAAAGGAAGAAAATGTTCTGCTAAAAATTACAAATGTTCCTAACAGTTACCCGAACACTCTGCATGTCTGCAATGGCTTTTATCTAGAATATCAAGTTACTATGAAAACATTGATTAATACACTGTGCAGCTCAACTGAGTGATCCTTTCTGAATTGCTGCCATTTTTCTGACATACAGAAAGTCTTTCTTCATGGTCAGGTGCAGTGTAAAACCACAAACTGCTTGCACAACATTAACCTAGGACGAGATCTTCCCCCAGATAGGCGCCTACAGTTTTCATTAAAATCAGTGGGAGTTGTTCATAAGTTTTTAAGCACAAAGTCTAGCTCATGCTTGTCTGATTTGTCTGTTTGTACAGTGCCTAGTGCAGTGGGTTCCTGGAGCATGACTAGGATTTCCAGAAGCTATTGCAATGTGCAATTAATACACTATCCTAAGATATCACTCCTTTAATCAATTACAACCCCACTCCTCTATTTCAATTGTTTCCTGGTATGACCAGGAAGAACAAGCAAACTAGCCAGATATCAGAGTGACTATGTAACTAGCAATACATACTTTGATCTGTTAATACAAAGGAAAAAAAAGAATTCAAATAATTGTCTTTTTATATTATTTCCATCACTGTTGAATCTGAAATATTCTCTCCATGTTAGTAATCTCACTAACTTTCCTCCTGTTTTGAAGCCGAATAGATCAATGTATACTGTTATGGAGACAGTTTCCCAAAAGGGAGTGGTACAAATATCTGGTGTATTCCAGTCATTTAACCATATTAATACCAATAGATGTTGATATTGTTTAAGGAACAAAAGAAATAAGGAGAAAGAAGAGGGAGAGAAGGAAGGATACATCTTCCTTGTTCTATGAAATTCTCCACTTTTTGGCAACCTGATATGATCTCATTCAGAGTCTCAGCTTTCATGGAATGTCCCATGTTATTCTGGGATCTTCAAACTATTTTTTTCCAAGCATTGTTCATTTCAGAGTCAGAACTCTACAACAGCAGAACCATCTGTTACACAATGTGCAAGAATATCATCGCTTATTGATGGCTGAACCTTTTGTTGACAGTCTCTCAACTACTGTGCTCTAAATGGAATCATGCAATGAGGAAGAATAATCTGAGAATGGGCTGCAGAAGAATTTCCTCCTCAACTCCCTTCAAAGCTGTCTGCCTTCCTTACTATAGTTTTTTATCTCTACTGTAGGAGGTGAAGGTTGATGCATCATGTTCTAGCAGAAGGGAATGAATATGCCCACAGGGCCTGATCCAAAACCTATTGAAGTCAATGCAAAGGCTCTCAATTTAGTTCAATGGGCTGTAGATCAGGCACACAGGAAATAAACACAGTAAAACTCCAGTGGTCCAGCATCTGATGGTCCGGCACCATCTGGAACCCGGAAGTGCTCCAGGCAACCGGATAATTGGAGCTGCTTTGCCCCAGGCTTCCCCGAGTCAGCTGCTGGTCAGTTTCAGCAGTGGCTGACTTGGGGAAGTCTGGGGCAGAGCAGCTAGGGTGCTGCCGGGTTGGTCCTGCAGTGCCGAGGGGCGCATCCCCCCCACTCCACCCCAAACCCCTCATAGCCCCCCCTTCCGATAGTCCGGCATATCTGATAATCCGGCACCCCCTGGGTCCTAAAGGTGCCGGATTATCGGAAGTTTACTCCATTTTGTTTCATGAAGCTTGTAGTTTGTGCAATAGAAAGTAAATCTACAGCCAGACTAAGTCTTTTTCAGCCCAACAAACTTAATTGAAGCAGCCACTGTCACTCAGTGACTTCTTGATTAAGCCAAGTTAATCAGATCATGAGATTTGTAAAGAGATCATAATGCAAGTATGCACTTATTTTGCATGGATTTTAAAAGTGGTGAAGAGCATCTTGGCACTAGCATGTTGCTCGGAATATAATGAAACTGATTCAATACTAACTCTGTTCTTTCTCAGCTGGCTGTCTGTTTAGCACAGCGTCTCCCTTGACAATGCATGAAACTGGTGCCATTATTAGTGTCCTGATGGACGCATGATTTATTAAAGCAATACTGCTGCATGAGTAAGTTGCAACGAGAAATCATTACTTAGACGATAGCTTTCTAAGGAAACAAGTCCAGCAGCAGATTCATTTATATTGATCTGTTTCAGAATGGCAGTTCCAATGGTCCATCTACTTGCTACACTGTTTTGGAGTGTGGCCAATGTGGGATGCATAAAATGAGAATGTAAAATGCCTTAAATGTGCTTGTGTACTACCAGATGCTTGGGGGAAAAAACTTCGTTTTATTCTGAGATATGACAAGATCCCAATGGTTTTCACAAGAGAAGCAGGGCTGGCTGGCAGTCACAGTGGTGGGGGTGAAAGAGCTTGTTTGTTTGGTGGTTTTGGAAGGAGGCGGAGATTGAATGGGAGACTGCCAAGAATTACCTATGTCAGTGCTACAAAAAGTGGTGTGGATGACTCAGCAGCTGGCATTCTTAAAATCTCATTCTGAGTTGGATTCATACTCCAGTATGCCATTATGGAGTTCTTTGCTGCTGCAGGGCCCATATATTGAATGAGATCAGAAAGGGGCCACTGACTGCTTGCAGCCATTAAAAACCCCATAGTAATTTTCATAAGCAATAGGGTGATGTTCATGATATCTTGGCTAAATTCCAGACCAGGTAATCTTTTTCTTTGTCTAGGTAAATCCTCAAATAATACAGTGCGCTTCACTTCCTTTCCTAAATGCTTATAAAGCATTTCTGTGCAATGCAAAACTTTTACCGTATTCTATGCCGGCTATTACAGGCAGTCCCCGAGTTACGCGGATCCGACTTATGTTGGATCCATACTTACGAATGGGGCTTTTCTCGCCCCGGAGGACACTGGCGGCAGGACCACCCAGACGCGCTGTGGTCCTGCCGCCCGCGTCCGGGGCGAGAAAAGCGTCTCCGTGTCTCCCTGGTCTTCCTTGCAAAGCCGCAGAGGATGCAGGGCAGTGGGACCGCGGTGCGTCTGGGCGGTCCCGCCACCTGCGTCTCCCTGGTCTGCTCGGGGGGGGGTCGCAGCTAGTGCGCTCCCCCCCCCCCCAGCAGACCAGGCTTTTCTCGTGGATGCCTGTGGTAGAGAAGCTGGGGCGCTTCCTGGAATCAGCCGCTGATCAGTTTCAGCAGCAGCTGACTTGGAGACACTTGGGGTAGAGCAGCCGGGGTGCTGCTGGGTTGGTCCCCGCAGCGCCCTCGTGCGGCGCTGTGGGGACCTACCCGGCAGCACCCCAGCTGCTCTGTTCCAGGCGTCCAGATTCAGCCGCTGTTGAAACTGATCAGCAGCTGATTCCAGGAAGCCCGGGGCAGAGAAATTCTGCCTCGCGCTTCCTGTAGTCAGCTGCTGGTCAGTTTCAGCAGCGGCTGAATCTGGACGCCAGTTCCGACTTACATACAAATTCAACTTAAGAACAAACCTACAGTCCCTATCTTGTACATAACCCGGGGACTGCCTGTATTACGTTTCAATGGCCACTGATGAAAATCTGTAGATTCCCCAGATACTGCACAAGGGTGTGATGAAGCTTAATCATTAAAAGAGCTTCAAGCTCCTGAAATGGAGGAGGTAATGGAAGTTGAGTCCTATGCTGATTGATAGCCCTAGAATTTTATCTACAGCTATGCGAGTTAGGATTAAATCCTTTTGCTCATACACTTAAGGCTACGTCTACACTGGCCCCTTTTCCGAAAGGGGCATGCTAATTTTAAACTTCGTAATAGGGAAATCCGCGGGGGATTTAAATATCCCCCGCGGGATTTAAATAAAGATGTCCGCCGCTTTTTTCCGGCTTGTAGAAAAGCCGAAAAAGAGCGTCTAGACTGGCCCGATCCTCCGGAATAAAGCCCTATTCTGGAGGATCTCTTATTCCTACTTCAAAGGCGGACATCTTTATTTAAATCCCGCGGGGGATATTTAAATCCCCCGCGGATTTCCCTATTACGAAGTTTAAAATTAGCATGCCCCTTTCGGAAAAGGGGCCAGTGTAGACGTAGCCTTATTGACACTTGTTATAGGTCAGACCCTAAGCTGAGCCACCTTCACATACAGCAGCCGAGAAAGCCCCAGAGTGAAGCAGCACTTCAGCTGCAGCCTGTTTTATATCCTGCAGCAGGGTCTCGCCCAGGGCTTTTCCTCAGTAGTCAGCTTTAAGTGTGTTTTGGATCTAGCAGCACAGTGCAGAGCAGGCAACACCATAAAGATCCCCTTCCTACAAAGCTCAGCCCCACAGGAGTAGTATTCTTCCGACAAATGTTAGGTAGGGACATTTTTTTTAAAATCCACAATACATGATCAATCAGATCCATAGAATGAGCTGTCCAGCTCATCTTGCTTGTTGATCTCATCCATTGTTCCCTAGATCTGTACACTCAGCTGCTTGCAATGGAGCTTGCGGGGGTATTAAAAGTATTTTTCTCTGAGGGATTCACTAGAGCATCAGGTGTCATTTCCTTGTCTAGCTGTGCCTGGATATAGGTTACACCTGTCTAACATTAGTAACATTATGGCAATACCAAGAGGCCCCAGCTGAGAGCAGGGCTCCATTGTACTGGGCAATGTGCAAACAAATGGTAGCCTCTATACCAAAGAGTCTATCCAGAGGCAAAGCACAGGAGGGGAAGAAAGAGTACAGGGATGAAGTCATTTGCCCACACTGTTGCCAATAATGTTCTAGTCTACACCTCTTGCTAAGTCTGGAGACAGTTTTGCAGATGATCAAAACCCACAGCTAAGCTAAAAAAAATGGAAACCTGGGAGATGGGTCAGAAACTGGGGGGAACATGGGCTGTAATAGCAGAGATAAAGGAGAGAAGGCAGATCTGGGGGACAAAATCAAATCTGTACCTGAGTTGTCTGTATATAAATGCAAGAAATATGGGGAATAAGCGGGAAGAACTTGAAATGCCAGTAAATAAACACAACTATGACATAGTTGGTATCACAGCGGCTTGGGATAATGCACATGACTGGAATATTGATATAGAAGGGTACAGCTTGCTCCAGAAGGATAGGCTAGGGAAAAATGGGAGGAGGTGTTGCCTTATGTATTAAAAATGTATATACTTGGACTGATCTTCAGATGGGCATAGAAAACAGACTTGTTGAGAGACTCTGGCTAAAGTTAAAAGGGGGTAAAAACAAGGGTGAAGTCATGGTAGGGGTCTATTACAGACCATCTCACCAGGTAGAAGAGGTGGATGAGGCTTTTTTAAAACTACTAACAATCACCCAAAGCACAGGGCTTGGTGGTGAAGGGGGTGCTTCAACTATCCAGACATCTGTTGGGAAAATAACACACCAGGGTACAGATTATCCACGTTCTTGGAATGTATTGGAGATATTTTTTTATTTCAGAAGGTGGAGAAAGCTACTAGGGGAGAGGCTGTTCTAGATTTGATTTTAACAAATTGGGAGGGACTGATTGAGAATTTGAAAGTGGAAGGCAGCTTGGGTGAAAGTGATCATTAAATGATTCTAAGGAATGGTAAAAAGGAGAATAGCAAAATAAAGTGGATTTCAAGAGATCATCCTGAATGATAAAAAAATCAAAAGAATCCTATAAAAAGTGGAAACTAGTACAAAGGATTAATATAAATACAAAAGTATGCATGAGGCAAAATTAAAAAGGTGAAGGCACAAAATAAACTCAATCTAGGTAGAGACATAAAGGGTAACAAGAAAACATTTTACAAATATATTAGAAGCGAGAAGATGACCAAGGATGGGGTAGGCCCATTTCTTAATAAAAAAGAGAAAACAAAAACAGAAAATGTGGAAATGACAGAGGTGCTTAATTACTTTTTTATGTCTTTTCACCAAGAAGGTTGCGGGAGATTGGAGGCCTATAGTAGTGAATGCTTCAGAAAAGGAGATAGATTCAGAAGTTAAAATAGGAAAAGAACAAGTTTAAAATGACTTAAGGTGTGTCTAGACAGCACCATTCTGTTGAAATAAATTACTGAGTCTAAATCGAAAGAGTTTATTTTGAAATTTGATGCTGCACCAAATCTACACAGCACCAAATTTCAAAATCCCATAACCCTTGTGGAATGAGGGTTACAGGGATGGCAGAATAGTGTATCCACTATTTTGGGAAATAGAGGGCGCTTTTAAAGACACGGCATTGCTATTTCAGGATACTGCCAATATCCCAAAAGAGCAACTCAATCTAGACATACTTAGAAAAGTTAGACATCTTCAAGTCACCAGGGCCCGATGAAATGCATTCTAGAATACTGAAGGATCTGATTAAGGAGGTATTGGAGCCATTAGCTATCATCTTTGAAAAGTCATGGAAGTCAGGAGAGATTCCAAAATACTGGAAAAGGGCTAATGTAGCACCTTATTTCAAAATAACTCCCCAGTGTAGACACGCCCTGAGAGGAGACGTGGTAAAAACTTTCAAGGACCTAAAGGTTGTAACAAGGAGGCGGGAGAAAAAGTATTAACTTCTCATGATAGCACAAGAAGCAGTGGGCTTAAATTGCAGCAAGAGAGGTTTAGGTTGGACATTAGGAAAAACTTCCTAACTGTCAGGGTGGTTAAACACAGGAATAAATTGCCTAGGGAGGTTGTAGAATCTTCCTCATTAGAGATATTTAAGAGTATGATAGATAAATATCTGAGGCATAATCTAGATTATGATTGGTCTTGCTGTGAGTGCAGGGGACTAGCTTTGATTTCTCAATGTCCTTTTCAGTTCTAGTATTCTGTGATAACTGCCTAGGAGGAAAAATGCTGGCTTCTAAATGGCTGTCATGATCTCTACCACTCCCTGTGATAGTTACTGTCTCTGTGTTAAGTAAACACTACCCATTTTTTTAAGGAAATCTGAGAGTATGATTCTTCATTGCACAATGGAATCAATAAAAGGTCAGCCAAAACAAAGTTGTGGGAAACAAAGCAAGTACAGCAACCCTACTCACAAGAGTCATGATTTTTAAAATCATAGATATTATTATTTTTACATCAAAGGGCACCTGAAAGTTAATGTGTCATAAGATGCTTAATGATTTAGGGCAAAGTAACTCTCAGAAGAATATCTGACCCACGAGTTTTCATTTTTGGAAACAAAAGGTTGAAGGGGGAAACAGAGCATTAGCTAGCTAGTTCCCATGTTCCAGTGCAGGCAGAAGGCTTCCCATAGGAGGTGGAAGAAAGGACATTAAGGCTAGGTCTACACTATTGCCGTTTTTCAGAAAAAGCTACGCAATTTGCACTCTGCAATTTGTGTAGCTTTTTCCAATTGCTTTTCCAGGGGAGGCTTTTCTAGACGGGGCTAAATGGTGGAAAAGCCTCCTCTTTCGGAGGAGCCCTTATTCCTCGTAGAACAAAATATACAGGGCTCCCCAAAAGAGCACGTTTGCTCTTCCGCAAAAAAGCGGAAGAGCAAACGCATTCCCTGGATGTGGCAGAGTTTTTCTGGAATACCTCTGGAAAAACCCGCCAGTCTAGACATACCCTAACAGTCTTCCTCTTTGAATAGAACAAAGGCACTTCAGTTCAAGGAATCAAACTTGTCCAAATGAGATAAATTAGATAATTTTACCAAGACAGAAAAGTCAGTGTCACTGCAGCATCTGGATTAGTTGGAACTAGACTCAAAGTGTCCTTGAAGAAAGGGGGAAGAAGGAAAGCTCATTGTTCTCTGGACATAGCCTCTGGCTGCACAAACTTGCAAACTCTTAGATAATTTCACCTGGAAAACAGGCTGAGGGAATGAATTCTTTGGCACTATAGTCATTCCCAACAGCGGCAACAAATAAGCAAAGCAGTCAGCCACAGGAAATCCATTTCCTAGGAATGTTACAGGTGGGCCTAAAGTTCAACAATGCAAGAGCAGTGGGAGTGCAGGTTGATGTAGTTTAGAACCTTGTGTATGAACCAGGAAAGGCAAAAAGGCCTATATAGTGGGCTTACAGAGCAAGGCGATGGGGGACAGTCTAACAGGGTTTGGGGTTGGGATGTGCGTGTACATACATATAACATTGTGGTGGTAACACAGACTACATCTACACTGCAGAGTTTTTGCACAAAAACAGCTGTTGTGCAAAAACTTGCAGAATGTCCACACATCAAGCATGTTTTTGCGCAAGAAAATTTACAGTGAATTGACAGAACAGAGGGGTTTTTGTGGTACAGGTATTCCTCTTTCTACAAGGAATAACTCATTTTTTGCGCTAGAGTTTTTGAGCAAAAAGGTGTGTGTGGACACTCAACAGTGGTTTCTTGAGCAAAAACAGCCTACTGAAACAAGCACAGGAGCCTTGGTGGCCATTCTGTTAATGGCAATCAGAGTTTTCTTGCGAGAGCACGTCCATGCAGTCTGGATGCTCTCTTGCACAAAAGCACATCACTTTTCGTCTGCGCTTTTGCTGTGTGGATACACTCTTGCATAAGAAGTTTTTCCAGAAGATCTCTTCCACAAAAAGCTTCTTGCGCAAGAAGCCTGCAGTGTAGACAAAGCCTCTTTCTGATTGAGGTTGACTTCTATTCAGCATGGGGTACAGATCACAGCTAGAGGATTTTCTGCATCTTGGGGTCTTCAAAGTATTTGAGGGCTTCAATATCTGAGATATAGGTGAGAGGATTATTCTGGGAGGGGTGGGTGAGATTCTGTGGCCTGCACTGTGCAGGGGGTCAGACTAGATGATCATAATGGTCCCTTTTGACCTTAAAGTCTATGAGTCTATTCATGGAACTCTATTTTAAGAGTGTTTGGGAGAGAGAAAGAAGCACTACCCTGCAGCAAATGCTGACCTCCTTCAAGCAGCCTGGCTGATGATGCAAACCTACTGGAGGTTCTGAGTGGCATGTCTGTAAGTCTAAAAAAATCTTCTAATGTACATAGACAAAAATACCATACACAGACAACAAAATAAGCATTTGCAGGCTAGATGAGGAACATAGCAACACAAGTTGGGAGCTTCAGAGGAACTTACGAGCAGAGGGTGCCCCAATCCTATTGACTGTGCAGGTAGTTTCCACCTAAGGTGTTCGGTGGGATTTGATTGACCTGTCTAAGGCTCTTTTGAAGATACCTGACCCATTCTCTAACTACCTGTACCCAAATTGAAATGTACCATATAAGTTGCAGGGAGCCAACGTCACAGTTTAAAGTGGAATGAAGGGACAGCAGATGACCTCTCCTTTCAGTAAATGTACATAGCTGTATCCACAATATTGCACGTTGCTTAGCTGACAAAGCTGACCTACTATAAGTAGAGATCTGCAGGTATGCTCTGATAAGAAAGTCTGGAGCCACCCATCCTGCCTTTTGTGATCCTACTTGTAGTAGGCCTTATGTAAAACATTCACCAGAGGCATAGGTAAGGGTCTGTGCTGCTATCCTACTGCACCTTGCTGCAGTGTCACATCTGTTACACTGCCACTACTGTCCTTTCATGTGGACACATGCTATGGCCTCAAACTGCAACATATACACTGTGACAGTTACAATTGCGCCCTTTGTCCTTAAGCCATACATGCAGTTATATTGTCAATATAATCACACCCTGTATGAGGCAAGGTCTCGTTGAGTCATTCGGGACAGATTAGGGCAGTCAGTGTACATCACATCTCCAAAGCCTAACCCATGCAAACACTTGCTATGCATACCTATTATATAACAGTGTGTCAACTGACATTGTGTGTGCCCTGATAGAGTACCTGGAGGCTCATGGAAGGGGATAATGGTGCCCAAGCAGAGTGATATGTATTTAGAAGAGTAGATTATTTAGAATCTTCAATGTGTCCTTTACCTTTCAGGACTACAGACAGCAAGTCAGCAGAAAAGGATGACAAAAATGATTAGAGGTTTGGAATGGCTGCTCTATGAGGAGGGATTAAAAACACTAGGACATTTCAGCTTAGAAAAGAGGAGACTAAGGAGAGAGATGATAGAAGTCTATAAAATCATCACTGGTGTCAAGAGTAAATAAGGAAATTATTTACTTGTTCCCATAACACACAAACTAGGGCTCACCAAATGAAATTAATAGTTAGCAGGTTAAAACAAAAAAAAGGAGCTGTTTCTTCATGTAATGAACAGTCAACCTGTGGAACTCCTTGCCAGAGGATGTTATGAAGACCAAGACTTTTTAACAGAGTTCAAAAAAGAACCAGATAAATTCATGGAGGATAGGTCCATCAATGGCTATGAGCCAGGATGGGTATCAATAGTGTCCCCATAACCTGTTTATCAGAGACTTGGAATGGGTGACTGGAGGGGGATCACTTGATGATTACTTGTTCAGTTCATGCCTTTTGGGGCACGAGGCATAAGGGAGTGGTTGACAAAGGCTTCCCTTGTTGACTGATCCGCCTCTTGACTCACATGCTGTGCCGACGATCAGCTGAGCCGACACAGCGCAGCGGCCATTCTTATTTTAATGAAGCCAGGGATATTTAAATCCCGGCTTCACTGACTATGTCGGGTAGTCTAATTTACATGCCTCTGGCGACAGAGGCACGTAGTCTAGACATACCCTAAATGTAGTTTTCACCAATGACAGGAAGGACCCAGCAGCTTAACTTCTGTTCCCAGCTTTCAAAAAGGGAAGCTGTTAAAAATGATGCCAAAATTGAGGCATTCAGGGCAACCCTGCTCAAACATTAAAATACAAGTGCACCATGGAGACGGCACTGAGACATATCTTCAAGGGATGTGCATCATAATACATCCGGGAAAGGAGAAATGTCAGCAATGGCAGCTCAGTGGAGAGAGCAGTAGGGGTAAGTAGTGATGCTGCTAAAATAGTGCAACAATCATGGCTCCACCTTGTTGGTGTTGCAGTGTGGCATAATTGGTTTTATGTGACTATATGTTCTGGATAGCCGGTGGCTGGAGGTCCACGTGGTGTAAGTGTCATGGCCTGTGAATGGCCTTATAGCAGGGCTGGGCAAAATACAGGCTGGGGACTAGATCCGGCCTGCGAAGCCACTTGATCTGGCTTGAGGACCATCCTGCCAGGACCCTCAGGCACACAGCTTCCATGGGTTTAAAGGACAGTCTGGCAGCTCTCTGCTCTGGAGGGAGGAAAAGGTTTCATGTAATCACCCCACCCCCTGCCCAATCCTCAGCTCCTATTGGCTAGAAATAACCAGCAAATAGGAATTGACCCCAGCCAATCTCTCAGCTCCTATTGGCTGGAAACAACCAGCCAATAGGTGCTGAAAGATTCGCCTGGGGAATGGGGCAGTGCAAGATCTGAGAGCCACATGGAAGGAATAGCCTGCAGCTCTAAGTGATCTGAGACTGCAGCAGGCAGGGAGCCCATCCTGCCATGGGGATGCTGGGCAGGAGACACTTAAGTAAATGCCTCCCAGCCAGAGCCTGCCTCTGGGACCCTTGCCCCTCCTGCATCCCTTCCCCAGGTCACCATCCAAATCCCTTGCACTCCTCCGCCCCAGGTCACAACTCCCTCCCAAGCTCTGTAACCTCTCCCACACTCCTCCTCCAGGCCAGAATCTTCTGCTTCCAGACCCTGCACCCCAATCTCCTGACCCAGGTCACAACTCAAACCCTCTGTAGTCTACACCCCCTTTTTCCCTTCTCCCAGGTCACAAACCCCTCCTTCACCCAAATTTCCCCTTAGAGCTCACACTGTCTTCTGCACCCAGCCTCCATCCTAAACCCATGCCTCCTCCACAGAAAGGTGCAGCCCATGACCACTTCCCAAAATCTTGGAGTGTCCCCCCACCAAAAATTATTGCCCACCCCTGCCTTACAAGAGTAATCATATGTGTGTTTGATTTCTGTGCATCAGCCTGTAAGCGGACACAGAACTCAGTAGAGCATCCACAGAGATTCCATCACATCGGTAGGTATACAATGTCAACTATAGGCAGATCAGCTTTGACTGCCTCTTAGTCAAACCAAGCAATATTTTCATGGCATGCAGTGACACAGCTTCAGTCAGCCTCAAAACAGCTGAATCGGGGAAATAGAACAGCAAGTCACAAGCTGTTGTCTGCTGTGCTTTTCTACACAACAGCTGGAGGTGAGGGGTATTGCCTGGCTGCTGACCATATGGCAGAGAGTGTAGAGAACCATTAACCTAGGTCCCACAATGATCTGCTTTAGATGAGGCTAATAAGGTATATCTTTGTCTGACGTTTTGCTTCCCTTGCTTTCATAAATGGCATAGGCCCAACTGCATCTGTATTTATGGTATCTTGAAGGTGTTAGCAAGGTTAGAGTATATGGGGAAATAGTGTATCAGTGCCATGGACTTGCCACTGACTAGACAGGTGTGATTCATCCATAGGGAAGATGCCTCATTTGAGACATCAGCAGCAATACATCTTGAACTGACTGTTTCTGTTCATATTTGTCCTGGACACCTCTACCAGAGCTGGCTATTTCATGACAGCTGTCTTTCAGAGGTGGGCTGAGGACAGAGTGTTTGCCTCCTGTTTAGGTTTAGGCTGGGGATGGACTCATTTTAAAGCTAAAGCAAAGCTCAGGTTCAGAGCTGAGTCTGAATACAACACCAGAATCTTCTGGAGTATTCTGATGAGATGTCAGCCCCATTGTGGTGGAAAACGTATGAGATCAGTTGGTCATACATTTCTGTAGTCTTGGGCTAGATCCAGATGATAGAAATTGCTCCGCCTTGTTTTGGGTCTGACCCTAAATCAAAACAATGAAGGTGTTTGGCAGCTAAATTCAAATTCAAAACAGCTCCTGCTAAATTTTGAAGTTTAGATTCAGGTCCTGGCTTTTAATTCTCATTTACTACATTTATTATTATTATTGGTAATAATTTACTAGTGCACTATGCTATGGCTAACAATATGGACCTTCCTTTTCCCAGGTATCCTATTATCCACTCTAACAGCAGGAAGATGTAACAACGCCTGATCTTAAACACATCTGGTAAAGACATCCCTGACGAATATTTGCCTTTCTTCAGCCTTTGAAACTAAGACCAGCCAGGGTCTGGCAGACTTCTAGAGGGGACAAATTCCATAGGTCCTTCCCCAGGAAGACTCCAATTCTATATTGGAGAAGGGGATGAGGGAGCAGTGCATAGTGATGTAGTTACTGGGTGGTGGTAAACTTTGTACTGTGCTTCTCTGCTGGTTGCCATTTCCCTTGATTAGCACAATACCTGCCTGATACTCAAAGCCCCGTGATACTCAAAGCCTCAAAGTGTGTTCTCAGAACAGGCCCCTCGTTCATGATAGAAGCACACATCCAAGCTCATTAAGCATAATGTGATAAAATAAACAATGAGTCATCCCCTTGGAAGATTTTGCTTAATCACCTATATCACATTCATGTGGATGTGTTGACACATCTTAAGTTTCAGACTTCTCACTGATTAACTGAGAAATGTGTGTGAGCAACTCACCAGTGTTAACAACCACAGACTTCTTTTGGCTTATTAGGGATGTTGCACATCAGAGGATTATTACCTAATCATCCTTGTCATCTGAACCTAGCTATGTCCCCTAGACATGGTGTAATGCACAGCAGGTACCTGGTTCAGATGCATGGACCATAATCATGCATCACTGTGCAACCTCTGGCCACTTGAACTCTGTGTCCTCTCTAAACATGCACGTGACTGAAACTGAGGGCTCCTTTGGCATGCATCAGTAGAATGCAGCCACTGTATTGTGGCCTCGCTATTGTCTCAGACTGGCAAGGACTGCATGTGCACAAGAGAGATGATTAATATTCAGCTCCTGAGAGAGGCCACTTTGCTTCTAGGGGGCCTAAGCTGGGATGGTGCTCAGTAGCTGTATTTCCAGTGTCCAATCAAAGTCTATGGGCCAAATTCTCAGTGGATTAGATTAATTTTGATTGTGCTGTGTTGATTTACAGCATTGGGTTGATTTAAAGAATTTGGCGTACAGACTTATGGAGGACTCCTCGGGAACAAACTGCTAGCAGGGACAATGTGCCATTATTAAATAACTACTGAGTCTAACTGTAGCATCCTAACTGTGCCACTTGTTATATTCTATTTACTTCTGCTTCCAAGCCAGATTTACCTAATGTCACTTTCGTAGCATGACAAATATATTGGTCTGCCCCATCCATTAGGTGTTACCTGTTAGGGTATGTCTATACTAACCCCTTGGATCGATCTAGGGAGGCTAATGAGGGTGACCGAAATTGAAAATGAAGCGTGGGATTTAAATATCCCGCACTTGATTTGCATGTTCCCGGCCAGTCGCCATTTTAGAAATTAACTAACCCAAAGTAACTGCCCGCATCTACACGCAGCAGTGAAACAGGATTCCAAAATAAAGCCCTAACTCGAATTAGCTGGTAAACCTCATTGCAGGAGGAAATCAATCTAGGGGGCTAGTGTAGACATACCCTTACTTAGAAGCCCCATGTGGCATTTATCTGTCAATTACTTTTACAGCCACTAACCATACCCTTCCATGTGCCTCACTGGGATTTGGCAGCACTGATTCTTTCAGCAACACTGACCAGCTGTTCTAGCAAAGTCTGAAATTGCCTTCATTTTTCTTACTCACTATCTGTTGTGTCTGGAGCTGATGTGTTGCCTTCATTTCTCACATTTATGTGATTTATCACCCATTCAGATTGCTCTTCATGGAAATGTAATGCAGTCTCTTGTGCCTGGACAGAACTTGTAACTTTATTGTCCACATTCATTTGATACATTTGCAGTATCAGATTCTGATTTACTGTAGCAACAGGTGGTTTTGTCTGTAACAGGCAAAACCAACAAGTAGTCTGGGCGTTGGCCATGAATTGTCAAGAGAATAAACAAGAGATCAGCTTCTAGCATTGTCAGATCTGAACTGCTGAACTTTTCACACTAACAAACTTCCACCTTTTATTGTCCATGCAGCTGCTTGCTCCCTGATGTTAAACAGTTGAGTAGGCATGCTACTACGACTCTAAAGAACCTCTCACTACTGTATGAGCATTACATTCAAGCTGATACATCATTTCTCCATCAGAAAATGTCAAGCTGTTGAAATTGACATAATGTGCTGATTTCAGTGAAATCCCCATGGAAATCGGGCAGGACAGGAAATGTGACAGAACCCTACTCGACACTCTGGTTCCACTGCAAACCTGCCTGACTGCTCAGACTGGATGCCCAGGCTCTTCCCTCCCTCCTGCCTCCCTTGCTACTCTTCAGCAGTGTAGAAGTCCAAAGAGTCCTGACTCCTGAGCTGTCCAACTTCCCACCTAGGGCTTCAAGTGGGCCAACGAGCCTTCAAAACATTTTGCACCATAGTGAAGGCTGACTTTTTTTTCTTGCCCTTTGTGCACATAGATGTCTGAACCACAGAGGACAAAAAGTGGAGAATGGATAAGGGCTCTAGGACCATTAGTAATCCACAACAGTCTACAAACTGTTAAGCAGAATAAATGGTGGCTTTAAGCTAGCAGCCACGTTTCAGTTGCAAGAACGTTGGCTCACAAAGGCTGTTGCAGCATAGTGAACCTGGCTGTTCCCTCCCACCCAGCATTGCTGTCCTAAAACCAGGCCAGAAAAAATTAATTCCCCAGAGGCCGTAGGCATTCATAGCTTTTTAAGGTCAAAAGGATCCATTAGATCATCTAGTCTGATCTCCTGTTTTTCCCTTAGTGAGGAAACATTTGAGAACCAGCATTCCAATGGTGTAGCTGATCCTTTTCTTACTATCAGTTACTCTTCCTCTTATGGCTAACAAATTCTGTTCACAGGCTTTCAAGTTGGAAAAGTGTAGGGTTCAAACAAAAAAATTTGGTTTTCCTGTAACTGAGCCTCTTTGTGAAACCATCGGGGTCTTCCTGGCATCTGCTGACGGGCTAGAACCAGAACAGGTACTAGTGTCTGTGTATGAAACATTTCTTATCAAATGTTTTGACCTATAAATGTACCTTGATCTGCAATCTCAAGCAGCTTTCAATTATTCAGCTAGACCAAAGCATCATCAATGCTATACACATGGGCAAGGGCAACTCACTTAGGTAATGGTTTGCAGAATCAATCCCTGACCCACCTTTATTTGCCTGGTTTTTGTATAAATATATAAAATAGGAGTGGTTAAAGTACATGTTTGCTCCAACATATTTTGCAAGCCAAAGCTGACTTTGGCTTGTTTAGTCCTGTTACTGAAAAACAAAGATGAAATTCCAAACAGCCCAGAAGGTGCAGAAAGATGTGCTTTCCTTTTCTTTGATAAATCTGTGATGTGATGTGATAATTTGAACACAAACTTCTGGTGTGTCATATGCCTTCCCTTAGCCTTCTCCAGCTGATAATTCCCTCCACCAAGGAGACATTCCAATCATCTTCTTCCTATGGCCTTGTCCTTGGGAGCAAGTTGCACCTATTTAGCTTGTCAGTTTTCTAACTGACTTTAAGTTGCTACAGATGCCTCTGTAGGCACTTTTCATTCAGTTTGAGGGACCTAATTCAGTTTAGTTTAAACTTATTCATAATCTCTTTTAAAATAAACTGAAACAAACCTTGATAAAACTAAAATAAGTTTCCAGTTAGCCTATTGCATCAATTTTAACCAATATAGTTAAAGCTCGCCTTTAGGGCTAGTCTACGATGCCACAGAAGAGTGATCTAAGTTACACGTGAATAATGTAGCTAAAGTCGACATTTTTACCACATTGTCTTCACTGTGGTGTGTTGACTGGAGATGCTCTACCCTCAACTCTCTTTGTGCTTCTTGCTGAGGTGAAGTTGATAGGAGAGTGATCAGAAATCCATCTATTGTGATAAATTGACCCCTGCTGAAGGAATGGAGGCCCATATGATCAAAGTGATTTAGACAAACAGCTGCCATTGAAATCACTGAGTTAGGTATCAAATAGCTTTGAAGATCTTGGCCTAAGCAAGTTGTCCAAAATGACACATGGTGAGTGGTGGAACAGGAATTCAATCCAAGTCTGCACTGGCCCAAACTTGTGCTCTAACCACTGGGACTGTCCTTGCGCTCCAGCTGTTCTCTGAATAGGGACTGGAACCCTGCCTGAACCCTCAGATTGAAAGTCTGATGTTCAGTTAGTGCTCAATAAAAAAGCATAGGTTTTCTAAGGCCATTGGATGTGTTTGCGGTTCACCACTGTGGTGTTTTGTTACCTTCCATACCACCTGACCTTTGCATAGTGTTATCTGAAATTCAGACTGGCAGAGTTCCTGTTATTGGGTTATCAGGAGGTGGAAAACACTCTCTAAAACTTTATTTGGGACCTAGCTTCATGAAAGGTATTTACTGTGTTTTTATATCAGTGGAGAAACTGTCCGTGTGTGTGTGTGTGTGTGTGTGTGTGTGTGTGTGTGTGTGTGTGTGTGTGTGTGTGTAAAGACTCTGAGGATGTGTCTACACTGCACTGTTATTTCGACATAACTAGCATTATTTCAAAATAACAATGTGAGTGTCTATACAGCCATTATTTAGAAATAATGGACGGCTTATTCTGAAATCTG